>NC_140988.1:159933663-160533663 GCF_052327205.1 Somniosus microcephalus
GATTAAGAAGGCCAATGGAATGTTGGCTTTCATTGCTAGGGGGATAGAATATAAAAATAGGGAGGTATTGCTTCAGTTGTACAAGGTATTGGTGAGACCGCACCTGGAATGCTGCATACAGTTTTGGTGTCCATACTTAAGAAAAGACATACTTGCTCTCGAGTCAGTACAAAGAAGGTTCACTCGGTTAATCCCGGGGATGAGGGGATGGACATATGAGGAGAGGTTGAGTAGATTGGGACTCTACTCATTGGAGTTCAGAAGAATGAGAGGCGATCTTATTGAAACATATAAGATTGTGAAGGGGTTGGATCGGGTGGATGTGGGGAAAATGTTCCCGATGATGGGTGAAACTAGAACTAGGGGGCATAGTCTTAGAATAAGGGGCTGCTCTTTCAAAACTGAGATGAGGAGGAACTACTTCACTCAGAGGGTGGTAGGTCCATGGAATATGCTGCCCCAAAAAGCTGTAGAAGCTACATCATTACATAAATTTAAAACAGAAATAGACAGTTTCCTAGAAGTAAAGGAAATAAAGGGTTACGGGGAGCGGGCAGGAATTTGGACATGAGTCTAGGTTCGGATCGGTCATGGCCCTGTGGGAAGCGGAGCGGGCCCAGGGGCCGTGTCGCCTGATCCTGCTCCTATTTCGTGTGTCTAATTCTGTTAGATTCAGGAGATGGTTCTGTGATAGTAGATTGGCGGTTAGGATCAGATCAGCCATGATCTTATTGAATGGTGGAGCAGGCTCGAGGGGCCGATTGGCCTACTCCTGCTCCTATTTCTTATGTTCTTATGTCCACAACTCTCGGTGGGGTAAAAGCCCTTCCAACCATAAGTTTCACTTAAACGTGATTAATTTTCTCCAGTTCTTTGATTTTTTTTGTAAAAAACATGCATACCCATTATTATTATTACAAAAGCAAAATAATGCGGATGCTGGAAATCTGAAATTAAAACAGAAAATGCTGGAAATACTCAGCAAGTGAGGCAGCATCTGTGGAGAGAGAAACAGAGTTAACGTTTCAGGTCGATGACCTATCATCAGAACTGGAAAAAGTTAGAGATATAACAGATTTTTAAGCAAGTGTAGGGACAGGGAAAGGGGGGAAGAGGATGAAAGTACAAAAGGGAAGGTCTGTGATAGGATGGAAGGCAAGAGAGATTAAATGACAAAAGGTATGATAGTACAAAGCAAAAGGAGATGGTAATGGGACAAGTTAAGAAACAAAAGATGAGTCTAGATGAGGTGTAAATGGCAATGACAGAATCATCAACAGCTGCCATGTGAGAGAAAAAAATAGATGCAGAGGTTATGGTCTGAAACTGTTGAACTCGATGTTGAGTCCAGAAGGCTGTAAAGTGCCTAATCGAAAGATGAGGTGCTGTTCCTCGAGCTTATGTTGAGCTTCATTGGAACAGTGTAAGAGGTCGAGGACAGAGAGGTCAAAGTGGGAGTGGAGCGGAGAACTAAAGTGACAGGCGACCGGAAGCTCGGGGTCACCCTTACGAACTGAATGGAGTCCCTATTATTATCCATTCTGGGCAGAATTTAAAAAAATAGATCATGTCATTCTCAATCTAGTGAAAACAAACTTAATTCAGTGAGGCTCCCTTTTTAACTTCCCTACATAACAACATCATGTGCCAATGTTTGCTATTGCTACTTCCTGGTACAATGTGCATTGCTTTACATTTATCTAGATTAAAAGCCATTTGGATTAATAAAGCTAGAAAAGACCAAAACATATCAATTATTCACTGAAAGTACCCAGTTCGCGCTATGCATGTTAAAGGATTAGAGCCAGGTGGTGAAGGATAGAACACTATAACCTCGTCTTTAGTTGCTTACAAGCCTTTATTTACAGAGACACACATTACATACTGTGCCCGTGCCCAAGCCCCCGCCCCCACCCCCACAGATCAGCTTGCAACCCTTCCGCAGCCTACTCCCATATATATATGTGCACAAGAGAGGCCTATCACCTGAATACAATTAACACCCAATTGCGATACACCATTTAAATACAATTAACAATGCATGTTACAGGTATGTAGGATTACAAATCAAAACAGATTATTTTGTTCTTTGGAAATGTTATTCATATTTTACAGTCTCAATAAATAAATTTGGCAGAGTCCATTACAATCCAAATTATACAATGATGACATTGGGAAAAGTGAACTTGATGACCGACCCAAATGGCCCTTTTTGTTCAAAACTTCATTATGATCTTAGTGAATGGGCCTGTTGCTTTCTATTCAGTGCACCACAGGAGTCTGCTGTATTTTAGTTCCACATTAAGCTGCTTGTTGAATTTTGTTGACTTAGCCTGGCTTTTTGAATGACTTTGCACCTTTTCTAGATGTTAATGATAAAGTCCACTGTGCTGTTGTCCAAAGAATATATTTCCACTACAGAATCTTCATTACAAATCAGCATTGAAGTCATGGCTCCTGCAGTGAACATTTGCAACAATATACATTGTTTGGCATGGTTTGCACTGGAGAAATTTTCAATATATGTGGGACTAATCCTAGAAGCCTCTGGGGTTTTAAGAGAGCTTTAGACTGGGTCACCACTGGTAAACTGCATCAGTCCCAGTGTTTGTGCAGTGGATGACAAAGTGGTGTTGTAGACAAAGTGACTGTGTGAAAGGAGCTTCCTGCTGTTAGAGAATAAGAGCAGTTTATTTAAACGTGTCACGAGAGTTCGTTACCACTACTGTAAGTCCTTCCCAATTGGGAGGAGAGTGTGTCTGTACAATGAAAGATTCCCTGCCTAAAGATGTACTGAGGAAACCTTAAACTGTACTTCTGACAGGACATACAAGAGTATTTAGACTAAATAAAACCATGAGCATGTTTGAATACCTTTTTATTTGCAGTACTATAAAAAGAACAAAGTGAACTAGATAATTATATACTGCACAAACTAAACTCAAACATTTGCAGTTCTTCAAATGACAAACATCAATTGGGTACACGCAGACTGGTGTAATGAAGAGTAAGCAGTATTATTTAGAGACACTTCTTTGTTTCGCACTTTACATTTGTATCTAAAGATTCCCAAGTCTAGTACTCAGAAATCTACAAAGGGACTTCCTGTATAAGAAAATACTATTCAAGGAAGCTGATGGCACTGATTGTCAAAAGGGTCTTTGACCGGGCCCATCTCATTTCTTATACTTCTGACCTGACCCCCGTCCCTCTCCTCTCACAACCATGACAGAGTTCCCTGTTCTCATTTTCCACCCCAAAGGCCTCTGTATTGGCATTTCCACCACCTACAGCATATCCTGCCAAACAAATGTCACCTCCCTTCCCTGGAAGGGTTATTCCCTCTGTGACACCTTAGTTCACGCTTTAACCACGTCCACTTTCCAGCTATCCTTCCCGTGAAAGCTTCCTGTGCAACTGTCCATTCATCGCCTCTTACACTTTTTATCAGGCCTCCAAACCCTCCTTCCATGTAAGACAGCAATTTCTGTGTAGTTCCTCTAATCTAGTACACTGTACTCACTGCTCATGGAACGGTCTCCTCTACATGGGGGAGACCAGATGCAGATTAGGTGACCGCTTTGCCAAACACTTCCATTCTGTTTGCAAGTGTGACCCCGAGCTCCCTGTGGTTCACCACTTTAACTCCCCCTCCCATTTCCACACTGATCGCTCTGTCTTTGGCCTCTTACGTAGTTCCAAAGAAGCTCAACAACATTGGCACTAAAAAAGCGAAGGTCCTTTCCATCGACAATTCAGACCCTGCAACCACCATTCCTGAGCTGGTGGAACAATATCTCATCTTTCTCCTAGGCTCCCTCTGTTCTGAACAATGGCTTCAGTATGTCCTATAATTATTTCCTTTACAGCAACAGTTGCTAGGGTGTGGGGTTGGGTCTGTCGGTGTCCAGAGGGGGCATGGAAGATAAGTTGGTGTTCTGGGGGGTGGAGGGTTTCTTCATCAGAATGCAATGCAGATTGGGGGAGGGGGGAATCTGCGCCCTCCCTGTTGACCTGTTCTTTTCTTTTCAGAGCTAGTGGACCCATTGCATTTTGCCAAAATACTTTTTTCTCTTTCAAACCAGATTCAATTTCAAAGCTGACCTGCAAGTTTTTCATTTCTCCCATTTTCCTTAGGTCTGTCAGTGCCTTGCCTACTCACAGATCCTTTGTTTCTTCAATCTTTAAAAAATATTCTTTAATGCTTCTTTCTATTATTTAACTGAGATGATGTGTTACATCATCCAGCAATTAGCCCACTGGTATTTCCTGTTTGTGTTTGTTTGTCTGCTTTTATATATATTCCCCCTGTCTGTCCTTGTCTGCTTATGTTGTTCCAAAGGAGCTCAACAACATTGGCCCTACAAAAGCACAGCCACGAAGGACTAGGCCATGCAACCATTTTCTGATGCTATTAATATGTTTGTACATCTCTTATTTTTCAGTTCTGATGAAAGGTATCAACATGAAAGGTTAACAGTCTGGTCTCACCACAAATGCCGATTGATCTGCACTGTTTTTATAGTTTTGTTTGCTTTTGCTCCCGATTAGTTGACAATCAAAGACTCAGCCAAGCTGTAGCGTGTGGATGGCTGTCGGTGGCCATTCTTGGGAACTGTCATTCCCGAAGGCAAGCGCTCTGAATTGCCCATCTCAGAAGTCAATCAAGGACTCAGCAACACAGAAACCAATAGGAGTAGGCAGTGGCTTAGACTTCCAGGAGTGGTGGTTGCTGGGATGCCTACCTGTTAAATGCTAGAGTTTTATTCTGCCAAAAAGAATGAAACAAATAGTTGCTTTGCAGTTAGTCTAAGGGGATAAAAAGAAAATTGTCTTTAATTGCAAGAGTAAGACTGGAGGAGATAGAGACCTTCGATAAGGTACCACACGGTAGGATTATGATAAAGGTTAGGGCATGTGGAGTCAGTCGACAAATAGCTGAATAGATGGCAAATTGGCTAAAAAATAGAAAGCAGAGAGTAGGGGTAAAGGGTAGTTATTTAGATTGGAAGAAGGTAGAAAGCAATGTTCCACAAGGATCAGTGCTGGGACCACTGTTACTCATAATTTACATTATTGATTTGGACTTAGGAACAATTAACTCAATATCAAAATTTGCAGATGATACCAAATTGGAGGTATTGCTAACACGGAGGAAGAATGCAACATAATACAAGAAGACATTAGAAAACATGCAGACTGGGCAGTTAAGTGGCAAATGAACTTTAACATAAATAAATGTGAGGAGATGCACTTTGATAGGAAAAATAGAAACATCACCTACACCTTAGAAAATAAAAAACTGAATGGGGTAGAAGAGCAAAGGGATCTAGAGATACAGATGAACAAATCATTAAAAGCAGCATTGCTGGTCAGCAAAGCAATTAAAAATGCTAACAAAGCACTGGGATTTATTTCTAGGGGTATAGAATTCAAAAGTGGTGAAGTTATGTTCAACTTATATAGGACCCTGGTCAGGCCACACTTGGAGGACTGTGCACAGTTTTGGTCACCATACTATAAAAAGGACATAGAAGCACTGGAGAAAGTGCAAAAAAGATTTACAAGGATGGTACCAGAAATGAGAGATTACAGCTATCAGGAAGGATTGAACAGGTTGGGACTCTTCTTTAGAAAATAGAAGACTTAGAGGTGACCTGATAGAGGTCTTTAAAACTATGAATGGGTTGGACAGGGTAGATGTGGAGAGAATGTTTCCACTTGTGGGAGAATCAAAAGCTAGTGGCCATTAATACAAAATAGTTACTCATAAATGCAAGAGGGAAATAAAGAGAAATTTCTGTACACAGAGAGTGGTTAGAATGTGGAACTCACTACCACAGGAAACATAGAAACATAGAAGATAGGAGCAGGAGTAGGCCATTCGGCCCTTCGAGCCTGCTCCGCCATTCAATGAGATCATGGCTGATCATCCAAATTCAGTACCCTGTCCCTGCCTTCTCCCCATATCCCTTGATCCCTTTAGCCTTAAGAAATATATCCAACTCTTTCTTGAATATACTTAATGAACTGGCCTACACCACCCTCTGTGGCAGAGAATTCCACAGGTTCACCACTCTCTGGGTGAAGAAATTCCTCCTCATTTCAGTCCAAAATGGCTTACCCCTTATCCTTGGACTATGACCCCTGGTTCTGGACTCCCCGGCCATCAGAAACATCCTTCCTGCATCTAGTCTGTCCAGGCCTGACAGAATTTTATAGGTTTCGATGAGATCCCCTCTCAATCTTCTAAACTCCAGTGAGTATAAGCCCAATCGACACAATCTCTCCTCATACGTCATTCCTGCCATCCCAGGTATCAGCCTGGTGAATCTTCGCTGCACTCCTTCCATGGCAAGAACGTCCTTCCTCAGGTAAGGTGACCAAAACTGCACACAATACTCAAGGTGCGGTCTCACCAAGGCCCTGTACAACTGCAGCAAGACATCCTTGTTCTTGTACTCGAACCCTCTTGCTACGAAGGCCAACATACCATTTGCCTTCTTAACTGCCTGCTGCACCTGCATGCTTACCTTCAGCGACTGGTGCACAAGAACACCCAGGTCTCTTTGCACTTCCCCTTCTCCCAATCTATTGCCATTCAAATAATAATCTGCCTTCCTGTTTTTGCCACCAAAGTGGATAACCTCACATTTATCCACATTATAGTGCATTTGCCATGTTTCTGCCTAATCACCCAACCTGTCCAAATCGTACTGGAGTTTCAGGACATCCTCCTCACAGCATACCCTCCCACCCAGCTTTGTGTCGTCTGCAAATTTGGAGATATTACATCGAATTCCTTCGTCCAGATCATTAATATATATTGTGAACAGCTGGGGTCCTAGGACCGATCCTTGCGGTACCCCACTAGTCACTGCCTGCCACTCGGAAAACGACCCGTTTATTCCAACTCTTTGCTTTCTGTCCGCCAACCAGTTCTCTATCCAAGTCAATACCTTGACCTCAATCCCATGTGCTTTAATTTTGCACGCTAATCTCTTATGCGGGACCTTATCGAAAGCCTTCTGAAAGTCCAAATACACCACATCCACTGGTTCTCCCTTATCTATTTTACCAGTTACATCCTCAAAAAATTCCAGTAGATTAGTCAAGCATGATTTACCTTTTGTAAATCCATGTTGACTTTGTCCGATCCAATCACTGCTTTGCAAGTGCTCTGCTATTACATCTTTTATAATGGACTCTAGCATTTTCCCCACTACCGATGTCAAGCTTACCGGTCTATAATTCCCCGCCTTTTCTCTACCACCTTTTTTGAATAGTGGGGTAACATTAGCTACCCGCCAATCCATGGGTACTGTTCCAGAGTCTATTGAGTTCTGGAAGATGACCAGCAATGCATCTACTATTTCTAGGGCCACTTCCTTAAGTACCCTGGGGTGTAGATTATCAGGCCCTGGGGATTTATCGGCCTTCAGTCCCATCAAGTTTCCTAACACCATTTCCCTACAAATACTGATTTCTTTCAGTTCTACCCTTTCATCAGACCCTATGTTCCCCGGCATCTCTGGGAGGTTATTTGTGTCCTCCTTTGTGAGGACAGAACCAAAATATGTATTTAGTTGGCCTGCCATCTCTTTGTTCCCCATTATAAATTCCCCCGATTCTGACTGCAAGGGACCTACGCTTGACTTCACCAATCTTTTTCTCTTCACATATCTATAAAAGCTTTTACAGTCAGTTTTTATGTTCCCTGCAAGCTTACTCTCATATTCTATTTTCCCTTTCTTAATTAATCACTTTCTCCTCCTTTGTTGAATCCTAAACTGCTCCCAATCCTCTGGATTATTGCTTTTTCTGGCCAATTTATATGCCCTCTCCTTGGACCTTATGCTATCCCTAATTTCCCTTGTTAGCCACGGTTGGGTCACCTTTTTTGTTTTATTTTTGTGCCAAACTGGGATGAACAAATTCTGTAGTTCATCCATTCGGTCTTTGAATGTTTGCCATTGCCTATCCACCGTCAACCCTTTGAGTGCCATTCCCCAATCAATCCTACCCAACTCGCTCCTCAGACCATCGTAGTTTCCTTTATTTAAATAAGTGGTTGAGGCAAATAACTTAGAGGCTTTCAAAAGGAAACTAGATGAGTACATGAGAGAAAAGGGAATAGAAAGATATGCTGAAAGGCTGAGATGAGGCAGATGGAATGGGAGGAGATTTGCATGTAGTATAAACACCAGCACAGACTAGTTGGGATGAATGGCCTGTTCCTGTGCTGTATATTCTATGTAAAAGAAAAGTACTAATGCTGTCAGTGGAATAATTCTGAGTAATAAAAAAATGAAATCAGACCCAGGAGAATCAACCTAAGGGCACTCCATGTAAAAGGAGATTAAAGGAGTTGATGTATAAGACTGCACAATCCAGAAGAGGGTTGGAGGTTAAGCGGCTAAATAAAGAGAGGTCTCATAAAGAGCAAGAGCTGATAGGGAGGGAGGCACTTGGGTCTTCACCAATGTAATTCTTAAACGGGCCACTAGGGTATATTCCAGTGTGGCTGGGAAATGAGGACCTTTGATTTCTGTTGCTGTCTACTCAGTAACACGACTGAGACCAAGAACTTAATGGCGTGAGACTCTAAACACACATCTGCCCCCTCTGTAGCATTGCCCATTAATGCGCTGATGTACTGTTCCACTAAGTCACCTATGTACGTTATGTTGTAGTTTCGATTTTAGAAATGACTGCTCACTGTTAATTGAGAACATACAGTGCTGTGCTTGTAAATAAATGTTATGTGGAAAAAAATAATGAACACACAATAGTTTGCAAAGCATTTATACTTAGGGCCAGTTTTGATTGTTGATGCTGTCTGTGTCAGAACCTGTTCCTGTTACATATGATTTTTATACAAGGTGAACCTAATTGAATTACACTAGCCTGTTGAAGTCCCAAGTGTGAATTGTGTTAACTTTGTCAAGTTCTTAAGTACTTACCTCACCCAAGTAGAAGAATAGTATAATTATAAAGCGTGATAGATTTCTGTGGTGGAACACTGCCATGATATGTTTCTGCTACATAATATGACATTTACACAAGGCGTCAATCTGATTATTGAAGCCCCGAGTGTCTTATGTCTGGTTCACAAGTTCCCTACAAATATTTTAAATACTTACCTCACTCGACTAGAACAATGATGTAATTATGCAACATGCTGAGTTTTCTGTCGGGGTATGACTTTAATACAACACATAAACCTGTCTGATTAGCAGATGCCGTCTCGAGTGTGTTATGATCCTGGGTTCACAAATTCTAATGGAAGTTTACTGTGCTTTATAATTCTACCTTAGTTTAGCCAGATCAGGTAATATGAATAGTCGATCTCTTATGGCGTTACACAGGAAGTCCAAGTGAGTAGTCAAGTTAAGCAAGGTTAGAGGATGGAGAACTGGACATACATGGGGCGGGGGGGGGGGGGGTGTTGGTGCAGAGAGATAGAGGAGGCAGGGTAAGAGGAGACTGGGGGATGGGGAGAGGGGAGGGGAGGGGATAGGAAGGAAGGAGGTGAGAAGTGGAGAAGGGGAGGAGGATGGGGAAATGGGGAGATGACAGGCGGAGGTTGAATGGAGGAGTGGGAGCGGGAAAGAAGTATGAGAGGAGGTGCAGCAGGAAACAAATGGGTGGTGGCTGGACATCGATGGGTGAGGGGGAGGGAGAAAGAGAAGGAGGAAGAGCAGGCGGAGAGGTGGAGGACGAGATGTTAGAGGATGTTTGGATGATTAATGGAGGGGAATCTAGGCAAGGGATGGTTCCCCTGCTCAATAAGGAGATAGTAAGTCAAAAGCTTTAAATGCAGTTTAGTGGAGATTCAATGTCTGGGGAGCCAGGGAGCAAAATGCTGCTCCATTTGTGGGGGTGGCTTCAGTATGGGCCAGGATGCTGCTCCGTGGGGGGAAGGAGAGAGGTCAGTGGGGGTAGATAGGTGAGAGTTGACATGCTGTTTAGTAGGTAGGGTGGCAATTATGTTGTGTGTCAGTAGGGAAACAAAATAAACAATGAAATGCTGCTCTGTGGCGAGGGTAAAATGTTGCTCAGTAAGGGCTGGTAAACAAAGGCATGAATGCTGTTCAGTGGGTGGAATGGGGGGCTTGGATTCGTAAGAGTTCTCAATGTAGGGAGGGAAAGTATAGGGTGGGGTTTCTACTCAGGTTGAGGGGGGTAAGGCAAATAAATCTGAGTGAGGAATGGGAAATAACCTTAACAACCAGGGTAGTGGAGGACAGACATCCTGCGAGTATCAACTGGGATAGACTTATCAGAGTCTGTGAGGGTTGATGATCGAGGAGGCTGCCTGCTGTGGGATAATGGCCTAAGTGATTTGGGATGGCAAGTGTAGTGGGGAAACTATAAAGGCTTTAGGTCAGGCAGTCCAGCAGGCGGCTCAGAGTGTTGCAGGGGATGGATGCAATGGCTGAAAGGTGTGCGAGTGGGGTTGGCCGAAGGAGCAATTGAGTAATTAGTTTGCGACGAAGCATTTTGACTGCGCAAAAAATAGTTAGCCAGCTGGATGGAGTGGAAGGAAGTCTCAGAGGTGTGTAGGTGGGAAATAAATTATGAAAAAAACTGTTTACATTTGCTTTCAATCTTCATTACATACCTTCCTCACTTACCAACTCCAACATGGCTGCTGGCTGACAGATATTTAGGTTGCTTCACAGTGACTCTCGGTGGCCAGTGCCTGTAACTACATACAGACTCAATCTCTGAGAATTTCCTCTGGCGTTCTCCCAAATCAGCCGCCATAACTTTAGCGGAAAATCAGCCAAAATCCTGTTTACACATCTATCCGGGGTTTCCACTGATCTTTCACCAAAGTTACAGCAGCCAAACAAGAGAACCCTTGGAGAAATCCCTGACAAACCTATTTTATTGGTACTATCTCTCAATATATGCTACTGTTTTAGCAGGTAACGTTATGTGATATTTAACATTGAAAAATCCTATCACAGCGCTACCTACTGGCATAACAGGTATCACAGTTAAATGTTGTAAGTTTTATTATGAATTTTTCCATTAAAATGGCATGACATAGGATTTTTTTTAGCATTTGAAATGGAATTATGCAACCCACTCGGCGATTTTAATATGTCATTGATTTATGACTTTTAAGTTTCTTGTAGTGAACCTTAGCAGGACAGTTTATTGTACTATATGTTGATTGACCAGCTACCAAAACTCATGTAAAGTTGACATCTTTATTTCCTTAATAATAGTTCAGAATTGTAGTTTAATTGTTGGCTTTACTATTGCTGAAAAGTTGTATATTTAATAGACATTATTCATCAGGTCTAATGACTAGAACCATAGCATAACGTTAGAGGTAAGGAGTGACAGGTAAGGAGTGGCGAGCAAGAGGTAGAACCACAAAGTAAATGAGGCCAAGGAAAACAGCATCAAGTACAGAAAGGAGAAGAGGAATGTGAAATAAAAGGATACAAAGATTAAAATGCAGAGAGATAAAAGAAAATACATGACTGATTTACATCAAGTATTTCAAATGAGATTGGTGTTCATTTTTAACATGGTATATTGTGGTAGAAGAAACTGTGAAGGACACACTGAGGGACGATTTCCTATGGTTGATGTTGTTGGTCACATTGTAAACAGAGTGGGAAGATTGCCTTTGCTCGTTATTTCTAACAACATTATGAAAGCATTCTGAAAGGACAGGTTTATGATTTCACTAGAAAAGTTCTCATTATGTTTATGCTGTTGCCGACACACTTGAGGTCACACATGAACTCCAAGGGCTGTTCAGCTTTTTGCTGGTTTCTTAACGTCAGACTTAGGGTTCAGATTTAGGGTCTTCCAAAGCCCAAGCCTAAAGTCTGAATCGACCTTATTGTTCATCACCAGTAACTTGGCCTCTAAAACACAATGTTGCAGTAAATGGAAGCAATAAAAAATAAACCATTTTACAAATGCAGCATGTGAAGAACCATTTACTTTTCAATTTCTTCATCGGCTATGCTATTTACGTATTGTGATCAGCATGTCTCATTCTATTACTGAATCACATACTCACCACACATTGAAAACATCCCACTGTGCCACAGCAGTATTTTATAACAGCCAGACCTCGAGTGAAAAACAAAGAACTTTTCAATAAACACATTGTGCTAATGAGTAGGTTAAATTGCTATTTTGAATTTGCTTAACTTGCTCAAAGTTCCTATCATCGTCCATAAAAATTGGTTTCGGAAACACTAATTCAAGACAATGTAAGGAACAAGGATTGTGCTCCCAATATTTAAGCTTTCAGATTTTAACATTTATTGTCTTACATTGTTTACTGTAACCATCTGAAGTCATTTGTCAGCAGTTATGTAGTGACACTTTCTGTGCTCAGGAAGTTGCTGTAGAATTTTGCAAAGTCTAGCCTGGATCCTTACTTTTTATGACTAACTTAATTGTATTACTGTTCAGCACTTAAGAGTAACTAGTAAAGAACCTCTGTATCCCACCCTGAATGCTTTGTGGTGTTCTACTGAATCCGAGTAGTTTACTTTTCTTTACTGAGTGCTACCTGAATGCTGAAGTGTTTAACTGCGATTATTTTATTTTAAGCATGGCCCATACACACCACCAGCATGAGATCATGAAGGCTACCCCAGAAATGGAGACAAATGTCTGTACAGAATATGTGTGAAAAGAAGTAATCGTGCATTTTCACTATTACAGCAATGTTTCTAGTTATAGAATCAGAGCACATTATATTGGTGGAGGGACTGAGAATGATTAGGTTACAGACTGAGAAATTGAAAGAGAAACAAGTAGATGTTTCATGAATGAAGTCTGGCTACAGACCAAATTCATTCAGTTTATCTTAAAATAACCCAAGCTAATTGAATTTATCCTTCGTTATCATTTCAGCATGTTCGGAAGCTATTATTTCTTGCATTAAAACAAAAGTATCAGTAATTTTCTGATAAGTTATATGATATCTCTCATGCCTGTCTGTTTTGCATGTGGACTCGCAGGGAATGAGACACATCTCCCACACTGTTCACCAGTCTAAGGAATGCACAATGCCTTTGTGTATAATTTAGTGGCTGCCTTCAAGATGCTTTTGATAAGTGTGCTCACTTCTCCATGTCTCAGACTGCCCATTCACTTTAGTGAGCTAGAGACTCTGTTTTATTCTGACAGGTCTTCACTAACCCCAGACTTGCTGGGAAAACCTGCTCTATGAAAAGACTACACAATGGGTAAAGAAGGAGGAACCACTCCAGAGTTTTTAAACCTGCAGAGAAACCCTGAACTGTGATTCTGCAAAACAAAAGTTGACAAAGAAGGTCCATGTTTTCTGAAAGTAAGTTAAAAAGGATACTCCCCTCAACCTCGGTTTTATATTTGCAACTTCTTGAACATTTGTGAAGAAGAAAAAGAACATGTCTTTTGTGTTATTCTCAGCCAGCTTTCTTTGTGTAATTCATTATATCTGAAGCTTTTTTGTGAAGACTTGCATTATATAACCATAAAATGTTTTATATATGAAACATATATATATATATACATATAGACAGATAGATACAAACACTTTACCAAGAACACTTGTATCTGTTTAGTCTCAACTTTCATCTGAACAATTTAACCATTCTGGTGTCTAGTTAAGGTGAAAATGTCCACTGTCCCACCAGTTCAAATGCATTTGCTGAAACTCTGCAGGAGTTCAACTGGTCTCCTGCTGTAACTCCAGTGGAAAATTGGCACTCTCCCCCAGGGAAATAGTGGCAATAGCCTGTTATGCCATTACCCTGGGGGCTCCTCTGGTGTCTCGCTGGAGTTATGAAGGAAGACCAGTTGAACTCCCATGGAATTTCAGCCCCACTATCTCCAACTAAAAACCTTTGTGCCTAAAACAAGTGAGCGGGGCTACAAGAGCGGAATAATGGAAGAGAGATAGTTGGAAAAGAGTCTCTCCAGAAAGTTGCAAGATATGAGGACATTGTGCTTGGTGGTGGGGAAGGTGTGGGGACATTGTGCTTAGTGGTGGGGTTATGTAGATGGAGGAAGGGGTGGAGGATGATCTGGGAATGTGAAGACTAGTGGGGTGGAAGGTGGAGACAAGAGGACCCTGGCACAGTTCTTAAACAGAGTAACAGCAGAGGCACAGGAATTGGGGAAGACACAGTTGAGGGCCATGGTGACCACTAAGAAGTCTGTGATATTTAAAGGACAGTGTTTTATAGGCTTAATTTATAACACAATAGTTTTTGTATTATCAGGTCTACACAACAGGATCTGAAATTCAAGTTTGATAAAGAATGTGTCCTGTCACATACAAGTCGTCACCTGTCTAAACAGGGTATGGTTGTATGTTTTATAGTGCCAGTTATTGTAAGGGATTGGCAAAATACACTGACCAAAAAACAGTTTGCAGGCTAATTGTAATCAGAGCTCCTTACAAAATAATGGGTTTGAAATGTGTGCGCTTTTATTCAGCATGTTCCAATTGCACTAACTGCAAAGGAAGCGATGAAGAAGCTGGTGGACAGGCAATCTGAAAAACATGTTTATACAGCTGAAAGCTAACACAGTCAGTGCTAGTTCCTTGTGTAAATTAAAACTGGGATACAGATGCCTGCTGGTTTTGGACAGGGTTACATTAAGCATATGTTCTTTGAGTCAGTGAGCAGCTGTTCACCAGTTCAGGTGCCAGATTCATGTATGTCACACACAGGGAGGAACAGCTTAAATAAGGTCTGCTTTTTCATCTACTCCATTTAACTTTGGATATGTTACGTTCATCCCCGTACAACTATCCTTTGAATAGCTGCTTTGAAGCAAGTCCAGTGAAACTGGAAATGCAGGTCAATTTGTCGGTTTAATATAAGAACATAAGAATTTGGAGCAGGAGTAGACCATTTGGCCCTTCGAGCCTGCTCCACCATTCAATAAGATCATGGCTGATCTTCTACCTCATCTCCACCTTCCCACACTATCCCCATATCCCTTGATTCCCTTAATATCCAAAAATCTATTGATCTCTGTCTTGAATATAATCAATGACTGAGCATCCACAGCTTTCTGTGGTAGAGAATTCCAAAGATTCACCACCCTCTGAGTGAAGAAATTTCTCCTCACCTCAGTCCTAAATGGCCGACCCCTTATTCTGAGACTGTGACCCCTGGTTCTAGACTCCCCAGCCAGGGGAAACATCCTCCCTGCATCTACCCTGTCAAGTCCTGTAAGAATTTTCTATGTTGCAATGAGTTCACCTCTTATTCTTCCAAATTCTAAGGAATATAAGCCTAGTCAACTCAATCTGTCCTCATAGGACAATTCCCCCATCCCAGGAATCAGTCTAATGAACATTCGTTGCACTCCCTCTATGGCAAGCATATCCTTCCTTAGGTAAGGAAACCAAGACAGTACACAGATGTGGTCTCACCAAGGCCCTATAGGTAACACTAATTTTTAAGTCAAATGTCAGAACTACAAAACAATTGCTCGTGTCATTAATCGTTAATTACTGAGCAATTGTGCAATATTTCTGTTGGGATTTATTAGTAAAATGCTAACTTATCTTTTTGCTGAAAATTAGAGTTCAGCAGCTTGTCCCATGAATGGGAATGAATGACTCCTTTCGGAACAGACGTCTGCAAGGGCACTAACATTGGCAGCAACACTTTCTTACAAGGCAATATCTCACATGCACCCTTTTTTCCTTTTCCTCTTGTCCTGCAAGCTTCTACATTTAATTTAAAACAGACTGAATGAAAGACTGAATGACGCAGACCGTGTCTTTTGTACTGAAGGAGATGTTCACTAATCACTTTAGTCTGTAATTATTTCATGCAGACACTGTAAAGAGGTCAGTCTCATTCTGCTTTCCCACTACACTGCCTTCTTGTTTTGGCTTCAGTGAAGAAATCCTCCTAAAAAAATCCCATCTGTACACTCCTGCTTCTCTTAGGTGTTCCCAACACTCACTGGGGGAATTTTAAACTTTCGATGATAGTGTAAAACGGGGGATATCGGCTTGGCCACTCGTTAAACACCTCTCCCGGCTTTTGTTTCCATTGAAGTCAATCGGGAGAGGTGTTTAATGGCCGATATCGCCTGTTTTCCACTATCGCCCCAAAGTCAAAGTGACCTCCCCTGTCCAGGCTCACATAAAGAGTGGCCACTTGGGCAGGATACCAGTGAGCGGTCAGCGAGTGCTCAGACACATTCATTGGGAGCCAATGCCTTCAGGAAAAGGAGAGAGAAAATTGGAGAAAAGAAGCAGAAAATGTGTCACACAGGATCTTCTATTCTTACATTAAAAAAGCAAAGATTCAGGTCAACTTTCAGGACTTTAAAACCACACAGGCCTGTTTTTTTTGTATTTATTACATTATTGCTGCTGTGTTATATTAAATGCTGTACTTTGGTGGTAATCATGCTGTCAAAATCTGTCAAAGAGCAGGGGATAAGCTCAGGTTTCATTATTTTTGTAATTTAGTTTACAAAACCTGATGGAAAGCAAAAAGAGAATGAAATTAGAAACCAATGCTAAGGACATCTTTAAAAACAATACAACTCAAAGTAAGAGTCATTTTCTGTCCTGTGTTATCGATCGGCGTATCTTGGCCCAAACAAAAGTCTGGCTTTGGCAACAGACAATTAGATGACACATTGTAGAATCCCCTTTCAGAAATAAGTCAGAAGAACAGGTGATTTTCAATCAGATTGGTGATTAAAATCAGACTTACCTAACATGTGCATAATCTTACTCTACACTTTACATCTCGCTCATCTGGCCATGACAAATCTCAGGCCCTGAAGCTTCTGTACATGTGGTTTTTGACCCTCTTCATTACAACAGTGACTATGCTGCAAAAGTACTTGATTGGCTGTAAAGCACTTTGGGGCGTCCCGCGGTTGTGAACACTGCTATATAAATGCAAGTTCTTTCTTTCTTCTGGCCTAAAAAACAAATGATCACATTACAAATCACCAGTAACTGTGTCGGTGTTACTGTTGTTTTTAATGTTGAAACTTTCCCCCCCTTCAGCAATGTTCTTCTGTTGCTGCTTTCCTCAGCGAGGACATTCTCTCCATGTTGTGCTACAGTTGCCCAGGTACCAGTTGCCCTCTGATATCTCACCCAAACAACATTTCTTCCTGGATGAGCCTTGAAGGTGATTATAAGTTGGTTATTTTTACTGAAGGGGTCATCACGGTTTAGTCCTCACCCATGTGTGCACTTTCAGCAGGGGCGGCTGGATAGCGATCAGAAGTGGGATCTTCCTTAATCCAGGGACACTGAGGATCCTCTTGCCAGCCCAACTAAAATGAGCTGATTCAGCACAGACCGAGGACTGAACCTGGAGTCCTTCCTCATCCATATGGTTCAGCTGCACACTGGATAAACTCGCTGAGCCATTGGGGAGCTTTACTGGTGATTTGTCAGATTTCTGAGCGCTCAGCAGTCATGATATGTTGTGTTTTACTATTGCTAACCCAAATATTTTTCATTGAAAACGTGTCATAGAGAAATTACTTTTCCTTATAGACTTTAGCCTTCATCGTTGTGTATGCAGCAGATGGAATTGTGCTATGCATCAGGAAACAATAATTAGAAGAGCTACCATCCTCACAACATGTGCTGCAAACAGATTATCTACAAATCTGCACCACCACTTATTAAGCTGGGCAAATGCCAGGCCCTGTAATGTAAGAACAGCTAATGTGATTTGCCCTAATCCTCTAAAAGTGACAAAATTTTATTTACCTTTTATTTGACATGAATAACTAGGCCAGTTGACCCAAGCTCTTTTTTCAACACCCTGTATTGCATTTCACTGACTTCCTCCCAGAAGGGTTGGGCGAGTATCGGAGTCAGCCAGACTGCGCTCCTGACCAGAAGCTGCAGCTGTGCCCATCTCCTTCAGTGACTGGAACAAATTTCCTGTACAGTGGAAAGGAAGCCAACTTGGCAAGCTGGTTTTGGATCAGTATTCGGTCTTTAGGAAATACCGGCTACTCTTCAGGCTTTCCTACTGATGTACTAAAGACAGATATACAGTCAGATTGACAGAAGGACAGATCTGATATAAACATATTTTTGACATGCTCCAATTTGTTCTTGAATTGCTGGGTACTATTAAAAAGAAAGAGCTGTCATTTATATAGCATCTTATTATGTCTCTCAGCAACATTTCAAAGCTCTTCACATACAATGAATTACCTTGAAGTGCAGTCACTTAAGTAGGCAAAAGTGGCAGCCAATTTACACATGTAAGATTCCACAAACAGCAGCTGGACAAATGACCAGTTAATCTCTTTTTTTGGTCAGGCCAATGGAAGAACTCCCTGCTGCTCTTTGAGTAGTGCCATGGGATCTTTAACATCCACCTGAACCACTAGAACAGGCAGACAAGATCTTGGTTTAATGTCTCAAAGGAAAAAGACAAAAGTAGTATAAACCATTCCTGCTGTACAAATCTGGTATTTGGCAACCTTGTTCACAATCTACTGCATCTAACAAAATTCATGGCCTATGTAAAATACAGAGCCATCAATACATGATTCATATGTATCTGAAAAATATCCCTTTTTAGGGCTCATTGATGAATTCCAAATTATTTAAGGTTCAATGGTGCCAACTGAGTAACTAACTTTGTGATTTTGTTTGTGGAACAGGGAATGGGGTTAAATTTATGGCTCACCTATGTTGAGCCCCTTTAGTTCCTTACACATTTGTGGCTCTGTATGCACACTTTATGGGAAAGCCTATTACAAACATAAGCTAAAATAGACAAAAATAGTTTTAAGGGGGGGGGGGGAGGGGACATAGACGTAAAGAAACAGGTTTTTAAGGGTTCTGTATTAATGAGGGAGTCAGCAACAATGTATGCTACACCAGAGAACAAAGTGTAGTAGACTGACCAGCATGGACTGGTTGGGAGGAATGACCAGTTTCTGTGCTGTATATTCTGTGTAACTGCATTATAATTTCAAATCCCCGAAGAAGTATCAATTTATCAACTTATGAATCACCACAGATGGCTCATAAACTGATGTGCATTTAAAGACAGTTTACTTTAACTAAAGGTGAGCCTGACTATTATTTTTCTTGCACTGTGGCAGTTTGCAAGCTGTAACAATACTTGCCTCTTAACATTTTTTTCCATGTCACCTTTTTCCCCTTGTCTGCTCCATCCTGAGGAACACACCTGCCCATCACCAGTATTGTGTCCAAGCCGCCTTTTTGAACGTGTGAGTGCATACTGTGAGTATCAGCAGGCTGTTCGACATGAAGAGCAAGAAAGCTGGGCCTCAACACGTGGACAGTAGAGTATATGGGTCAAAAATCTGATGGACCTGAGAAAATGTCCCTGCAGCTGATCTGTTCTCTTCTAAAGCTGTTTACTCAGTATCTGTTGTTTTTTTTAAAAAAGTGACTGAAAACCAAAAGGAAAAATTTCTGTTATTTTCAAATGAGAGTTTCCTCTGCTATTTCCTATCTGGCGATCAATCTTGGTAAGCAGGAAGAAGTTGCTACATATAAGAACAGACCCGTGCAACTATTCCTTGTTAAAGGGGCATGTCTTCATGATTAAAATGTTTGGCACTTTTATTAATGGTTGGGGTAGGAGAAGAGCAAGAAACACTATCCATGTTTTTTTTAATCATGATGCCATTAAGCACAAGTGATGAAATAATGCAGTGCATCTGAAAAATACTTGTCAAACACTTTTGCATGAAAGCAAAACCAGTGCCCCTTTAAACAAGTTGGGTCAGTAAAGTAGCAGGCATGTGGATGTGATGTCCAAAGAATAGCAAACAAGAGGCTAGGTGCTGAAATGGGCTTGAAGGCAAATGGCAAAGAGATGAAGTCTCTTTCACTCTGCTTGTTTCAGACTGAACAGGGTTAACTGAGAGTCTACAAGGACAGCACAGAGGACAAACATGTGCAACGTCCTACACGCATGCAATTGTAACCTTAGCTGAGGAATGAAAGTTAATCCTGGGCATTTGCCTCACTCTAAGCTGAGTGTTTGCTGAGCATAAGCTGCACAATGGTAAATGACCATTGTGCCTTGTTTGTTGAAAAAGCATACAATTACAGCGCAAAGAACCTTGATCTGGGTCACTTTAGTGACCGGCAGAGATAGTGTAATGTCTGCCTTTGTTCTTTTCAATCAGTAATTATGCTGTACCTCCCAATCATCTTCAATTTATTTTTCCTTGTGTCACTGTACAACTGGTCTGGAACACGAATACTTCACATTCTCGAAAAGCCTTTTTGATGCTCGTCTGCTAATGAGAGTTTGTTTTTATCTTTGGAGATAAGAATGCAACAAGAGATAGCCTGAGGCTTTCACTAATTTGTTGGAGGTTTGTGTATTTCACTCTCATTTTCTGATTCGTTTAGTTGTGGTCTCCAATGCAGATTTTGCTTTATAGTCTGCATGCGTCTTGCTGTATATTGAAGCCCAGTTCAGAGTTATTTTAATGACAAGTTTAAATGAACAGTGCATTTAATGAGAAGATATCTGTCGCACTATTCAAAATGAACTCAATTATATGAATTTCACAAGCAGCTGCACTTGATCTCCAGATATTTCAGAGTTTAAAATAGAGAAGGTCACACTGTTAAAAATCGATCAAATGGAGCAAGCACATTTCAATTAAGACAAAAGTAAGAGAAAACTTCAGAATTACTAATACAGTTACCCATTATGGCATTCATTTCACACAATAAAGGTCAAATTCAGTTGCAGCTTATGACAGTTTTTAATGATCTAACAGCCTTTAATAGTTTTTCATTCATGTAAAGTCATTTTAGATTCACGCTGGCACAAAACCAGTAGTCTAACTCTGAGGTTGGGTCAATGATCTGACTGTACTATAAGTGAGGAATGAGAATCTGTTGTATAAACTGGTTCCCTCGCACTAATTAATAGCCAATGTGCATCCATCAATCTCAATTCAGTAGTTTCAAACACTTCATTACCGTTTAACTGTATAAACTTCTCAAGTGACTTCCTTTCATTAGGCACTGTTGTTCCTGCCACAAATTGGCATGCTGTCAAAATCTACTTATTTATGTATCTTCAGGTACGCTGATTTACTACTAAATAAACCAGAATGAAGATCTGAAATTTCCTAAATGTAACTGTTTCAGGCCGATTCATTAGAAAAAAATAAATTGATGGAATGTATTGGATAGTGTGGGTAATGAGCCATGCAGACCAGGAAGGTCCCCTGTTAACTACTCTTTATTGAGCTACTTGATCTCAGTTGGGGCAGCAGTGAGATACTACATGTGGCTTCAGCATCTTTGAGGTGGAGAGGGGAAAAATTCAGCCATTGGAGTGAGCCGATTTGGGCCACAGATTTGCCATGGTCAATGATGTTCACTGGTGGCAGACAGAAAACATAGAAGTGCTCCTATGTGTTCAGCATTCCTCATAAACTTTGCATCCCAGGAACGCATATTGGAAAACTGGGCATTCTCTGGCTAGTCATTCTGATAGAAGGTCATTGGCAACACACAGCTAATTTTCAGATCTGTGCTCCTGCACATGAACCTCTGTGCTGGGAATGCTGAAGATAAAGACTTACTGCATACTTTTCAAAACCTTTCTTTCATAGCAAGACCTTCTGAAATTCATCCATAGGGTAGATGTGTCAAAATTCATTTGACGGAGGATTCAGAATTGGGTCTTAGAACACAAATTCAAAGTATGTGGCGATTGGGTAGTGCAATGAGTGAACACTGGGTTCAAATTCAGCCCACATTGATAGGATGAAAGTCTGTTGGTTAGAAAGGTCCTTGTTAATCTCATTCAGACACCACGGCCTCAATTTTAACTCAGCTGCGGGCTATTGGCGTGTTCCCCGAATTTCGTGTTTCCCACACGAATCTAAATGGATGTGCGAGATTGATGCAATTTTAACTCAATTGGCCAATTGATTTCCAACGTGTGGGAAGCCTTTGCAAATGGGTTTCTCATGACTGAAAGTCCCTTCCGATGACATCATCATTTCTGCTGCATTTAAGGTCCACAGCAAGCCTTGCTTCTTCTGCAGACTGCCAAGCTTCCTCCATTTGATGGCACAGGAACCTGCAGGAACAATGGCCAGCGGGAGGCCAAGAGCAGCTCCTAAGTTTGACGTGGCAGCACTACAGGCATTGGTGGATGGGGCTAGGGCCCACAGGGAGGTCCTGTTCCCCTCATCAGGGACGAAGAGGCCTCCCAGTCAGACCAAGGCTGTGTGGATACAGGTGGATGCAGTGCAGGAAAAGATTCCATGACCTTCAACGCACTGGAAAAGTGAGTATGAATTTCCCATCACCCTCAATCTGATCCCCATTGCCTTTCCTCACTAGCACTCAGCTTTAGCAATCTCTTCCTCCACATCCCACTTGACACTCCCATCCATGCACCCTTACACATTCCCTCTCTCTCTATGCTCACATTCACACAACTATTCCACCATGCAGCCCTCACATTCTCTATCACTCTGATGCTTTGAACACAACTGACAACACACAGGGAGGGCCCTTGGTCTTGCAACCTCACTCCATCTTTGTCTCCTTCTAAGTATCTATGCGATGCAATCTCTACACTCACTCCTTCATTCTCACTCAACCTCCACTTGTCTCCCTCATTGCAGGAAAAGAGAGCTCACAATAAAAGGGAAAGAGCCAGGACAGGAGGAGAGTCACCCTCAGTAGCCCAGCTCACCCCCTGGGAGGAAGCCATCCTGGAACTTGTCGGGGTTGAAAAAGATGCACACGTTGGGGACGGACAGACGGGTGCATCACAGCAAGCTGGTGACAGAATAGTTTTCCATCTCTCTCATTGACATTGCATGAGTCGCTGATAATGATTCTGAAGCTATAACAGATGGACTTATGATCATCTGCAATATGCAATGTGCATGTAACCTTGATCTCACATCTCTAACTCTTTCCTTTACTCCCCCACAGGACCATCAAGAGCCCCTGTCCCCACTGTCCAGGAGGAAGAGCCTGAGCTTCCAGACTCCTCAGAGGAATCTGCAACCTCTGAGGGCGCAGCATCAGCAGAAATAAGCGCACCCAGCACCAGCGCAGACACTCACACTTCGGTGGGACCTTCGGGACATAGAGTAGTGTTGTCACCTGGTGTATCACAGCTCACAAGTGAGCATCAGCAGATTGTGGAGCCAGGGACAGCAGTGGAGAGTCCTCGTCGGAGGGCGCAGGACTCTGCCAGCTTGGCTCAGCTGCATGTCGACCCTCTGCCTCTGGGTCCATCCATAAGATCAGAGGTGATGGAACTCCAGGCACAGATGCAGGAGTCTCTGGCAGGTTTTGTCTCTAGGGTCGCTGCGAGTGTGGAGCGAATGGAGGAGTCCATAGCGAACATGAGCAGAGCCTTTGTGGAGTCAATGGCGCATGAACGCATCACCACGGAAAGGATGGCTACCTACGTGGAAATGATTGCTGCCTCCGTGGTAAGGCTGGCTACGGTAGAGGAGAGGAGGGCTATGGCCATGGAGGAGCTAAGTCGCCAGGGTATGGAAAACATGGTGAGTGCTCAGAATAGAATGACATCTCTTGAGGAGCGATGGGCATCTATTGAACATAGAAACCAGACCTTCATGGAAGTCCTTCTGAGTAGGACTGCCACTGCAGATATGGGTCCCCATGGCCCCCCTGATGTGCAACAAGGTGCTCTCCAGCCACTTGCAGGTGCGGAGGGGGGAGCTGACCCATGAGAGGGAGGTTGGTGGCACACCTCAAGGAAGTGGGGATTCCTCTCCAGGCGCTCACACTTCCATGCCACTGCAGAGCCCTCGGTCAGAGCCCCACCGGAGTCCACACCCAAGTGAGGCAGACGTCTCAACCCCTGCACAGCCGCAGGAGCAGCAGACTGTTGACGAGCCCTCACAGGCTCGCCACCCCAGAGGACGCCCGCCAAAGGTGTCGAGACAGGAGCAGGAGGAAAGTGAGCAAGGGGCCTCCACATCTGCTGAAGCCACAGGGGAACCACGATGTAGGAGCACACGTAAGAGGAAAATAAAGCACAAGCAGTCACAAGGGTAGTCACTTGGGTGAAATTTTATGTATTGTTAAAAAAAGCCATCAGATGAATTCTGTCAATATGAAGTCTGATGGCTACTGCTGTATTTGTGGCGTGTGTCATTTCGCGAATGGGACTTTCACATTGAGGGCTTAGGATTACTTGCAATTGTCAGTATGCTGGACAAATAGCTAGGAATCCGCAGTGTCTTGGCCATTTTCGATGCTCAGGTAAGAAGCTGCGAGGCAAAAGTGCTTGATTGGCTATGCTAAGCAAATCTGGCCAGGATGAGTGCGTTCCTTGCATCCCGGGCAGCAATGTTCTGGCGTAATGCTGCCGCTGGTTGTTGGTCCTCTGCAGGATGGTCGTTTTCGCCCTCCTCATCATCATCATCATCATCTGAGTAGGGTATGTGAGGAGCCACTTGGTCCTCAGGAATCTGCAAGCCACGATGTTGTGCCATGTTGTGAAGTACACAGCAAACCACGACGATTCTGGAGACCCTGGCTGCTGAGTACTGCAGGGCTCCACCTGATCTATCCAGGCATCTGAAGCGCATCTTCAGCAAACCGATGGTTTGCTCGATAATGGATCTGGTGGAAATGTGGCTGGAGTTGTAGCGCTCCTCAGCTTCGTTGGCTGGCCTCCTCAACGGCGTCATTAGCCAAGTCCTCAGGGGATAGCCCTTGTCTCCAAGTAGCCATCCATGAGGTCTGGCGGCCTGAATAGTGGAGGCACACTAGACTGGCGCAGTATGAAGGAGTCATGGCAACTGCCAGGGTACATGGCACAAACATGCAAAATCTCCTTCTTGTGGTCACACACCAGCTGAACGTTAAGGGAGTGGAAGCCCTTGCGGTTGACAAAAATACCTGGATTGCGATGGGGTGCCCTAAGGGCCACATGTGTGCAGTCAACGACGCCCTGCACCCTTGGAAAGTCTGCCAGATGAGCTAATCCAGCCGCACGCGCCGTCACACTTGTGCAATTCTTGGTGAAATGGATGTGATTGTGCGTGAGGGCAAAGAGGGCATCGGTTACTTGCGTGATGCAAGTGTGTGCGGCCGCCTGGGAAATGCCGCTGATGTCTGCTGATGATCCCTGGAATGAGCCTGAGGCAAAAAAGTTGAGTGCGGTGGTGATTTGATGGCCACTGGTAAGGAGTGTCCACCTGGTCCTCTGGGCAGCAGGTCTTGCTGTAGCATTGCACAGATGTCAGTCACTACCTCTCGCAAAAGCCTTTGGCACTGCTGCTCAGCCATGTTGAGGTAGCTGACCCTGTGTCTGTAGACCCTGTTTTGGGGGTATCTCCTGCGCCGACGGGCTTCCAGGCGCTGGCCCTTTCTGGCCTGTGCTGCCTCAGGTGGGTGAGCAGCAGCCTGTCGCTCCTGCTGCTGCTGTTGTTCCTGGTTCTGCTGCTGCCGTGCCTGGTGCTTGAGCTCCTCTAATGCCCAGAAGGGAAGGAAAAAAATGGCTCCCATGCTTCTGGCATATGCCTCCGTTGAGGAAGCGCTGAGTGAAGGTGGCGAGAGGGGTTTCCCAGGAGTTCACACTGGAGATGTGTGTGAGGCTCCAACCTTCCACCGGTGTGGTTAAGCCTGCTAAAAGTTGCCCTAGGCCTGAGACAAAAAATCCTGCCACCTGCAAATGATGGCTGATCAAATCTCCTCTTTAATGATTGACCTGCAGCTGATAGTCAGCAAGCCAATAGTGCTCCCGCCAGGTTTCACAGGCGTGATTCCCACCAAGTGTGTTTTACGTGGGAAAAGGGTTAAAAGTGCAAGGGACTGTTAAAATGGCATTATAGAGGCCATTTAGTGGTGATTAAGGGCCTTAAAGACCAGTCCCGCCTGTTGGATGTGGGACGGATTCGGGACCATCAGACACGCCTGAGTAAAAATAGCTCGGAGTCGTGAACCTGGCGGGGGGTCCCAACCGCCATTTTTTGCGATTTTAACCCCCCGCACGCCTCCACGGTTCAGTTAAAATCGAGGCCCACGAGTTAACTGGTGTAGAAAGTGAGAAAAGGGTCATACTGGGGTTAAAGTGCATTCAGGGTAATTTTCTGTTTTGCTCTCCTAACACAAATCAGCACGTGTTGGAAGTGCATATCAGAATATTAGCTGTGAAGGATGGCATGTCTGTTACCCAGTCCGCCAAATTTTCTGCTGATCAAAATCCTCTGTGCTTGATATTCCGATAGGGGCTCCCGGCGTGTGCTGGCAGCACAAACCCAGAACATTACGCCTATTGTTGAGGCAGAGTAGAAGAAGCTTTGGTCCCTGTTGTACCTGACCTTGGACTGCTTGATGCTGACAGTGAAATGTTGAAAATATATGTTTTCCAATGCAAACATCCCTCACCTTGACGGGCACAAGAATTCAGCAAAAAAAAATCATAAGAAAGCAGGGAATGAGAAAACGCCATTCGGCCCATCAAACCCACTCCTTGCGCAGATCATGTACAATCTGTCCTGTTATCGCCATCCACTTAATCGCCTGAGGAACGGCTCTGCAAAGTTACTCCCTGTAAAAGGTAAAGTAAACAAAACAACAGAATATCTGTGTAACCTACTTTATTTATCCCTGAACCTTTGTTGGTACATTTCTCAGCAGCTCAGGAAGCATCATGTTCAACAGAACATTTTTGGTTGTCTATCTGTACTTACCCATAGCATCTTCAATCCCATTCTTAACCAGAAGTTAATTCACCTATTTTCTTTTACATACAAGATGTTAATTGACATAGCATTCACTGATTTTTTTTTTTGATGGAACTGTATTGCAAGGATTCAGTATTCTATGAATGAAATAATTATTTTTAATTTCAAGGTTAGTCAATTTTATAACCCAGCTTGTAAATGGCAGTAAAACACTAGTCTCCATTTTGATTTCCAAATGATCTTCACAACCTTCTCCATCAACAACCTTTTTATTCAGAATTACTTTGTGACGTGGTGATATGTTCTGTCGGGCACTCTGTCACAAGTGAAATCAGAAATGATGTTAACAGGCTGTTACTGGAGCAGGACCTCTATCATCTTGTTGAATATATTTCCAGATTTTGGACTTTAATGGCGTAAAAATTGTATCTCCCACTGTTATGTTACTAATATACTACTCTGGAAAATTCTATTTCTGATGGTGTTTTCCCCACATTAAAGGAATATTCTAGGCAGTATCTTCAAAAGAAATAAACAAGTAGTAATGGGAACCAGCCTCTCAAGTGGACCATATGTTTAATTCACTTTTCAGTGCTTAAAATTTCTTTCTAAGATAAACCACATGTAGGTCATGTCTTATAAGAACATAAGAAATAGGAGCAGGAGTAGGCCAATCGGCCCCTCGAGCCTGCTCCGCCATTCAATAAGATCATGGCTGATCTGATCCTAACCTCAAATCTACTACCACTCTCCATCCCACCCGAACCCATGTGATCTCCCGGGAGAGGCGAAAAACCAGATAAAAACCCAATGGCCAATTTGGGAGAAAAAATCTGGGAAATTCCTCTCCGACCCATCTAGGCGATCGAAACTCGTCCAGGAGATCACTCTGTCCCTGTATTTCCTGCAGTACTTACCTTCTGTAAAAGATGATCTCCACCCCAGCCAGGAACAGGCCCAATTTACTCTTGAAGGACTCCTAGCTGGCAGCCTGTTCCCGAGGTCTCCACTAATCCCTGTGAATAGAACCATCTCCTGAAATCTAACACAGAATTAGAACACAAGAAGTAGGAGCAGGACCAGGCTACACGGCCCCTGGGCCCGCTCTGCCACCCACAGGGCCATGACCGATCCGAACCTAGACTCATGTCCAATTTCCTGCCCGCTCCCCATAACCCCTAATTCCCTTTACTTCTAGGAAACTGTCTGTTAAGTCTGTGTGTCCCAGTTATGCTTAAATCACTGGACACAGACCACAAGAATAACTTTTAACAGGTCTTTACTATTCGGAGGTCAGGACTGAACTGCCCAGCAAATCCCTACACAACGTTTATATACCGGTGTGGTCACCACCGGTATTACAGTATACAGCAGCCAAGAGAAAGTAGTACATCTCTTAAGGTAGTTCTCTTAAGGTGCAACAGGTTACATACACCACAATCCTCCCTTTTTAGCTTAACAGTTATATCCCCATTTAACATAACATAATAACATATATATATACAACTTCATGCAAAACAGTTCAAAGATTCAGTCTCTGAGGAGGCCTCCTGATTCGAGTTGGATAACGCCTTTCAGGGGTCTCTGATTCTCGTTGCTGGGGTGACTCATCTAGTTGATCTCTTATGGATTGGACATCATCCTCAGGTACATTCACTTCTGAGGTAGATGCTTCAGGTTCACTAACTTCTTCCACGGTTGTCTCTGCCGTAACCCTGGGTTCGACCCTTGTTCTCGATTCTACCAGTTGGTCAGCATGACGCCGTATTACATTTTCACCAATATCTACCGTGTACATCAGGGGTCCTTGTCTGGCCCGAATTGTTCCAGATTGCCATTTCTCGTTTTTATAGTCCCGGGCTAACACTGGTTGTCCTATTTCGAAACTCCGAGTGGTCTTGTTGTTTATATGCTGGAACTGTTTGTTTTCAACTTCCCTCCGCACATTTGGTTTTAACAAGTCCAACCTGGACCGCAACCTCCTGTTATAGAACATCATGGCAGGACTTTGGTTTGTCACTGCATGAGTGGCGTTTCGATATGCCAGTAGGAATTTGTCCACCTTGTGTTGTAGTGGAATCTGATCTTCGCTCATGGCCTTTATTGCTTTTTTGAACGTTTGTACAAATCTCTCTGCCAACCTGTTTGTACCCGGATGATATGGGGCAGAGGTATAATGTTTCACCCCATTCTTCATGAATTTCTGGAATTCTTCTGACACGAACTGCGGTCCGTTGTCTGACCATATTTGTTCTGGCAATCCATTTCTTGCAAATATCGTTCTTAGCACCGCGATCGTCTTTTCCGAGGTAGTGGTAGTCATCTTAATCACTTCTGGCCATTTAGAATGTGCGTCCACCGCAATTAAAAACATGGAGTCCATGAATGGACCAGCAAAGTCAATGTGTACACGTTGCCATGGGGTTGAAGGCCATTCCCATGGATGCAGCGGTGCAATCGGAGGTGCATTTTGCACTTTTTGGCACCCTGAGCAGCTTTTCGTCAGATCCTCTATCTGTTGGTCGATACCCGGCCACCACACATAAGCCCTAGCAAGGCTTTTCATCTTGACTCCCCCCAGATGACCTTCATGCAGTTCCTTTAGAACTCTCTCTCTTAACTTAGGAGGAATAATCACCCTTGTTCCATACATCAATGTTCCTTGACAGACGGACAGCTGGTCTTGTCTTGCTGAGAATGCCGGTAACAGTGGATCACCATGTGCTGGCCATCCCTTCACTGTCACTTCGTAGACCCGGGACAGTGTCGGGTCATTCCTGGTTTCTCTTTCAATACTTGCATTGGTGACTGGTAAACATTCGATGATGGTCGAGTGAAATAACTCAACAGGGTCAACCGTCGGTGCCTCCTCCTCTGTAGGTAGTGGCAGGCGCGACAGCCCATCAGCATTACCATGCTGCTTTGTACCTTTGAATTCGATCGGATATTGATGTGCCCCTAGGAAAAGGGACCATCTCTGGAGTCTCTGTGCTGTCATCACCGAAACACCCTTCTTAGGGTTAAAAATGGATACCAACGGCTGGTGGTCTGTCAGATGCGTAAACTTTTGGCCCTGCAGGTAATGATTAAACTTCTTTACTCCCCACACAAGGCTGAGAGCCTCCCTATCTATCTGAGCATAGTTGCGCTCAGCGGAGGTCAATGATCTGGATGCGAACGCAACTGGCCTCTCCAGGCCATTTGGCAACTTGTGTGAGAGTACTGCCCCAATACCATATGGAGAAGCATCACAAGCCAAACGAATAGGCAGCGTTGGGTTGAAGTGAGCCAACACTTCCTCTGAGGTGATCAATGCCTTGCTTTTGCGAAAGGCCCTCTTACAGTCCTCGCTCCACTTCCATGGTACTCCCTTCTGCAAAAGAGCATTCAGCGGGTGCAGCACCGTGGATAAATTTGGCAGAAACTTATGGTAATAGTTAATCAACCCTAGGAACGACCTCAACTGGGATACATTATCCGGAGCGGGAGCCTTCACAACAGCTTCGATCTTGTCAGGAGACTTATGAAGCCCCTCCTGGTCAATGACATGACCACAGTACGAGATCCGCTTCTGAAAGAACTCACATTTCTGGCGATTAACTCAAAGTCCATATTCTTTCAATCTGGTGAGCACCAGTTCCAAATTTGCAAGGTGTTCCTCGTCATCATCTCCTGTAATCAGAATATCGTCCAGGTAACATTGTGTGCCTGGAATTCCCTGTAATACCTGCTCCATGGCCCTCTGCCAAATTGCTGGAGCCGATGCCACTCCAAAAACCAGTCTATTATACCAGTACAAGCCTCTATGCGTGTTGATCGTGAGATACTGGCGTGACTCTTCCTCAACTTCCATCTGTAAGTACGCCTGTGCCAGGTCTATCTTGGTGAAGTGTTTCCCGCCAGACAACGAAGCGAAGATATCCTCAATCCGCGGAAGCGGATACTGCACCGTGTGAAGCACCGGATTAACAGTGATCTTGAAATCTCCACAGATGCGAACCTTCCCCGGTTCCCCCGGCTTGTTGCTCGATGAACGCTTCATGACGGGAACAATGGGCGTGGCCCACTCACTCCAGTCTACCTTAGACAGTACTCCTGAACATTCTAGCCCTTCCAGCTCAGCTTCCACAGCAGGTCGTATCGCATAAGGTACCGGTCTGGCTTTGAAAAATTTCGGGTTTGCATGTTCTTCAACCTTGATGTTTGCCGTAATTCCTCTCAGTGTTCCCAGTCCCTGTTGGAACACCTCTTTAGCATCGTCCAATATTCTGGACAATTGTTTAGGTTTGACATCTTTTTTACCGGAATCTACCATTAGTGCTTTTAAGGAATGCCAGTCCATATTTATTTTCCTAATCCACTCCCATCCCAGTAGTGGTGGACCTCCCTCAGGTAGCACATATAAGTCCATTCCTCAGCTTTCTTTGCCCTTGTGGACCACCTTTACCTCTATCTTACCGATGGGGTATACTCTTTGCCCCGTGTATGTTTTCAATACAATCTCCGTATCCCGTAGGGGAATATGTGGGAATAACCTTTTGTAATCTTGCTTATTCATGACCGTCAATGCCGATCCAGTGTCCAATTCCATCTTCACTTGGACTCCTGCTATCTGAAGTGTGACCCAGATTGTTTGGAGGTCTGCTTCATTACCAACATTGTGTACTCTTAGACTACCCAGTTCATTACTGCTGGAGTCTGAATTTGACTTCTGTTCGTTCGAACTGTTCTCTGTCACCTTGTGTACCTTTCTGTACTTTTCCTGCGGTGACTTTTTGTTGCTGGTCTTCTTCCCTGACCGGCATACTTTAGCTATGTGACCAAGCCTGCCACATTTTCTGCATTCCTGATTTTTTGAACCAGCACTGGTTCTGATCGTGCGTTGTCTTTCCACAACGATAACATTTTACTGTACCCAAGACCATTTGATTGGTGCTGAGTTCCGGTGACCGTAGCTGCATTTCCGCAGTGCCTCTCGCTGCGGCTTCGTGCGATGCTGCAATAGTGACAGCTTTATCAAGCGTAAGATCATTCTCCTCACGCAGTCGCTTTTGTGTTCCTTCTTTTAACAATCCACACACAAATTTATCTCTCTGCGCATCTGCTAGTCCTGTTCCAAACTGACAGTACTTTGATAGCTTACGCAGTTCCATTAAAAATTCAGCGTTGCTTTCGTCTTTCAGCTGCGTTCTTCTATAAAATTTAAATCGTTCCGCTATCAGCAGCGGCGTGGGGTTTAAATGATTTTTCAGGACAGTAACAATATTCGCGAAAGTCTGATCCGCCGGTTTATCTGGTGATAGAAGGTGCTTCAATAGCCCGTATGTCTTCGCACCCATTGAGCTTAATAAGGTTAGTGCTTTCTCATCATCTGGTACCTTATTTGCTTTACAATAAACTTCCATACGTTCTACATACGTGGTCCAATCTTCGATATCGCTATCAAAGGTATTAATGTTCCCATGTTTAGGCATCCTTGCAAGTTTTATAAATTTTTCGTTTTCTCAAAATGGCAGCTTCCCACGCTTGTCTTCTTCCCCCGCCTACTAAAATGGCGGCTTCCCGCGCTTGGCGGTCTTTCCCGTGCTCGTCTTCTTCCCCCGCCGACTACAATGGCGGATTCCCGCGTTTGCCTTCTTCCCCCGCTGGCTGCAATGGCGATTGCCGTGCTGCTCCCGTTCTCGCCTCCCCAGCGGTTCTCAATTCCCTGACGCTGCTGCGCCTCTCAGCCCCGCATGCAGGCCGGTCCTTTACACCGGCTGCGTTTGAGTTCTCCGCGGCTCTCATGCCTTAAGCTGCCCCAGTCGCTGCGCCTCTCGGCCTCGATTGCAGCCCGGCCCTTTTCACCGGCCGTGGTCGAGTTCTCCGCCCTTTTTCCTCCGTTTTCCCTCCCCCACTCCACAGTCAATGCGGCCGACTTTCTGCTCGTGTCGCTGATCGGCTTACCCACCATCGTGGTAGAAGGGATGATCACTGCCTGTCGCTGATGGAGGGCTTCGTGGTCAGAATTTTTTTTCTTTTTAACCCGGGTTCTCGATGCCTCCCGTGTGATGGTGCTCAGCAGGATGATGAGGGCGGATGCCTCTTCGACGCCCGTTCTGCGGACGAAGCTGCCTTGGATGTAAAACTGCCGCAGGGTAAGATCCCATCCTCGTCGCCACTGTTAAGTCTGTGTGTCCCAGTTATGCTTATTATAAATCACTGGACACAGACCACAAGAATAACTTTTAACAGTTCTTTACTATTCGGAGGTCAGGGCTGAACTGCCCAGCATATCCCTACACAACGTTTATATACCGGTGTGGTCACCACCGGTATTGAAGTATACAGCAGCCAAGAGAAAGTAGTACATCTCTTAAGGTAGTTCTCTTAAGGTGGAACAGGTTACATACACCACACTGTCTATTTCTATTTTAAATTTATTTAATGATGTACCTTCCACAGCTTTCTGGGGCAGCAAATTCCACAGACCTACTACCCTCTGAGTGAAGAAGTTTCTCCTCATCTCAGTTTTGAAAGAGCAGCCCCTTATTCTAAGATTATGCCCCCTAGTTCTAGTTTCACCCATCATTGGGAACATCCTCACCGCATCCACCCGATCAAGCCCCTTTACAATCTTATATGTTTCAATAAGATCGCCTCTCATTCTTCTGAACTCCGATGAGTAGAGTCCCAATCTACTCAACCTCTCCTCATATGTCCACCCCGTCATCCCCGGGATTAACCGAGTTAACCTTCTTTGTACTGACTCGAGAGCAAGTATGTCTTTTCTTAAGTATGGACACCAAAACTGTATGCAGTATTCCAGGTGCGGTCTCACCAATACCTTGTATAACTGCAGCAATACCTCCCTGTTTTTATATTCTATCCCCCTCGCAATAAAAGCCAGCATTCCATTAGCCTTCTTGCTCACCTGCTGCACCTGCATACTAACTTTTTGAGTTTCGTGCACCAAGACCCCCAGATCCCTTTGTACTGCAGTACTTTCCAGTTTCTTGCCATTAAGATAATAGCTTGCTCTATGATTTTTCCTGCCAAAGTGCATCACACTTTCCAGTATTGTATTCCATCTGCCAAATCTCTGCCCACTTACTTAACCTGTCTATGTCCCTTTGCAGGTTTTTTATGTCCTCCTCACTCACTACTTTCCCTCCCATCCTTGTATCATCTGCAAACTTTGATATGTTACACTTGGTCCCCTCCTCCAAATCGTTAATATAGATTGTAAAGAGTTGGGGTCCCAGCACTGACCCCTGCAGAACACCACTAGTTACTGATTGCCAGTCTGAGAATGAACCATTTATCCCAACTCTCTGCTTTCTGTTAGATAACCAATCCTCCACCCATGCCAGAATATTACCCCCAATCCCGTGATTTTTTATCTTGAGCAATAATCTTTTGTGTGGCACCTTGTCAAATGCCTTTTGGAAGTCTAAATACACTACGTCCACTGGTTCCCCTTTATCCACCCTGTATGTTACGTCCTCAAAGAACTCAAGCAAATTTGTCAAACATGACTTCCCCTTCATAAAACCATGCTGACTTTGTCCTATTAAATTATGTTTATCCAAATGTCCCGTTACTGTCTCCTTAATAATGGACTCCAAAATTTTACCAACCACAGATGTTAGGCTAACTGGTCTATAGTTTCCAGCCTTCTGCCTACTACCCTTTTTAAATAAGGGTTTTACATTAGCAGTTTTCCAATCTGCCGGGACCTTTGCTGAGTCCAGGGAGTCTTGGAAAATTATTACCAATGCATCCACAATCCCTACCGTCACTTCCCTCAAGACCCTAGGATGTAAGCCATCAGGTCCAGGGGATTTATCCGCCTTGAGTCCCATTATTTTACCGAGTACCAATTCCTTAGTGATTTTAATCGTATTTAGCTCCTCCCCCCCTAGAGCCCCCTGTTTGTCCAGTGTTGGGATATTCTTAGTGTATTCTGCTGTAAAGACTGAAACAAAATATTTGTTCAGCGTTTTCGCCATCTCCATGTTTTCCACCATTAATTTCCCGGTCTCATCCTCTAAGGGACCATTATTTACTTTAGCCACCCTTTTTCTTTTTATATAACTATAGAAACTCTTGCTATCTGTTCTTATATTTTTTGCTAATTTACTTTCATAATCTATCTTCCCTTTCTTAATCAATCTTTTAGTTATTTTTTGCTGTCTTTTGAAGACTTCCCAATCGTCTATCCTCCCACTAGATTTGGCAACCTTGTATGCCCTTGTTTTTAGTCGGATACTATCCTTAATTACTTTACTTAGCCACAGATGGCTGTCATTTCTTTTACACCCTTTTTTCCTCAGTGGAATATATTTTTTTGAAAGTTGTAAAATAACTCCTTAAATGTACACCACTGCTCATGTACCGTCTTACCCTTTAATCTATTTTCCCAGTCCACTCTACTCAATTCCGCTCTCATACCTTCATAGTCTCCTTTATTCAAGCACAGTACGCTTGTTTGAGATCCAACCTTCTCACCCTCTCATTGAATATGGAATTCAACCATGTTATGGTCACTCATTCCAAGAGGATCCTTTACTAGGACATTTTTAATTAATCCTGACTCATTACACAGGACCAGATCTAAGGTTGCTTGCCCCCTGGTCGGTTCAGTTACATACTGCTCAAGAAACCCATCCCTAATACACTCAATGAACTCTTCCTCAAGGCTGCCCTGTCCAATTTGATTTGTCCAGTTAATATGATAGTTAAAATCCCCCATAATTATAGCTGTTCCCTTATTACAAGCCCCAACTATTTCCTGATTAATACTCCGTCCAACAGAGTTACAACTGTTCGGAGGCCTATAGACTACGCCCACTAGTGTTTTTTTCCCCTTATTATTCCTTATCTCCACCCAAACTGTTTCACTATCCTGATCCTTTGACCTAATATCATTTCTCTGTATTACAGTGATTCCTTCCTTTATTAACATAGCCACCCCACCTCCCCTTCCTTCCTGCCTGTCCTTCCGGATTGTTAAGTACCCTGGTATGTTTAATTCCCAGTCATGGTCACCCTGCAGCCATGTTTCTGTAATGGCCACAAGATCATACCCATATGTAGTTATTTGTGCCGTTAACTCGTCCATTTTGTTACGAATGCTATGTGCATTCAGATAAACAACTTTCAAACATGTTTTGTGACTCTTAGTTCCTGCATTTTCCCCTTTTACTACTTTACCTTTTACTCCATACCTTCTGTCCCTTCCTGACACGCTCTGGTTTTTAATTCCCCTACTGCTACCTAGGTCTATGGCCTTCTCCGTTGTCATTTTTATTATTTGCTCTCTAGAAACCTCCCCCCCACTAATTAGTTTAAAGCCCTCTCTACAGCCCTAGTTATATGATTCGCCAGGATTCTAGTCCCAGCACTGGCCAAGTGAAGTCCGTCCCAACGGAACAGCTCCCTCTTGCCCCAGTACTGATGCCAGTGTCCCAAGAAGCAAAACCCATTTCTCCCACACCAGTCTTTGAGTCTTCAGTAGTTACCGCCATTAAATTTGCGTTGACCAAGTTTTCGAACTCAAAATGGCTGTCAATTGACAAGCCAGCTGCTTACAGTCACTTTTCATTCAGAAAGAAATGATTGACATAATCAGCATGTAATCTATTCGACATTTTGAGTGATTTTTTAGTTCAAAACATACAAGTGACATACATATAGTTAGAAGTGTGATATAGATTCTGCATTACTGAGGCTGAGTTGTGACATAAGGGGGATTTTAACATCCGGGCAGCCAGCTGGTAGATCACATGGACCAGCCAGCCAGCTGGAGGACTGGCTCCTTTTGGGGGCCAGGCCTCATTAACATATATGTGGTGAGCTGCGTGCCACAAACAGACGTCCCATGCAAAACGCTGGCTCCAAACCGACACAATAGCAGGCAGCCTGAGAGCCAAACTGGCTAGGACAAAGGTAAGTGAAAAAGAAGCGAGCTGGAAAATCTCCTGGAAATCCAAATAGGACAAAGATCTCCTGCTCCAATTACCTGCAGGTGAGTGCCCCCTTAAAGCTTCAGTGTTCCTTAAAGACTGCTTTAGTGGCTGAGAGAGCAATCCCACTATGTTTTACTGGCGGTTGGGCACTAAACGGGACCTCGGTGATTTCACAATAAAATGGTGTCATAGGACCTCGATTTACATATATTCATGAGGCCCCCGCCTGCCTCTGTGGGGCACCTCGCCGATTCCGAAAACTGCACAGTTAAAATGATGACAGGGAGGAGCATATCAGGAACGCAGCAGTAATTACTCTACCACTACTTTAATCGCCTGCCTGCCACATTCCATTCAGTGGCAAGAGTTAAAATCAGGCCTGATATGTTTGCTTTTTTGAGACTTTTATTATCAATTATTATCTGTGGCAAGTGACTCATCTCCTGACTCCCCAAGGCCTTTCCACCATCTATCTACAAGGCACAAGTCAGGAGTGTGATGGAATACTCTCCACTTGCCTGGATGAGTGCAGCTCCAACAACAGTCAAGAAGCTCGACACCATCCAGGACAAAGCAGCCCACTTGATAGACACCCCATTCACCACCTTAAACATTCACTCCCTCCACCGCCGTGGCTGCAGTATGTACCATCTACAAGATGCAACTCGCCAAGGCTTCTTCGACAGCACCTCCCAAACCCACAACCTCACCATGTAGAAGGACAAGGGCAGCAGGCGCATGGGAACATCATCACCTCCAAATTCCCCTCCAAGTCACACACTATCCTGACTTGGAAATATATCACCACTCCTTCATCGTCGCTGGGTCAAAATCCTGGAACTCCCTACCTAACAGCATTGTGGGAGTACCTTCACCACACGATCTGCAGCGGTTGAAGAAGGTGGCTCACCACCACCTTCTCAAGGGCAATTAGGGATGGGCAATAAATGCTGGCCTTGCCAGTGACATCCACAACCTGTGAATGAATAAAATTAATAAAATGATGTCCTTCAATCTAATTTAGCAGTAATTAAAATTATCACCAACTATAGAGGTAACATTTCTTTCACCAGCTTCCATTCAACTGCAGACATTGGGGTCGATTTTCGTGGAGCCGTCAGGTGGGGTTTCAGGCGTGTTGGGGGAGAAAATCCCGAATTCAGGGGTCCCGACACCATCCCGCCCAAAACCCCGCTCCATGCAACTTTCAGAGGCGGCGGGTACCCGCCCCGCACTGGGACCCGCCGAAACCAGGCGGGAAGGGATTAGTGCCAAGTAACTGCCTGTTAACAGGTAGTTAACAGGCAGTTTTTAGCCTAATCCCTATTTTGAGGGGTTTCGTGTGGGATTCCCGACAGCTCTAAACCACGCCAGGTTAGAGCAGGCGGGCCGTCAGGTTGAAGGAGTTGGAGGGGTCGCGATGTCGGTGTTCAGGTGAGTGATGGGTGCATGAGTGCAAAGGTAAGTGTGTTTGGTGTGTCTAAAGTGTGTAAAGAACTTTTACTTATCTGTACTTACCTTAACAGCCTTTCTTCCTGTAGCCGTCGGGAGCCCATCACTCAGCCGGCACTTAAAGCTGAACGGCTGCGATCTGTGAAAAGTGACAGCCTTCAGCTTTGAGTGCCGGTGTGAGTTCTAACTGAGTCTGTGCAGAAGGACTCATGTTAGAACTCGGACTGTCAGTGTTTGGCAGCTTCAAACAGCTGTGAAACACTGATATTTCATGTGTCAAGAACTCTTGACAGATGAAATTGCAGTCTGTGATGTCACCTGTTGCTGGGTGGCCCTTAATTGGCCTGCTGAGCCCGCTGGGCGGGCTCAACAAGGTCAATCAAGGGAAAATCGCGCGGATTGGCCGGACGTCGAAGTAGGCAGGTCTAAAACCCGAAAGTTGTAGTCCCGCCTTCTTCCCGACAACTTCAGGAAAATCGACCCCATTGACTTCACAAATTTATTAAAACTAAAAAATGCAAAAGTAACAGAAAATAATTGGTATGTAGAACATATATTCTATTTGATCAGCGCGATAAGCCTACATCTGAAAGCTTTTGAAGATATAGGTTTACAGAGGGTCAGTGTCTGAATTGCAAATGAACTACTGTTACTGCTTTTGTCATTGTGCTTCTAAGCTTCAAATACACCAACCTATGTGTTCTTCATCCTTCTTACACCAAATATACTAATCTGTGTGTTCTTCATACATTTTACACTAAATGTATCAATCTATGTGCTCTTCATACTCCTTACAGTGTTGAAATCAAAAATCACTGCACTATCTTCTTCTCTGACTCATTCTTTCCAGAACTGCAAAACTGTGGAACTTCTTATCTCCCTCAGTTTTCAGTTGCCCCTACAATTTACAGGATTTTAAACCCCAAACTTGATATCATCTAATCACACTTCCTGATTTGCTTTATAACAACAGAAAATGCTGGAAAAACTCAGCAGGTCAGGCAACATCCGTGGAGAGAAATTTAAGTTGACGTTTCGGGTCGAACCCTTCTTCAAAACTGGAAAGAAAAGAAAACAGATCGAAGGCAGGGCTGCGATTGGACAAAAGAAGTGAAAGAAACAAAAGAGCTAGACAAGATGGTAATAGGCTGAGATTAGGTGTAAAGTGTACTGGCAGGGCAAGAGATAGCTGCCAGGTGTGAGAGAGAAACAAAAGGAAAGGGGGGGGGGGAAAGGAGTGGAAAAATTACAAGAAAAAATGTGTAATGGGGCCGAGGTTATGATCTGAAATTGTTGAACTCGATATTGAGTCCGAAAGGCTGCAGAGTGCCTAATCGGAAGATGAGGTGCTGTTCCTCGAGTTTACGTTGAGCTTCCGTGGAACAATACAAGAGGCCAAGGACGGTGAGGTCCGAGTGGGAATGGAGCGGTGAATTAAAATGACAGGCGACCGGAAGCTTGGGGTCACCCTTACGGACTGAACGGAGGTGTTCCGCAAAGCGGTCACCCAATCTGCGTTTGGTCTCCCCAACATCTGCAGTATTTTGCTATCGTCCTGATTTGCTTTGTCTTCTCCACTTTGCTTTCCAACTTTAGAGTTTTCCTGCATCAGCACATTCGCATTTCACAAAGGTTTCTCAGTAAAACAAGAAATTTATTTTTTCCAACGGAGGCTTTATTGATGCTCAAAAGTAATGATGTGAAGTACACTTAATTATTAATAACAAAATACTGCAGGAAGAAATTGGACATAATATTCAGAATTAGCATCATAAACTATAGATCAATTGAATTAAAACATTCATATATTTGTGGTCATGTTCAAAGTCTCCTTTGAATCATCTCTTTTGAGTATCAATAAAGTATCCATTGAGCAAAATCAATTTCACTTGTATAACATTTTTTACTTAATGTAGTTTCTTATGCCCCTGAGATTAAAAAAACAGAAATTGTCTGTTATTGTTCCTAATTAACACAAGTTGTGCACACAAATGATTCCATTTGTCATTCAGCGTGTCAGCTTGGTTAGTTGTTTCTGTAACACAAAGTAAAACAAAACATATTACATTACATATTGGGTACCTCGCCTTCAGAATGCCCCAGTCACAGCCTTCATTTCCCACCTTCTTTACCAGCGCTATTTCATTCCCTCACACCTTTCAGTTAAAGTGTTATGGTTTCACTCCCTTATATCTAATCAGATAGAGACATTCATTTCCTAATGTGAGTCTGTGACATGTTCCTGGCTAAATCTGCTTCATACTCTCAGAACAAGTACTTTAGTGGTTCCAGATGTAGATGTTGTGCAGTGTCAGTAGTATTCAATGCACATCATGCAGTATTCTCTGTGAACCACAAGTGTTAGTATATCCTTATATAACATCCCTCTCACGCCACCTAAACAACGTTACAGTCATCATCTTGAGTGGATTATAAATCACTTTTGACACTGCACATCCAAAGATCGTCTTTAAAGTAACTTCTATTTGTTTTAAGTTAAAAGAAAATACCACCCGGGGGGGGGGGGGTGGCGGAGGAGGGCGCTGGTGGGAGAAATAGTTTTAATGTAGAATATTTCCTTCAGAAACAGTGCAGCAATGACCTTAAAAAGCTCAGCTCTGACTGCACTTGTGGTTCTTTCACTTTCATATAAATCACCAGCGAGGAGAAAATAGGATTTTATTTGTTGCCAGTAGTGGATTTATTATTGATAAATCTAGCAGTAAATTTAATGTTCTTCATCCTGGGTAACATCATCCCCATGGCCTATCTTGCAACCCAACATCTTTCTTTCTTTAATTCACACAATATCGACAAAAAATAACCACAACCTTTTAAACTTCACATGTGGTTTCCTGCAGCAGTTTATTTTCTCTAATAACATTACCCATTTATGGATTAAAATACACTAAACTTACAGATAAACTGACCCCAAAAATATTAGGAGCCTTCTTTAAAATCAGAAGAAAACTAAAAATGTAAACTGATAAAATAATGAAAATATCTTGAATTAAGGTTCCGAAGATTAACAGAAATTGGTCAGGTCTTGATCTTTGACCAGTTTAAAGAAGTTAGCAATAGTAAATTTTATAAATCCTGTCAAATAACAGAATCCTTATAAACATGAAAGATATTCTTTGCAACTTATAAGACGAAGCAGCATTATTTTAAATACTAATGGGTTAAAATCACACTGTGGGACATTAGTAACCAATACACAACAGAGTCAGATGAAATTCTACTATGCTCCATTTTAACAAAGACACTAACCTGTTAATTTTAACCTGTTTATTTTAACAGAAGATAGTAGAACTTAGATGAATGTAAAGAAGTTTATTATTAATACCACAGAACACGATTTCAACCCATAGTCTATATTTTGAGCTTCTAAACATTGGACTTTATTAAACAATCCATTATCCACCAGAAACTGAAACACAGGCTTTTAGGTTGAAATCTCTAATGCGCTTTAGCTTAGGACGAAGAGATCCCACCTCGAGGAGCTCTTAGTTGCCAACACCACTGCATCACCACATTGTAAATTCTGTCTATGTGTTAAAGCAACTCTGTTGGTGTATTAATACATCACTTACTGCACCTCAACGTGACAGTCATTTCAATTATATAGAGGATCAAAATGGGAACCAAAGGAAGATATCAAGAAAATCAGTGACCCACGATACTTAAGATCTGCAGTATATTTTCTTCCATTTGTTAGTTTTAGCAAAAAAGTAGACATGGTTATAAAATGGGGAAGACAGCTTTAAAGTCATATCCACCTTGTTGCCAAAAATTACTGAATGCAGGAAACTTCTTATGGGTTCCTACACTGCAAATGTCACAATTTTATTTATTTCATTGTTAAGCATTCAACAGTGTGTCTTTTATCTGGTTTCTAGTATAGCTTATTATAGTTTGGGAAGTAAAATGATTAGCCTTAAATGGTGATGGTGACACTTGTGACCATTAGAGACCGGCACTCATGCAGCATCAGAGCAATCGCTTCTGGGTGAAAGGTAAGCGCATGAAAATAAACCATCGGTCAACAGTTCACATGTGTGGTATAAAGAATGTTACAAGAAAAGCAGCTGTGTCCTTGCAATCAAAACAATGGGACCGCAGGCAGGGTGAGTTTCACACAAGTATCTTCCACAGGATGGTGGCTTCTAAAATCAAATGAGTTTTTAGGTATTATAGATATTGATGTCTGTTGTGCTAATACTCTCTGCTTGTCTACCAATTAGTAAGAATACAAGTGCAGGAAATTTCCTTGAGGATTTTCTGATCAGCCTACGTATCTTCAGTTGAAGGTTGGCGGGTATTCTGGATACATGCATAGACGGGCTTTCCACCGATCTTCTGCTGCATCGGCCAATCGGGAGAACACCTCTCCTCCCGCCACACTCCTCCCCCCCAAAGCCTGAGGAAATTACTCCAATTCCAAATCTCTAATTCCAACATAAAATTGATTCTGCAGCTTTAGTATAACTGTGAAGCCACTTGCATTTAGCGACAACATTGAAGTTGCACTATGACCCTGGAGTTGGATCAGACCTGATTCCGGAGAGGAGTGGTCAGTGTAAGACCTCCAGGAGATCAGCCCACACTGTTTGGGTGTGTCACTGCACGGAGTATGATTCCAACGTGTTGTCAAACCAGGTTTACACTCCGCTCAGGCAGTCCCTTGAACCTCTAGAGCACCTTTTAAATGTTTAGAGAATATCGATGCTTCTCCCCAAGATTCCTAAACATTTCAATTTTAACTACAGAGAGGGCAGCTCTGTGCATGAGGATAAGCTCCTGTGTGCAGCGCTCTCTCCTGCACAAAGAGTTCCAGTTCAAGACATCCAGAAAGGGTAAACAAGGTATTGCCTTGCTGAAACTGCTATGGGTTTCATTGTGGTAGCTGCCATATAAAAGGACCCTGACAGTAACAGCCACACTAATGTAGGATGTCAGCTAACTACTTAACAATAGTATCAATCTAAAAGTACATTTCATTATTTATCTGGCTGAAAAAACATGCATTTCATGAAAATGATAACAAACCAACTAGTTGTAATTTGATTTTAACTGCACAAGTTCTGAGCTCAGTCGGCAGTACTCTTGCCTCTCACAAAGAATAGTCAAGTCCCACTCCAGGACTTGAGTACATAACCTAGTCTGACATTTCAGTACAGTGCTGAGGGAGTGCTGCATTGTCAGAGGTGCCGTCCTTCACGTGAGATGCCAGACCAGGGTACTGTTCTTGTGGTTAAGATAGATAGTGAAGATCCCCTGGCACTATTTGAAGACCAGGGCATTCTCCCAACGTGCTCTCCATTATCCCTCCATCAGTCAATTTCAACAAAAACAGTTTAATTGCTCTTTCATCTAAGTGCTGTTTGTAGAACCTTGCTGTGTTTTTTTTTTATTTGTTCATGGGATCTGGGCATCGCTGGCAAGGCCAGCATTTATTGCCCATCCCTAATTGCCCTTGAAAAGGTGGTGGTGAGCCGCCTTCTTGAACCGCTGCAGTCCGTGTGGTGAAGTTACTCCCACAGTGCTGTTACGGAGGGAGTTCCAGGATTTTGACCCAGCGACGATGAAGGAACAGCGATATATTTCCAAGTCAGGATGGTGCGTGATGTGGAGGGGAACTTGGAGCTGGTGGTGTTCCCATGCACCTGCGAGATCGTGGGTTTGGGAGGTGCTGCCGAAGAAGCCTTGGCGAGTTGCTGCAGTGCATCTTGTAGATGGCATACACTGCAGCCACGGTACGCCGGTGGTGGAGGGAGTGAATGTTTAAGGTGATGGATGGGGTGCCAACCAAGCTGGCTGCTTTGTCCTGGATGATGTAGAGTTTCTTGAGTGTTGTTGGAGCTGCACTCATCCAGGCAAGTGAAGAGTATTCCATCACACTCGTTACTTGTGCCTTATAGATGGTGGAAAGGCTTTTGGGAGTCAGGAGGTGAGATACTCGCCGCAGAATACCCAGCCTCTGACCTGCTCTTGTTGCCACAGTATTTATGTGGTTGGTCCAGTTAAGTTTCTGGTCAATGGTGACCCCCAGTAGGTTGATGGTGGGGAATTCGGCAATGGTAATGCCATTGAATGTCAAGGGGGGGGGTGGTTAGAATCTCGCTTGTTGGAGATAGTCATTGCCTGGCACTTGTGTGGTGCGAATGTTACCTGCCGCTTATCAGCCCAAGCCTGAATGTCGTTCAGTCTTGTTGCATGCGGGCATGGACTGCTTCATTATCTGAGGAGTTGCGTGCAGATTGACTACTTCGTTTGCCAACATACCAACAGTCGCTCCACTTCAAAGTTATGCATCGCATTTGAGAAGCGTTGGGGTTTGTTTGCGAGGTGCAATAAGGCACTATATAAGTGCAAGCCTTCCTTTAAGTTGTGAGAGTCTTCATATAAAGCTAAACCATTTTTACCTGTTCTAATTCAGCAGTGACTCAAATTACTAATATCATGTTTATGTGCATTCATTCTTGCCTGGCTACAATTTGGACACAAATTTCACATTCAGTTTTTGTTTATGAATCAGTAGACTACATCGCAATGGATAACAACATCTTCTAAAACACCCCAATGCCAACTCTCTTGCCCTCCCCTGAAAAATATCAGACAAAGAACTGCTGAACTGTGAAGAGGTTTTTCTTGTGCATAAAATCCTCAGCAATGTAGCAGAGCAACAGCAAATGACATGATTTCTTGTTGCAATGGGTTACCCTGGATCAGCAACTTCATGTAAACATTGTAAAGTAGGCCTCAAGCAATGTTTGGGTGTTAAATGGAGCAACAGCTTTGTTTTGTTAGTCATTAATAATAATATAGGAAAGGAGAGCAGAAAACTTACTTGAAGTTAATTAGAACACCGCAGCAGGTTAAAAATACTTACTTTTATATAGCCCCTTATCATATTCTCAGGATATGCAAAACACATCACAAACAATGAATTACTTTATAAATGCAGCCACAGTTATATAGGAAAATACTGCGTAAATTTGCGTATGGCAACTTTTGCGTAACCACTTAATCAGTTTCTGGTAGTGTTAGTTGAAGGAAGGCTGTTGGCCAGAATATTGGAAGCACTCCATGCCACCCTTTGAATAGTGCCATGGGATATTTTATGTCCATATGTAAGATGGCACCTCTGACAATGCAGCTCTCTGTTAGACTTAGATTACGTGCTCAAGCCTGTAGTGGGGCATGAACTCACAACCTTCTAACTCGGATGTGAGAGTGCTACTAATTGAGCCAAGCTCTGCCAATTTATATTGTAGGTCAATTCAGCAAAACCAGCAACTGTGCAAGCATGAAATTCAGTTTCTAGAAAGTTGTAAACATGAGCTCAATGCTACGGCACACACTAGGAGAGATTTTGGTGTCAATATTAAACCCCCACGATGGGCAGGAGTGGGTTGGGAGGGGGGGGGGGGAGTTGAAGACTTAAATACAGGGAACTGGTCCCCAACATGCCGTGCACAAGCCTACCGTCTTTTTTACGGCAACAGATATCATAGTGTCTGAGTCAGCGGGACACTTCAGTAACATATTTAAATCGGGCTCCCACAGTGCAATTGGGAGCCTGGTTTAAAAGTTACTGCACAGGTTTCCCAGGGGTTGGGAAACGGAGCAATGAAAAGGAGGCAGAAGCTGCTGACTCCACAAGGTAAGTGCCTTTTCCAGCACTACTCGTGGGCCAGGAGGAGCAGGAGTGCTCTCCCCAGCCTCTCAAGGAAGCCTTTGGCTACCCTCACCGGGCACAGCCTCTCTCTCCCCACTACCCCGAAGGCCACTCTCTCCCCACTACCCCGAAGGCCTCTCTCTCCCCACTACCCCGAAGGCCTCTCTCTCTCCCCACTACCCCGAAGGCCTCTCTCTCCCCACTACCCCGAAGGCCTCTCTCTCCCCACTACCCCGAAGGCCTCTCTCTCCCCACTACCCCGAAGGCCACTCTCTCCCCACTACCCCGAAGGCCACTCTCTCCCCACTACTCTGAAGGCCTCTCTCTCTCCCCCACTCCCCCGAAAGCCACTCTCTCCCCACTACTCCGAAGGCCTCTCTCTCCCCCACTAGTCCGAAGGCCTCTCTCACCCCCACTACCCTGAAGGTCTCTCTCTCCCCCACTACCCCGAAGGTCTCTCTCTCCCCACTAGCCCGAAGGCTACTCTCTCCCCCACTACCCCGAAGGTCTCTCTCTCCCCAATACCCCGAAGGCCACTCTCTCTCCCCACTACCCCGAAGGCCACTCTCTCCCCCACTACCCCGAAGGTCTCTCTCTCCCCACTACTCTGAAGGCTTCTCTCTCCCCAATACCCCGAAGGCCTCTCTCACCCACTACCCCGAAGGTCTCTCTCACCCCAATACCACGAAGGCCACTCTCTCCCACTACCCCGAAGGTCTCTCTCTCTCCACTACCCCGAAGGCCTCTCTCACCCCACTACCCCGAAGGCCTCTCTCACCCCCACTACTCCGAAGGTCTCTCTCACCCCCACTACTCCGAAGGCCTCTCTCTCCCCCACTAGTCCGAAGGCCTCTCTCACCCCCACTACCCTGAAGGTCTCTCTCTCCCCACTACCCCAAAGGCCTCTCTCTCCCCCACTACCCCGAAGGTCTCTCTCTCCCCACTACCCCGAAGGCTTCTCTCACCCCACTACCCCAAAGGCCTCTCTCTCCCCACTACCCCGAAGGTCTCTCTCTCTCCACTATCCCAAAGGTCTCTCTCACCCCCACTACTCCGAAGGCCTCTCTCTCCCCCACTAGTCCGAAGGCCTCTCTCACCCCCACTACCCCAAAGGTCTCTCTCACCCCAATACCACGAAGGCCACTCTCTCCCACTACCCCGAAGGTCTCTCTCTCTCCACTACACCGAAGGCCACTCTCTCCCCACTACCCCGAAGGTCTCTCTCTCCCCAATACCCCGAAGGCCTCTCTCACCCACTACCCCGAAGGTCTCTCTCCCTCCACTACCCCGAAGGCCACTCTTACCCCCACTACCCCAAAGGCTTCTCTCACCCCACTACTCCGAAGGCTTCTCTCACCCCACTACCCCAAAGGCCTCTCTCACCCCACTACCCCGAAGGCCTCTCTCTCCCCACTACCCCGAAGGCCTCTCTCTCCCCACTACCCCGAAGGCCACTCTCTCCCCACTACCCCGAAGGCCACTCTCTCCCCACTACTCTGAAGGCCTCTCTCTCTCCCCCACTCCCCCGAAAGCCACTCTCTCCCCACTACTCCGAAGGCCTCTCTCTCCCCCACTAGTCCGAAGGCCTCTCTCACCCCCACTACCCTGAAGGTCTCTCTCTCTCCACTATCCCAAAGGCCTCTCTCACCCCACTACTCCGAAGGCTTCTCTCACCCCACTACCCCAAAGGCCTCTCTCACCCCACTACCCCGAAGGCCACTCTCTCCCCACTACCCTGAAGGCCACTCTCTCCCCACTACTCTGAAGGCCTCTCTCTCTCCCCCACTCCCCCGAAAGCCACTCTCTCCCCACTACTCCGAAGGCCTCTCTCTCCCCCACTAGTCCGAAGGCCTCTCTCACCCCCACTACCCTGAAGGTCTCTCTCTCCCCACTAGCCCGAAGGTCTCTCTCACCCCACTACCCCGAAGGCTTCTATCACCCCACTACCCCAAAGGCCTCTCTCTCCCCACTACCCCGAAGGTCTCTCTCTCTCCACTATCCCAAAGGCCTCTCTCACCCCACTACTCCGAAGGCTTCTCTCACCCCACTACCCCAAAGGCCTCTCTCTCCCCACTACCCCGAAGGCCTCTCTCACCCCACTACCCCAAAGGCCTCTCTCACCCCACTACCCCGAAGGCCACACTCTCCACCCTGCCACAATAGCCAACCTTCCCCCTCCTGATTGCCGGGGATGGTCACCAAGGGTCCCCTGCTGCAGCCTCCTGCTGCCGGTTTCCCCTTGCGGTGTCGGTCAGGCTGTCAATTTGGCTGGCTGTCAGGTGATGAATGGAACAAAAAAATGATAATGAGGCTCTGCCGTTAAGTTCGGCCGTGTCCCCGGCCTTGCATGTTTCTTTGGCCGTTTTCTTCCCCCTTCTCCAAGGCTCCCCACATGCGCCCTACCTCCCTGTAAATATTGGCGCATTTAACTCCCTCCGACTGATGGAAATAGGGTGGTAGTGGAGTTAAAATGGAAGAGGTAAAGTCCTGACCCTGCTCCTGCTCTGGCACCACTTTTCCCGGATCCTTCCGCTGTACAGCCCAGGCAGCCCCTGAATCAGGCGCAAGTCGCATTAATCTTTGCAAATCGGGGTCCTATGATGTGCATAGGACCATGGTGCTATTTGAACTGCCTATTGGGTGGACGCTCTGCTCAGTAAAACCCGGCACTACAGCAGAAGAGGCCGGTAAAGGTAAGTGCTAAAAATATTTTTGTAGGGCTAGGAGTTGCAGGACTGCTCGTCAATCCTTTTTCCCTTTCTCCGAGCCGGGTTGGCCTTCGTACTACCCAATATTGCAATGACCCAGAGCCAGCAACCTACAGCTGGACACCCGTTTGGGGCATGGAGCTTGCCACATGTCTGGCCCTCGGAATGGGCTGGGCCACCTGCCGGCACTATCGGGTGGCTGGCCAGCAAGCTCCATCGGTCAGCCATGTGATAATAAAAATCTACCCCACTGTTTTTATCTGCTGCATAGGAGCGGGGTGTGAAGCCCCATTCCAGCTGCCTTCAATGGCAACAGTGTCGTCATTTATTTTGCAAAATTACTGGCGATTACAATCTTGCTGTAAGAACAAACATGTTATACAAAGGGGGCGTGTCGAGTGACATTAGCAGATAACTTACAATGGGCTAAAAATTCAATAAGGCATGAAAACGATCGTGGGATCACATTGCGCGATTGGCTCGTGCCCATTCAGCCCTTCGTGCTGTTTGCTAATTAGCATGATTGCTGTGTTCAGCCCACGCTAAGTGGCCGAGTGCTCAGAACGGGGTCAAAGTTCGTGTGAAGCTAGCTCTATTTATAGCTAGCCTCCACTTCTTAAAGGCAGTCTGCACCTCTGAAAGTTGAGGTGCATTCTGCAGTCAGCAGCTGCTGGAACTGCTTCTGAAGGCAACTGTGAGTGAATGATAGCGCAACAGGGAAGAGAAAGGGCGCCAAGGTTCTCGGACTCAGCAGTAAAGGCCTTAGTGCAGGGGGTAGAAAGGAGGAGACAGGTCCTCTACCCGCAGGGGGCCAGGAGGCCCTTTAGGCACACAGTGAGAAGGCAGTGTGATCAGATAGTCGAAGTGGTCACTGCCAGGAGTCTTCTGCTGAGGATCTGGATCTAGTATCGAAAGAAGTTCAATGACCTCACACGAGTGGTAAAGGTCAGTGAATGCATCTTCAAAGGCCACCTCCCACTAACTGCACCACTAGCCTCACACACTGCTCTCTGCACCACACCCCCATCACTCACCTACCAACCTCTATCAATCATGAATCATACCTCACATTCACCTCATCCTCACACACTTACCACTGCTGCAAGCCTCACACTCACATCTCACACCTTGCACACACTACCAGCTATTTAACCATGACAGACACATCACCCAAAAACATTGCACCGTACTCACTGATATACTTCCCTTTCTCTTGCAGGACAAGGTGGCTCATAACCACAGGCTGCAGCAGCTAACTGTCCATCGGCATCATTGGAGGGGCCTTCACTGCGGCCGTGGCGAGCGGTGAGGCTGAAACCATTGAAGATGACGGTATGCTCATATCTAATATTCCTTCTCATATACCACTTCCCCCTCACCCCTCATGCCATAATCTCTTCTCACTTACAAGCTGCTGATGGTGTAAGCATGCACGTCTTGCTTTCCCTCCCTCCCTCCCCTCACCACAACCCTACTCTTGTGCCTTTCTCCTTTCAGATACCCAAGAACTGCCACCAGCCCAGCCAGTGCAGGAAAAGCAAGAGAGTGATGGAGAAGAAAAGACACCGTCACTCAATCTCAAGCTCACAGGTACCAGCTCAGATACTGGCACTGCAGGTTCTTTAGAGGGTGGTATAAAGGTGGGATCTGCATGTGGTAAGTCACCGGGCACGAGTGGCCTGCAATTAGGGCACGGGGAAAGGGTAACGCAAGTGCCAGCTCCCCAGAGGGCAAGGTCGCATAGGAGTTCTGCTGCACATGACTCGGATGAGGACTCTGATGGGGCGGCCTACAGAAGAAAGCTGATGGGCATGCACACAGAAATGCTTGGTGCATTGGCAGGCCTGACAGAGAGCTTGTGGTCACTGTCAAGAAGCTTGTAGGAGTCTGGCACCAACTTTGCACAAGGTTTTGCGCAGAGCTTGGAGCCCATGATTTCCAGGATGGAAGTGATGGCCAACTCGATTAGAGCACTTGTGGACCCAACCATGATGCAGGGTCTGATGGCCGATGTCTCAGCTTCCATTGCAGCACAAGCGGAAGCCACCCAACATCTCTGTGCTACAGTGGAAGCTCAGTCTTGCTCCCATGCAAGCTCAGACTGCTGCCATCGTGGTTGCCTTTACCAGTGTGGAAAGGGGCTTGCAGGGTGTCACATCAGTCTAACAATTTGTCCTCCAACATATTACTGCGATTGCTGAGGCGTCACCCCGGGGAAGAGGCAGTGGCTCTGTGGAGCATGAACCTGCTGTCCTCTCTCAGGATGACAGCATTCGTCCTCCCACCACTGCCACTCAGCCAGAGCTCTTGCTGTTGCCCAACAGCCAGCAGCCTAGACTGCTGCCACCCAGGCCAAGGTGGTGTAGTCCAAAAGTGCTCGAGATCATCTTGCAAGGCCATCTACAGTCTCACCCACTGAAAGTCAGCAGCCTTCCACCAGCCATGCTGCAGCCACTGGGGTAGCACTGCGTAAGAGCATTAGGACAGGCAAAGGCACATGGAAGACAGGCACTAAAGGAATGCACAAGGGTGATTAGTTGGTTTTGTTGTGTAATATGGCATGATTGATTTGGTTTGGAATGTTTGTTTTGTGGTGGCTATCATTTCAGCATTGTGGCCAAGAGGACGTTGTGATGTTCCGTGACAGAGGGATGGTAAGGTGGGGAAGTGTTGAGCAATGGAAATCTGGGGTTTCATTCAGGGGAACCGGAGTCTGATGATGCGCTCATGGACAGCCCGTCCAGAACATGGATGTGCAGGCTGCCTCCTCCCCTCCCACCTCCTGAGGTGGTCACAGAACACATGGTGACAAGGGCTGCACCCTCATGATGGCCAACTTGTGGAGAATGCAGCAGACCACCAGGAATTGCGACACCCACTCCAGCAAGTACTGGAGAGCTTCTCCTGAGCAGTCAAGGCAGCAGAACCTTTGCTTCAACACCCTGATGGTCTGCTTGATGATGTTCCTTGTGGCAGCATGGCTCTCGTTATATGAGTGCTGGACTAGAGTGGTGGGGTTGCGGAGGGGAGTCATCAGCCAGGTGCAGAGCAGATAGCCCTTGTCGTCGAGCAGCCACCCTCGGGTTCGACATGGCGGCTGGAAGATTGCTGGCACAGGCAACTCTTGCAGGATGAACGAATCATGACTGCTGCCAGGATAGCGGGCATTTACCAGCATGATATGCTGGGTGTGGTCGCACACCAACTGCACATTAAGTGAGTGGCACCCTCTGTGGTTACGGTACATCTCACCATTGAGATGCGGTGCCCGCAAGCCACGAGTGTGTAGTCAGTGGCACCCTGCACCATGTGGAAGTCCGATATCCTGGCAAAGCCACGGGCGCGCTCCTCCTGCTTCTCTCTGTTTAGAGAGAAGACAATGAAGTCCCCTCTCCTAGAGTACAGAGCCTCTGTGACCTCAGAGATGCAGCTATGGATGGCAAACTGGAAGATGTTTGCTATGTCGCCCGATCTCCTGCGAAAAAATTCAGAGCCATGGTCACCTTGAGGACCACTGGCAGCGCTGTTGTCGCCCTGCTCTGAGGCTGCAGGTCTGGTTCCAAGAGATGGCAGAGTTCTGTGCCCATCTCCTTGGTGAAGCGGAGCCGCCAAACACACTGCTCCTGGCCTAGGTGCAGGTAGGAGAAGTGCTCCCTGAAGACTCTAGGCGGGTAAGACCTTCTGCTAAGAGCTCTTCGCCTCCTCCTCCCTCTGTGAGCAGCTTGTCTTCTTTGCTGCCTCTGCTCCATCTCCCTGTCATGCTGCAGTGCGAGGGGGACTGTAAGTAGAGGCCCCATGACCGGGAGCATGTGGTGTATGCAGAGGCCTTCCAGTAGCAGCCAACGCCTTCCGAACATCCAGCAGCACTCCCTGCACACTAACATTTTAACAGCCATCCAGTACTCTTACAAACTCTGCAAGAGCCAGTAGAAAAGCAATAAGCAACTAACCTGAAAGTTGGATGTATCCCTTTAAGTAACGCCGGTGGGGCGGGGGTCCCTTATTCAGCTTATCGCACATTCAGCTGTTCGTGTTTAGGAGCGGGCGTTGAATGGAGCGGCAATGCCAAAAATGGCAGGTCGTGCGTCAAATCAGCGTTACACGCTGACTGACGTCACAATCTTCCTATTCTGCATACTGCCGGCGCATGCACATACCAACTGTGCTATCGTCCTCACCAAGATGGCAAACACCGTGGACCGTGCCGGAAGTGTGCGGAAGCTGGGCGGACGCCATTTTAAAAAAAAGTGAAAAGTACCGGCGCTACAGAGGTGAATTTCGTGGCCAATTTTCTGTGAGTGAAGCTGTTTTTAACCCCTTATGTACCATCACAGAAATAAAGAAGCTAATGCCATGCTATTTCTTAGACAAAAATACTTCATTTTGTCACACTAATGTTGTCTTGCCCTGCAGACTTCCGTTAGGCATTTACGATAGAATTCAAATAGGCACTAAACTTCACAGAGCTGAAATACTTGAGGTCTTGCATCTGTTCACCTTCAACTTTAAAATGACCAAATTTAATATTTATTATTATTCCCAGATGAACCTCAGCATTTTCAAAAATTGCTTCTAGCAACATTCTGTCAACATTTGCTGATACATAATACCTAATTACACAGAGAGAAACCAATATTGGGCAGTTATTTTTCTAAATATAATACATCTGTGGAATTAACAACAGAAGCCGTTTCAGTACTGTGGCAGTTTTATGACCTAATTACATTTTCTGTTGTCTCCTTTCAATCGCTTGAAGTCTTACTGAAATAAGTTAAGCAATGTTGAATAGATTGAAAATCCTAAACGGTAGACTGAAGAAGTCTTTAAAAGAACACAATGAATATCTATCAAGACTTTTAAACCCAAGGAAGGAGAGGAAGTAACTTACAAGGTGGAATACAACAGGCATTAATTTGCAGAATATTTCCTCATTTTTTTAAGCTTAAGCATTTTCGATGGACTGGAATATTTAACCCCCAGGAGGCTGCTGATGAGATAACCTACTTTATTGGGATCTGCTCCACCAGTACTAAGATATCTCATTGAAGACCCAGAGTCAAAAAAATCAAAAGATTGATGGAGTCCCTTCAGTGGCATGACCAGATCAATTTCCTTGCCTACATGGGTTGAATAAGCAATCTTTTGTAGCTGTTTTACAGCCAGACAAGAGGATAATTTTAGATTACGGTACTTGTCCAGAGTGGACAGTCAAATGTTCAGGAAAATTAGCCAAGTGTGTTATAGACCAAGCTCTCTGAGCAAGCCTTCCATGTGCTGGTAACCAATTAAAATTAGTGAGAAGGACTCCTGATGCAAAATTCAGTAGTTTCTCCTCTGAACTCTCGGTGCAGGTAAGTGAGTGCCATGAACCAGCTTAACCCCATTTTTGCCATTTGCACAAAATATGGGCTTATGTTTTCTGTATTTGTTGACGTAGTAGCACATTTCTGTTGCCAATATTAATAAAAAATATTTTCTTCTGATATGAAAAGCCTTGCTACTCATGTGGATGCCATCTATGATGCCTTTAATGCTAAGGAACTTTGCCGCCTTGCGCCCTGTCTGGCTAATGCCTCCATTTCACAGAGAAAGTGATGAAGGTGTGGTGCTCACAAACATAGCATTTGTCACTTGCTTAATGCATGTGTGGACTGCAGACTGCCTGACGTAACAGAGGTCACCTGTCGTGGCTTGGAAGGATCAAGCAGCAGGAACGCTTCTTGGTGTGCTAACTTTCACTTCTATGGGAAGGCTGTTCCTATCGCCATTGCTGTCTGCAGGCCACTCTGCAGCAGATGGTACAACTCTGGCAGCCTGTCTCATATGAAGCTGGCGACTAAGACATGTCCCTATCTCCAGATGCTTCTGGAACGATCTATAAATGCAGGTCTCGGGATAGAGGCAGGTGTGAGCAAACACCTCAGATGTTTCCTCATGAACCTTTCTTCCTCAGCAGCACAATCAGAACCCTCGGAGGAATATCCCACCTCACCACTTTGATTTAAATGCCAACAACAACCAAGTGTTATGAAGGGAAGTACTGGCAGGAAAAAAAACAAAAATGCAAACATGACAGACTATACAGCAAAACCAACTAATGCATACAACAAAATGCAGTGAAATGGAATTGAAAACTTAAAAAAAACACACACATACTTTTCTTACAAAACGAAACGATGATCTTCCTTTAAGAATCATAGTTGAGCAGAAGTCTACCATATCCCAAGAGTCCCTATATACTCATTTTACATTAGCTTGTGCCTGAACCTTGCCTGAAGTTTCATGATACAGCATGAATCCTGATTTGAATAAATATGCTCTTTCACAAGGAATGTGCATACTTGTAGGGTGGCTCATTATCTCCTCCAATTGCACAATGCAGCATGTGATACACTGTAAACTGGGCATGCAATCACATAGAATATACAGCACAGAAACAGGCCATTCGGCCCAACCAGTCAGGACTGATGTATATGCTCCACTCAAGTCTGATATGTTCAAATGCTTATGGAACAGTCTATAAATGCAGCTCTTTTGTAGTTAGAGGCACCACAATGGAAAGGTACGTTGAAAAATTAGCCCTATATAACCATGATGGAAAACAGCAGCCATACAACTTAGAATATAGGATGTAGAAAGTAAGATAACGGAAGTGAAACTTTAGGATTATGCAAATTATATAATGCATGCCATGATGGCAGGGAGAATGCAGTACAGGAAGGTAATTTCTATTCGCCAAATCACTCTGTGTCAATCACCACAGCTCATGTTTAAAGGTAAAACTAGCCCATAATAGGAGGGTACGACATGCAACAAGTGTTACAGCCCCAGACCTTAAACAACTAACTCAGAAGGTGTTGAGGTCTGTGGAGACTGAAGAACAGCACGAAACTAGCGGTATGTACCATACTAAACATATGTCGTATATTTTGTACAATTTGTTGGATCAGCATGTTCATACATGTTTATTGTGCACAATTTTGTAACACTCCGTGTATTGACTATATATATCCCAAATACTAAGTATGATGCACTCTCTGATCTCTTCACAAAACAAGGAGAAGCCATTGGATCAGACACCAATCACACCAGACACCAGAGCACCAAAATGGGGCACGGTGTAAAACGGCCGGCTGGCCCAATGCTGCCCATTTCCCGTCTCGTGGGAACAGTTAAAACAGACATCTAGGTTTTTATGGCTCAGGCGACACACCTTATTTGCAGCTTCATTGGTGACCTCCTCTGCAATGTCTGGTTGGTTGATTCTGATGGAGCACACTTATTGCCTGGAGAAGTACGTGCTGTAAGTCATCCACCTCTTATGCCTTCTGCACTCCTGGGTAGCACGCGCCTCCTCCTGTTCCACTGCTAACAATTTTGTCCCAATTGTGTCTGATTTCAACACAGAAATAAGGATGGCCCTAAGCAGAGGCTAAGTACTTCCCAATGGGGAAAAAATGGAAACTTAGAGGACAAATCAACCCTCACCACTATCATGCAACTCCCTTCAAGGAATCACTTCAGTGGGTAGCATTGGCAGTGGCCTGGAAACAGATCACTTGCCAGCACTCTCCGCTGCGGAATAGTGCACATTAAACAGAGGGAGAAAAATGACTTTAAAAATTGCTACATAAAAGATTTACAAGCAGAATCTAGCAATGAGTCCTGCATGATTGTTAAAAGCTATCACTTATCCACTAGACGCAGTGCTACCAGACATCATAAGAACATAAGAAATAGGAGCAGGAGTAGGCCATTTGGCCCTCAAGCCTGCTCCGCCATTCAATAAGATCATGGCTGATCTACCACAACTCCACTTCCCTGTACTATCCCCATATCCCTTGATTCCCTTAATATCCAAACATCTATTGATCTCTGGCTTGAATATACTCAATGACTGAGCCTCCACAGCCCTCTGGAGTAGAGAATTCCAAAGATTCACCACACTCAGTGAAGAAATTTCTCCTCATCTCAGTCCTAAATGGCTGACCCCTTATTCTGAGACTGTGGCCCCTCGTTCTAGACTCCCCAGCCAGGGGAAACACCCCCCTGCATCTACCCTGTCAAGCCCTATAAGAATTTTGTATGTTTCAATGAGATAACATTTCATTCTTCTAAATTCTAGAGAATAAAGGCCTAGTCTACTCAATCTCTCCTCATACGATAATCCCTCATCCCAGGAATCAGTCTGATGAACCTTCGTTGCACTCCCTCTATGGCAAGTATATCCTTCCTTAGGTAAGGAGACCAAAACTGTACACAATACTCCAGGTGTGGTCTCACCAGGGCCCTATATAATTGCAGCAACTCTTATACTCAAATCTTCTTGTAATAAAGGCCAACATACCATTTGCTTTCCTAATTGCTTGCTTTACCTGCATGTTAACTTTCAGTGATTCGTGTACAAGGACACCCAGGTCCCTCTGAACACCAACATTTCCCAATCTCTCACCATTGTATCATCAGCACACTTGGATATATTACATTTGGTAGATTGATGTAGATTGTGAATAGCTGAGGCCGAAGCACTGATCCTTGCGGTACCCCACTAGTTACAGCCTGCCAATCCAAAAATGACCTATTTATTCCTACTCTCTGTTTTCTGTTCATTAACCAATCCTCAATCCATGCTGGTATATTACCCCCAATCCCATGAGCCCTAATTTTGTTTAATAACCTCTTGTGTGGCACCTTATCGAATGTCTTCTGAAAATCCAAATACACCACATCCACTGGTTCCCCTTATCTATTCTGCTCGTTACAACCTCAAAAAACTCTAACAGATTTGTCAAACACAATTTCTCTTTCATAAATCCGTGTTGACTCTGCATTTTCCCTACTACTGATGTCAGGCTAACTGGTCTGTAGTTCCCCGTTTTCTCTCTCCCTCCTTTCAGAAATAGTGGGATTACATTTGCTACCTTCCAATCCATGAGAACCGTTTTAGAAACTATGGAGTTTTGGAAAATGACAACCAATGCATCCACTATCTCTATAGCCACCTCTTTCAAAACCTGAGGATTTAGGCCATCGGGTCCAGGGGATTTATCGGCTTTCAGTCCCATTAATTTCTCCAATACTATTTTTTTACTACTAATTTCTTTCAGTTCCTCATTCCTGCTAGACCCTTGGTTCTCCATTATTTCCGGGACTTTTTTGCGTTTTCTTCCGTGAAGACAGACACTAAAGTATTTGTTTAATTTCTCTGCCATTTCCTTATTCCCCATTATCATTTCTCCTGTCTTAGCCTGTAAGGGACCCACATTTACTTTCACTAATCTTTTCCTTCTTACATATCTATAGAGGCTTTTACAGTCTGTTTTTATGTCTCTCGCTAGTTTACTCTCATTCTATTTTCCCTTTCTTTATCAATTTCTTGGTCCTCCTTTGCTGAATTCTAAAATCCTCCTAATCTTCAGGCTTACTACTCCTTTTGGCAACATTATAAGCCTCTTCCTTTGATCTAATACTATCTTTAACTTCTCTTGTTAGCCACGGTTGAACCACTTTTCCTGTGGGGTTTTTATGCCTTAAAGGAATGTATATTTGTTATAAATTGTGTATTAATTCTTTAAATGCTAGCCATTACTTCTCTGTCATACCTTTTAATGTAGTTTCCCAATCTACCTTAGCCAACTTGTCCCTCATATCTACATAGTTTGCTTTGTTGAGATTTAAGACCCTAGTTTCGGATTTAACGAAATCACTTTCAAACTCAATATAAAATTCTATCATATTATGTTCACTCCTCCCTAAAGGCCCCTTCACTACAAGGTTATTAATTAACCCTTTCTCGTTGCACAATACTGGATCTAAAATAGCCTGTTCCCTAATACAATAGCAAAATACTGCGGATGCTGGAAATCTGAAATAGCCTGTTCCCTAGTTGGTTACTCAACATACTGATTTAGAAAACTATCTTGCATACAGTCCATGAATTTGTCCTCCACACTATTACTGCAAATTTGGTTTGCACAGTCTATACGTAGATTAAAGTCCCTCATGATTACTGTATTACCCTTGTTACATGCGCCTCTAATTTCCTGATTTATACTCTGCCCTACATTACAACTACTGTTTGGGGGCCTATAAACAACTCCTACCAATGTTTTCTGCCCCTTGCTGTTTCTTAGCTCCACCCAAACTGATTCTACTTCTTGATTTTCGGAGCTAAGATCCTTTCGCTCTGCTGTCTTTATCCCATCCTTTATTATCAGGGCTACCCCTCCTCCTTTTCCATTTTGCCTATCTCTTCTAAAAAAAAGTTAAGTGTCCTGGAATATTTAATTCCCAACCTTGGCTACATTACAATCATGTCTCCGTAATGGCTATTAGATCAAACCTATTCATTTCTATCTGCGCTATTAATTCATCTATTTTGTTGAGAATGCTTGGCGCTTTCAGATATAGTGCCTTCAGCTTTGAGTTATTTCTATTTTTCCCTGATGTCACCTTAGTCACTGATGCCTTATTACCTTTGTTACTCTCTCTGTCCCTTCCTGACCCACTCTGCTTATTTTTACCCAAAACTCTTTGCTCTGGAGCCTTGACGTTTCTCTCGCTGCTTTTAAATTGACTCTTTCCTGAATCCTCCCCCCCCCCGCCCCCTTCATTAGTTTAAAGCCCTGTCTACTGCCCCAGTCATTCGGTTCGCTAGGATTATCTAGTCAGGTATTTCCATCTGGTTTAACTTTCCTTCACCTGTGCAGCTTGTTTCCTCTATCTTGACAGATGGATCAAATCCGTCTGTTAAGGTCACTGTTCAATAAGCTATGAAATCATACAGATTTAGTCAAGCTGCCGGCTAACCTGTTTTAGCAGAAAGATTATTGGATACTGACAAGCATTACATTGTTATGATCCAGATCCTGAATTTCAATTCCCTTCCACAGAAAACCCATATGGCCTGCTCACAATACTCAAGTCAACAATACTCACTTTTTACCAAGAGCCAAGTTCAGAAACTTATTAGTTCGGATCTGCATTCACTAAAACATTTGGAACTATCCAATGGCTTTTATCATCTTCCAAAGCCATAATAGATCATCAAATAACTTTATCTTCCACAGCTATTTAAAGCCACTTGCAGTCTGCTGAATTCAAAGGGTAGCTCAGAAGTTATTCGCAATCTTCCAAAATGAAAGAATAGGGCTGTCAAGAAAGTGCCAAAGAAATCATGGCACACATGGCACATTTTTAGAACCACAATTTAGGGAAATACAGATTTTTTTTTATATGTTTCCTTGGGCCACTAAGGTTGCTAATTTTATTATGAGCCATGATCAAGCTATTTTCTAGTTTATTAACCTGCCACTATTTACTTACATCAATAGTTACATTTTTATTCCACAGAATTTATTTTGCTTGCACATGATATACCATTTTCTGCTGCAATTAGCTAATAATGATGGAATGGGTTGATATGTATTACATGCCTTTTATGTGTTCCAGCATTGTTAATGCTGCTTCTGCTATTTTTTTACACTTTGTGATGTATGTTTAAGAAGTTAAATAAACAATTACAAGCATTTTGCTGTGAAGTGACTGTCTTTTATCCACCAATGAAGCATTATTGCTAAGACCATCCCTTTCCAAATCTCCAAGCCCACAAAATTCAAACAGGACTGGCAGTGAGTAAGAAATAAGCAAAACTAGCACTGAGTTGCCTGAGCTCCATGAACCAGATTGCCAGGGCTCGATATCGCAGTTTGAGCATGTCTGCTTTAAAAGGTAGCTCCATCACAGAGGAGCTAACTATAGTATGTTGAGAGGCTGATAACTCCATTACATTTTAATACTCTTCTCCATTTAGATTAGATTCACTTGAAAAAAGGCAGAAATGAATTTTGTCTGGGCTTATAACTACAGAAAACCATGATATTTTCATTTCAGTTAATTTATGTGAAAAATCACTTATAAGCATGGCTAATTGGTTCCTGTGATGGCATGTGAACTGAGGTCTCGAGTTTAGCCTCATACTTATATTGAAAAAGACCACTAACGTTTCACATGTTGACTTACTAAACAATACAATATGGGCAATTGTTTGAAACACTAGTTACCTTGAGTAACTTGAGAAAAGAGTTTTTGAAATGAGAATATTCTCTGTGATGCAACATGTATTAGTCATAAAAGCTGTAGAATGAAATATGTTAATTTGCCTCAGGGGAATATAGGGAAGTCATACTTGTGGAATATGGAGCATGTTATGCTCCAATCAGCCCCATTTCAATGATGATTTTTCAGTTTTAGTAAAATTTGCAAAAAGAATGTAATGAAGTAAACTTGAAGTCCTTGCATGAACTTCCAGACCTGTAATATGTGGAAACATAGGGCTGTTACTTGGCATTACACAAAGGTTCTTTTAGCCATATTTGGTTCTTTGAAAATACAGTAATTCCATAGCAAAATATTTGTATGTACTTATTTGCGAAACACTTGTAACTGCTTGTTTGAGTTAGTTTTAGCATTTATGTGTCCATTTAGCCATTGGTTGACTGATTTAAGGGCAACATATTTATATAATAGCAGTTTCTGCTGTCTGCTTTGTAGATGTACCTGCTCAGTTTGACGTGGCTGTCAACATACAGTACATACATGTTTTCACTGCACACACTAGTATTGGATTTGGTATGGTACATAAATTGCACAGCGAACTGTTAATTGTAGTAACTCTTATAGGCAGCTCTAAAACATGATTTGCTTAGATAAGATTGAAGAAAAAAATAAGATATTATAGATGTAATCTAAGCATTCTCAGCAACTATCTTTATAGCATTCACGCAGTAATCAACTAAAAGAAAATAGCACACAGATCGAATTAAAAATACGGTACGCTAGAGAATGCAGCAATTTACTGACATTAAAGTCGGAAAATATTTGATCCTAAAAATATTTGGTCCTGTTTAGTTCTTACCATAAGTGGAATTGATCACAAACTGGATGCTACTTATTGCTTCCTGGATGGATCATGCTAGGCTTGTCCCTATACACACCAAAATACTGTCCATTACAGTACATAAATGCCAACAACAACATTGCAAAGATGCTTGTTTCATTTAAATGATACTGTCAAAATTGGTGCACCCAGTACTAGTCATTAGTAAATATTGTATAACCCAATAATATACTTGCAAAAACATTGTAACTGGATTTACTGCTGGGTAGTAGACAACTAAATGCATAACACAGCACTAAACTGCCAAATACTGCACACTCAAATATGGCACAGTCCAATTATTTACCATCAAAAACTGCACAATGTAATTGCATCCTATAAAAGTGTATAGGCAAATCACATGCTGCTATATGGAATCTAACACAATACTGTACAGCCCAGTAATAAAATAGCAGACATTGCATATTGACAATATGCTACAAAATACTACAGAATTGAATATTGTATAATCAGTAAGTTATCAAACTCTGTTCTTTCTCACAACCGAGCTTTGAGGATTATGTTTTTGATTAAAAAATACATGCTCCATCTATTTTGTTCACAGAACATAGTGAAAGGCTTCTTAAGTCAATTTAAGCTTATCTGTGCAATTTCCATATAAGGCATTCTTTAAACCAATTTTAGTAATCTTTTGTTTAATAAACATATATTAAATGCTGCTTTAATAAGATTAGCTACTTTATAGAGATTAGCACGCACAGTCTGTGCTTTTTGTGTGATTGTATGGCATTAATCATTGCATTGATGAAGTACATATCCATCTAGTAGCATTCCTTATAAAGCTGATGTTGATTTGGGAGCTATTTACTCTACGTAAAGCCAGCCTTGGCTGTCCAACAAAGAGTTTGAAACGAGCAGTAGGAAAGAGTAAATGTACCCCTGCCGTTCCTATGAACAATTTGCTTTCCCATCAGTCAGTGGATTTACATCTCAGGGATCCAGAAACTGCTCCTATTGTTGGGAATAAAGTGTGCAATCTAAGCCACAGAAACCTCCTACCCCGTTATTATGAAAAGGACCCCAAAAGGCCCCTCCCCACAAGTACAACCACTTTCTGGATACAAATCATTGCCTATCAAATAAGTTACTCTGAAGCCACTCTTACTCAGCGTTTAGGAAGAGGTGACCAAACATAGTCCAACAAAAAGGGCAGTGTGTCTAAGCACAATGCCACATAGAGATGTGAGTAACCCTCTTTGTAATGTCCTTTAACTCGCATAAGAGAACACTGAATATGGTCACCAACTACCAGAAGAAAGACAATTTTACACACTCTGATGAAAATCCATCCTCATTTGGAAACAAGTGTCCTTTAATGAAGTTGGCAATATTCCCAAGAGTTTGAATACTCAAGAATTCCTTTAAGGTACTGTCGGCTAAAAGACTTAGAACCAATTATAGCAACTAATAGAAATATAGACAGTGTATGTGTATATATTATATTTGGTTTACAATAATAAGCTGTTTTGATGAAAGAAAGAAAGACTTGCATTTATATAGCATCTTTCATGACCTCAGGATGCCCCAAAGCCAATTAACTACTTTTTGAAGTGTTGTCACTGTTGTAATGTAGGAAAAAAATGTCCCTACACTCTACAAAGTATTACCACATAGCAAAATCACAGAAAGAGCACTTCTGTGGAGAGTGGATCAGGACCAGATTCTGTGTTATTTATTGCATTTCAGATATTAGTGTTTTTCATTATCTTTTCTGTTTCAAATGCTAACCAACCAGCTGTGCATTTCCAGCATTTTTTATTTAAACCATTCCAGTTTAGAATAGCACTGTGTCTGATACCATGGATTAAACTCTGCAAATTAACAAGACATTGACTACCTCTTCTGGGAGGATGACCTTAAATACTTGCTCATGGATCATAGTACACAGAAATCTTTGTGGATTATAGCAACCCCCTCTTCCCAAAAAAATTCTTCTCAGTTGATATTCACCATTCTTACTCTTAATTAAATTTACAAATATTTAAACAAAGACCTCCTTCTCCTTTTTCTCTATGCTGTCACCTATTTGTTTCCCCAACATACATTGCTCATTCTAATGGGCACATCATCTAGGTTGACACTTCGGGCTGGATTTTCTCAATGGAGACTGTAGTGTATGTACTTTGCAGAAGGAACTATATTCTGCAGCCCCTGTATACTGCAGTACCAGTAGTGACCACCCCTGTATATAAGCCTGTGTAGTAACATTTGCATAGTAGTTCCAGGTTGCCTCCATTCAGTAAAGACCTGTTATAACCAACTCCTGCAGTCCGTGTCTCAATTATACACGGACATAATACTGGCGACGAGCAGATACGAACTTACCTACAGTCTGCACCACCTCATGGGGATCCATCCCTGAAGCGAAGTTATCAGAGGTCGAGGCCAGAAGGAAGAAAGAAACAGAAGAAACGGGCGTCGACCGTGGGCATCCGCCTCTGAGTCAGCGGAGTTGAAGAATTGCAGGAGAGGCTGTCGAGAGCGGGGCTTGGTTATCCTGTCGATGGTGCTTCAGCTAATCGGGCTGGTGGCAGGTAGTACACTGATCCTTCCTGGGCTGCGGCGGTCTAGAGCTCGAGCGGGTGGCTTTGCAACGGGGCCGAGCAGCGTTGTCGGGAAGAGGAGAAAGAGAGAGAGGGTGGAGCACACAGGGCGCGGCCGGTGCTACGAAGCCGGGCAGCGCACAGACCCGAGAAGAGGGAGGCAAGAGTCCGCAGGGTTGTTCCGACGACGGGGAAATAATAAAAATTAAACGCGTAGAAAGCCGCGAGGAGCTGCAGTTTGCCACGGGAACCGCGGAGAGCGGCGTTAGCAGCAGCGCGGGGGGAAGTGCGCGAAGACCATAGGGCGTCGCCATCAAGGCATAAAATGCCAGCAACAGCGGAGAAGACAGAAAGCGCAGGAGGCGCCATTTTGTTAAATCGGGGAAGAAGGCAAAGCGCGGGAGGCGCCATCTTAGATTTCCAAGATGCCGAAGACTGGCAATATCACTGCCTTTGATAATGCAATAGAAGACTGGACCACATATGTGGAAAGAGTCGAGGTATATTGCGAGGCAAACGAAGTAACCGATGAGAAAAAGGCATCGGTACTGCTAAACTTAATGGGCGCAAGAACGTACGGCCTATTGCGGGACCGGATTACTCCAGCCAAACCGAAGGCGAAGAGTTTTAACGAAATTGTTGCTATCCTACAGGAACACCTAAATCCTACACCGCTGCTGATAGCAGAAAGATTTACATTCCACAGGAGAAATCAGCATAAAGATGAGAGCAATGCTGATTACCTTACGGAACAACGCAAGCTATCAAAGCACTGCCAGTTCGGAGCAGGACTGGCAGATACCTTACGGGACAAATTTGTCCGTGGACTCTTGAGTGAAGGAACCCAGAAGAGGTTACTCTCAGAGAAAGAGCTGACGCTAGATAAGGCTTTCAGCGTGGCAGTATCGTACGAAGCAGCAGCAAGGGGAGCTGCGGAAATACAGCAAAAGCCACAGGAATACGGCACCCACGAAATGACACGGGAATTTGCAAAATGTTATCGCTGCGGCAGAACAAACCATGACCAGAAGGACTGCTGGTCCAAGGACAAAATATGCAGGCAATGCGGAAAGATGGGACACATTGCACGAGTTTGCAGGTCTGGGAAGAAGACCAACGACAACAAAAAGGCTACTAAGGAACCGTACAGGAAAGTACAAAAGATGACGGACAGTAGTTCCGAAGAGCAGATGAGCGATAGTGAATCCGGGAACAAGAGACTAAGCTGTCTCAAACTTCACAACGTAATCGCAAAAGAGGATCACCGAACCATTTGGGTCACCCTCACGATAGCAGGGTCCCAAGTCAAAATGGAATTGGATACAGGATCAGCTCTAACCGTCATGAATCGACGAGACTACGAGCGGCTATTCTCACACATACCCTTGAAAGAGACATCCATTGTCTTGAAGACGTATACGGGGCAAAAAGTATACCCCAGAGGAAAAATAAGGGTGCCTGTCGAATACAACGGCAAGGAAAGACAGAAATTGTATCTGTACACACTGCAAGATGGTGGACCACCGTTATTGTGACGTGAATGGATCAGAAAGATAAGTTTAGACTGGCACTCCATTCAGGCACTGACGGTGGCTGGTAAAAAGGATGACGACGTCACTCCTGGACGATTGTCAACAATCTTAGCTAACGCCAAAGAGGTATTTCAACAAGAACTGGGAACTCTTAAAGGCGTAACTGCCTCGATAAAAATAGAAGAGAATGCAATTCCCAAGTTTTTCAAAGCAAGACCGGTACCATATGCAATTCGCCCAGCCGTCCAGGCAGAGCTGGAGAATCTGGAGAATGCAGGCGTGTTATTTAAGGTAGACTGGAGCGAGTGGGCGACACGCATCGTTCCTGTCATGAAGAAAACGTTAAACAATAAGTCTGAGGAGCCAAGGAAGGTTCGCATCTGTGGGGACTTCAAGGTGACGGTGAACCCAGTCCTTCACACAGTACAATATCCTCTTCCAAGGATAGAAGATATCTTCGCCTCACTATCTGGAGGGAAGAGTTTTACAAAAATTGACCTAGCACAAGCATATTTGCAGATGGAGGTTGAAGAATCCTCTAGGAAGTATCTCACGATAAACACTCACAAAGGTCTTGACCAGTATAATCGACTGGTATTCGGAGTAGCATCAGCTCCGGCGATATGGCAAAGAGCGATGGAACAAGTCCTGCAAGGAATTCCGGGGACTCAGTGTTACTTGGACGACATCCTAGTGACAGGTGAAGATGACAGTGAACACCTTGCCAACCTAGAGCAGGTGCTCACTAGACTACGTGAACATGGGCTACGGGCCAATCGCCCCAAGTGCGAGTTTTTTAAGAAATAGATATCGTATTGTGGCCACGTGATTGATGAAGAGGGGTTACATAAGTCCCCTGACAAAATTGAAGCCGTAGTTAAGGCTCCAGCGCCTGAAAATGTGTCGCAACTGAGGTCATTCCTCGGATTGGTGAATTACTACCATAAGTTTTTGCCGAATTTGTCCACAATTCTGCACCCACTGAACGCCCTACTACAAACGGGAGTAGCATGGAAATGGAGCGATGAATGTAAGCGGGCCTTTCAGAAGAGTAAGGACCTAATCACTTCAAGAGAAGTATTGGCTCACTACAACCCATCACTACCAATAAGACTGGCGTGTGATGCGTCTCCCGACGGCATTGGGGCGGTACTGTCACATAAATTCCTTGATGGTTCAGAGAGGCCGATAGCTTTTGCGTCACGCTCATTAACTTCAGCCGAGCGTAACTACGCCCAGATTGACAGAGAGGCCCTCAGCCTGGTGTGGGGGGTGAAGAAGTTCAATCACTACCTGCACAGTCAGAAATTTACTCTACTTACTGATCATCAACCTCTTGTCTCCATTTTCAACCCTCAGAAGGGCGTACCGATAATGACAGCACAACGGCTACAGAGGTGGTCCCTTTTCCTAGGGGCACACCAATATGACAAAGGAACTAAACAGCATGGGAATGCTGATGGATTGTCGCGCCTACCATTGCCGACGGTAGAAGAAGAACTTGCAGTGGATCCAGTGAAGATATTCCACTCGACCATAGTCGAATGTCGCCCATGGACGAATGCAAACATAGAAAAGGAAACACGAAATGACCCGACACTCTCCTGGGTCTATGATTTAACGGTGAAGGGATGGCCAGCACATGGCGAACCACTGCTGCCAGCATTCTCGCCGAGTAGAGAACAGCTGTCAGTGTGCAGAGGAACCTTGATGTGTGGATCCAGAGTAGTAATTCCACCCAAATTGAAGGATAGAGTGCTCAATGAGCTTCATGAGGGTCATCTGGGTGGGGTAAAAATGAAGAACTTAGCCAGAGCATTTGTGTGGTGGCCGGGAATCGATAGAGAAATCGAAGAGATGACCAAGAGCTGTACAGGATGCCAGAACGTCCAAAACGCCCCACCACAAGCCCCTCTACATCCATGGGAGTGGCCCTCATCTCCATGGCAAAGGGTGCACATTGATTTTGCTGGTCCATTTATGGACTCGATGTTTTTAATTGCGGTGGATGCACATTCAAAGTGGCCAGAGGTAATAAAAATGTCCTCAACCACCACAGAAAAAACTATCACAGTCTTACGAACCATATTCGCCAGGAATGGGCTGCCTGAACAGATTTGCTCCGACAATGGACCACAGTTTGTGTCTGAAGAGTTCCGGAGGTTCTTAAAGAACAATGGTGTTAAACATTACACATCCGCCCCATATCATCCGGCCACTAATGGTTTGGCCGAGAGGTTCGTTCAAACATTCAAGAAGGCTATCAAGGTAATGAAGAGATACCCCTACAGCACAAGGTGGATAACTTCTTGTTTGCCTACCGGAATGCGACACATGCGGTTACCAACCAAACTCCAGCCATGATGTTCTTCAATCGAAGACTACGATGCCGCTTGGATTTGGTTAAGCCAAACATCAGAAGAGATGTGGAGAACAGGCAGTTTCAGAATATGAATGAAAGGCCGACCAGGAGTTTTAAGATAGGTCAACCAGTTTTGGCCCAGGACTACCGCACAGAGAAATGGCAGCCAGGAACGATTTGTACACGGCAAGGACCTCTAATGTGGACGTTGGAGAGAGCATTGTAAGATGCCATGCTGACCAGATTCTAGAGTCACTGGGAAACGTCAACTCCACACCACAATCTGATACACCTGGCGATGAAACCGAAGTACCAATTGCATCTACCTCAGAATCGGTGATATTGGAAGCAGACGAACCAAACAACGACGTTGATCCCGACTCAACGTTGCCAGAAGAACCTGATACCCCAAAGAGGCGTTATCCAGACAGAATCAGGAAGCCTCCTCAAAGACTGAACTTATAATTGCTTAACTTCAACTAATGTATCTAGCAACTGTAATTGTAAAAATGTTATTTCATTGTTAATTGAATGTTATGTACTGTTTAGCTAAAAGGGGAGGAATTGTAGTGTATGTACTTTGCAGAAGGAACTATATTCTGCAGCCCCTGTATACTGCAGTACCAGTAGTGACCACCCCTGTATATAAGCCTGTGTAGTAACATTTGCATAGTAGTTCCAGGTTGCCTCCATTCAGTAAAGACCTGTTATAACCAACTCCTGCAGTCCATGTCTCAATTATACACGGACATAATAGAGACGAGTTGGAGGCGGGACTGCTGCTCGTCAGGTCAATGTCCCGCCTCCATCATCTTCTGACCAACCAGAGGGATTTTCCCCTGATTGACCTTGTTAAGCCTGTCCTGCGGGCTCAGCAGGCCAATTAGGGAGGAAGTCACTGACAGAGCTATCTGTCAAGACTTCTTGAAAGAAGAAATGTCAGCGTTTGACAGCTCTGTGAAGCTGTCAAACACTGACATTCTCTGTAGTTTGGGCCATCAGGTTTCTGTATTTGTTCACTTACCAACATGTATGCTAATCAAAGCACCATTTCACTTTGTTGACACAGCCTTTCAGAAGGTAAGGGGGAGAGGGGTCAGCATTTGCAGGGGCTCTCTGGGAATTGCCAATATTGACCGAGAGTCCCCCACACATTAGGTTTGATGAGGCCTTGTGTTCAGGACTCATCAAACCTTTCTACTTTGTAGATTTCAGATGGCTGTTGGGTCGGAGGATCCAACAGCCAGTCTGTGAAATCGACAAGATGTCGGGTCTCCCGATCCAGGGTGGATGAAGGCTGTCGGCAGAAAACAAGGTATGTGAACATTTTCTAACACTTAACACTCACCTTCCATACTTACCACTCCACACTTGCACCCATCACTCACCTCTACATCTTACTTTCAGGTGCCTCCGACCCCCACAGACCTCCTTCATGTCTCTTCCAACCCGGCGGGGTTCTCCGAGGTCGGGAAGCCTTCACCTGAGAAGGTAAAATGGCACTAATCCTTTTTTCTGCCTGTTAACTAGCTGTTAACAGGCAGTTAAAAGGATTTAATCCCTTTTCCGCCTCCAGGAGACGGGACCCGAAGCAGCACATCTTCCCGCCTCCTAGCAACAGGGCATGGAGGCGGGATGGGGCAGGTTTGCCATCCGCCCCCACTTTCTGCTACTTTACCGGCTGTCCCGCCTCCATGCCCGCCTCCTCGGGGCTGAGAAAATCCAGCCCTTCAGTTGAGTACTGAGAGTGCTGCATTATCGGAGGTGCCACCTTTTGGGTGAAATGTTAAAGCAAGATCCTGTCTGCCTGTTCTAGTGGAGGTTCCCTTGGTGACCTGGCCAACATTTCTCCCTCAACTAAAGACCACTAAAAGCAGATTAACTGTGCATAAATCAGCTGCCGCATATGCTTACACCAAAACAGTAGCACTTCAAAAAAAAGTACTGGCCTGTATTTTCCGATCAGAGGCTTCCTGTGTGTGGAGGCCTCCAATCTGGAAAAAATCTATGCCCTTATCTGAGGGCTCCAGAGATCTGGACATTTCCGTTCCTGGGTCTCCGCTCTACAAAATGCGCAGGGTCCACGTATCCCAGGGGCACAGGCGGTTCGCAAGTGTCCCTGGGATCACGTGGGCCATGGGGAACCAATGAAAGAAGGGGATCCCCCTTCACACTTTTGGCAGCCTAGACCTGTCAAAAGCACATCAAAACATTAAATACATTTTTTTTTTAAATCACGTTTTTAAAATTAGTTAAAATTACATTAAATTAAATATTTTAAACAAAAATTGAATTTAAAAAAAATAAAGTTTTTTACGGGGCTAAAAATAAATTCACCTTTTTAAAAAGTATTTTTAAATTATAAATGAGTGAAAACATTTTTTTAAACTTTTTTTAAACTCTTATGCTGGTAAAAGCAGGCCTTACGCTTTTACCAGGCGTAAGATTTTAAGGGATTTCAGCGGGCGGAGGTTCTGCAAAAAGCAAAACTCTCCACCCGCAGAGGCCCTTCTCCATTATATTGGATGTAAGGTGCTATGGGACATCTTCCACCCACACTTTAGAAACATTTAAGGGGAGATATTGCTGGGTCTGCATCCAGGATCAATAGATCACCTTGGTGCTGTGGATATCGGAAAATGAGGTGTGTCAGAGTTCACAGCTGTAAAGATACCTGTCTGATTTTCCATCCATTTAAATGAACAGAGGAAAGTCAGGCAGGTTTCCTTTGCAGGCGTGCATTCCGACCTGCCTAATTTTCCAATATTGGCTGCACCAAGGCAATCGAAGTATCTCCCCTTTAAATTTTAACTGTTTGGGGAAGGGACTTCTCTCCTGAGCAGGGCATCTGGATTTTCAACCAGGCAGTGTGAGCTATGTACTACGTACTACTTGGCTAGACTCCAAACTACTTGGTCGAACTCCAAACCATCGTCAACACCTTCACTGACGCGTACGAGAGCATGGGCCTTACACTAAACATCCGTAAGACAAAGGTCCTCTACCAATCTGCCCCCGCCACACACTACTGCCCCACCGATTATCAAAATCCATGACCAGGCCTTGGACAACATGGACCACTTTCCATACCTCGGGAGCCTACTGTCAACAAGGGCAGACGTCGACGACAAAGTCCAACACCGCCTTCAGTGTGCCAGTGCAGCCTTCGGTCGCCTGAGAAAGAGAGTGTTTGAAGACCAGGACCTCAAACTCGGCACTAAGCTCATGGTCAACAGAGCAGTAGTGATATCCGCCCTCCTGTATGTTTCAGAGACATGGACCATGTACAGCAGGCACCTCAAAGCACTGGAGAGGTACCACAAACGCTGCCTCCGCAAGATCCTGCAAATCCATTGGCAGGATATGCGCACCAACGTCAGTGTTCTCGCGCAGGCCAACATCCCTAGCATTGAAGCTTTGACCACGCTCGATCAGCTCCGATGGACGGGTCACATTGTCCGCATGCCCGATACGAGACTCCCAAAACAAGTGCTCTACTCAGAGCTCCGGCACGGCAAGAGAGCCCCAGGTGGGCAGAGGAAATGCTTCAAGGACACCCTCAAAGCCTCCTTGAAAAAGTGTAACATCCCCATCAACACCTGGGAATCCCTGGCCCAAGACCACACAAAGTGGAGGAGAAGCATCCGGGGAGGTGCCGAACACCTCGAGTCTCTTCACCGGGAGCAAACGGAAGCCAAGTGCAGGCAGCGCAAGGAGCGCACATCAATCCAAGCACCCCACCCACCCGCCCCTTCAACCACCGTCTGCCCCACCTGTGACAGAGACTGTAGGTCCCACATTGGACTCATCAGTCACCTGCGAACTCATTTTTAATGTGGAAGCAAGTCATCCTCAGTTCTGAGGGACTGCCTAAGAAGAAGGAGGACTTGGCAAGAATTCATATTGCAGGTATTGGACTGAGACCAGCAGCTGCAGTAGAAATGCAGCCGTAGACGCTACTCACTTCACACCAAAGTTAAATTACACATTTTTGGAGTCAATGTGAAGCCACAAGTGCTTTGCACTGACACAACGTGGATCATTTTATGAGATAATTTCTTGGCACAGAGCCTCAGCTGCCAGCAACTCATAACAGGAATTTGGGCAGGTGCCTCGCCCCTCAAAATTGTCCATTATTAAAATGAATAGGCATATGATCATTATCTATGTGTGTGTGTGCTGGTGGTGGGGGGGGGGGGGTGGGGGGCAGGGGGTAGGGTGCACCCAAATTCCCAATATGTGATCTTGGTGGGTGAGGATCTGCACCAGGAGCTCAAATTTGTAAAATTACCCTAAAACGTGTCGTGTAATGGATCTATAAACCAATTAGGTCGCTTCCACCCACTCCCCTGAGAGAACACCACTTTTTAATTAAGCCATTTTCAGAACTATTACTAGTAACCATATTATAATCCACAAATAATCAGAACAATAAATATATATATATATATATATATATATTTCCCAGCTACACTGTCTCAGTTTTACTGCAACACAGATTTTCAGATATAAAAGTAGCCCTATACCATATCAAGGTTTATTTCCCTGGACAGATGGTTATAAAATATCAAACAGTTATAATAGGTGAAAACTTACAAAGCAGAGCAGTCCTCAAAGTTCATTTCCTATGTTTCTATTATTGAACATTCAGAATCCACAGAGCTGTTTGAAGGTTTGAAAAGTAGCTCGAAAAAAACGTAGCGTACTCAAGTGCAATCCAGTGGGAAATTGTAAAAGTAATTACTGCATACAATGCAGCAAAGCTTAAATTCACCGCTCCATTACACGAACCTCCCTTATGTGTATTAAATCTCCTCTGATCACTATAGCCACAACAATCACGACCAGTAAGCTTGCTCCAAGTTTCTTTTTTTTAAATTTATTAGCAGACTTAAAGAACATTATTTACAGTATAAAAAAACAAAAACATCTGTTACAGTATATCGAAAAATAATCTGCATGTTATGAACAATGTTTGAAATTTTGGAAAATGGTTCATCTCAACTGGTTTGCAAAATTATTTATTTTTCAAATTCAACATTTTTGTTTCTCTAATGTTCATTTTGTATCTTCTAGGAAGGTAGTTATTAGAACTTAAGAATGTACAACCTAGAAAAATCCACTCGGCCTATACAGGGCTCCATGGTGAGATTGCCATTAGGTGACAGGGGAGGATAATATTACGCAGTCTCAGTGGGAATGAATTCCTTCGGTGTATCCGGCGTACTTAGCATGCAAGAACAGTGTTGGCAACTTTTTTGGCGAGGAAAATCAGGTGGAAACGGTTTCCACCCGACTTCTGCCTTTAAATGGCTGCTCTCGAGTTTCCTTGTGTTTCTCCAGCTCTCCCGCGATCCACCCTGTCGAATTGACACTGGCTTCATTTGAATATGTTAAAGTGAGAAAAAGTGCTGAAGCCCCTCCAAATTCCTGGATGAGGCACATCAGCTGTCAGGATCGACTGCTCAAAGTGAAAGTGAGGAGTTCCTGAATCAGAAGAGGCTGGAGCTCTTGAAGTTCAGATTTATGCAGATAGGAAATGATTTTTAAAGCATTTTTCTGCCATTTTGCCTATAGATACCAGCACTTGCTTCTCAGAATCAGATATTTGGCAGATTTTAAGACACCATCCCCTAACCCCTACCTACATCAAGCCTTCTTAGAAACAGGTATGTCTGCCTGTCGCTGTGGTGAATCTGCAGGAAAGGAGGGTAGAAGCTAAGAATGGGTTTAAGGAGACAGAGAATGGAATGGAGGGTTGTGTCTGTCCAGTGCTTCATAGGGATGCCAGGACGATAATGTAGGTGCCAGCAAGATGCCACCGACCTCGCCATCTCCCACATTAGGAGCTGAGTGTCTCCCCACAAGCTGCATGGCCTTGTACTCGAGGGGGTGAGATTTTAAAGGTGGAGCTGCCCCTTCCAGTGACCTGCCTTTGGCAGGCAGTGTGTGCCAATATGTCCTGCAAGCTTATAGAATAAATGCGGGTAAGGCTAGCAGTTGAGTGTGCGCCATGTGGCATGGGAGAGGTGAAGTAAGAGATGTGGGGCTGTGAGGCTGTTAAAGTGGAGGAAGGGGTTTTAGGGTTGTGCATGTAACTAATTACTGTGAGGAGAGCTGGGTAGCCATACAGCAAGATGCTGAGATGGAGCTGCCCTTAACCAGAGAGGATTGAGAAGGGTTAGTTGTGCAGGTGTTGTTTTAAGAGGGTGATGAGTGCGTTGGTGCCCAGGGTGGGCAAGGAAGAAAAGTGAGAGGTGCGCAGTGGGTTAACTTGTCTGCCCTGATAAGGATATGGAACTTTTTGCGGCACTGTTCTGCAACCTTAGGGGTGAGCGAGTTGGCACTCAGTGCCAGTGCCAACTTTCTCCAGGTGGCATTTCTTAGTGGTTTGGTGTCACCTACACACAGGAGTCTATCCCTCCTGCCTTCAGTGCCTCCCTGAGGAGGGTGTAGCAGTCTGACTGAGTGATGTTGTGCATTTCTCTCTGGCTTGGTGTCATGCCTTGTTGCCCTCTGGGTCCAGATGGTCATTGAATGATCATAATTCTGCACAAGTTTAACAAAAATATTGGTAAGATATGCAGTGAAGGTATTATAGAGTGAAGTGAAAGAGCCAAACGCTATCGCTCCCTGACCCGTTTGCCCCCCCAGTCTGCTGCTGAAGAGTTCAGGTTAAACTGCCTTTTTAAAGGTTTCACAGATATTTCCAGGTAATTCAGCTGCCTACACCTATTTTACACAGGTTTTACACCACTGTCTGCACCAATGGAAATGCAAATAAACAGACCCATGAAACTTATGTGTAACTCCCTCTAGAGGCCACCAGCGAATGGAAGACTTTGGAGGAACATAAGAACATAAGAAATAGGAGCAGGAGTAGGCCAATCGGCCCCTCGAGCCTGCTCCGCCATTCAATAATATCATGGCTGATCTGATCCTAACCGCCAATCCACTATCACAGAACCATCTCCTGAATCTAACAGAATTAAGACACACAAAATAGGAGCAGGATCAGGCTACACGGCCCCTGGGCCCGCTCCTCTACCCACAGCGCCATGACCGATCCAAACCTAGACTCATGTCCAAATTCCTGCCCGCTCCCCGTAACCCTTAATTCCCTTTACTTCTAGGAAACTGTCTATTTCTGTTTTAAATTTATGTAATGATGTAGCTTCTACAGCTTTTTGGGGCAGCATATTCCATGGACCTACCACCCTCTGAGTGAAGTAGTTCCTCCTCATCTCAGTTTTGAAAGAGCAGCCCCTTATTCTAAGACTATGCCCCCTAGTTCTAGTTTCACCCATCATCGGGAACATCTTCCCCGCATCCACCCGATCCAACCCCTTCACAATCTTATATGTTTCAATAAGATCGCCTCTCATTCTTCTGAACTCCAATGAGTAGAGTCCCAATCTACTCAACCTCTCCTCATATGTCCATCCCCTCATCCCCGGGATTAACCGAGTGAACCTTCTTTGTACTGACTCGAGAGCAAGTATGTCCTTTCTTAAGTATGGACACCAAAACTGTACGCAGTATTCCAGGTGCGGTCTCACCAATACCTTGTACAACTGAAGCAATACCTCCCTATTTTTATATTCTATCCCCCTAGCAATGAAAGCCAACATTCCATTGGCCTTCTTAATCACTTGATGCACCTGCATACTAACCTTTTGAGTTTCGTGCACCAGGACCCCCAGATCCCTTTGTACTTCAGTACTTTCCAGTTTTCTTGCCATTAAGATAATAACTTGCTCTACGATTTTTCCTGCCAAAGTGCATAACCTCACACTTTCCAGTATTGTATTCCATCTGCCAAATCTCTGCCCACTTACTTAGCCTGTCGATGTCCCCTTGCAGGTTTTTTATGTCCTCCTCACTCACTACTTTCCCTCCCATCTTAGTATCATCTGCAAACTTTGATCTGTTACCCTCGGTCCCCTCTTCCAAATCGTTAATATAGATTGTAAAGAGCTGGGGACCCAGCACTGACCCCTGCGGAACACCACTAGTTACTGAATGCCAGTCTGAGAATGAACCATTTATCCCAACTCTCTGCCTTCTGTTAGATAGCCAATCCTCTATCCATGCCAGAATATTACCCCCAATCCCGTGATTTTTTATCTTAAGCAATAATCTTTTGTGTGGCACCTTGTCAAATGCCTTTTGGAAGTCTAAATACACTACGTCCACTCGTTCCCCTTTATCCACCCTATACGTTACTTCCTCAAAGAACTCCAGCAAATTTGTCAAACATGACTTCCCCTTCATAAAACCATGCTGACTTTGTCCTATTAAATTATGATTATCCAAATGTCCTGTTACTGTCTCCTTAATAATGGACTCCAAAATTTTACCTACCACAGATGTTAGGCTAACCGGTCTATAGTTTCCAGCCTTCTGTCTACTGCCCTTTTTAAATAAGGGTGTTACATTAGCCATTTTCCAGTCTGCCGGGACCTTTGCCGAGTCCAGGGAGTTTTGGAAAATTATTTCCAATGCATCCACAATCCCTACCTCCACTTCCCTCAAGACCCTAGGATGTAAGCCATCAGGTCCAGGTGATTTATCCGCCTTGAGTCCCATTATTTTACCGAGTACCACTTCCTTAGTGATTTTGATCGTGTTTAGCTCCTCCCCCCCTTTAGCCCCCTGTTTGTCCAGTGTTGGGATATTCTTAGTGTCTTCTACTGTAAAGACTGATGTAAAATATTCATTCAGTGTTTTTGCCATCTCCATATTTCCCACCATTAATTTCCCGGTCTCATCCTCTAAGGGACCAACATTGACTTTAGCCACCCTTTTTCTTTTTATATAACTATAAAATTCATTATCGCCCCGTTTGGGGGTGGTAACCTTTGAAAGCTGGGAAAGACAGCAAAAAATAACTAAAAGATTGATTAAGAAAGGGAAGATAGATTATGAAAGTAAATTAGCAAAAAATATAAAAACAGATAGTAAGAGTTTTTATAGTTATATAAAAAGAAAACGGGTGGCTAAAGTAAATGTTGGTCCCTTAGAGGATGAGACCGGGAAATTAATGGTGGGAAACATGGAGATGGCAAAAACACTGAACAATTATTTTGTATCAGTCTTTACGGTAGAAGACACTAAGAATATCCCAACACTGGACAAACAGGGGGCTCTGGGGGGGGGGGGGGGGAGGAGCTAAATACGATCAAAATCACTAAGGAAGTGGTACTTGGTAAAATAATGGGACTCAAGGCGGATAAATCCCCATGACCTGATGGCTTACATCCTAGGGTCTTGAGGGAAGTGGCGGTAGGGATTGTGGATGCATTGGTAATAATTTTCCAAAACTCCCTGGACTCAGCAAAGGTCCTGGCAGATTGGAAAACTGCTAATGTAACACCCTTATTTAAAAAGGGTAGTAGGCAGAAGGCTGGAAACTATAGACCTGTTTGCCTAACATCTGTGGTTGGTAAAATTTTAGAGTCCATTATTAAGGAGACAGTAACGGGACATTTGGATTAACATAATTTAATAGGACAAAGTCAGCATGGTTTTATGAAGGGGAAGTCATGTTTGACAAATTTGCTTGAGTTCTTTGAGGAAGTAACATACAGGGTGGATAAAGGGGAACCAGTGGATGTAGTGTATTTAGACTTCCAAAAGGCATTTGACAAGGTGCCACACAAAAGATTATTGCTCAAGATAAAAAATCACGGGATTGGGGGTAATATTCTGGCATGGGTGGAGGATTGGCTATCTAACAGAAAGCAGAGAGTTGGGATAAATGGTTCGTTCTCAGACTGGCAATCAGTAACTAGTGGTGTTCCGCAGGGGTCAGTGCTGGGTCACCCAGCTCTTTACAATCTATATTAATGATTTGGAGGAGGGGACCGTGTGTAACATATCAAAGTTTGCAGATGATACAAAGATGGGAAGGAAAGTAGTGAGTGAGGAGGACATAAAAAACCTGCAAAGGGACATAGACAGGCTAAGTAAGTGGGCAGAGATTTGGCAGATGGAATACAATACTGGAAAGTGTGAGGTTATGCACTTTGGCAGGAAAAATCATAGAGCAAGTTATTATCTTAATGGCAAGAAACTGGAAAGTACTGTAGTACAAAGGGATCTGGGGGTCCTGGTGCACGAAACTCAAAAAGTTAGTATGCAGGTGCAGCAAGTGATCAAGAAGGCCAATGGAATGTTGGCTTTTATTGCTAGGGGGATAGAATATAAAAACAGGGACGTATTGTTGCAGTTGTACAAGGTATTGGTGAGACCGCACCTGGAATACTGCATACAATTTTGGTGTCCATACTTAAGAAAAGACATACTTGCTCTCGAGTCAGTACAAAGAAGGTTCACTCGGTTAATCCCGGGGATGAGCGGGTGGACATATGAGGAGAGGTTGAGTAGACTGGGACTCTACTCATTGGAGTTCAGAGGAATGAGAGGCGATCTTATTGAAACATATAAGATTGTGAAGAGGCTTGATCGGGTGGACGCGGTGAGGATGTTCCCAATGATGGGTGAAACTAGAACTAGGGGGCATAATCTTAGAATAAGGGGCTGCTCTTTCAAAACTGAGATGAGGAGAAACTTCTTCACTCAGAGGGTAGTAGGTCTGTGGAATTTGCTGCCCCAGAAAGCTGTGGAAGCTACATCATTAAATAAATTTAAAACAGAAATAGACAGTTTCTTAGAAGTAAAGGGAATTAGGGGTTACGGGAAGCGGGCAGGAAATTGGACATGAGTCTATGTTCGGAACGGTCATGGCCCTGTGTGTAGTGGAGCGGGCCCAGGGGCTGTGTAGCCTGGTTCTGCTTCTACTTCTTGTGTTCTAATTATGTGTTAGATTTCAGGAGATGGTTCTATTCCTGTTCCTGGCTGGGGTGGAGATCACCTTTTACAGAAGGTAAGTACTGTAGAAAATATAGGGACAGAGTGATCTCCTGGACGAGTTTCGATTGCCTAGATGGGTCGGAGAGGAATTTCCCAGATTTTTTCTCCCAAATTGGCCATTGGGTTTTTTATCTGGTTTTTCGCCTCTCCCAGGCGATCACATGGGTTTGGGTGGGATGTAGAGTGATAGTAGATTGGAGGTTAGGATCAGATCAGCCATGATCTTATTGAATGGTGGAGCAGGCTCGAGGGACCGATTGGCCGACTCCTGCTCCTATTTCTTATGTTCTTATGTTCTTTGTTCTTAGCGCCTGACGCTAATGATTCCCGGCTTTCACAAAATTGGGTTTAGCGCTCCAGGAATAAAGTGGAGCGCAAATCAAACCCACACAATTAAAACAATGTGGGCACTTACCTCAGCCACCTCCCCTTTAACTTTCGTCCCCGAAGCGCCTGGCCTCCTGAACAACGCCTCCTGCAGCTGTCGGTGTCATCGCCCGGCGATGCAGCAGGGGGCAGAACCAAAGTTCGGGTCCGGGGCGCTCCCGGGGTGATGCGCACGCCGATGACGTTATGATCTCTGGGCGAAGGAGATCGGGGCGCAACGCCATACCGTCGCCGCAAACCTCCCACCGAATTTAGTGGGAGACGATACTGTCGCCGCGCCCGGGCGGTAGGTGGTTAGTGCCCCGTTATTGCCCCCTGGAGGCGATAACAGGAGGCGCAAAGGTAACCAATTTCTCCCCCATTCCTTTTAAAAGTGCAAGTACTAGAAATTGGATAAGGCCCGAAAATGGGCAGGGGCATCGTGCAGCATGATTTCCCTACGCCCGTTCAAAGTGGTGCAGGCTAGAGGGTAGTACAGAGGTGGGATCTGCAAGTGGGGAGTCACCGGGCACGAGTGGGCTGCAGCCAGGAGAAAAGAGTAGCTTGGGTGCCAGCTCCCTGGAGGGAGAGTTCGCACAAGAGTTCTGCTGCACAGAACTCAGATGATGACCTCGATGGGGTGGCCTTTAGAAGAAGGGTGATGGCCATGCACACAGAAATGCTAGGTGCAATGGTAGACCCACCAGAGAGCCTCTTGTTAGTGTCAAGGAGCACGCAGGAGTCCGGCTCCAACGCTGCATGGGGATTTGTGCGGCTCTTGGAGCCCAGGATTTCCAGGATGGAAATGATGGGCAACTCCATTAGAGAACTTGTGGACCCAACCATGATGCTGGTTGCGATGGGCAATCTCGCAGCCTCCATTGCAGCACAGGCAGAAGTGGCCCAACGTCCCAGTGCTGCAGTGGTAGCACAGACTGCTCTCCTGCAGGCTCAGCTTGCTGCCACACAAGCTCAGACTGCTGCCATTGTGCCTGGATTTACGAGTGTGGAAAGGGGCTTGCAGGGTGCCACAGCAGTCCAGCAGTCTGTGGTCCAACAGATGGCTTAGAATGCTGAGGTAAAAGATTCATCAAAATGAGCAGCCATGACTTGACTCTAAAATGGATAGGACATATTCGAGTACGCAGTGCATTCTGGGGACGGATGTCTGCATTGGGGCCCAGAATCACAGAATGGATCCTTTAGGCCAGGGAGAATCGCTTTGTGAATTGATAAATTGAATTAAGTATTACTGTGCGTTCCCTGGCTGCAATTTGGGTCCATCTCTGACCCATGAGAAGTGTAAGTGGATAGACTAATGTGCAGCTTGAGCTCCGGCTCACGTTCTATTTCTGTCGCATCCAGCGGGCCGGATAGAATGACCATATTTTACCCACCACTGCACGAAGGGAATGCACAAGGGTGATTAGTTGACTTTGTTCTTTTGATTTGCATTTGATAAATTTATAAATTATGTTTGGAATGTGTGTTTTGTGGTGGCTCTCATTTCAGCTTTGTGCCCAGGAGGACGCCGTGATGTTCCGTGATAGAGGGAAGGTAAGATGGGGAAGTGGTGAGCAACGGGGATCTGGAGTTTCATTCACTGGAACCAGAATCAGATGAGGCATACACGGATAGCCGGTCCAGAACGGGGGTCTGCTGCCTGCCTCCTCCCTCCCTCCTCCTCCTCCTCCTCGAGGTCGTTGCGGAACCCATGGTGACAAGGGCTGTGCATTCATGATGGCCAATTTGTGGAGCATGCAGCAGACCACCACAAAATGGGACACCCACTCCGGTGTGTACTGGCGGGCTCCTCCCGAGCAGTCAAGGCAGCAAAACTGTTGCTTGAGCACCCTGATAGTCTGCTCAATTACATTCCTCATGGTAGCATGACTGTCATTATGTAAGTGTTGGCCACAAGTGGTGGGGTTGCTGAGGGGAGTCATCATCCAGTTGCAGAGCGGATAGCCCTTCTCTCCGGGCAGCCACCCTTGGGTTTGATGTGGTGGCTGGAAGATTGCTGGCACACTGGGCTGGTGCAGGATGAAGGCATCATGACTGCCACCAGGATAGCGGACATTCACCATCATGATGTGCTGGCCGTGGTTGCACACCTACTGCACATTAAGTGAGTGGTAGCCTTTGCAGTTATGGAACATCTCAGGATTAATATACGGTGCCCGCAAAGCCTTGTGTGTGCAGTCGATGGCGCCCTGCACCATGGGAAGCCCGCTATCCTGGCAAAGCCACATGCACATTCCTCCTCCTTCTCTGTTCAGAGAGAAGACAATGAAGTCCCTTCTCTTGGAGTACAGAGCCTCTGTGACCTCCTGGATGCAGCGATGGATGGTGAACTATGAGATGTCAGCTATGTCTCCTGCTCCAGACTGGAAGGATCTGGGGGCGAAAGAACTGAGGGCCACGGTGACCTTGAGGGCCACTGGGTGAGCTGTAGTCAGTCTGCAGGTCTGGTTGCAGGAGGTGGCAGAGTTCTGTGACCACCTCCTTGGTAAAGCGAAGCCACCGAATACACTGCTCTTTGCTTAAGTTCAGGCAAGAGAAGTGGTCCCTGAAGATCCTGTGTTGGTAAGGTCTCCTGCTGAGTACCCTCCTGCTCCTCCTCATCCTCCCTCTGCGAGCATCTTGTCCTCTTCTTCATTGCCTCCACTCCATCTCCCTGTCATACCCGAGCACGAGGGGGACTGCAAGTAGAAGCCCCATGACTGCAAGCAAGTGCTGTGAGCAGAACCCTTTAAATGAGGGGCAAGGTGTTCTCCACTTGCAGCAACACTGTCACCTCAGCAACTTTAATTAGCTGTAGAAAGCTCGAAACAGTTGTACAAACTTACACAGAGCCAGTAGAAATGAAAATGCAAGTCAGCTGCAAGTTGTTAATGATCTCTTTAAATAGCGCTGCTGGGGGGGTCCTTCATGCTGCTGACGCATGGTCAGCTGGTCCTGATTAGGAGAGGGCGTTAAATGGAGTGGCAACATTGGAAATGGCAGATCGTGTGTCAAATCACACTCATTGACATCATGATCTGCCTCATCTAAATATCTGGAGCGAGCGCAGGCAAGGGCAGCGTTGCCGACCTGCCCAAAATGGCAGCCCCTGCGGGACCCACCGGAAGCAGGCAGAAGCGAGGCAGCCACCATTTCTTCTTCAAAACCAGCTTTAACAGCCGGTGCTAAAGGCTTCAATTTCACAGCCCAATAGTGTAAAAGTCATTTTGAAGAAATTCTAATTAGGCCATGTTATCAATTGTATTTTTTTTCTGATTTGCTTTTTAAAGCAGAAAATGCAAACAAAGGCTATGCAAGCTATTTTTTGTAATCCTACAGAATGCATGTTTGCCCTTTATGTGATTTTCGATAGCTCATTTAAAATTTTGAATGTTATGTTCTCAGTAACATTGATGTTTTTGATACTCTAGACTTGCCATGACTGTAGGCAGTCCCATTACAAATTACAAAGATATTAGGGTAGAAATTGGTATTTGTTGTGCCCATTTCTGGGGTATAAAACATGTGCAAAGCATACCAATTTAACAGTGGGACAGCATGCGCCCAATCCGCGCAGGCATTGGTCCCACTGCAAAATTTGAGGGGTCCTTTTTTAGGAGTCCTGGATGGACATATAAACAAGGGTTGGGCCCTTAACTCTGCATCTTAAGGGTCTACCACCTGTTAAAGGACCCCTTTTCAATACTTGTCAGCGATGAGTGGGCCTGTCCCGCTCAGGATTCTTCCGCGGCCTCCGTGACCACCAATGAAAGGTAAGTGATAAAAATGTATTTTTTAAAAAACCCTCTGTCATGATTGCCCCAACCAACCCAACCACCCTCCACCCCAGGACTTACCTAAGGGCCGGTGCCAGCTGGGTGGGCAGGCCAACATTGAGGTCATTTTTTTTATTCGTTCATAGGATGTGCGCGTCACTGGCGAGGCTAGCATGTATTGCCGATCCCTAATTGCCATTGACTCCCACAGTGCTGTGAGCTGCACTCATCCAGGCAAGTGGAGAATATTCCATCACACTCCTGCCTTGTGCCTTGTATATGGTGGAGACACTCACTGCAGAATACCCAGCCTCTGACCTGCTCTTGTAGCCACAGTATTCATGTGGCTGGTCCAGTTATGTTTCTGGTCAATGGTGACCCCTAGGATGTTGATATTAGGGGATTCGGCGATGCTAATTCCGTTGACTGTCAGGGGGTGGTGGTTCGGCGCTCTCTTGTTGGAGATAGTCATTGCCTGGCACTTGTGTGGGGAGAATGTTATTTGCCACTTATCAGCCCAAGCTTGAATGTCGTCCAGGTCTTGCTGTATGCGGGCATGGACTGCTTCATTATCTGAGGAGTTGCGAATGGAACTGAACACTGATCAATCATCAACGAACATCCCCACTTCTGACCGTATGATGGAGGGAAGGTCATTGATGAAGCAGCTGAAGATGGTTGGGCCTAGGACATGTCCTGTGGCTGAGATGATTGGCCTCCAACAACCACAATCATCTTCCTTTGTGCTACGTATGACTCCAGCCAATGGAGAGTTTCTGCCCCCCCCCCCCCGATTCCCATTGACTTCAGTTTTACTAGGGCTCCTTGATGCCACACTCGGTCAAATGCTGCCTAGATGTCAGGGGCAGTCACTCTCATCTCACCTTTGGAATTCGGCTCTTTTGCCCATGTTTGGACCAAGGCTGTAATGAGGTCTGGAGCTGAGTGGTCCTGGCGGAACCCAAACTGAGCATCGGTGAGCAGGTTATTGGTGAGTAAGTGCCGCTTGATAGCACTGTCGACAACTACTTTCATCACTTTGCTGATGATTGAGAGTAGACTGATGGGGTGGTAATTGGCCAGATTGGATTTGTCCTGTTTTTTGTGGACATGACATACCTGGGCAATTTTCCACATTGTTGGGTAGATGCCAGTGTTGTAGCTGTACTAGAACAGCTTGGCTAGAGGCACGGCTAGTTCTGGAGCACAAGTCTTCAGCACGACAGCCAGGATGTTGTCGGGTACACAACCTCTGCTGTATGCAGTGTGCTCAGCCATTTATTGCTGTCACATGGAATGAGTTGAATTGACTGAAGACTGGCTTCTGTGATGGTGGGGACCTCAGGAGGAGGTCGAGATGGATCATCCACTCGGTACTTCTGGCTGAAGATGGTTGCAAATGCTTTAGCCTTATCTTTTGCTGGGCTCCACCATTATTGAGGATGGGGATGTTCATGGAGCCTCCTCCTCCTGTCAGTTGTTTAATTCATTCACGACTGGATGTGGCAGGACTGCAGAGCTTAGCTCTGTCTATAGCATGCTGCTTCTATTGTTTAGCATGTAGTCCTGTGTTGCAGCTTCCCCAGGTTGGCACTGCATTTCCAAGTACGCCTGATGCTGCTCCTGGCATGATCTTCTACACTCCTCGTTGAACCAGCGTTGGTCGCCTGACTTGATGTTAATGGTAGCGTGAGAGATATGCCGGGCCATGAGGTTACAGATTGTGGTGGAATACAATTCTGCTGCTGCTGATGGCCCACGGCATCTCATGGATGCCCAGTTTTGAGCTGCTAGATCTGTTCTGAATCTATCCCATTTTGCAAGGTAGTAGTGCCACACAACACGATGGAGGGTGTCCTCAGTGTGAAGACGGGACTTCGTCTCCACAAGGACAGTGCGGTGGTCACTGCTACCAATACTGTCATGGACAGATGCATCTGCGACAGGTAGATTGTTGAGGATGAGGTCAAGTAGGATTTTCCCTTGTGTTGGTTCTCTCACCACCTGCTGCAGGCCCTGACTGGCAGCTATATCCTTCAGGACTCGGCCAGCTCGGTCAGTAGTGGTGTTACCGAGCCACCCTTGGTGATAGACATTGAAGTCCCCCACCCAGAGTACATCTGTGCCCTTGCTACTCTCAGTGCTTCTTCCAAGTGGTGTTCAACATGGAGGAGTACTGATTCATCAGCTGAGGGAGGGCAGTAGGTGGTAATCAGCAGGAGGCTTCCTTGCCCATGTTTGACCTCATGCCATGAGACCTCATGGGGTCCGGAGTCAATGTTGAGGACTCCCAGTGTCATTCCCTCCCGACTGTATACCACTTTGCCACCACCTCAGGGATGGTGATGGAGGAGTCTGGGACATTGGCTGAAAGGTATGATTCTGTGAGTATGACTATGTCAGGCTGTTGCTTGACTAGTCTGTGGGACAGCGCTCCCAATTTTGGCACAAGTCCCCAGATGTTGGTGAGGAGGACATTGCAGGGTCGAATGGGTGTGCCGTTGTCGTGTCTGAAGCTGGTGCCAAGGTCGATGCCGGGTGATCCATCTGGTTTTATTGTTATTATTGTTACAACTGAGTGGCTTGCTAGGCCATTTCAGAGGGCAGTTACGAGTCAACCACATTGCTGTAGGTCTGGAGTCACATATAGGCCAGACCAGGTAAGGACGGCAGATTTCCTTCCCTAAAGGACATTAGTGAACCAGATTGTTTTTTTCGACAATCCGGTAGTTTCATGGTCACCATTACTGATACGAGCTTTTTTATTGCAGATTTATTTAATTAACTGACTTTAAATTCCCCAGCTGCCGTGGTGGAATTTGAACTCACGTCTCTGGATTATTAGTCCAAGCCTCTGGTTAAGTCCAGTAACTTAACCCTCTGCTACTGTTCCCCTGGCACTCCCTTCACTCAGGCAGGCTGCCTGTGGAGGTGCGACCACTTTTTTCAAATTTTTAACATGACATTTAAAAAACTCCATTTAACAAGCCACATCTGAACTGGAAAGCAACTTGCCAACCTCAAGTATTCATTGTACAGTAAACAGATTGCTTTCACGATACTGTTTCAATATATTAAAGTGCTATTTCCTAGTTAGACCTGCAGAATGTAACTTAAAACAGAGATGGTTCATTCTACATCATTTCAATAAAAATCGATGATGTTTACAGGAAAGCTTGCTAAACATTATTCCTGATAGATGCAATCATGTGAATAGCTTCTCTGTTCTTTCCCGATTATACCAAATTCTTTCTTTCATTTTACACTTAAGCAACCAGCAGAATTTTTCCTTTCTGACTCCCTGGAAAATAACCCGTTACTTTGAGATAAAACTCAGTTAAGGCAGTAATTGGAAAAGTATTTGTTCAGATAATACTGGATCACCAAGGTATAATAACAAAAGTAAAAACAGCAAATCTTAGAAATACAACAGATTCCTCAGCATCCAGAAAGAGAAAGACTGGGCAAGGCAGTAGAGGCATGAGCCCTGGAGTAATTCAAGAGGCAGTTAGATGCTGTGATCGGGGCTGGGGTGGAAAGGGAATTGTGGGATTCTATGGACGGAATACCTGGATGGGTTGCATGGTCTCCCTGATCTGTACTTAGTTCTGTAACCTTTCAGGCGGAGATCAGCATTTGCATTTTTTTTCTTTTTTTCTTTCCAATACAGTAAGACATTCAAAATATATCCAGTTCTGTCTGACTAGTTAGCTGTCCTAAATTTGAAGATGCTCTTTTTATCTGCAACTAGAAGGGGGTTGGATGATTCAAAAGACTTATTGATAACCTGTTGTGAAGGTTCAATGTTCATGAATCCCAATCTGAAAATGTCACTCATATCCAACATATCCAAAGGTCTTCCATATAACTTCTCAAAGCAAAACCAACTCCTATCAAAATCTTTAAACATAGCTAAACTTTTTCCAGAGCTGTAAAACCACATGAGTTAGTGAAGAAAATATACAGCGTTAGGCGAATGCATTTCAATAAGGCAAATCGACTCTCCGTCATCGGCTCTTCAGTTTAATGAAGATGAAACCAGAAGAACTTTTGTTCTATATGAGTCCCATTCTTTGGAACCAAGCCAAATTATTTTCTCCAAGAGCCCACATTAAGGCTCCTTCTCGCAACAGAAAAAAAATGAATTCTAGTAACAGACAATCTCCCCCATTGTAAATCTTTAGAAGGCTACGTTTAAAAATAATCACAACTCAGACCTACATAACATTCTTTATTGCATATATCCCAGCCAGGTCAAAAAGTTCAGAGTATTTAAAGTATGTTCAGTCAGAGGAGATGAAATGTCTGAGCCACTGCAGAAACCGACCATTATCTTTATTTATTGAACTGGAAAAAATATTTTGCAGCAGTCAAAATAGACACTTAAAGCACAACTTTACCTTGCATGTTGGCTGAATCATTATTTGCTGTTCAAATATTTTGATGTTTGAATCTAAATTAACTCACTTTGGCTTTTGGATATATTGGTGATAGATAAACATCTGTATTTTTCTCACTTAACAACTGTACCGGCATACTTTTCTGTGACTGGACATTCTACAGCAGCTACTTTTTATAGGCCATTTTCCAAGACAGAGTAACAAGATATTGAGATTTTTCCGTTTTTGGGAGTTTGCAATTTCTAAAACATGATGTGCTGCACAGAAAGTTCTTGAATTTTGCAGTACAGCTTGGCGTTTATCCAGTCTCAAAAAAACTAAAACACAATTAATTGGGTTGCTTTGGAACAATTTATTTGCAAGGTAAATTAGATTTGTGGATGTGCCAGGTCTGGGACTAAGTTTCCGTTGGATTTTTTGGCTCATGACCATTGGCACTAAATCTGGCGCAGAACAGGGAAAACTGAGTAAGCGACAGTAAATGGCACTGACAACAGAAACTGCAGGCCTCCAGAAGCTCCAAAGTGGAAACAAAATCTTTAACACAAATATAGTGGGTTTTTTGCACTGTTAATCTTGCTGGCCCTGAATATCTACGGGGTTGTCCCAATCTCCTGCTGTTAACTTCAGCGGAACCCCAAGAAATGACATCAATGGCCATTTTCAGCCTTTACGCTGTTTCTTTAGGAGTTCCGCTGATCTCCTGTTGAAGTTACAGGAGTAAATCGTGACAACCCCAGCCATGTTAGGAGTCAGAGGGCCATTAAAGACTGTATAGGGTCACTGAAGGATTCTACAGGGAAGATTCAGGTGGAATCCAGGATATGGCATAGGTTTTAAATGGCTATATTGTACTACAGGAAACGTTGTGATATCCGGCACCGACGGGACCGAGCTGTTGCCGTCCCATCAAAACTGCCGGACAAACCAGCGCTAATGTTAAAACATACGGAAGCTTTTGAGCTCCGTATCTAGCAACAAACCCTGTTGCTTAACAGCTTCTAAACAGTCGGCCGTAGCTTGCAAGCGTCTCTGTAGCTAAGCAATAACTTTAGCTAGACCTTGCAGAGCCTGACTAGTGAAAAAAAAGCAACGAAAAGAAAAAAAACTTACTGGACCGACTCCTGAATTTTGCCGGTGGCTCGAGCATTACGGACAGTTAACCTCCGGATAAACCAAAGTTTCCTGTGCTCAAGATGACGCTGGGTTACAGCATAGGTTCCTTCGTAGAATTAGTGATTTAAAAAAATTTGTTTGCTGGGTGTTCAAAGAAATAGGAGCTGTGCTCTACGAGACACTTGCTCAATTATTTAACAGCTCGATGGGGTCTGGGGAACATAGGGTCTGATGAAAGGGAGGAACTGAAAGAAATCAGTATTTGTAGGGAAATGGTGCTAGGAAAATTGATGGGACTGAAGGCTGATAAATCCCCAGGGCCTGATGGTCTACATCCCAGGGTACTTAAGGAAGTGGCCCTAGAGATAGTAGATGCATTGCTGGTCATCTTCCAGAACTCGATAGACTCTGGAACGGTACCCATGGATTGGAGGGTAGCTAATGTTACCCCACTATTCAAAAAAGGTGGTAGAGAAAAAGCGGGGAATTATAGACCGGTAAGCCTGACATCGGTAGTGGGGAAAATGCTGGAGTCTGTTATAAAAGATGTAATAGCAGAGCACTTGGAAAGCAGTGACAGGATCGGACAAAGTTAACATGGATTTACAAAAGGTAAATCATGCTTGACTAATCTACTGGAATTTTTTGAGGATGTAACTGGTAAAATAGATAAGGGAGAACCAGTGGATGTGGTGTATTTGGACTTTCAGAAGGCTTTCGATAAGGTCCCACATAAGAGATTAGCGTGCAAAATTAAGGCACATGGGATTGGGGGCAAGGTATTGACTTGGATAGAGAACTGGTTGGCGGACAAAAAGCAAAGAGTTGGAATAAACGGGTCGTTTTCCGAGTGGCAGGCAGTGACTAGTGGGGTACCGCAAGGATCGGTCCTAGGACCCCAGCTGTTCACAATATATATTAATGATCTGGACGAGGGAATTGGATGTAATATCTCCAAATTTGCAGACGACACAAAGCTGGGTGGGAGGGTAAGCTGTGAGGAGGATGTCGTGAAAATCCAGTACGATTTGGACAGGTTGGGTGATTGGGCAGAAACATGGCAAATGCACTATAATGTGGATAAATGTGAGGTTATCCACTTTGGTGGCAAAAACAGGAAGGCAGATTATTATTTGAATGGCAATAGATTGGGAGAAGGGGAAGTGGAAAGAGACCTGGGTGTTATTGTGCACCAGTCACTGAAGGTAAGCATGCAGGTGCAGCAGGCGGTTAAGAAGGCAAATGGTATGTTGGCCTTCGTAGCAAGAGGGTTCGAGTACAGGAACAAGGATGCCTTGCTACAGTTGTACAGGGCCTTGGTGAGACCGCACCTTGAGTATTGTGTGCAGTTTTGGTCACCTTACCTGAGGAAGGACATTCTTGCCATGGAGGGAGTGCAGCGAAGATTCACCAGGCTGATACCTGGGATGGCAGGAATGACGTATGAGGAGAGATTGTGTCAATTGGGCTTATACTCACTGGAGTTTAGAAGATTGAGAGGGGATCTCATCGAAACCTATAAAATTCTGTCAGGTCTGGACAGACTAGATGCAGGAAGGATGTTTCGGATGGCCGGGGAGTCCATAGTCTAAGGATAAGGGGTAAGCCATTTAGGACTGAAATGAGGAGGAACTTCTTCACCCAGAGAGTGGTGAACCTGTGGAATTCTCTGCCACAGAGGGCGGTGGAGGCCAGTTCATTAAATATATTCAAGAAAGAGTTGGATATATTTCTTGAGGCTAAAGGGATCAAGGGATATGGGGAGAAGGCAGGGACAGGGTACTGAATTTGGATGATCAGCCATGATCTCATTGAATGGCGGAGCAGGCTCGAAGGGCCGAATGGCTTACTCCTGCTCCTATCTTCTATGTTTCTATGTTTCCCATGGACTGGAGAGAGGACCATGTGGTACCAATATTTAAGAAGGGCAATAAATCAGAACTGGGAAACCATAGGCTCAATGATTTGATTTCAATTATAGGCAAGTCACTAGAAAGGATCACGAGAGATGCAATATACGATTAACTTGAAAGAAAAGGGCTTATTAGGGAATCTCAGCATGGCTTCTGGAAAAGGAAGTCCATCCCAACTTGGTTGAATATTTTGAGGAAGTCACAAAGTTGGTGGATGTAAGAAGTTTGGTCAACATTCTTTACCTAGACTTTCAAAAAGCCTTTGACAAAGGGTTGTGTTTATTTGCAACACCAAATTTCTGATTGGTCCCTTTGGAGGACAAGATCAGATTTCTGATTGGTCCCCTTGGAGGACAAGACACACCCAACAGTTTGTCTGGAATGTGTAATTTGATCCTGCCTGCTGCAGACAACCCTGCAATGTGCAAGTTGATCCAGTCTACAGTCATACAGACTACAGAATGTGGAAGCCTGGTTAGCTTTGTGAAGATTCTCTGTTAATAGTATTCTGCACTTGGAATTATAGTTGTCCTTGGCTGGTAAAATACTCTAATTAGTAGGTTAGTTACTTCTTTGGAGTTTTATGTGGTTATTTTCCTTCTGGAAGCGATAGAAATTCTTTAATTCTGACTGAAGGGACATGTGTGGGGTCCGTGTTTGGGGTGTGCGGGTGTTTTGCTCATAAGTGCTGTTCCTAAGGTTTCTTTGGAGTTTGTAGCTCTGGGTTGTTGCAGATTGGACTGCAGGTCCAGGCTGGAACCTTGTGTGGGAGCCAAGTGCGGCGTGGTCAGAGCGTTGAGCGGGTGTGCTTGCGAACACGTGGTTGGTAATGGTGTCACCCAGGAGCCTCGTGTGAACCCCACGCTAGGTTGGAGAGACGGCAGAGTGAGCAGAGCCCCGAGCCCCAACGCCACCAAACCCCAGGATCCTCACACACTCTGCAAAGCAAGTGGCCAGGACCTGTGCGTGAACCTCGCGTCGGGCCGGAGAGCACGAGAGGTGACAGGGCGAGCAGGGCCCTGAGCCCCGACACCACCAAACTCCAGGATCGTCACACACTCTGCAAAGCAAGTGGCCAGGACCTGTGCGTGAACCTCGCGTCGGGCCGGAGAGCACGAGAGGTGACAGGGCGAGCAGGGCCCTGAGCCCCGACACCACCAAACTCCAGGATCGTCACACACTCTGCAAAGCAATTGGCCAGGACCTGTGCGTGAACCTCGCGTCGGGCCGGAGAGCACGAGAGGTGACAGGGCGAGCAGGGCCCTGAGCCCCGATACCACCAAACTCCAGGATCGTCACACACTCTGCAAAGCAAGTGGCCAGGACCTGTGTGTGAACCTCGCGTCGGGCCGGAGAGCACGAGAGGTGACAGGGCGAGCAGGGCCCTGAGCCCCGATACCACCAAACTCCAGGATCGTCACACACTCTGCAAAGCAAGTGGCCAGGACCTGTGCGTGAACCTCGTGCCGGGCCGGAGAGCACGAGAGGTGACAGGGCGAGCAGGGCCCTGAGCCCCGACACCACCAAACTCCAGGATCGTCACACACTCTGCAAAGCAATTGGCCAGGACCTGTGTGTGAACCTCGCGTCGGGCCGGAGAGCACGAGAGGTGACAGGGCGAGCAGGGCCCTGAGCCCCGATACCACCAAACTCCAGGATCGTCACACACTCTGCAAAGCAAGTGGCCAGGACCTGTGTGTGAACCTCGTGCCGGGCCGGAGAGCACGAGAGGTGACAGGGCGAGCAGGGCCCTGAGCCCCGATACCACCAAACTCCAGGATCGTCACACACTCTGCAAAGCAAGTGGCCAGGACCTGTGCGTGAACCTCGTGCCGGGCCGGAGAGCACGAGAGGTGACAGGGCGAGCAGGGCCCTGAGCCCCGACACCACCAAACTCCAGGATCGTCACACACTCTGCAAAGCAAGTGGCCAGGACCTGTGCGTGAACCTCGTGCCGGGCCGGAGAGCACGAGAGGTGACAGGGCGAGCAGGGCCCTGAGCCCCGACACCACCAAACTCCAGGATCGTCACACACTCTGCAAAGCAAGTGGCCAGGACCTGTGCGTGAACCTCGTGCCGGGCCGGAGAGCACGAGAGGTGACAGGGCGAGCAGGGCCCTGAGCCCCGATACCACCAAACTCCAGGATCGTCACACACTCTGCAAAGCAAGTGGCCAGGACCTGTGCGTGAACCTCGTGCCGGGCCGGAGAGCACGAGAGGTGACAGGGCGAGCAGGGCCCTGAGCCCCGATACCACCAAACTCCAGGATCCTCACACACTCTGCAAAGCAAGTGGCCAGGACCTGTGCGTGAACCTCGTGCCGGGCCGGAGAGCACGAGAGGTGACAGGGCGAGCAGGGCCCTGAGCCCCGATACCACCAAACTCCAGGATCGTCACACACTCTGCAAAGCAAGTGGCCAGGACCTGTGCGTGAACCTCGTGCCGGGCCGGAGAGCACGAGAGGTGACAGGGCGAGCAGGGCCCTGAGCCCCGATACCACCAAACCCCGGGGTTCACGTGCAGCTCCTGGGTGCTTGCAGGATGTGTGGGAATGCTGAGGTTTGGTGGTGTCAGGGCTCTGCTCGCTCTGCCACCTCTCACACTCTCTGGCCCAGCATGTGCCGATCCCAGGGTTTGGTGGTGTCGTGGCTTCTGTGTCCTTCTGCGCATGTGCCATTCTGGTGGGGGGAGGGTTGTCCCTAAATAATGCCGCCCCCCCCCCCCGCCCATATGGGCACATGCGCAAAAGGACGTAGAGGACCATGTAAATAATCAGAGTTGACAAAGTGCCGTACAAAAGGCTAACATCTCTACAGATAGAAATAGATGGGTCATTGGGGGGTTGTGTCATCTAGTTGCTGTGGTCTCCTGGAACTTGCTTGATTATCTTTGGAGATCAGAGAGGAATTTCCTCGAGTTTTTTTCCTAAATTGGCCTACAGTTTCTATCTCTGCATTTCTGTTTCCCCCAGGACATTGCATGACTGCATGGAGGGGGTTGATGGTGTGTGGAAGTTACACCATGCAATGGTGGGACAAGTTCGATAGACCTGGCGGTCTTTTCCTGCCCTCCTGTTTCGTGTGTTCTTATGCTCGAATCGTAAGAACTTTTAATGGTCCTCAACAGCCTACTTTTCATTGCTTGTTTTTTTTCTATGAGTGGTGATGAAATTGGAAAGTGATGGTTATGACCTGGATCTCATTCCTGCAACTTTTACACTTAACAGCAGAACTTCCATTGTTGTTTCCAGAAGTGGAGAAATTAGTCCCTGAAATGTTAATCAAACTGGTCCAAATTAGACCATTCCCCCCACCCCCCCGCCCCGCCACCCACCCCCCATGTAGCTAGATTTTGGATGGCTTGCCTCTTTTAAAAGGTGACATGTGTGGAGGGACTATTTTCTTTCTCACCAAAAATTTTGTAGCCCTATGCTGGGTATTTGTCGTGGCTCTGGGACTGTCTTAAGTGACAGCTGGTTTCTGGATAATTTTTTTTGCTTTCTTATCCATTAGTTGTTAAGATCATTTTCCCATGGTGGCCTGCCTCAGTTTTCCTTGTTGGTTTAGTATATGTGCATAGGAAGTACCTATCTTGACCCCTGATGTATCTGACCTCTATTGAGGGTGGCATGCTTAGTATATATCAGATGCACTTTCTCTCTGATTTCAGGATTCAATCACCATATCCCTGACCTTCTGCTTAATTAATCAAGCTACTTATGCATAGTGAGGAAGATGGGACAGTCCCAGCTCCAAGTGTTTCAGGTTGCAAGATTAGCCTGATCAGTTAATGCAGGTGGTGCATCCCCCCACCCCCGCCCGCCAATAGCTGTGCAGCTAGTGTTGGATGAACAAATTCATCGCAGACGACAGCAGGCATGTTCTTGGTCAATGCTAACATTCCCTTGCGCAGTCACAAGCTGTGAACTAGGCAATCCATCAGTATACGTTCAAGTCACATTTCATCATTCACAAGCTTAATAAATATGACACATTACTCTCTGTGATTAGACTTCAGTATTCCAACATTACTTCTGTCTCATTCTTTCATGCAGAAGTAAGATTAACCAAACAGGTATTACAGTAGCTGCTTGTAAATTCAAGCACAGTAACTAAAATCTTGCCCTTACTGTTGATACAGGACTGATCCAACTCCAATAATTGTACACTATAAACACTATCTATCAGAATTGCACCTATTATTAAACTGTGTGATTTGGTACAAATTAGAGCAATTATTTCAATTACGTTTTTGGTATTCCTTTTTCACCAGAACCCTCTGCTCCCAAAATAAACAATCTCTATCTTTCTCTTCTACTGAAAGTGCCATAGACTTTCAGGGCCAATAATTCTTCATAACTATCCAATAGGAAATGCAACTTGTAGCAGAGTAAGATGCCAGATTCACCCACTACTGGAGAAGGTAATATCCTCCACTATCACATGGCACTCCGCACTGGATCCTGGTTGAAGCAGCTACCAGGAGAACGTATCCAACTGACAGGCAGAACTAAGCAGCAGCAAACCCAAGCCATTTTGAATCTGTGGATATGAGATTGGGAAAACATGGACGGGCATGGCAGGGGAACAAGTGGGTTATGAAAAGCCAAATCAGTTGCCAAACTGATTTATTTTCTATGAGCTGCTTTATTTTCCACTGCTGTGTTCCTTGTTATTAATTGTACACACTTGTTTCATTGGAATTTTCAGAGGTATAACCTATTTGGTAGGATGATTACATAATGGCCGGAATTTTCCCATTAAAAAAAGGGTTGGGTTTGGAGCGTGGGGGCAGTTAAATTGTTTAAAATGGTATTCCCGACCTGATCCCGCCTCCAACCCGCCTACTTCCAGTTTTGCCGGAGGCGGGACAGGGGCACGACGGGGGGCAGGAGACCCTCCCCCACGACACCTCCGATCGCATTCCCAGGCCTCCCCATCCTGGCTACGACGATGAGGCCGGCTACGATCCTCCAGTGGCCGACCATGATCTTCCGGCCCCCTGCCAACCTCCCCCCCCCCCCCCCCGATCCCTGGCCAATGCCCCTTGCCCCCTGATTCCCCTCTCACCGATCCCCGACTTCCCTCCTGCAGATTGATGAACCCCCTCCCGCCGGTCTGGACCCCCCCCCTCCCTCCGGGCAGGAAACCGAGACCTCACATTCAAATTAGACCCTGCTGGTAAAGTCACCAGGGCCTGCAGGAAACCTGGTCTCCTCGCCCGCCTCGGCCCCCCCCCCAACCCCTGCCCCCAGCCCGCCTCCCCAAACAATCCATATGCATCACATAGGATACAACAAAATATCTGCATAGTTACCACAATCAAACCATTGGCTATACGTACTTCACATCACTGCAGGATACTGTCTAATTATATTACATCCTACAAAATCACCATTTTGCTGTAAGTTTTTAAGATGCCTTGTTAACATGTTGTCTCATTTGTTCTGGTCTTTTTGCAGCACTTCTAGGGACATAAATATTACAGGTTGTCTTAAAAATCATGTATTTGTCTTTGACACTGCTCACATTTCTATAACCAAAACTTTCCATTTATCAATTAATGATGGGTCAGTGGATTTCAGCTTCTGAAGATTCAGTTATTAAGATTCTCAGACGACTCTGGTTTCCCTTAGATAGTAGGAGTGTTTATTCTTAATCTGACAGAATGACCAGGCCACTTGGAGAATTTTTTATACAATATTTTGTAAGTTCCATCATTATTATTTAGCCTTTGAGCCATTTCAGCATGCGGCGCCACATGAACACTCTCGACCTCTTGTGCTTTTTCCTTTTTTTCTCTCCCACATGGCAGCTGTCTCTCATTCTGCCAGCGCATTTCACACTTCATCTAGAGCCATCTTTTATCCCTTTACCTGTCCTATTACCATCTCGTCTTCGCCTTGAATATCTCTTAATGTCTCTTCACCTCCCAGACCTTCCCTTTTGTTCTTTCATCCCCTCCCCCATTTCCCAGCCCCCAAACTGGCCTTTTAATCTGGTTCATTTCCTGCCTTTTTTTTCTCAGTTCTGAAGAAGGGTTTCGACCTGAAATGTTGACTCTATTTCTCTCTCCACGGATGTTGCCTGGCCTGCTGAGTTTGTCCAGTGTTTTCTGTTGTTATTTTGGATTTCCAGCATCCGCAGTATTTTGCTATCGATATGAATAAACATCCCTGACTCTACAATGCACCTCCAGCAACTGTCTCCTTCCATTAGATTGAATCTGACCAATCTAGATATAGTCAATGCTTTTGAGTTTTCTATTGAAAAGCCTCCTTTTTCAGTCATACATACAGTTTTCAAATAAATGTTTCCATTTTTTTTTGACACTTCAGCCATGGAGGAACTGTATTGTCAGGTTGATAATGTTGGGTCTGTGCCTGCCTTTGGCGGGGCATGTTTGTGCCAGTAACAGGGTAGATTGGCGGGGGGAAATTTTTCAGGGTCAGCGGGCGCATTCGGTGGCGGGTCGGGTGGAAAAATGTTTTTTTTTTACTGCGGGTCAGGACCCCGTTGTCAACCACGTGCCTTTCCCAGATGTCGGGTCTGTCAGCGCTAAACAGACCCGACACGCAGCGGCGGGGGAGGCAATTCAGGTCATTATGACCTTGTTATCAGCCCATTAAGGAGTATTTTGAGCTCACCTTTACATTTTGTGAGGTCGCCCACAGAGTCCACGCTACTCAGGGATCACGTCAGGTAAGCAGGTCGGGAGTTGTATGACCATGGAATCATCTCATTACTTGACAGCTGCATATGTACTGTAAAAGATCCCATCTCACAGCTGTTCACCTTCCAAGCTCAGAAGCTGTTGCTTACTGCATTTGGAAGACAGATTGAGCTTTATGCAGGTTGCGAGTGTTTGGAATAAACTCTCTATCCAGTATCACCTCATTGGAACAAGCTCTCTCGCCATTGACAGATCGCTTCTGTCATCTCAAGTTCACCTGCCATCTATTACATCAGCATTGGTGCCCTTGGCCTAGAAATTCACTTGGGCGCGGGCAGCTCGCTCGCGCCCAAAAGTTAGCGCTGGGCGGGGAGGCATTAGCACACGCCGTATATTCGTCTTCTGCGCCCCAATTCGGAAGCGGGCGCTATACCAGGGTGTGCCCGCCTCCGTTTGGGGCGCTGCAACTGAATATCGGCGCGCTAGTTGCCGCAGTGCCACCCGATGCGGTGCGGCAGGCTGTGGTACTGCAGGCCTCCTCCTTCTCTTAAGGGGGAGGTGCCTGCAACGGCCAGAGCCCCGATCGCGAGTGCCGGCAAAAGAGCCCGGCACAACGGAGAAGTGCCGGGCTCCACGGAAACCAGCCGGCAATGCCGCGGGGGGGGGGGGTGGAGGAGGCCGGGGAAGGAGGTGCGGGCAGGCGGCCGCCGAAAAAGCGGCCGGCCGCACCTTCAGCTTTAAAGCGCCCCACTATGGCAGCAGGACGGCCCCGTTTTCTGTTCGCTGTTTGCGCCCGCTTCGGAGGAGGCGGGCGCAAATAAATATGGGGATCGGCGCGGTTTCGGGGCGTTACGGGCCACCGCGCACATCGATGACATCATCGGTCCCGGCACAGCGCTAACGGCTACCGCCGCCAATACCGCTGCACTCAATTTCCGCGCTACCACCCCGCAGGCGCAAAAGACCTCTTTAGGCGCTAAGTGGGCGCAAGGCCCACTGAATTTCTAGGCCCTTGAAACTATCTCACCTTGGTCCTCAGAATCTCACCACGATCAACCCCAACACCAGTAGCACCAACAACAACACCAACTTTCTCCGCAATTAACTAATGCTGCACAGGACACAGGGCATCAGCACCCGACCACATTGCTGCCCGGGACGCCAGGGATGGCCTCACCATGGCCAGATTTACTTCACTTGACACTGTACACTCTGGCTGTCAACGCCATAAAGCATCCCTACAATGCCCAAGCCATTCCTTTCACACTCAGCACCATTGCAGGGGCTACCATTATGACTCCCCATTCACGACAACTCACTAAGCCACTTCCAAAGGTTCACACAAATCTGTCCAAGAACGCAAAGTGTTGAAAATAAAGATTTCAATGTTTGACAGCACATCAACAGAAACTTCACATGAACATTGGCTAAAACACACAAGTGCCTACTCTTATGTGTTGTTAGTTGGTATGATTTGACTAGGATGAGGGTGAATGTGAGGGGTGGCTAGTGAGATGGGGAAGTGATAATGTAGATAGAGAGGGATGGGTGAAGGTGCAAGGTAAGTTGGTGTGAGTAAGGATGTACAGGAGTAGGCAGAGTGATGGGGATGTGATGAGTGGCACAGCAGGAGGAGGTTGAGTGTGGCTTTGGAGTAATGTTTCGTGATCTACTGAGATCATTGAAAGGTTTGCGCCACTGCAGCCTGGTCCTCCTTACGACATCCCTGTACTCTCACAAGGTGGCATGAAGACTGGCTGCAGGGGTACCTGCCTGGATGCTTTGCCAATTTCTAACATTTGGAAATCTTGTCTGCATCTTAGGTTTTTCCTGGAAAACAGGCATTAACTTGCATTATGATGTTGTTACGGCCAGATATCATCTAAACATTAATTGAATGAAGGTCCTTTCTGTTTATGTAGGGCATGGAGTTGATGTGAGGAGACCTGATACCCAAAGGATACCATTTACATCTAATTCTTGGGAATCCTGATACCCAAAGAAAAATCTGTGCCCTCCCTTCCACAGGAGAACTAATGTGCATGTCGTCCCCGATGATGAACCTGTGGATTGTTATTGGCCAATCTGGCAGACGTAATCTGTGGTGCCTTGGAAGGATCCAGTAGTTTCAAAGTTTAATGCTATGGGAAGAGCCATCCCTGTGGTCCAACTTGTTTGTACATCAGGTCGGAGCAGATGACACAGTTTGATGGCGGCCTCACTTGTGAAGTTAAGGTGATGAAGAAAAGTCTCCTCTGACACATCCAAATACCAGCATCTGTACATGTGGGTTCCGGATTATGAATGGGTGTAGACATAATGGCCATGAAATTCCTGGAGAAGCCTTGAGCGGGCGGATCTGGGGTGGAGCGGAACTTCTGCCCATCTGCTGACTACATCTTTGACCCCATCCGAAATCCCAGGGTTAGACTAATTTAAATACTTTGGGTGGGCACTCAGACTGTTCTGGTTTAATGAAACACCTGTCCCAGCATGGAAGGATGTTAGGGCCCTGTGGATTTCTTCTTTTTCTGGTTTAGGCAATGCAACTGAGCAAAAATGGACATTGGATTTTGAGCCCCATGGCTCCAGCAATGCAGGACACCAGAGCTGCACAGGTATCCCTAGTGCCCAGCTTTACTGAGGGTGTAAATGAGGGAAATAAGCTGTGTTATGTATTTCTCTCAGTTACACTGTATTATAATAAGCCTGTCCATATGGGTCAGCAGCAGATTATTCCAATTGTGGGACTTGTGTCTGTTTGGCGGCATTCTCAGTTGGTAATAGTGCGTGGATCACCACTGAGAGGGGGAAAATAGAATACCTTAGAAAATTTGGCTTCAGAAATAATAAGAAAAAAACGTGAAAAATTTAGGTATATTTATATATCCAATTTAAAAGGGCATTATCTTCATGATAAAGCATTTAGCTAACCCTTTTCCTGCTTGAAGAGTGAGAAGAACCATGTTTTAATTTCATCTCAATGTCACATGCTAGTCTCATGAAGATGGTGCCCCTTTAATATTAATAAAAGAGCTCATTATTGCAATTATCCTAAACTTTACTACAGCAGTGCAGACAATCGGCAGTTGGCTCAGTGACAGGACATAATAACATCCTTAAATTGTAACTTGCTGTTCATTATCCACATGAGACGCAATGTATTTTTAATCTTCCCCATTTTATGTACAGTCTGGGACAAACAGGAAGAATGGTCACATAGGAAATACAAATCAAGCAGACACACCCATTACAAGTACAGTACCAACAAAACATTCCCAAATTTACTATTTATTTCCAGTACCTTAGTATAGTAAGCTTTTCTGCATTGAATAAATAAAGTAACCATGTGCATTGTCCTCACATAGTCAGCACATAACATGATAAAATATTAAACAGCCATGCCTATTAAAGATTAAATTATATTCCCAAGTGCTGCCTTTCTTGTTGCTTTGATTACTTTTCCTATTTAACTGTTTTGTCTATTAATCTTAACTGTCATTATTAATCATTTAAATTTCCTGTTAAAAAAAGTTGTGCTATACCATAGGCCAAACATACAAGTTAAGCAAAATTTCCTATCAGTTATGAATAAATTATTGCTCAGAGATCTGGAACATGTTTACTAGCTATATGGCATGCAGTAAATAGATCAGCTATCCTCCGACTCAGTGTGGAGTTCAAACTCCTGTCTATCTCAAGCACAAAGCCAGTTTCACCAGATCAGAAATAACTTTACAATTAAAAGCAGATGCTCATTTTAAGAGCAACTCTGATAAGGTCAAGTTACACTCAATATTAAAATAAAGGGTTGTTAATTGTAGTGTAAAATATTAGCATTACAATCCACAGCTTGATTAAAATATTGAATTTTTTTCCCAAGTGTATGTTTACATCCTTTGAATCCCACTTAAAAAAACATTTTGGTGTGATTCCATATAATTTTGGAAGTTTAGCTGAATCATATCAATGGCACAACACTGTGATATTTGAGCCATTAATAATGAATAGTATTATTTAGATTTGCCAAGTATATGCACTAACAACAGCCCCAAACAGAACTGAAATGGTGTGCTGTGATGCTAAAGTTAAATCAAACCTATAGCATTAGAAAGTGAGCTCCACTTTATTTTCATTATTATAATAAAATTCCTGGCAGATCTGTTATGGTCTAATCCAGTTTAAGTTATTTTTCTGCTAATTAATAATTGTATCTCACTATCCTGCAATGGCCATCTTAAAACATCTGAAACAGAGCAGTACTGTTTATGGACTACAGTGCTTTATGATGATGTAATACCATGATACTATACATAGTATAGTTTAATATATAGCACAACACAATACAGTACAACAAAACAAAGGAGGCTTGTGAGAATTCAAAGAAAGGGGAAAGGTCTGGTTAGTCATCTCCACAAAATGATATCATACATTCCAATGCATGAGTTATAAGCAGTACCCCAAGTTGCAGTGTTCTTGACTTACTTACTGATATTATATTGTGACCGCACCAAGGCATGCATGTTTACACTTAGTTGCTCATTTCTGTGGAGTCACAGTTAATGCTGTGTCGAACAGCCAAAGGAAATGGAATGAGGAAAAAGTTTAATAGCCTCAGTAAGTCTGCCAAGGTAAGGCTAGTTAGTCTTTCTCTATAACAAGTAGGTGGGCAAAGTACGCATACAACAAAATGTTTCCTCTCAATCTGTTAGACCATGACTGAGACTGCATGATAAGCCCACGGAAAACACTACAGCTCTTTCACTGTTCAAGTACTGTATACCCATACTCCAGCAGGGCATGGAATCACATTGAAGCAACCTAGCTACATAATACACGGCCACTCACTGATACCCTGGATGGGCTGCAGGATGGGCACATATTTGCCACTGTGCAAGCTCTCACTCAACTTACAGGGGGTGATTTTGCCAATGGGTGTTGGAGGCGGCACTGCTGCTTGTTGGGTTTTAGTCCCGCCTCCATCAACTTGTGGCCAATCCTCGCTATTTTCCCTTGATTGACCTTTATAAGCCTGCCCAGCGGGCCTAGCAGGCCAATTAAGGGGAAGCCAGTTAAAGAGAATGTCAGCATATGATGTTTCATCGGTCAAAAATTTTTGACAGATGAATTGTCATCATTTGACAGCTTTGAGAAGCTGTCAAACACTGACATTCTCTGTTGTTTAGTGAGTTCTTGTACTCGAGGCTCACCAAACCTATTTCCAGAGCAGAAAGCAGATGGCTGTTGCATCGGAGAATGCAGCAGCCATTCTGTCACCTCTGCCGTGGAGATGCCGGAGCCTCCGGTTCCCCAACGATTGAAGCCTGCAGGAAGAAACAAAGGTAAGGAAACTTTTTCTAAGACTTTTCACTCATCTCATAATTACCTCTCCACACTTGCACCCATCACTCACCTTCACCGCGCATTTTTGGACCCCTCTCACCCCCACAGACCCACTGCTTGCCTTGGTGACCCTGGCAGGGTTTCTCGACGTTGGGAAGCCCACACCTGTTGGAAAAATGGGGATAATCCTCTTAACTGCCCGTTATCTACCGGTTAACAGGCAGTTAAGTGGCTGTAATCTCCTTCCTGCCTCGAGGAGACGGGACCCGGCGCAGGTCGGGTACCTGCCTCCTGGGAAGATGGCACGGAGGCAGGTGGGGGGCGGGATGGGTACCCACCCCCAGATTCTGCCATTTTCCTGGCAGTCCTGCCTCCAAAGGGCTGGAAAAATTGCCCCCACAATGTCTCAAGACTATTTCTCTGTTTGACAAGTTGGCACATGAGGCTCAATTTTCTAAGACTTTGGCAGCAGTTCCCTTGAGTGTAGGACATTGTAGATGACACCCATCTCAATGCCATGGCCTACATGAACAGAAAGGGTTTGCCCTTGGTTAATGCTCAGATGGTATCTGACAACAAAAACACTATTATGTATAACAGTGGCTATCATCCAGGCAACAACAACGATGCCTTCATCGTGCAGCAATCTGTGGGGTCTGCAATGTTTGAAGAAACAGCACTAGGTAGATGGCTGCTAGGAGAACAGGGCTATCATCTGCTGATGCCACACAGAAGCCCCTGAAGAGTGAAGGAGTGACTTTGCCTGGATGCCTCAGCATCTGTCCGCTGTTCCTCGGTTGCCACCTCCACCTTTAAGAAAAGTATGTCCTGCAGCTTTAGTGCAATGAAAGAGTGTGTGCAAAAGGAAACTGGTTGTGCTTATTACTTGAAATTGTACCTCCCAGAAGCGCAGTGGATCCTAACCTAGGTTTGTGTCAATGGTTGATGGTCCTCCTTCTTCCTTATTTGGAGGCAGGTATTAGGGACTCAGTTGATTGTATTGACTGTTATTTTAAACATGTAAATCACCAGCACTGATCTCCATGTATTGAAAATATTTATCTTGTTAGCAGCAAACTGACTAAACTATCCACACAATAAAATAAATGGTAACAGTGAATGTATGAATGACAAAATGTCATTGATCACGTTATTTTATACAGGCTCATAAACTGTAAGGTGGGACATGCTACACTCGGAATGACATTGTCAACCAGGTGACAATCTGTCTGTGACCCATCCAAGTTGGTGGTCTGGCAAAAAAATAATCTTGTGTCACTTTCAACAAAACACCCAGAGCTAACACAATGTCCCAAAGCCAACATGCATCATGAAATCAAGGTGTCTTGACAGGCACTGGAGTAGCTTTTTATGGGTGTATTTGCAGTGCAGCTCCTAGTTCAAAGTTCAACCAAACAGTACCTGTTCAAATTGCTTGGGTCCTGCTTGGCTGGAACTCTAAACCATACTGTCCGGGAGAAAGCTCTGTACATGTGTGAATACATGAACGAGCAGAACACTCTCCCAACTGTTAAAAATATAAATGTTTAGAAAGCATGGAGGGTAAATCCCCACTTTAAACACTTATGTGGGCTTCCCGATCAGCCGCCGTTACTTCGGTGGAAGATTGACAGAAGCCCCATTTACACGTGTATCTGGGGTTTCCGCTGATCTTACACTGGCTGATCGGGAAAATCTGCGAGGAAATTCCTTGAATTAATGTTAGGTTTAAAGATCGTCCAGATCATCTACACCCCAGACATTTTGTAAAACAAGTTTGATGCCTCACTAGATATACATCTTCCAGGTTTCAGGGAGTTTTATTCCACTTCACACCAGTTAGATCAGGCCCTGCTGGTTTAGCACCAATGTAAATACACCCTATACCTATCCACCGAGGCTGACCTAACCATCATGGCTGCAGGCACGGATTGGTTCAGCTTTCTCCACAAATTGGAGAAATCATCAATGCATATATGGAAGCATGAATCCCCCGTGCACATGGTGGGTATCATGGGGAGATTTTGACTTTGTGCAATAGTGTAAAACAGGTGATAGTGAGTCGGCAGCTCGTTTACATCTCCATGTACATTCTACTGACTTCAATGGAAATAAAAATCAGGAGAGATGTAAAACAGGCTGCTGATTCGCTGTCACTCATTTTACACAACTGCACAAAGTCAAAACATATCCCTCTGAGTTTCAAAGAAGCTGCAATGCACTATTATAAGCAGTCAGTATAACTGGACAGTTGTAACTAAGGCATTTTATCAATTTGCCTCATTCTCATGAGCAGGTGAGGTATAACAAAGGCATAAGTGCATCATCATCTTTAAAAAGGAGCAAGTCCAATGTTTACTGTGCGTAAAATACTGTGCTTTTCTCTTCGACTGCAATCCTTCTCCGTGTGAAATGTGGCATGTAAATGAACGATGCAGAGATTGAAATATACATGCAAAAGCAAAGGTTCTAATGAAAGGCCATCGACCTGAAACGTTAACTCTGTTTCTCTCTCCACAGATGCTGCCTGACCTGCTGAGTATTTCCAGCATTTTCTGTTTTTATTTGAAATATACATACTTCTGTACAGTTATTGTGCAGCGAGAGAGAATAACCAACCTCTAATAACAGGAAAGCCCAAGCAGTTGAGTACTTACACAGCTGCTTTTCCAGCTGATGTTGCCAGTAACATTCTCAGATGCTTTCTACAGCATCTTGGTTCAGCAGATAAGGACCTGCCAATAGGGGCGCTCACAACTTGCTCAAGTTTGATTCTGGGTGGTTAACTTTTCCTGAGCTACCTACTGCCTTCCGAAACAAACAACTACTAAATGCTGCGTTGACAGTTGCAGAAATCATCTCCTAACAATTATAAGTTGGAGTGCGTGCAGGATCACCACTACTCTCTAAATATTTAAATCAAATACATGTAGGTTTAAAAAGGAGGTCCAAGGTACTTGGGGTAAAGAGCTGCTTATAAGTGATGATGGGTAAATTTAAATAAGTTGTCACATAGAAAAAGAAAAATGCTGGTCGCCTTTACAGTACAGTTCCCACCACTTAAAATATCCCCTTTTAAAATGGACAGTTGTTTATATTGGCCAAAGGGCGATAACCATTATCCATTTGCATTAACGTCAATTTCATATTGCGCCTTAAGTGCGCCATTTATTCCAGCAGAAACAGTTGTGCTTACTCACCAGTAAATCAAAGACATCTTATCAAACTAAGATAGTTGCTCTTTGTTTATCGATTATGTAACTCACCAAGCCCATGCCAACGAAAAATATTAATTATGGTGCTAACTTAAATTGATAGGGCTGCAGTTTCCACTAGGTTGCGCTGTTTTTTTCAGCGTAATTCGCCCGAAATTGTCCAAATCATCGCAAAAGATCGTGGAATTTTAAGTGCAAATTATGCTCAGCGCAAATCAAATTTTAGCTAATTGCGCTTGTTTGTGGGCCTTCGAGGAGGTACTAAAAATTAAGCTTTTTTTTAAGCTGCAAGGACATTAATAGGCACATTTTCAAAGCTTTTGAAGATAATTTTCCTTTTAATTTACTAATAAAACTGACTACTATACACCAATATAATTAGCAAATCATTCTGTATAGCTTTTAAAGTGATTTTCAGTTATTTAAAATTGGGTTACTCATAGCTGGTGGACTAGGTACTTTGATTAAAATGCTTATTTTTTGCGATAAATCATTTTCAGTTGTATTACTCAAAGTGCACCAAGTTACCACTCTTAAATATATCACGGAATATTTTTTATTCACGAAGTCAAAACGTGCTTCCCAATTGCACTGGGTCATGGCAGATTTTATGTTTGGTGATATGCAAATTAGTTTGCGGGAAAACTTGAGGGGAAAAACACTTCTCAAAACTAGTACAATTTTGGCGCAATTTGTACCCAGATCACCAATTGAGCCCAAAGCAGAAACTCTACCTTAATGTTTAATCAACTTATCATAGAATTGCCTCCCTGTTCTGGTCTGATGGACCAAATTTGGTCATTACCCAAGTCCCAATAAATATTGTAGGCTGCATTAGTTCAGCTGAAAGACATTTCCCTTAATGCTTTCTTCTATTGTTACTGTATGAATCCTACTCCTGTCCGAGAACATTTTAACTAGTTCCATCTGCATTAATAAACCTGTCGGGAGTTGGTTCATCAACAGTTCTGCCAGTCGGACTGATATGACCATGGAGATCGTGGCTGCTGCGGGCTTTGCAAGCAGACTCCTCTGTAACACGGTCTTAGTGAGCCAGGGATGGCTACAAATCTTCAGTCACTTGCTGCAAGAAGCACTGGCAGAACACTACAGACATCACTGGCTCCCAGACAAACCATCCAAAGGATCGAGTCACCAGTGTATCTGAATAAATCATATACCGGCCATCGTGTACAGCAGGCAAATTGCGTTCACACATATGCACCTGCTATAAGTGGTATTTTTTTTCCTTATTTAGAATCATAGAATGATAGAATCATAGAATGGTTACACACAGTAGGAGGCCATTCTGCCCGTCGAGCCCGTGCCGGCTCTCTGTAAGAGCACTTCAGCTAGTCCCACTCCCCCGCAGCCCTGCAAATTTTTTTCCTTCCAGTACTTACCCAATTCCCTTTTGAAAGCCATGATTGAGTCTGCCTCCGCCACCCTTTCAGGCAGTGCATTCCAGATCATAACAACTCGCTGCATAAAAAAGTTTTTCCTCATGTTGCCTTTGGTTCTTCTGCCAATCACCTTAAATCTGTGTCCTCTGGTTCTCATCCCTTCCGCCAATGGGATCAGTTTCTCTCTATCTACTCTGTCTAGACCCCTCATGATTTTGAACACCTTTATCAAATCTCCTCTCAATCTTCTCTGCTCTAAGCAGAACAACCCCAGCTTTTCCAGTCTATCCAGGTAACTGAAGTCCCTCATCCCTGGAACCATTCTCGTAAATATTTTCTGCACCCTCTCCAAGACTTTCACATCCTTCCTAAAGTGCGGTGCCCAGAATTGGACACAATACTCCAGTTGAGGCTGAACCAGTGTTTTATAAAGGTTCATCATAACTTCCTTGTTTTTGTACTCTATGCCTCTATTTATGAAGCTCAGGATCCCATATGCATTTTTAACCGCTTTCTCAACCTGTCCTGCCACCTTCAATGATTTGTGCACATATACCCCCAGGTCTCTCTGTTCCTGCACCCCCTTTAGGATTGTACCCTTTAGTTTATATTGCCTCTCCTCATTCTTCCTACCAAAATGTATCATTTCGCACTTTTCTGCATTAAAGTTCATCCGCCACGTGTCCACCCATTCCAGCAGCCTGTCTATGTCCTCTTGAAGTCTATCACTCTCCTTCTCACTATACTTCCAAGTTTTGGGTCATCTGCAAATTTTGAAATTGTGCCCTGTACACCCAAGTCTAAGTCATTAATATATATCAAGAAAAACAGTGGCCCTAGTACCGACCCCTGGGGAACACCACTGTGTACCTTCCTCCAGTCCGATAAACAACCGTTCACCACTACTCTCTGTTTCCTGTCACTTAGCCAATTTCGTATCCATGCTGCCACTGTCCCTTTTATTCCATGGGCTTTGTTCTTGGGATGTGGGAAACATGGTAAGGTAGCATTTATTGTCCATCCTTAGTTGACCTGAGGACATTGGGAGTCAAGCATATAGTGTAGGATTGGAATCACATATAGGCCAGGCCAGGTAAGAGTAGCAGGTTCCCATCCTTGAAGAACATTAGTGAGCCAGTTGGGGTTTTACAACAATCCAGCAGTGTTTTCTGGTGCAAGCCCACAAATTACCTACACCATAACTACTTGGCTACCATAACCATTAATATAGTTTAGCCTTAGGCTGTTTGAATAAAAACAAAATGCTTGGTATAATAAATTTGGAGGCAGAGGAAGAGAATATGATGGCACAGTTGACCATTTTTGCCATTGACATTGCTAGTCCAGATGTACACATTGGTTGCAGGTATCTTTGCACCTTTACGTTGGCACTCCACTGACCCGGATCCTGTGGAGAAAGTTCCACGCAATCAGTGCCAAGGAAGCGCACATCAGCCTGTCGATGTGAGTGTGAGGATACCAACAGGTGTGTGTTGTCCATTAATCCTTCCCCTTTTCCTCCAAAGCTCGAAGGCACCAATAAATGGCTGTGCCAGAACACTTAGCACAAAGCCCCCATACCACTTGAGGGAAAAGAGGAAAGAAACACAAAAAACAGGCCAAGGAAAATGGTTCAGAAATACCTTCAAGATTCTGCACAAATATTACTGTAGAGCTCTTCAAATCAACTTCCTTAAACATCACGATCACAGCAGCTTTGGATGCCCATTTTATGTGGATGGGTAGATAACTGAGCACTAAACTGGCATAAATTCTGGGAAATTGTGTGGCTGTCTAAATGGTGTCATCTAGGCCTAAAACTGAATGGGGCACCAATTGGACAGAATCCGGCATAACTGATTTCTGCCCATTCCCATTTTTCCTATCGATTACACCCACTTTACAGCCACTCATTGGGTGCAAAACATCAGAAAATCTATCGCCATGTCTTCATTCTACACTTGCAAAGCTCGAACACAATAATTCCCCCAAATATAAGTGACTGAATGAATACTCTGCTTGAGTGAAACTTTCTAATCACTGAATAAGCATCAGCGAATCAAAGGCTTTTGTTAAACGACACAACCATAGATGGAACAGATGGAGAATGCGGTTTTGCTGCTGAAGATTCAAGTGAAACTTAGAGTTGCGTTGACTAACTGCTGATTTCGTACTAAACAATTAAAATTGACTAGGAATTCTTATGTCACAGCTTCTTTATTTTCAGTCAGTCACAATTCATCTAATTCTAGTGGATTCATTGCTGTCAACACAGCAATCAGTGTTGCTTCAATCCATCGAATAGATGACAGGCCAGTCATTTTGTAGCATGATTCTGAATTCTATCTATTGCTCTCACTAAAAGGTATGACTTGAAAATTGATACATTAAATCTGCAAAATTAGAATACATTATCTCGACAAAGTTGGGATATTATACGCAAGTTTGAGAACACTGTAAACTTTTACTTAGATGCAGTTCTATACAGTACCAAATGCTGCCCTATTATGATGCTGCACATAGGATTTCATCTGGTTCAGCTTAAAGCTATAAAACCCTGGACTAACAGCATCTGTAATACAGAGAAATGGGTGCAATGTATTTTATCCATATCAGTAAAACATATGCATCAAAGTTTCCAGACAATATATAACATTTATTTTAATTGGCAACTTTTCCCTAATGAGCATCTACTTCTCAGACCACATGCAGTACTGATCGCTGGGAAACACATCGGTCACCAGGCTGCAACAGACAAGTCATTACTGTAGGCGATTTCTAAAGATGCTTCCAAACCATTTTCCAAAGAGCTCCACATAACTGGCGGCTAGCAAGACAGAAGCAGCATTAATTCTGTGAGTAATTATAGGCTATTCAGGGAAAGTGATTTATTAATAATTTCCTGCACAATCCATTCCCACAAAACCAGTTACCTTTGCAGTTCTGCTATGAATCTAAAAATGACAGTTGCCTCAATGCCCATTTCTAATCCGTATGGAAAGAGCAGCTGTCTGCAGTGACAAACTGATGTCAATACCAACAGTTAATGTTTCAGTTTTGTATTAGAAGACAGACTATCTGTAAAGACTTCATGCAATCGGGCACAAAGTAGATTGTTTAATGTCCTGGTCATACTGCACTGCTTGCTTCACTCTAACACCACTGTCAGCAGGGAGCCCCAGTTACACTGTTTGCATCATTACAGAATAAAGACAAAATTCCATGCTCCATGTATAGACTGTAAATTACTGACGCCCAACTTACCTTAAAAGAATTGACGATCCACATTTTATCCCTTGTTTTCATCTCTCTACTTCTCTATTTTACTATTTTACAACAACAACTTGTATTTATATAGTGCCTTTAACATAGTAAAACACCCCAAAGCGCTGCACAGGAGTATTTTAAGACAAAAAATTTAACACCGAGCCACATAAGGATAAATTAGGGCAGGTGACCAAAAGCTTGGTCAAAGAGGTAGGTTTTAAGGAGCGTCTTAAAGGAGGAAAGAGAGGCAGAGAGGTTTAGGGAGGGAATTCCAGAGCTTGGGGCCTAGGCAACAGAAGGCACGACCACCAAAGGTTGAGCGATTATAATCAGGGATGCTCAAGAGGGCAGAATTAGAGGAGCGCAGATATCTCGGGGGGGTTGTGGGGCTGAAGGAGATTACAGAGATAGGGAGGGACGAGGCCATGGAGGGATTTGAAAACAATATTATTTTAATATGTCTCTGTAGACAGTGACTGCCACCATCTGAATTGTCCTGGAACAGCTTCCCAAACTTGCTTTTCCCATACGTTTACACCTAATATTGTTATATAGTTGCTGATGTTTATTAACTTAAATCCAAATTCAGAGTAAAAACTCCTTCCATCTGATGATGGCTCAGGGCTGGCTGAGAAACAACATGATTCAAATCAGACTGGTGTACATACTCTAATTTTATTTCCTGCTCTCTTATCGCTGGAAAAAGGCTGCACTGCACAAATCAGCTGGTAATTTGACATTGCCTGGTGTCTGAACAAGCTGGAGGCTGAGTTGAGTGTAAATAATAAAATATTGTATTTGACTGGACTCAACTTGATCTGAAATGCATGACATTCCCCACTTTAAATTGAGAGCCTGTAGTAAATAATAATCATTTAAAAAAGTCTCCCACCACTACATTTAAGCTGTCTGCTTTCCACTAAAAATGATTTGATTTGCAGCACAGAAGTGATATCATTACACCATGAATGTGCCATAGGATAGTTAATGGTGTTCTTCCTCGGTGTCTTGTCAAAACAAATACAATTAAACTAAAATTCATGGGTAAATCTGCGAAAAAGAATGTAGATTTCAAGAAAGACACATAACACAGTAGAAGAGATATGCCAGGGACTGGAACAACAGACAGACTGAGGAAAGTCAATCAGATAAAAGGGAAGATGAAAGGCACAGTGTGTGTGTGACTTGGAAGCAAAAAAAATCTTGCAAGCTCAGATGTGGCCACAATTTTCTGAAACATAGTCCATGATTACGGCAAGTGATGTAGCACAATTTGGTCTCCTGGTACAGGAATTTTGCACAAAAATCCCTGGAGGCAGTCATAATGTGCTTTCTGAATGTATCTGATGAATAACAAATCACTTGTTGCAAAAATCATGACCTAGTGTTACCCTTATAAAGTCTGAGCATATGTCATTCATTTGATGTTGTCAGTCTACTTGGTGCATTTCATAAAAGCTATTTTTTCCTGATAATGTAGCACAATCCTGAATGGAATGACATAGTGAAGGGGCGGGAGAATTGCAACTTGTCTGCGTAGAACCATATTCAAATATGCAAAGGTGCTTTCACTATTTTCAATGGGAGAAAAGAAAAACTGATGATGGTAATCTCCACAACATAATAACACAATCATTAAACATTCTCATCTAAACAAATATAACAAAATAAATCAGAAAATTCACAAATCACTTATCTGCAAATGTTCAAAGGGATTTTTTGATAAAAATTGACTCGATACTTGATCCTTTTCTCCCATTATCCTCACAATACTCTATCATAGCTATCATCTGTTAGTCATTACTGAATTTTTCAAAACTAAACTAATGACATAAAAGTCTTTAAAGCAGATTCAAGCTGAAGTTTGCAACACGTATACTTCAATTCAATAAAAGGGATATTTTCCAAGTTTGTGCTCCTGGCAGGAACCTCAACCACTGGAAGTGCTGTCATTGATTCAGGTATGCACTGCATGTGATATCCCAAACATTGAAATTAATGACCAGAAAATCATGTGCAGTACACACCTGAATTTCCAACATGCATTCCCGGTGGGCGAGTCTCCTTGCCGTGAGTGCAAAGACAGAAGATTACCCTTAAAATATATACACGGATGCCATTGTTTGGGTTTTATATAAATGTTAGTGATGGTTTTAAATGCCCACTTTTTAAGCATTTGGATGCCAAGTTACACGGATTATAACACAACAACTTGCATTTATATAGCGCCTTTAAAGTAGTCAGACGTCCCATGCCGCTTCACAGGAGCATAATCAGACAAGGAGAGACAAGTGGAGAGGCGGAAAGGTTTAGGGATGGAATTCCAATCCTTAGGGTCTAGATGTCTGAAGGCCAATGGTGGAGGAAAGGAGCTGGGGATGCACAAGAGGTCAGAGTTGGAGGAATGCAGAGTTCTTGGAAGGTTGTAGGGCTGCAGGAAGTTACAGAGATTGAGGGGGTGAGGACATAGAGGGATTTGAACACAAGGATGAGAATTTTACATTTGAAGTTTTAGTGGATCGGGAGCAAATGTAGGTCAGCGAGCACAGAGGTGATGGGTGAGTGGGACTTGGTGCAGGTTATGGTATGGCAGTAGAGTGTTGGATGAGTTCAAGTTCATGGAAGATCGGCCATACAGCATTGAAATAGCCCAATCTGGATGTAAAACCATATAGATGAGGGTTTCAGCAGTAGATGGGCTATGACAGGGCAGAGATGGGTAATGTTATGGAGGTGGAAGTAGGCAGTCTTTGTGATGAAGAAGATGAGGTCGAAAGCTCAGCTCAAGGTCAAATAGAATGCCGATGTTGTGAACAGTCTGGTTCAGCCTGAGACAGTGGCCAGGGAGGGGGATAGAATCGATGGTGAGGGAACAGAGTTGGGGCCAGGGCCGAAGACAATGGCTTTGGTCTTTCCAAAGTTTAATTTGAACAAATTGTGGCTCATTCAGGACTGGATGTTGGACAAACATGCTAATAACACAGAGGCAGTGGAGGGGTTGAGAGAGGTGGTGGTGAGGTAGAGTTGGGTGTTGTCAGCATACACGTGGAACCTGATGTCATGTCTACAGATGATGTCACCGAGGGGCAGCATATTGATGAGAAATAGGAGGGGCCAAGGATATATCCTTGGTGGACATCAGAGGCAATAGTGCAGGGGTGGGAAGAGAAGCCATTGCAGGAGATTCTCTGGCTATGACTGGATAGGTAAGAGTGGAACCAGGTTAGGGCAGTCCCACTCAACTGGACAATGGAGGAGAGGTGTTATAGGATGATGGCTTGATCAACCATGTCAAAGGCTGCAGACAGGACGAGAAGGATGAGGAGGGATAGTTTACCATGGTCACAGTCCCAGAGGAAGTCGTTTGCTATTTTGATAAGGGTCATTTCACTGCTGTGGCAGGGACAGAAACCTGATTGGAGGGGTTTAAACATGGAAGAAATGGCATGGATTTGGGAGCTGACAACACGTTCGTGGACATTGGAGAGGAAAGGGAGGTCGGAGATGGGGACAGGGGATCACAGGTGGGTTTTTTAAAGAAGGGGGTGAAGATGGCAGATTTGAAAGGGAGGGGGACAGTACCTGATGAGAGAGTAATAATTTACAATATCAGATTGCATGGGTGCCAGGAAAAGAAGTTGGGTGGTCAGCAGTTTAGTGGGAATAGGGTCTGGAGAGTAGTAGGTGGATCTCATGGACAAGGTGAACTTGGGGTGGGGGCAGAGCCAGCTAACAAATGGTCTCAATCTTAGTAACAAAGAAGTCCACAAGCTCCTCGCACTTGTTGGAGGTGAGGGTGGAGGGGGCAAGGGAAAGGGTTTAATAGAGGAGAAAAGAAGTTGGGTTAGCTTTGCATTCCAGGATGATCCTGGAGTAGTGAACAAGTTTGGTAGAGGAGAGCAGTGCCTGATAGTGCTTGATGTGGTCCAGTCAGACCTGGCAATGAATGGCTAAACCAGCTGTGCACCAGGTGCATTCTAGTCTGCGCCCCTTGAGCTTAAGGAAGCGAAGATGAGGGCTCATACCAGGGAGAATGGCCAGGGTGGAAGAGAGTAAGGGGGAGAAATTGAGTATAGCCCCGTTTGGGGCACCAGCCTCGCCAGGGCGCTAAAAGTAGCGCCCCGGAAACATTCGCGCCCGCCCACCGGAAATGAGTGGTTGCGCCCCAAAGGGATGCGCGGCGCTACTGGAGGTGCCCCGCATCCCTCTTGGGGCGCTGCGAGTGAATATCATGGCGCTACGTGCCGCACCGCCACACGCTGCGGCACGTCGCACTGCGGTATTGCTGGCCTCCCTCCCCTTCTTAAAGGGGAGGGGCCTTGTGCAGCACGATCTGGGGCCCAGCTGGGCCCCCGAGGATCGGGAGTGCAGGCAAAAGAGCCCGGCACTGAAGAGAAGTGCCGGGCTCTTGGAACGCAGCCGGCACTCCACGGTGGGGGGGGGGGGGGGGGGGGAGGTTCAGGAGGCCGGGGACGGGAGCGCAGGCAGGTGCTGGCAGGTGGCCAACAACAAAAATGGCCGCCCCACACCTTGCCTTTAATTTGCGCCTCCCCGGCCGTAGGTAGGCCCCCCTGAACTGGTCGGACATAGCGTCTGACGGTAAATCAGGGGGCGCTGCCGAATATCGCAGCTGGGGTGTCAGCGGGGCGCTCCGCACACCAATGATGTCATCGGCAGCGGCGCAGCGCTAACGGTTAGCGCCACCACTAACGTCCCGCGGTTTTTAGCGGGAGGCGTGGGCAGTGCCGCGCCCGGGCGCCAGTTGGCTTAGCGCCCTCTTAAGGCGCTAACGGGTGGCGCAAGCTACTGAATTTCTCCCCCTAAGGGTTTTACTGGGGATAAGGGCACCAAAGCCTGAGGTGAGGGAGTGATTGAGAAAATCGACAGCTGCAGAAATATAAAACAATAGTTGGGGTAATTCTGAGCGTCGTTCTCTGCTGGGAGCATTGGGTCCTAGAATCTCCCGTTATTAATATTAATTGCAAGTTTTAATAGTAAATTTAAGAGGATACAAATTATTGTTGATGATATTTGCGGACAAATGGTTATGACATTCCTCTCTCTGTTATCTTTAACTAATTTACATTAAACAGGTTAACTGCTCCGTTAAAATAGGAAACAGAGTAAGGTCGTATGAATGTGTTAAGCGTTCCTCCGCTAATACTGGCAGCAGTGATTGCTGGTTAAGATATGCCTTAGGGTGCATTTTATTTCTGTGAGCCACGACAGGTAAAGAGTTGCTGCTCAATAGCAGAATCCACCTACCTGCAGGGCAGTTGCATTCAGTTGATGCTTCTCTTGCTATTCTGCGTCTCGCTGCGTCTTCATAGGATCTCTGTAGAAAAACAATACAAATATCTGCATTTCAATGACAGAAATCGGCAGCGTTATGTATCATCTTCTTTGAGCTACACGAGAACACACTGCGGCGATGCACCATAGACTAGGTTTTGAAGGGAAAGGGTCTCCGTGAACTGGTCCACAATACGGTGGAACAATTACAGCCCAGTCTGAGCTGAATGCAGCCCTGTCGGTGAGAGAAAGTGAAGTACAAGTGACGGGCGGGCAGCACATTTCCCACTTTTCTCAGTTGACTGACGGAATTTGCATTCACATTTTGCTCCCTTTCTATTGCCAACGTTAAACTTTGCTGATTAAAATCAGAATATCCCCCAAATTACTATGACCGATAAATGACTCGAGTGATAACAACGAACAATGGCATGGCTTAGGTCAGGTTAGCTGGCGGTCTGGGGCGACAATGAAGACAGTAACAAGAGGTCGCCGCTACCTGGCTCAGAAGTTGATCCACTTTCTCCTGCACGAGCAACCGCATCCGATCTGCCGCTAAACTGGGGCCCGGGTGAGGCAGGGTGTCTCCCTTCACGTTCTCCAGGTCGAGTATCCTCTCTTCCAGTTGGGAAGTTTTAACACTGAGACAGACACTGAACGCCAGCGAGCCCACGGACAGCACTAACCACAGCGCGTTTGCCGGAGTCCAGCAGCCCCGAGCGCCCGGAGCTGGAGCCGGGTTCCGAGTCACCCCGGCGCCTTCAACCTGCTGCTCGCCTTCCCTCTGCTTGGGACTTCGCTCCGGGGACATTTTCGGCATGTTAGCGCTCACAGCCAGCCACTTCTCAAACACCTCGCGTAAACCAAGCGAGTGGAAAGGGGGAATCAGCATGGATATATCCTCAGTTGTAGCAAGTAGACGGGGCAACGCAATAATTCATAAATATTCTCTCTCTCTCAAGTGAACAGAATGGTCCTGGTCAACTGGTGTCTCCTCACTGCTATATCTGGCCAGCTTCAATGAATGAAAGGGCAGCTTTGACCTGTTGCTGTGCCCGCTGCTACCTGTGCCGGCTGAATGTCCGTGTGTGCTGATTGAGGATTGGGCTCAGCTCCTGTCTGTCTGTCCACCCGTCCCTCTCCCTTTCTCTCTCTCTCTCTCTCTCTCTCTCTCTGCGGCTCGCCAGCGATCCAATGCCCTGGTCTAGTTTGCCGCGTACCGACTGCAGACGGTAAATACGGCTCCAGTCCCAAGTCCCAGCCTGATTAACATAATTTTGTTCAGCTATGCACACATCCCCCTGCCCCATGTGGGGAGAAGCGCACGGTGCTCCCTTGGACCTGTCAACAATCCGCTACCCAAGCCTCAGTTGCAGAGTCAGGGTTCAAGTGATGGTAAATGAAGGCGACGGCCACACCGGAACTTTTCGTTCAGCGGTCGGACCGACACATTGCTGAAATAAAAGAATAATAATGTTGGGTTGTGAGAGTAGACTCCAGGCAGGTAACAGTGGTACTATACACGTGCTCCCTAATGTGGTTAAGCAGTGACCCAAAGGGCCATGTGCCTGGACTGACCGGGTCACTATAACCTCCTCTGCAACAATATCGGTCCAAATTAATAAAGGGGATAAATAAAGTCAGTAAAAAAGTCATTCCTGGTTTTGTCGGTCTGCTCAGATTATTTTTTGTCACTGCTAATTACCCGTGCTTAAACTCGCCGCCGGAAACAGTAATACTTTAATCCTGTTAAAAACAGAAATCATCTGTGTACAGGTCGGTGACCCGTTACAGTGCTCAACCCACCGCGGCAGGGCTCCGTGTTCATGTGGCTCTGCCGCAGGTCACCTGCCGATTTTCAAACCCGGAAAAAAACGCGTCGGGAACAACAGCGTTTGTTAAAATGTTAACAATGAATCTTTACAGTTCAACAGTCTTTCTTTTCACCCGTCCTTCACTCAGTTCCAACAGTTATTCGTTCGTAAAATCTGATTTCACATGCAAGTGGTACGAAGCAGTCCCTCCATTTGTAATGTGTGGGATTATTATTCTTTAAATTAAATCCCATCCTGTAATAAATAGTTACTCTGGGCACAAACAAATATTGCTTAGCATATTATTATCTTAACATTAGACCTGTATAATTGCAATGACTAACGGCTATAACAGTTTTGCTTTAATACATTATTAAATAGAGAAGCTGGAAACCGTGAGCAGAAAATGCTGGAAATACACAGGGGGTCACTCGGCATCTGTAAAGATAAAAGATTGGTTATAACCTTTGGCCTTTGCTCTCTGCGCGTGCTGACTGACCTGCTGTGTTTTTTCAGCATTTTCGGTTTTTGTTTCTGAAAAAAAATTAACAAGTTAGAATTTAGCTAAAATTAGCCTGTTACGAATTTGTTTAATCAGTTTTGCATATGAATGAGTTTAACTGCAATGCTATAAAACACAGCCTTGCAAACATAAACACTGGTAACCACTCTTCTTTCAATAAGATTAAACTGTTTAACACAACCAGCAATTCAAACTGCTGTTACAATTATACAGTCCCTCAAAATATCAGTTGTAGCAAATTAACTTTTATCATTTACTTTTCTGTTAACATTTTCAACATGAGTTGATTGCAGTGGTCACTGGTTCACGCTGTCCTTTTGTATTGCATATTTATTGCCAATGTCACGCTTTTAGCACAGGAGTGCGACAATAGGCACATAACATTGTCAGTGTATCCTGGTGCTCACTCTTTGTGGTGGGCTCATGTTGCTTCTAGACTGTACAGTTAAACGTTTTGAACTCAGGCTATCCTGATTGCCGGGTGGGTGCATGCTTCACTTGGTATGGGACTGCTTTGCTCAGATCAGGGCATCCTGAACTTCAAGCCCAGGTTTCTGCTCAGATACAATTGGTCTCATTGTCCCCAGGCTAAGAAGCAGGAGAATCAGGCAGAGGGTGCCTGGCCTCACTTGCTATCCAGTGACCCCTGCTGGAAAGTGAACGTGTGTGGACGTCAGATGAGAGTAAGATTGGACTTGACTCAAATAGCCCAGTCAGTACTCACTGGGCGGAACTTTCAACTTCGGCTGGGGGTATAAAAAGGGGCAATATCTGCTCGGCCATCCATTATACATCCCAAATAACAGCAGAAAATGCTGGAAAAACTCAGCAGGCCAGGCAACATCCATGGAGAGAAAATAGAGTCAACGTTTCGGGTGAAAACCCTTTGTCAAGACTAAAGAAGCACAGGAAATGAAATGGATTAAGAGGCCAGGCTGGGAGAGAACAAAAGAGAAGAGCCATTAAGAGGTATTCAAAACGAGACGAGATGGTGATAGGACTAGTGGAGACAAAAGACGGCTCTAGATTAGGTGTGAAATGCGCTGGCAGAGTGGGAGACAGCTGTCATGTGGGAGAGAGAAACAAAAGAAAGTGGGGGGGAAAGGCCAAAACAAAGGTGTGGATAAAAAATATAAGTAAAAATGTAATAGGGGCCGAGGTTATCTCCCATTCTGCCAGCGCATTTCACACCTAATCTAGATTGTACCAGTCAGAGGCAGGTGAAAATATTTTTTGTACATATTTTTCAGCACATACAGATGGAGATCGGTCAATCAATTCCGGATGGTTGATAATAGTGATAGTGGATTCGGAAACAAAATGAAGCCAGATGCTTCCATTCTTTGTGATATTGGTTGGGCAACTTGCAGAGCAAGGCTCTCTGATGATTCTGATGCTCTCAAGTTGTTGATTAGCCCAGCAAGCATGTGTTCATCCTTTTGGATAGAGATCTGCCACCCAACTGCAGCAGACAGTTAATGCACAGTTCCTCCTCACTTACTTCACTGTTCAAATACTGTCAACATTGTATCAGCAGGTGCAGTGTAATCATTATAACAGTGTGCACACTGTTGGAGGACCTGAATTAAGTTAATACACTTTCAGCTTCAGCGATGCAAGCAACCATATGTACTAGTGTTAAAAATAGGTTTTGATTGCCAACAGCACAACACAAATGATGTACAGTAATTACAAATCCACTTTTCATTTAAAATGGAAAACACTTGAATTGCATTTTAAAACAAAATCAATTCACAATTTGAAGCAAAACTGGAGGTATGATTGCATTGTCAATGAGAAGCACGTCATTGAAATATGATTATTTTAGCTCGATCAAACTTCCAAAACCTGGCCAAATTTACAAAATCTGAGCCAGTCAAGCTATAAATTATTTTTTAAGGGTGAAACTGAAATTATTTTGAAGAAAGTCATTTGGTGGTAAGTTTGTTTTTATTTGAATATAAAGGTGCAAAAATGTGATGTGTATTAATTCAAATTTATAGTTACATAAAATTAACAGTAGGAATAGTCTCTCGACAGTTACTCAAAATAATGTAGTGCAATTTATGTAGTTATTATTTACAAAACATTTGAATATCAGATTCCATTCCATTGAGGGTGGGATATATAATTATAAAAATATTAACAAACTCTTTCAGGTATAACTACCAAATAGATTTATTCCATCAAAATAAACAATATTCTGGCAAACATTCATTAATTCCAGTCCAGATTTTTCTCTTATATTTATCACTAATCCATTCCATATTAAGTTTATTCCACAATGAAATAACTGGAAAATTAACTAGGCTGTGATTTTCTGGGTTGATCTGAAGAAAATTGTCACTACATCTAATTAAGGCAAACATTTAAAGCATGGTTATTTTTCTATTTAGATGTATATAGTAAAAATCTATGGTGGTGAAGATTCATTTAAATAATGCACTTAAACACAAAAGTATAACATTGATCTAGCTTATTCTAAGCATCTCAATGACACCTAGTGGAACATATTAATACTGCATGTTACTCCTCTGGTCTTACTCTTTGGGTCCTATTTGGCTTATTGTAGTAAGGTTTATGGTTTTACAGAGGTTGGACATGATAAAAATAGAAATACACTTCACAGAATTCATTCTATCTGATTACACAAACTAGAGTTGAATTCACTGGAATCTAGAAGATTAAGGAGTGATTTGATCGAAGTTTTCAGGATATTGGCCCAAAATATGCATTCAGCAGCGAAGCGAGGGCGCTCACCGTTGACCTCGATCTCTATGGCATGAATTTTAGCTCTCCCAATATTAGTTTGAATCTGGCGTCAAATCAAGCAAAGCTCCAGCGTCCAGCAACAGTGATGTCATTAAGCAGGCTAAGCAGCCAATCACATTGAAGAATTCTCACAGACAGCAAACCAGGAATTAAAATGAACAGATTCTTTTATCAATTTTGTAGTGAGGGAAATAAAGATTGGGACATACACATAGGATAAGGTGGAAGCTGAAATATCATAAACAAACATTGAAAACAAAATTATATTAAAAGCCATGTAATTCTTATCACATTCCGCAAATACAAAATTAGTTTTTCTGGGACAGAACAGTTGTTCAGCAGTCAATACACCGATTAAACCAAGTTACACCTCTTTTAACAAGGCTTAACTTTTTGGAGGAAGAAGGGTTTGAAGGGGTGGGGAGGGGCGGTGGTGGTGGGGTGGGTGGGGAGGGGGCGGGGGTGGGGGGGTTGGTGGGGGAGGTTTAACAGCAATATTCCAGCATCAGGAACTGTGATTTGAATTGATTGCCAGCTCTGGGGAGTCCCACAGCACAACCTGTGGAGGAGCAGGGAATGACTGACAGCAACTTCTCGATTAAAGTGTTTATCTGCGCATCTGCTGACTCCAGAAGCTGATGTCACTTTCAGAGGAGTAATGACGGCAAACACTGACACTTTTGCCATCATTACCACCGCAAAATGCGGGTCATTAAGGGAAACTGAAAGGGTAGATAGAAACTGTAGTGTATGTAACCTGTGCCACCTTAAGAGGATACCTTAAGGTGATGGACTACTTTTTGATGGCTCCTGTACATTGTAGTACCGGTGGTGACCACACCGGTATATAAACCCTGTGGAGCAAAGTGTATTCCAGTTCAGTCCTGACCCTCAATTACTAAAGACCTGTTTAATTATTTCTGTAGTCTGTGTCCAGTTATTCAGCATAACTACATTTGGAAACACAGACTCAACAGAAACTATTTCTGCAGGCTGGAGAGTCTAGGACTAGGGGACACAGCCAAAAATTAAAGCCATATCTTTCAGGAGAGAAGATAAGAAACACTTTTACACACAAAGTGTGGTAGGAGTTTGGAACTCTCTTCCGCAAACAGGTGTCATTTTTAGCATTAAACCTGTAGCTGAAATTTCACAAAAGGGGAGGCATGGTCAATGGTCTTCAAATTAACCAGCCACTTTCAAAGCAGCAGTTGTGGAAGAAATATGCATGTTATCAAAAGTGGTGATACTTCAAACTTTTGTTTTCAAGAAGCATGTAGTACAAATGTTGAGGTGACTTTACATTGCACATCTCCTATGAAAATACCAGTTCCAGTAAAAGTAAAGAAAGACTTTGGTAAAGTGAAATAAAGTACAAAAAGAATTTTAGAGATGAGCACTGACATTATATCAAAGTTCCATCAGCCAGATATATATCATGCCTACCATTAGAGATAAATTTCCCTGGCATACTCAACATTGCAGAAAATCTGTAAACTGGACAATCTGGTGATGGTTTTCAAGAATCTATCAGTACCACTGTTGAGGTGACTTTACATTGTCCATGTCCTATGAAACTACCGGCCTCCTCATCTTTTTGAAGTAAGACCTTAGGAATTTCTATCTGTTAATAAAGCTCAAGTCAAATCTTCTCAGATTAAAAACAGCATTGCCAAAGGAAAAGCAATTTTACCGTATAAAATCATGTCTCAATTTCTCAAGGGATATCTTGGCGAAGGTAATCAAGATTTGCCACGACAAGGTCGCACTTACAGGATTTTGATGGGAAGAAGCTGTGCGCACTAGCGTTGTGCTGTCTTTAGACTGCAGAGGCAGCATGGTGCTACTAGGAGTATCCTGAAAGAAAGCATCCTTCCGAAAGGTGAAGTATTACTGAAAGAGAGCCTGCACTGGAGAGAAGTGTGAGTAGATTACTGTTAGAAATATTAGAAACATAGAAGATAGGAGCAGGAGTAGGCCATTCGGCCCTTCGAGCATGAGATCATGGCTGATCATCCAAATTCAGTACGTGTAGGGGGTGGTGTGGGGTTGGTGCGTGCGCCCAGTCAGTTATGCCTCTGACTGTGAGCGGTTCGAATCGCTCCCACGTCCCTGGGTCCTAGACACCGGACTTAGGTACAGGCGACGATACAGAAAAGACTCGAGTAGACAGGTGGTTTGGATGTAAGCAAAACCAAGATATTATTGAAATAGAAATTAACACAATCTTATGAGCAGTTACTAATATAAAATTACAGGCAAATACAAAATAACTATACTTATACAGGGAATGGGGAACACACGGCACATCGAGGGAAAACAACTATCTTAACAATCCCCTTATCCATATCCCACCCCCCTATACCTAACTAGATTAACCTATGAGGGGTCAGAATTCATGCTCACCAATCAAAATCTGCTGAATTCAAACAACAGTGGGGCTTGGGTTTCGCTCTTTGTGCTCTCTGGAGCTTGCCGTCATCACGTGGTCTTGGGGCGCTGCAAGGGCATCGTCCAGGTACCAGTACCCCAAGGTTAAAGTCTTTGCTTGGGTACTTTACCTCGCAGGGATGATGGTTCCTCTTCCTTGGGCGGCAGTTGGAGTTTGCATGAAGATAGTCACAGGTCAGCTGGATTGAAGGCCCGATTATTTGAAGCTTTTCTTCAATCATCTTCCCATTCATCTTCCCAATTTGTCTCGCCTCCTCACCTCGTCGCGTCCCGCCTTGCCTGGCCTGGTTTGTCCGTGTCCGCCTGGTGCAATGCTGGGCGTTCCTGATGGGATGGGGAAAGGCACGGGCGGTGGCCAGGCGGTAAGCGCGGGACGGAGGAAGAGCAGCAGCCACAAGGGCGAGGAGCAGAGAGCCAGAGAGAAGAGAGAGATTGCTACCCGGGGCCTTCAGTTATACTCCTTCGGATGGCCCTTATCTGCGCGCCAAATCAGGTTAGTTCATTGTCCCAATCTTGGCGGGCTAGTTTAAATAATTATAGCAATCTAAACTAACTGTTTTTAGATGGCCGGTAATCGCACCTACTGGCCTGATGTCTGAGCTGTATTGTTAGTAATGCATCTTAATCGGCCTGACCAGCCTCGATGGCTTCCCTAAGCTGTTTCCAATTATTTATGCAAACTGCTTGATGGCCTTAAGTATAGGTGTTGTGTCTGTGTGTTGATAGAGACACTGAAGACAGGAGTTGGTTCATAGGTGTTTACTAAGCAAAGTCTGGAGGGGAACTAACGGATATAACACAATATACAGGCTTATATAGCCCGAGTGGCCATTACCGGCATTACAGCACACATGGGGCTCTTAAAGGCACATACACTACAATTCCTCCCCTTTTAGCTAACCAGTACATAATATTTTAAGTAATTATTAATTACATGTTATAAGAAAAATAATATACACATTGCTGCAGTTAATTAATTATAAGTCAGTCTCTCTGGAGGCTTCCTGACTCGGTCCGGATAATGCCTCGGTGGTGTAGTAGTTTCTGGTGGTGTAGTAGGTTCTTTTGGCAAGGCTGATTCAGCTTGAATGCCAGTGTCGGGTTCATCGGGTTCCAGTATCACCGGATCGGAGGTAGATATGGGTATCTCTACTTCATCGTTAGGCGTATAGAGTTGTGGTGTAGGTTGTCCCTTTTCGGATGACTCTATGATTTGGTCAGCATGGCGCCTTATTATGCTTTCTCCGATGTCCACGGTATACATCAGTGGTCCTAGTCATGTGCAGATAGTTCCAGGCTGCCATTTCTCGGTACGGTAGTCCCGGGCCAAAACTTGTTGACCTATCTGGAAGGCTCTCGTTGGCCTTTCATTCATGCCTTGAAATTGCCGGTTCTCCACGTCCCTTCTGATGTTGGGCTTGATCAAATCCAGCCGGCATCTTAGGCTTCTATTGAAGAACATCATGGCGGGAGTTTGGTTGGTAACTGTTGTAGGAAAAATGATTCCTCGGAAACTAGACTTTGAGTAAGAGAGACAACTTTATTAAATGACAGAGCTCTGGGAGAAGAGTCTGCAACCACGTGGTCTGCGAGAGCACCTTCTCCCCGATTGTAGTACGTGCCGAGCTTATATACAATGCCAAGAAGTTGGTTTTAGATCATTTACATTCATCCAATCAATTCGTTTATTAGCGCATATCGTTATTTTCCTCCAGTCAGGAGTTTACACACTTGTGTTGCCAATTCTGCCTCTTCAGGTCTTCGTTCCGTCTTGTTCCCTGGCGGAATGTGATTAGTTCGATAATAGGATACCAGTGAACCTTGTTAGTCCTCAGTGATCCAATTAGTCCCAGTCAGGACACGAGACGAACTTTGTTCCAGCCATGCGTAAGCGTGGCATGTCTCACTGTGCAGTGATTCAATTAGTCCCAGTCAGCGAATTTGTTGTTTGTGTCTTTTCCAGCAAAATCTTGTCCAGCAATCTTGTCCAGCAAAATTTTATTCTAACAATCCCTCCTCTTGGTCCTGGAGCACGATTCATTTGCTCCCAGATGACCATCCTCGGTCCCCCTTTCGTCGGTGCTTACAGCCACTGGCTTATGTCCGGGGGTTCGGTTGTTCCTTCGACAGTGTCGTATTGGTGTTCTTCGTCCCTTGGTAGCAGGTTGGTGTGTTCCTCCTCGATAGAGGCGATCGGCATCACGGTTTTCATAGCAGTTTGGCAACACAACTTTATAAGGCTCAGTGCACAACACATCAACATACAAATTACAACTATTATTATTATCCCTTGCATCATCCACGCTCCCCACCCGGTTTTCCCTAGCAACCAATCAAGCCACCCTGTGCTTGTGAGTTGATGGAGCTTCTTTATTTCTTCTTGGATATGATTTGCTCGGCTCGTGATATTCTCGGAGCTATATGGGACATATGTACAGCAGTCTGTCCCAATCAGGGCACAGGTGCCTCCTTGCGCTGCCAACAGATAATCTAGGGCTATCCTATTCTGTAAGGCGGTGGTCTGGATCGCCATCATTTCGGCACTCATTTCTCTCAGGGACTCAGCCGTATCGTTGGCTATTTGTTCGAGCACTGCTGCCATGTTTATGGATTCCCTTGCTATTTTTCCTGTTCCGTACCAGGGGAATGCTATAGCCCAGAATCTTTCGGTTTCCGTAATAGCTCTCTTAACACGCTTGGCTGGTTGCCATAATGACTGGTACCCGTAGTGGTGGGTTAGGGAGGATAAATAATGGATGTATGGTACTACGTATCCTATATAGCATGACCCAGTCCAGGTTCGTGGAAGCCATGGATACGCCTTATATCCGCAAATGAAATAGGTATTATTATAGGCCTCAAATTTGTTCCAAAGTTGGTACATGATCCCAGGTATTCCCCTCCAGGGTAGATTGCTAGTCCGGTTTAGCACTTCGGATAAATTAAACGTTCCCACGTGGGGCCATTCTAGGGCACCTGGTGGTTTAGTACTGGTTTTGGTTAAAGTGTAATTAAACTTGCACTTACTCCATCCAACCACTAACCCTGTCTCGTCATAGTTTACCAAGCAGACTTCCCCCTCTGCATTGTTTAGTTTCCCCCTGTGCTGACTAATAGCTCTTCTGGATACCTTCGATTATCGTACTGGGGATGAAACGATCCTTTAAAGTTCGTGGGGTTATACCCTGCCTGTTTCCACTCATGTTCCAGCTGATCTGGATTCAAGCTATTTTGGGTTTGTATGGTATCCTCCTTATTCCAGGTGGTATTAGAGTATAATATCCACCCTACCATCTCCTCTACCTTAAAGGGGATAGGCCTTAATGGGATTCCTCCCCCCGTATGGGTGGGCACATGGGCGCACACGCAGCAGGAGCTTTGGCCCATTTTTTTCGCATAGACATATATGACATATACAGAAAGGTATTTACATGCAATCCTCTCTCTTTACGTAAATGGGGTACCGTGCTTCCCGTGACAATATGAAATAACGCCATTACCCATAATACTCTAAACATGATTAATATATCACTACAGTCCAGTCTTTACAGGAATTTTATGACAAAGGGTATGCAGATCACCTGTAAAATAGATTCAGAAAGTAGCCAGTCAGTTGTCTTTATATACTTTCAATTGTGTCCAATGCTTCCATACTCCTTTACCCCTTATGTCTAGACAGGCACAGGTATCCCCACTGATTATGATTTCATGTGGCCCACTCCATTTTGGGGCGAACCCTGGTTTGCTGGGCAGAGTTTTCACCATGACTTTACTACCCGCTGAGGGAACATAAGCCGTCATTGTGAGCTCTTGTGCCCGATCCTTGTCCTCCTGATTATCACGGACATTCTTTCGCATCTCCTTTAATTGAGTGCTAAGTTCCAGAACGTATCGTTTTAGTCTATCTTTTAAAGGGCCTACATCGGCCCCACCTGTTATGATGCCTTCTGGCAATTGCATCGCCCTTCCTGTCATCAATTCATAAGGGGTCAAGCCTGTCGTTCGGTTTTCAGTGGCTCGCAGCTTCATTAGGATAATGGGCAATACTTCAGTCCAGGTTTTCCCCGACGTCTGCATTGCCTTTGCCAACGCATTTTTAAGGGTTCGGTTCATTCGTTCCACCATGCCCGAACTTTGAGGGTGGTATGGGATGTGGAATTTTTGTTTAATTCCCATTAATTGGCATACCGTTTTTATGACACTCCCGGTAAAGCGGGTACCTTGATCAGAGTCCATTTGAATTGGTATTCCCCACCTGGGGATTACTTCTTCAGCTAAGACTCTGGCAACCGTCAAAGCGGTGCAATTTCGCGTGGGGAAAGCCTCTACCCAGCAGGTGAATTGATCTATGACCACGAGGCAGTATGTTTTGCCGTGTGACGGTGGAAGGGGACCTGTGAAGTCTATTTGTATATGCTCCCAGGGCCCTCATGGCCTTGGTTGATGTCCCATTTTGACCTTTATGGGTCGCCTGGGGTTATACTGCGCACAGGTGATACATCGATGGCAGTATCTCGTGATATCTCTTCCCATCCCCTTCCACCACCATTCTTTGCTGAGGCTTCCCATCATCGCTTCTCTCCCTGAATGTACAAGCCCATGGTGGAGTTCTAATAGCGTATTTTGAATGCACTTGGGGGCCATTACCCTGTTATCCTTTCGCCAGACATTATCGCTTCCCCGCTTTGCACCTTGTTCTTCCCACGTACCTTTTTCGACGTCGGGGGTGTCCTCATGGAGTTCGTCAATACTTATCTCGTCCTCGGAGCTGCTCACAGTGGCTATTGGTACTTCTTCAATCCTTTCTTGCTCTAGCGCCCTTTGTGCTGCTTGGTCCGCAACCTGGTTCCCCTGGTGATTTAACCAGTCTGGGCTAGTCCGGTCCGGTTCCCTCTGATGTGCCTTAATCTTAATTACTGCTGCCTGTTGGGGTTTGTCGCTAGCTTCTAGGAGGGCTTCTATCCTCAGCTGGTGTTTTATGGGATTGCCTCCGTAGTAATGAATCCCCTCCTACCCCATGCAGTCATATAATCGTGGACCACCCCAAAGGCATACCTACTATCTGTGTAAATGTTCACGATTTTATTCTCTGACAACTCTAGTGCCCTGGTGAGAGCCACTAGCTCTGCTACTTGGGCCGATAGGCCTCCATCAATCCGTCCTGACTCTACGGTTTGTAATTCGCCATTAACCACCGCCCACCCCGTTCGGGGCAGCCCATCTATATACTTGCGTGAACCATCTACGTACAACGTCTCTTCCGCTGTCGCTAAAGGGGTGTCTTTTAGCCTATCTTCTTCCAGGTTCATATCTACGTCCCCACAGTTGTGGGGCTCCCCAGTTCCCAGTATTCCTTCTGCCGGGTTCTCCCCTGTGTCTCTAACAATGGTTACTGCTTTACTCGGAGGGAGGAGGACGGCCTCCCACTTGGCACGTCTCATGTTCGAGACGGATCTTAATTTCCCGGTATTCAGCATCTCTACCAGAGTGTGTTTAGTGTGCAATATAATGTTTCCTGTCATTACTATCGGCTCACTAACCTTTACTGCCCAAGCCGCACAATCCAATGCAGCTATGCACCGGGAGAGCCCTGTGACTACCGGTCCCTCCGCTGTGGAATAGTAGGCGACGGGCCTTCTTTTATCCCCATGATCCTGTGTAACTACTGCTGTGTAAAACCCTTCTTCATTGTTGCAATGTATGTGGAAGTACTTACTCATATCTGGCAGTCCTAGCCCTGGGGCTGATACTAGCTCAGACTTTAGTTGAGTATAAGCTTCCTCTTGTTCCGGTCCCCAATCTATCGGTTCCAACGCGGGTTTACCCCCTTTCACTAATCTTTGTATAGGTTCTGCTAATTTAGCGAACCCCAGGATAAAATTTCGACTGTAATTAAAGAGCCCCAGTACCTTCCTGACTCCGCGTACTGTTACGGGTCTCGGCATGCCCTGGACAGCGTGTTTCCTGTCCTGTGGCATTTCTTTAAGTCCTTGGGAGATTAGATGTCCCAGGTATAGGACCTGAGTTTTTCCTATCTGTGCTTTTTTAGGGCTTACCTTGAGGCCAGCCGTCTCTAGGGCCCTTAGTACTAAATATAGGGTTGCCAGATGGTCTGCCTTCATTTCCGAGGCTATTAGTATGTCGTCGACGTACTGCAAAATAGTGCTTCCTTTAGGTACTTCTGTCTGTTTTAGGATATCACTCATGACGCGGTGAAAAATAGCTGGGCTATTATGGAATCCCTGTGGCAATCGGGTCCACGTATATTGTTTATCCCCTACTGTGAATGCAAATTTCTCTTGTGATTCCGGATCTAATGGGAGTGCCCAGAATCCGTTAGCTATGTCTAAAACGGTGAATATCTTCTGCCCATTCAAAATTGTTGAGGGGCTGGCAACGATGGGGTGTAATTTAGGAGTGACCCTGTTGAGGGCCGTATAGTCTATAGTCAACCTATAGCTCCCATCAGGTTTCTCCACTGGCCATGTGGGGGAATTAGTAGTGCTCGTGGTTTCCCTCAGGATACCCCTTTCTACTAGCCCCTTCACTATGTCCATGACTGCCTTCCTGGCCTCCGCCTTTATTGGGTACTGGCGGTGGGATTTGTGTTCTGGTCCGGGAATCTTAATAGGGTCGATACTAGCTTTTCCTGTATCTAACTTTGTTTCAGCCCATACCCCAATCACGGAATCACAAATGGCTCCGTATCCTCCCGTATCTTCGTGCCAGTCCCTGGTAGTTACGGTGGCCACCCCAAGGGTGCCAGTGTTATTTGCCAGTTGTCTAATCTTTTCCTTACGGCCATCCGCCTTTGGCCATGTTAACCTTCCTTTGCCACAATCAATTATTGCTTTGTACTCCCTCATTATATCATTACCTAATATTGTACCTTCATTATTTTTACACACATAGAATTTCATGGGGAGGTATATATTATCGATTTCCACCAGCTGCGTGGTGCTCAAGTGAGCTGGCACTTTAGTGCCATTGAGTCCTCGCAGGAGTATTGACTTACTAGTCGTGGGGAGGGGGAGGTTAGTGACGGAAAGTGATGCGCCTGTGTCCACCAGCATTTCACATTGTCGGCCCCCTACTAGTGCAGACACATAAATTCTCCCCTCCCTTTTACCTTTTATGGGGGCCACCGGACATCAACTACTACGCTTATATTCCTGCCATTCCTTATATTCTTCGGCGGTTAGGGTGTTTTGCCCCTCACTAGGCCTGCCGTGTTTTCCGTAACAGGCGGCCTCTAGGTGCCCCCGTTTTCCGCAATAATTGCACTGTTTGCAAAAGAATGCAAAGGGAAGAAAGTTGACAAAGTGGCCCATCTTTCCACAGTTGTGGCATGGTCCTTTCTTGGGTCGGGTTCCAGATTCCCAATTAGTCACGGCTGCTACCATCTCTTGCTTTACCTTAACCTTATCCTTATCCTTATCCTCCATCCCACTTCCATCTACCCCACTAGCCCATTCTACCAGGTCATCATAGTTTCTGGCGGTTACTACCCCCATCTGAATGATGCCTTGGTGTCTGGGTGACAAGCCATCCTTAAATGCCTGTATAAAGGCCGGGTCCGTCCTAATGGCATTTTGTTGGCCCGAGCTCTCTTGGTAGATATTGAATAATCGTTCTCCATATTCTGACGCTCCCTCACCCTTTTGTTGTTTGGTTGTTGTGATTCTATTCCAATTCGTGGGGGAATCACTTAGGACCCTCTGGACTTCTGTCTTAAAAAGGGCAAATGCCGGCTGTTGGGCGTCCATTTCGTCAGTGAGGGCTACCGCGTGTGTCCAACGCCCTCCGCTGTAGTCTTGAGCGGGTTGAACTGCATGCCTGCCTGCCACAAGTCGCCACTTGTCCGCAGGGCAGGCTGCTCGGACCAATTGGTGAATATCCCTTAGGTGCAACTGGTGCCCTACCCAGATGGCGTTAAGTTTCGTCCAGAATTTAACATTCTGGCTCTGGGGCTGGAGTTTTCCTAAGACGGTCATGATCTGTTGTCTTTCCCCGGGAGTGAATGGTTTGTAACTGGCGGTGGGATTAGCCAATGTCCCGCCCCGACTCACAGGAGCCATCTCGACTATTTCAACGTCCCCCTCGTCTGCAGGGCTGTTGGTTCTGCACTGTAATATGGGGGAAGGGAGGTGGTGACTGGACAGGTCCACATTCGCCCCCCCTCGTATACCTTACACTCTAATTCCTTTATAATCTTTGCTTGACATTTCGCCTTTGTCTCTAGTTCCGTAACCATCTGTACTTTGTCTTGTGCAACTTTCTTTATTATGTTTACTTGTTCAATGAGTCCTGCTAGTTGGTGTACTAATAACACTCCTGCCTTCTTGGTTTTATCCTTTGTCTGTTTAGTCAACCAGCTTCTCTGGAGTTCTAAAGTCTGTGACACATCCCAACCGTCTTTCTGCATCTTCTTAATTAACGACTGTCGGTTTGTCATATAAGAATATGTGAGGGAGCCCGAAGGTCCCCTCTTAACTTCCTCACCTGACATCGCCGCTGCTTCACCGATCGTTCCTTCGTGTCTGGAGATCTGTTCCTCAGAGAGCCCCCCTATTCTTTCCTTCCGAGAATACCCGAGCTTCTTGTCGCACTCTATGCCAGCGTTCTCAGAGGTCCGGGTTTGTCTTTCTCTCAAAACTGCCCGGACGTGTAACGCTTGCTTGTTGGACGGGGTTTCTACCCCTCCCCGGTGTCTGTTTACCTGATCAGGGTCCTACAACACCGACACTAATAATCTCCTAGTTCACTGAGCAACATGATATAATGCAGAAAAATGTTAACCGTACTCGACTAGTATCACGACTTTAGAACACCTTGAAGTCTCGGCACCTACTTCATGGTCCTGGCCTTCGCATGGGGCATTTGCCCTCTTAACAACCGGCCTGAGGCTAGGTGTCTGAGACAAGTGTCCTCCTGGTCCGAGGTTTTTCTTAGTTACTATTACACAAATACAAATACACAAATACAAATACACAAATACAAATCAAGTAGTGTCTCTTACCCACTCAGTCTGTGTCCCAGATTCGTTTTGGTGCCGCTTCGCCGTTCAGTCGCCTTGTCGAGTGTCTCTGATTTATGGGCGGTCAAAAATCTGACTACTCGCCCTGGTCACTGATTCGAACGACTGTTCAGCTCCGTGGCACCCTGCTCGCAGCGCCAATTTGTTGTAGGAAAAATGATTCCTCGGAAACTAGACTTTGAGTAAGAGAGACAACTTTATTAAATGACAGAGCTCTGGGAGAAGAGTCTGCAACCACGCGGTCTGCGAGAGCACCTTCTCCCCGATTGTAGTACGTGCCGAGCTTATATACAATTCCAAGAAGTTGGTTTTAGATCATTTACATTCATCCAATCAATTCGTTTATTAGCGCATATCGTTATTTTCCTCCAGTCAGGAGTTTATACACTTGTGTTGCCAATTCTGCCTCTTCAGGTCTTCGTTCCATCTTGTTCCCCGGCGAAATGTGATTAGTTCGATAATAGGATACCAGTGAACCTTGTTAGTCCTCAGTGATCCAATTAGTCCCAGTCAGGACACGAGACGAACTTTGTTCCAGCCATGCGTAAGCGTGGCATGTCTCACTGTGCAGTGATTCAATTAGTCCCAGTCAGCGAATTTGTTGTTTGTGTCTTTTCCAGCAAAATCTTGTCCAGCAATCTTGTCCAGCAAAATTTTATTCTAACAGTAACCATATGTGTTGCATTCCTGTATGCAAACAAGAAGTTATCCACCTTGTGCTGAAGTTTTATGTCTTCATTACCCATGGCCTTTATGGCCTTCTTGAAGTTCTGGACAAACCTTTCAGCCAATCCATTGGTGGCGGGATGGTATGGGGCGGACATGTAGTGCTTAACCCCATTGTTTTTTAAGAACTTCCTGAATTCTTCGGACACAAATTGCGGTCCATTATCAGAACAGATCTGTTCCGGCAGCCCATTCCTGGCAAATATGGTCCTTAATACTGTGATGGTTTTTTCCGTGGTGGTGGAGGACATCTTTATTACCTCTGGCTACTTGGAGTGTGCATCAACCGCGATTAAGAACATTGAGTCCATAAATGGACCAGCAAAGTCGATGTGTACCCTTTGCCAGGGAGATGAGGGCCACTCCCATGGATGTAAAGGGGCTTGGGGTGGAGCGTTTTGGACCTTCTGGCATCCTAGGCAGCACTTGGTCATTTCTTCTATGTCTCCATCGATACCTGGCCACCATACAAATGCTCTGGCTAGGTTCTTCATTTTCACTCCACCCAGATGCCCCTCGTGAAGCTCCTTTAGCACTTTATCCCGGAGTTTGGGTGGAATCACCACTCTGGATCCACATATCAAGGTTCCTCGGCATACTGACAGCTGTTCTCTTCTTTGCAAGAATGCTGGCAACAGTGGTTCGCCATGTGCTGGCCATCCCTTCACCGTTAAGTCGTAGACTTGTGAGAGAGTCGGGTCATTTTTCGTTTCCTTTTCAATGGCAGAATTTGTTGCTGGTAGACATTCCACTATGGTTGAGTGGAACATCTCCACTGGGTCTACTGTAGGTGCCTCTTCTACCGTTGGCAACGGTAGGTGCGATAAACCGTCAGCATTCCCATGCTGTTTTGATCCTTTGTATTCTATGTTGTATTGGTGTGCCCCTAGAAAAAGGGACCACCTCTGTAGCCTTAGCGCTGTCATAATGGGAACACCCTTTTTAGTGTTGAATATGGAGATGAGGGGTTGATGGTCAGTCAACAAGGTAAATTTTTGTCCGTGTAGGTAATGGTTGAATTTCTTCACTCCCCATACCAGGCTGAGTGCTTCCCTGTCGATTTGGGCATAGTTACGCTCAGCTGAGTTCAATGAGCGTGACGCAAAAGCTCTCGGCCGTTCCGAGCCATCAGGGAATTTATGTGATAATACTGCTCCTATGCCGTAAGGGGATGCATCGCACGCCAGTCTGATTGGCAGTGATGGGTTGTAATGAGCCAAAACTTCTTTGGATGTGATTAAGTCTTTGCATTTATGGAAGGCACATTTACAGTCTTCACTCCATTTCCAAATTACTCCTGTTTGTAGCAGTTCATTAAGAGGGTGTAGAAGAGTTGATAAGTTCGGTAAAAATTTATGATAGTAATTTATTAATCCCAGGAACGACCTTAATTGTGAAACATTTTCAGGGGCTGGGGCTTTTATGACCGCTTCAATTTTTTCAGGTGACTTATGCAACCCTTCCTTATTAATTATGTGGCCACAATATGATATTTGATTTTGGAAAAATTCGCACTTGGGGCGATTTGCTCGTAGGCCCCGTTCTCTCAGCCTAATGAGCACCTGCTCCAAATTGGCAAGGTGCTCGTTGTCGTTTTCTCCTGTTACAAGGATGTCGTCTAGGTAGCATTGAGTCCCCGGAATCCCTTGGAGGACTTGCTCCATAGCTCTTTGCCAGATAGCTGGAGCGGATGCTACTCCGAAAACCAGTCGATTGTACTGGTACAGACCTTTGTGTGTATTTATCGTGAGATATTTTTTAGAGGCCTCTTCAACCTCCATCTGTAGATATGCCTGTGCCAAGTCAATTTTGGTGAAACGTTTCCCTCCGGATAGTGAGGCGAAAATATCTTCTATCCTCGGAAGAGGATACTGTACCATGTGAAGGACCGGGCTTACCGTCACCTTGAAGTCTCCACAGATGCGAATTTTTCTCTGTTCTTCAGATTTATCATTATTCAATGCTTTCTTCATGACTGGAACGATGGGTGTTGCCCACTCGCTCCAATCTATTTTGGATAATACGCCTGCATTTTCCAAATTCTCCAGCTCTGCCTCGACTGCTGGACGAATTGCGTATGGCACTGGGCTTGCTTTAAAAAACTTGGGAATTGCTGCATCTTCCACTTTTATTGAGGCGGTGATGCCTTTCAAGGTTCCTAGTTTCTCTAGAAAAACTTCTTTGGCGTTGGCCAAGATGTCTTTTAATCGTTCAGGTATGACGTCATCATCGTTTTTTTTCTTACTGGTCACCATCAGTGCCTGAATGGAGTGCCAGTCTAAACGTATTTTCCTGATCCATTCACGTCCTAACAGTGGTGGGCCACCATCTTGTAGAATGTATAAATACAATTTTTGTATTTCCTTGCCGTTGTATACAACAGGCACCCTTATTTTTCCTTTGGGGTATACTTTCTGCCCCGTATATGTTTTTAAGATAATGGATGTGTCTTTTAAAGGTATGCAGAAATAGCCTCTCGTAATCCCGTCGATTTATTACGGTCAGAGCTGATCCTGTATCTAGCTCCATTTTAACTGGGGACCCTGCTATCGTGAGGGTAACCCAAATGGTCTGGTAATCATCTTTGGCAAGTACATTATGTAATTTGAGACAGCTTAGTCTCTTGTTTTCGGAGTCGCTATCACTCTTATGGTCTTCGGAGCTACTGTCCGTCATCATTTGTACCTTTCTGTACTTTTCTTTATTGATTTTTTTTTCCTGTCTGTGGATTTATTTTGTCCAGATATACCTGTGCAATGTGTCCAATCTTTCCGCCTTGCCTGCATGCTTTGTCCTTGAACCAGCAGTCCCTCTGGTCATGGGTGGATCTGCCGCAGCGATAACATCTCTCGAAACCCTGTGTCATTTCATGGGTGCCGAAGTCCTGTGTCTTTTGTTGTATTTCTGCAGCTCCTCTTGCGGCTGCTTCGTATGATACAGCCATACTGAAAGCCTTGTCCAGTGTTAAATCTTTTTCAGAAAGCAGCCTTTTCTGTGTTCCTTCACTTAAGAGACCGCAGACGAATTTGTCTCGAAGATAATCTGCTAGTCCTGCCCGAATTGGCAGTGTTTTGATAGCTTTCTCAATTCGGTGAGGTAATCAGCGTTACTTTCATTCTTGTGTTGATTTCTCTTGAAGAATTTGAATCGTTCCGCTATCAGCCGCGGTGTTGGGTTTAAGTGCTCCTGTAGGGTATCAACAATTTCTTTAAAATCCTTGTCCTTTGGTTTGGCTGGAGTGATTAAATTTCATAACAGCCCGTATGTCTTTGCGCCCATTAGATTCAGCAGTACTGAAGCTTTTTTTTCATCTTCTATTCCATTTGCAGTGCAATATACCTCCACTCTTTCCACATATGTGGTCCAATCCTCTATCTCGCTAACAAAAGCATCAATATTGCCAGACTTAGGCATCTTAGAAAAGATATGGCACTTCCCGCGCTTTTCTTTCTTTTCTGCAGAAAAGATATGGCGCTTCCCGTGCTTTCCCGCCGCTGCTGCCGATGACAACGCTGTTTCCCGCAGTTTCCATTCTTTTATTTATTTATTTATTTACAGTTGGAGACTCGTTCCCGCCGGACTTTCTCTCTAGGTCTGAACGCCGACCTTTTTGCAGCGCCGGCCGTCTCCCGAGTGCTCCCTCCCTGTCTGTTACTGCTTGCCTCCGCTTTCGCTGCTTGGCCCAGCTGTAAAACCAGCCGCTGGAGCCCCAGCCTGACGCCCAGGAAGGATTAGTGCAGTACCTGCCACCAGCTTGGCCAGCTGGTGAAACCACAGCTTTTTTCACTTTCTTGATTCTTCTGGACGCCAGAGGAATCGATGTCCTTGAGGTGCTGCCGAATTGCAGGTAAGTCCGTTTCCACTTCGTTGCCACTGTTGCGTCTGTGTGTTGATAGAGACACTGAAGACAGGAGTTGGTTCATAGGTGTTTACTAAGCAAAGTCTGGAGGGGAACTAACGGATATAATGCAATATACAGGCTTATATAGCCCGAGTGGCCATTACCGGCATTACAGCACGCATGGGGCTCTTAAAGGCACATACACTACAATTGGCCTAACTGGTTTTGATCTGTCTCCGATTTGGCTTAATACATATTCAAAGTCCTGCTGTCTGCTTTTCAAAATACAAAAGCCCTTCACAAAAACTGCACTTTAGGTTTCGATTTCCCCCAAAGCTGCTTGTGCCACAGAGTCCAAACTTTTAAAATCTTGCAGGCTTTTGGCCACGAGGTGTGGACGCCATCTTTGGGTACCCTTTTTAAAATGTCCACGCAGGGTCCCTTTTATTAATAATAAACCTTTGGAGAAATGTGGAAATTTTGCGAATCCTACATACGCTGTCTCTGATTTCTCCCCATATCCCTTGATTCCTTTAGTCTCAAGAAATATATCCAACTCCTTCTTGAATATATTTAATGAATTGGCCTCTACTGCCTTCTGTGGTAGAGAATTCCACAGGTTCACCACTCTCTGGGTGAAGAAATTCCTCCTCATCTCAGTCCTAAATGGCTTACCCCTTATCCTTAGACTGTGACACCTGATTTTGGACTCCCCCGTCATCAGGAACATCCTTCCTGCATCTAGTCTGTCTAGTACTGTTAGAATTTTATAAGTTTCAATGAGATCCCCTCTCATTCTTCTAAACTCTAGCGAATATAAGCCTAATCGAACCAATCTCTCCTCATACATCATTCCTGCCATCCCAGGTATCAGTCTGGTGAATCTTCGCTGCACTCTCTCCATGGCAAGAACATCAAGTATATCCTTCCTTAGGTAAGGCGACCAAAACTGCACACAATACTCAAGGTGTGGTCTCACTAAGGCCCTGTACAACTGCAGCAAGACATCCTTGCTCCTGGACTCAAATCCTCTCGCTATGAAGGCCAACATACCATTTGCCTTCTTAACCGCCTGCTGCACCTGCATGCTTACCTTCAGTGACTGGTGCACAAAGACACCCAGGTCTCATTGCACTTCCCTTTTTCCCAATCTATTGCCGTTCAGATAATAATCTGTCTTCCTATTTTTGCCACCGAAGTGGATAACCTCGCATTTATCCACATTACACTGCATTTGCCATGCATCTGCCCAATCACCCAACCTGTCCAAATCGTACTGGAGTTTCTCTGCATCCTCCTCACAGCACACACGCCCACCCAGCTTTGTGTCCTCTGCAAACTTGGAGATATTACATCTAGTTCCCTCGTCTAGATCATTTATATATATTGTGAATGGCTGTGGTCCTAACACCGATCCCTGCGGCACCCCACTAGTCACTGCCTGCCACTCGGAAAAAGACTCATTTATTCCAACTCTTTGCCTCCTGTCTGCCAACCAGTTCTCTATGCAAGGCAGCACCTTACCCCCAATCCCATGTGCTTTAACTTTACACACTAATGTCTTATGTGGGACCTTATCAAAAGCCTTCTGAAAGTCCAAATGCACCACATCCACTGGTTCTCCCTTATCTATTCCACCAGTTACATCCCCAAAAAATTCCAGTAGATTAGTGAAGCACGATTTACCTTTTGTAAATCCATGTTGACTTTGTCCGATCCTGTCACTGTTTCCCAAGTGCTCTGCTATTACATCGTTTTTAATAGACTCTAGCATTTCCCCCACTACCGATGTCAGGCTTACCGGTCTATAATTCCCTGTTTTCCCTCTACCACCCTTTTCAAATAGTGGGATTACATTAGCTATCCTCCAATCCATGGGAACTGTACCAGAGTCTATAGAATTTTGGAAGATGACCAGCAATGCATCTAGTAATTCTAGGGCCACTTCCTTAAGTAACCTAGGATGTAGATTATCAGGCCCTGGGGATTTATCAGCCTTCAATCCCATCAATTTCCCTAACACCATTTCCCTACAAATACTGATTTCATTCAATTCCTCCCTCTCATTAGAACCTATGTCCCCTGACATCTCTGGGAGGTTCTTTGTGTCCTCCTTTGCGAAGACAGAACCAAAGTATGTATTTAATTGGTTATCCATTTCCTTGTTCCCCATTATAAATTCCCCTGATTCTGTCTGTAAGGGACCTGCGCTTGACTTCACCAATCTTTTTCTCTTCACATATCTATAGAATCTTTTACACTCAGTTTTTATGTTCCCTGAAAGCTTACTCTCATAATCTATTTCCCGCTCTTAATTAATCCCTTTGTCTTCCTTTGCTGAATCCTAAACTGCTCCCAATCCTCAGGTTTGCTGCTTTTTCTGGCCAAATTATATGTCCTCTCCTTGGATCTTATGCTATCTCTAATTTCCCTTGTTAACCACGGTTGAGTCACCTTTTCTGTTTTATTTTTATGCCAAACAGGGATGAACAAATTCTGTACTTCATCCATGTGATCTTTAAATGTTTGCCATTGCCAATCCACTGTCAACCCTTTAAGTAACATTCCCCAATCCATCCTAACCAACTCGTGCCTCATACAATCATATTTCCTTTATTTAAATTCAGGACCTTAGTCTCTGAGTCAACTACTTCACTCTTCATTTTAATGAAGAATTCTATCATATGATGATCACGCCTCACCAAGGGGCCTCGCACAACAAGATTGCTAATTAATACTTTCTCATTACATAATACCCAGTCTAAGATGACCTGATCTCTAGTTGGTTCCTCGACATATTGGTCCAGGAAACCATCCCGTATACACTCCTGGAATTCCTCCTCCACAGTATTGTTACTAATTTGGCTAGCACAATCTATATGTAGATTAAAGTCACCCATGATAACTGCTGTGCCCTTATTGCATGCGTCTCTAATTTCCCATTTAATGCCATCCCCAAACTCAGCATTACTGTTTGGGGGTCTGTATACAACTCCCAATAACGTTTTCTGCCCCTTGGTATTTCTCAGCTCTGCCCATACAGATACCACATCATCAGAGCTAATATCCTTCCTTACTATTCTGTTAATCTCTTCTTTAACCAGCAATGCTACCCCACCTCCTTTTCCTTTTTTCCTGTCCTTCCTGAATATTGAATACTCCTGGATGTTGAATTGCCAGTCTTGGTCACCCTGGAGCCATGTCTCCATAATCCCAATTATATCATATCCGTTTACATCTATTTGTGCAGCTAATTCATCCACCTTATTACAAATGTTCCTCGCATGAAGACAAAAAGCCTTCAGGCTTGAATTTTTAACACTCTTACTCGTTTTAGAATTCTTATTTACTGTTGCTCTGATTAGCATCACCATTTAGCGATTCCACGTGGCGGGTCAGAAGCTGGGCGCACTAGCGTTGTGCTGCCTTTAGAATGCAGAGGCAGCACGGCGCTACTAGGAGTATCCTGAAAGAAAGCATCCTTCTGAAAGGTGAAGTATTACTGAAAGAGAGCCTGCACTGGGAAGAAGAGTGAGTAGATTAATGTTAGCATCATCATTTAGCGATCCAACGTGGCGCGTCAGTTCTCAAGAGTTCCGGTTGCACGTGAGGAGCCAGATATCCATCGCCCGAACATGGTAGCACTTACCACAGCCATAAAATAGAAAATGCTACTGTTCAGGTGACAACTGTCTGCAATGTGAAATGGCAAGGCAGAGACAGGCACAGTTCTCCTCAACGAGAGACGTTCCACAGCAATTCAGCAGCTCAATCTACTTTACTGTCTAAATCTAGAGGAAAATAAAAAATGTTACAAAGCAAAGATCCCATACTGAGAATGAGAGAAGTTTGTACAAACCAGCAGCCTCCTCATGTTTTTGAAGTAAGACATTAGGAATTGCTATCTGTTAATAAAACTCGAGTCAAACCTTCTCAGATTAAGAACAGCATTGCCAAAGGAAAAGCAAGAGGTATACCGTATAAAACCATGTCTCAATTTCTCAAGGGATATCTTGGCAAAGGCAATCAAGATTTGCCAGGATAAGGTAGCACTTACAGGGTTTTGATGGGAAGAATCTGTGCGCACTAGCGTTGTGCTGTCTTTAGACTGCAGAGGCAGCAGGGTGCTAGTAGGATTAGCCTGAAAGAAAGGCAGAAACAGGCACAGATCTCCTCAATGAGAAATGTTCCACAGCAATTCAGCAGCTCCATCTTCTTTACTGACTAAATCTAGAGGAAAGTAAAAAATTTCACAAAGCAAAGATCCCATACTTGCAAACTTAAATCTGCTGCACATTTCTGTCTGTGCTCCTCACTGCAATCTCCATTTCAGGTTGTTGGTCATTTGCTGCATGCAACGCAAGGCCTTTATATTTTTTCAGCTCTTTACCTTTCAGCTTTGCAATTCGCACATCTTTACTTTCTTTTTGAATATTTAACAATGATTGCCTTTTGTACCTATGTTGACAGCAATTTATTTCATCTCTAATGTTAATCTCAGCTGATGCAGCACAAACCTGATGCATGCTTATACTGAAAAATCTGTTAGAATTTGGTAGCTGCTATAATTTTGAAGAGTTGAGGTTGAATTAAAGTTCCATCAGCCAGATATATATAACACCTACAGGAAGATACTTGCACATATATGGAGGAGGGAATGTTACCGTTAGAGATACATTTCCTTGGCATACTCAACATTGCAGAAAAACTGTAAACTGGACAATCTGATGATGGTATAACAAGCAAGGACACCAGAACATGTAGCACTTACAGTTTTTGTTTTCAAGAAGTTATCAGTGCCACTGTGGAGGTGACGTGACATTGTCCATGTCCTATGAAACTACCACCTCCAGTAAAATTATAGAAAGTCTTTGCGGAAGTGAAATACAGAATAAAGCAGAACAGTTAGAGATGAGCACTTAAATACATAAGAGTCAAAATTCCTATATGAAGGCAGGACGAAAGGGAAACATGAACAGTTTTGACATGAGGTGGTTAAAGAAGGCAGTAAATGTCACCCCAATACGGTAGCACTTACCAGGTAGAAAAATAGGAAATGTTAGCGTTAGGGTGACATTTCGCTACAATATTTCGTTACAGAATTGGCGGGCAGGGGATGAGAATGAGAGAAGTTTGTACAAACCAGCAGCCTCCTCATCTTTTTGAAGTAAGACCATAGGAAGTGCTATCTGTTAATAAAGCTCGAGTCAAATATTCTCAGATTAAGAACAGCATTGCCAAAGGAAACAAAGAGGTAAACCGTATAAAATCATGTCTCAATTTCTCAAGGGATATCTTGGCGTAGGCAATCAAGATGTGCCAAGACTAGGTAGCACTTACAGGGTTTTGATGGGAAGAATCTGTGCACGCTAGCGTTGTGCTGTCTTTAGACTGCAGAGACAGCACGGCGCTACTAGGGGTATCCTGAAAGAAAGCATCCTTCTGAAAGGTGAAGTATTACTGAAAGACAGCCTGCACTGGGAAGAAGTGTGTGTAGATTAATGTTAGCATCACCATTTAGCGATCCCACGTGGCGGGTCAGTTCTCAAGAGTTCCGGTTGCACGTGAGGAGCCAGATAGCTATCGCCCAAACATGGTAGCACTTACCACAGCCATAAAATAGAAAATGCTACTGTTCAGGTGACAATTGTCTGTAATGTGAAATGGCAAGGCAGAGACAGGCACAATTCTCCTCAATGAGAAATGTTTCACAGCAATTCAGCAGCTCAATCTACTTTACTGACTAAATCTAGAGGAAAATAAAAAATGTTACAAAGCACAGATCCCATACTTGCAAACTTAAATCTGCTGCACATTTTTGTCTGTGCTCCTCACTGCAATCTCCATTTCAGGTTGTTGGTCATTTGCTGCATGCAACGCAAGGCCTTTATATTTTTTCAGCTCCCTACCTTTCAGCTTTGCAACTTGCACATTTTTACTTTCTTTTTGAATAGGTGACAATGGTTGCCTTTTGTACCTATGTTGCCATCAAATTAATTGGTCTCTAATGTTAATCTCAGCTGATGCAACACAAACCTGATGCATGCTTATACTAAAAAATCTGTTAGAATTTGGTAGCTGCTGTAATTTTGAAGAGTTGAGATTGAATTAAAGTTCCATCAGCCAGATATATATCATGCCTACAGGAAGATACTTGCACATATATGGAGGAAGGAATGTTACCGTTAGAGATACATTTCCTTGGCTTACTCAACATTGCAGAAAAACTGTAAACTGGACAATCTGATGATGGTATAACACGCAAAGACACCACAACAGGTAGCACTTACAGTTTTTGTTTTCAAGATGCTATCAATACCACTGTTGAGGTGACTTTACATTGTCCATGTCCTATCTAACTACCAGCTCCAGTAAAAGTATAGAAAGTCTTTGCGGAAGTGAAATACAGTAAAAAGCAGAACAGTTAGAGATGAGCACTTAAAAACATAAGAATCAAAATTCCTATACAGGTAGACTATCCTTTATCCGAACACCTCGGGACCAGCCGTGTTTTGGTTTTCGGAGAATTTCGGATTTCGGAAGGTGTGTCGGCGGGGGTCTGTGGGGGGGTCGGCGGGGGTCCGCGGGGGGGTCGGCGGGGGTCGGGGCCGGCGGGGTCCGCTGGGGGGTCGGCGGGGGGTCGTGCGCACGACTTACGCTGACGCTCAGCATAAGTCGGTGGGGGTCGGGGTCGGCGGGGGTCCGCGGGGGGGTCAGCGGGGTTTGGGGCCAGCGGGGGGGTCAGCGGGGGTCCGCGGGGGGGTCCGCGGGGGGTCGTGTGCACGACTTACGCTGACGCTCAGCGTAAGTCGGTGGGGGTCGGGGTCGGCGGGGGTCCGCGGGGGGGTCCGCGGTGGTCGGGGCCGGCGGGGGGGTCGGCGGGGGTCCGCGGGGGGTCCGCGGGGGTTCGTGCGCACGACTTACCCTTTATCCGAACTTCCGAAACCGGAACCCTCTAAAAACCGAAGGTTTTTTCGTTCAGCGTAAGTCGTGCGCACGACTTACGCTGAACGAAAAAACCTTCGGTTTTTAGAGGGTTTCGGTTTTCGGAAGTTCGGATAAAGGGTAGTCTACCTGTATGACAGCAGGACGAAAGGGAAACATGAACAGTTTCGACATGAGGTGGTTGATGCAGGCAATAAATGTCACCCCAATACGGTAGCACTTACCACGAGAAAAAATAGGAAATGTTAGCGTTGGGGTGACATTTCACTACAATATTTCATTACAGAGTTGCCGGGCAGGGGATGAGAATGAGAGAAGTTTGTACAAACCAGCAGCTTCCTCATGTTATTGAAATAAAACCTTAGGAAGTGCTATCTGTTAATAACGCTCGAGCCAAATCTTCTCAGATTAAGAACAGCGTTGCCAAAGGAAAAGCAAGAGGTATACCGTATAAAATCATGTCTCAATTTCTCAAGGGATATCTTGGCGTAGGCAATCAAGATTTGCCAGGACAAGGTCGCACTTACAGGGTTTTGATGGGAAGAATCTGTGCGCACTAGCGTTGTGTAGGATTCGCAAAATTGAACTTTATATTATAAAGGGTCGAATGGCAGAAGAGGCCATGATTTTAAAGACTGTTTTAAAAGAAGCCTAGGAAAAAGGGGCATTCAAAATGGCCACCATGCCCCGTGACCAACTTATTGGGACACTTTAAAGTGGTTCCTGCAGTCCTCAGACAGCTTTGTGGATTCAGCCCACATTAAGTTCTGGAAGCTGTTTCTGAGAGAACGAAACCAGACACCCACATATACATATAGATTGGATGCAGATCCAGTCAAGATCGGCCTGTAGATAAAGGCCATCTGAATGTTTACCCAGACAAAACGGAACAGTTTCGTATTCATGAGAAGAGCATCAAGGACCCATTAAGGACATCACCAGGACATTAAAAACAATGAATGTCATTCCAGACCAGAGATGGCCCGTTACTGGCCATCCAAGAACAGTTTAAAATATAATAACTACCCCATTGTGCTCCCAGCCCGCCAAAAATAAAACAAAAGACTAACCTGATTTGGCGCGAGATAAGGGCTTCTGATGAGAGGTATATCTGGGAACCCAGGGGTAGAAAGAGGAAAGGAAGCCATCGTGGTGCTACCATCGTATCGGTAGCATCATCGCTAGAAGAAGGAGAAGAAGACGGTTCGAGCCGGCGTCCCGCCCCGGGGTAAAACATCGGGAGATCATCGACCAACCCCGGGCCATTGACGAAACAGGAGGCCATCGACCCACTCCGGCTCGGGAGAAGAGTCAATAAAAAACTACAGAAGAAATGATGGGGGCCAGCCCGAGGCTCCTCTGACCAGGGTCGAGCAGACGATCCCCGACCCCGCCGACATCCAGACCAGCCGGTGTCCAGCCGTCCCCGACCCCCACCTCAGGAGAGGTGTGGCGCAGCTCGCTGGGGCTCCAACAACCACGTGGAGACGGGACGCCTGAAAGGATCAAACGCAGACCTGTTTCAAAACCTTACACTTCCTAGTTGGATTGGTGAGCATGTTTCTGGCCCTTCATAATCAGATCTAGATAGGTTTAAGGGGGTGGACATTTAAGGGTATAATTAACATGAGTTGTTGTCCCTCGATATTCCGTGTGTTTTCCCCATTTCATGATGATCCTTGTAGAGTATAATATGCCTGTACTTGCCTTAGTTAGTATTGTGTCGTTATGATTCGTTTGTGTTTTCCCCTCCCATGTACCCTCTTATTTGCTTCCATTTTGATTTGTTTTACATTATGCAATAAAATTCCATTTCCTTTCATCAAACTTGGTCTATAAGAGTTTTCTCTACATTGTAGTTCCTGCCCCAAAGTCCAGAGTACAGAATCTAAGGGGCGAGTGGGTCAAACCACTCACGGTTTTACTGTGCAAGAGAGAGAGGCCTCTGGAGAGAGAAACCTCTGCGATCTAAAACCCCTTACAGAAAATGGCGACTGCGGCAGGACTCTGGCAGCAGGATTGCAATGTACTAGATCCAAGTTTGAATGGTAGAAATGCAATGGATGAGAGGATAGCAGATTATGTCTTTGGCAAGGTAAATCTCACTAAGCAGTGGATTTCCGATCTGTTACTGGATGGGCATCTGGTGGACGCAGCCATCAGGTGGACAGAGAGCAAAGAGCATAAGAAGTCAGTGGAGAAGGCAGTGTGGCTGATGTGTTACAAGAAGCAAGTCCAGACCTTGGACCGGGTCGTTGCAGCACAGGCAGCCAGGTTCACAACCCAGGCAGCAGAGATAGAGGAAAAGGCCATGGGTGGGGAAAAACTCATCACAGCGCTTCACGCGCTGAATCAGGAACGCCAAGTGGTAGCTAGTCAACATCAGGCTAGAATAGAGCACCTGGAGTGCCAGGTCACTGAGGCAAAGATCAATGAAACGAGGATACGGGAGAAAAACGTCCGCCTCGCACAACAGCTAAGAGTGCAGGAGGAGAGAGTAGTGGAGGTTAAGGCAGCTTACAAGCTAGCCCTCGAGCACGGGTTCGAGAGCACAGACCATGGCCCCTGCCAAAAGACCATAGAGGACCTGAGAACGGCCCTGGTTAAGGCAAAAGGCATGGTGTGTCTCATCAGCCCGAAAGCCAGTCACATGGACTTTTTAAAGGAATCGAAACAGCCGATTCCGGCCGAAGTAGTTGTGGCACAAGCCACCGAGCCCTCAGCACCACCGAGCTATAGTGAGGCTTGGCTGGAGAAACAGGGGGTGGTAAAAGAGGAGGTAGCCGAGGTGGAATGTGAGGAAGAACAGCCACTGGTAGCAAAGCCGGAACCGGCACCGATGTGTCCTGCTCGGCACCAGAGGTTCGGTCCCAACGCCGCAAATGGTGATGCCGGACCCCACCAGAACCAGCTCGTGGTGCCCTACGCTGCCCAGCAATTAAGGTCCATGGTGAGCCACCTCGCAAGACTCACAGTAAAGGGAGATCCCTCGATTCATTTCAGGGAGATAGTGGAGACAGCAGCCATTAATGACCGTGACGATCAGGAACAGGTGAAAATGTTGCTTTTCTCCCTGGATTGCACAATCCTTCAGTGCCTCTCAGATGAGAGTAAGAGGGGACGGAAAGGGTATGTGGATCTCAGGGAGGAAGTTTTAGAAGTAATGGGAGTGGACGACGGTAGTCCGTTCGACCGTGTGGAAGGGATTGTGCAGCTATCTGGAGAACCCCCATGGGTTTTCGCAGAAAGGCTGTGGCCAGTGTATCGACGCAGCTGTCCGGGCATGCCTGACCGGGTTGCAATGAACGACGAACAGCGGGTTCATTGGCTCCGTTGCTTGGTTACCAACATCTTGCCGCAGATACGGGCCCTAGCCAGATCTTGGTTTGATCCCCAAGGCCCCGGTGTCACGGAGGAGACGGTGCTCTGCCAGCTCAACGTTGCGTATAAGAATTGTAGAAGTCAGGAAACACCTCCCCAGAAGGGAAAGGTGCATGAGGCAAAACCCGCAGCCCCAAGCAAGAAGGAGTGGCGTCAGGAGGGGAATCGCCCTGCCCAAGCCAAGCTCAATTGCTACGGGTGTGGGAAGGATGGACATTGGCGCAAGGACTGTAGAAATCCATGGAAGGATAATAAGGGAAAATTTCCCGCAGCCTAAGCCCAAGCCCAGACCGCCGCCCCAGCACCAACCCAAACCCAAGCCATAGCTCCTGCCCCAGCACAAGGAGTTGGTGCAGCTATGGATCCCGCTGCGATTGAATCAATCATAGAGGCAATGCGGTCTCTGATGATCGCGCAGGGGAAGATAGCCGTCACCACTGGTCTTGTCGTTCCTGAAACCCCGACCGCTGTGCCCAAATGACTAGAGCCAGTGCAGCCCATTTACTTGTGTGTGCTGCGATATGATGTATGGAGGCAACCCCTCGTGGAGATGGAAGTGGAGGAGGTGAAAGGGATCTATTTGCTGGATACAGGGGCATCGTGCACTGTGATCCACGCAGATCACCCTGCCACCTCACCTCTGTCCACCGGGGTTCCATATATTCTGTCGGGCTTCACAGGCAAGGAACAGGCTGGCGCATTTTCCATTCCCCTCTCCGTTCATTTAGGACCACTCCGCACCAAGTGGAAGTGTATACTGATGAAATGGGAGGTGGAGGGTGGAAAGGGGATCCTCGGATCCGATTTCTTGGTAGAACACGGGATCCTCGTGGATCTAAGAAATCATTGTCTTTGGGGAGCGGGTAAGGGTAAGCTGGTCAAGGTAGTCATCATCCCAGGGAAAGGAGAGAGAGGGACCCTGTGTACCGTGAAGCCAAAAGAGGGCTACGACCTCAAGCTCATGGTCACAGGCATCCCACCAGATCTGCAGACATTCGTGTCAGACAATCTGACTACGTTTGCCACGCACAAGCACGATTGCGGGAGGGTCACTGGGTTTGAGGTCAGAGTAGACGGAGACCCCATGGCCCGACCCCAAAAACAGTACAACTTCCCCCGGGAAGCGGAGCCCGACATGGAGACAGCAATGTCTTCACTGGTGCAGCAGGGCGTGTTGAGACCGATAGTCACCCATGTAAACTCTCCGTTATGGCTGGTGAGGAATCCAGACGATTCCTGGAGATCCACGGTGGACTACAGAGTCCTCAATAGCAACATCCCAGCCTGCGCGCCGACGGTGAGTATTCCAGCATCTGCGACCACTTTCACGGTGCTGGATATTTCCAATGGGTTTTGGTCTATCCCTTTAAGGAGGGAGGATCAGTACAAGTTTGCCTTTACCTTTAAAGGGCAACAGTACATCTGGAACTGCTTGCCACAGGGTTTCCACAACAGCCCCAGCATTTTCCATCAATGCATGGCAGGGAGTTTAAAGGAGTTCAGCCAGCCCAACCAACTAGTACAATATGTGGACGACCTGCTCCTGTTCATGGATTCCAGAGAGGAGCATGGCCCACTATTGGCCGAGCTATTGGAGCTGTTAGGCAGAAAGGGTTTTAAGGTGAATCCGAAGAAGGCACGGATCGGCCAGCAGGAAGTAAAATTCTTGGGTCTGACCATCCATGCCGGCGAAAGAGCCATAGATAAAGCCAGACGGGAATCGGTGCAAGAACTACCGATCCCCACCACCGTAACAGGTGTGAGGTCCTTTCTGGGACTGACCGGGTACTACAGAGACTTCATTGAGGACTATGCAGCCACAGCCGCCCCGCTGCTCCGACTCCTACACAAGGGAATAGAGTGGTCCTGGGATGAGGGTTGCCAGGCAGCATTTGAGAAACTCAAGAGAGACTTGCAGACCGCGCCAGCCCTGCGGGCCATAGATGGGGGAGAGGAGTTTTTCCTGGAGGTAGCGGCTAGCGGGGATAGCTTGAGCGCTGTACTGCTTCAAGAGCGACACAGCAAGCTGAGGCCAGTGGTCTATTCCTCCAGAGTGCTCACTGATGTGGAAAGGAGTTTTTCCAATTGCGAGTGGCATCTTCTGGCCAAGCATTGGGCTGTGAAAAGGTTTCTGATCTTCACAGGCACCTCTCCTATCACTCTCCTCACCCATCACACACCCACCCGAATGCTTCTAGATGGAAGGATTAAGGATGGGACAGTAAGCAGTGCACACAATGCGCGCTGGACCCTCCTCCTTTCACAGATGGAGCTGAAGGTAAAGGGTCTCTGCGAGCCCAAGCTCACGGCTAACATGGTATATCCCGGAACAGCCCATCGGTGTTCCGTAGAAGTGGTATGGGAGGTGGATGTAGGTTTACGGGCCGGGATACATCCCACGGGCCGCGAGATCTACGTAGACGGTTCCAGCACGGTATCCGCTGGCGAACGACTCACAGGATGTGGAGTTTATGACCCCGCGGCAAACATTGCCCTGGCGATTAAGCTCCCCAGCACTATGAGCGCCCAGCAGGCTGAACTCTCTGCGGTAGTGTACGTCGTTACACACCCCGAGATCTTCCCCACCTCATACACAATTTGCTCGGATAGCATGTTCACATGCAACTCGTGTACGGAGTACCTAGCCATCTGGTCCCGCCGCGGATATACCTCTGCGGACGGGCGACCCTTAACCGTAAAGCCCCTGTTAGAAAAGATCTTAGCTGCGGTGGGAGAGAAAGGGGAAGTCTTTATCCAGAAGGTAAAGGCCCATTCCTCCATGGAGCCCTGCGGCGAGGGTAATCAGCAAGCAGATACGCTAGCCAGGGAGGGTGCCCGCACCGGCACTTTCTGGGATCCCTATGGGTCCAAACCCGTGGCAGTAATCCGAGGCAGGGATGGGACTCAGGGAACCACAGGGGTAACACTGCCCCCAGACCTCAAGACCGTCCAAACCCTAGATCCCGCCCTAAAAACAGTCCTCAATGCCATCACTGAGGGCAAGGAAGTAGAGGGTCCATACGGTACAACAGCCCTTTCCATCAAGGAAGGCATGCTGTTCCGAGAGGAACAGTGGGTTGTGCCGCAGCAGCACTGGAGGGTATTCCTTGAACTGGCCCATGAGGGTCCAGGAGCAGGACACCCCGGGCCTGAGGTCACCTGGCAACGGGTGGAACAGGCGGGGTGGTGGCCGGGACTTCGGGACGATGTCCACGAGTTCTGTGCCAATTGCCTAGTGTGCACTGCGAACAACCCAGACCCCCAGAAAAGGAAGGTGCCTTTGGGACACATCAGGAGAGTAGAGGGACCATGGCAGTCGATACAGATCAATTACATCGGGCCACTGCCCACCGCCCAGGGAGGTTTTAAGTACTGCCTCATCCTGGTGGATGTGTTCACCAAGTGGGTAGAAGCCTTCCCATGCTGAACAGTCACAGCACTTGGTACTGCCAGGATCTTGGTCTGGGAGGTGTTCTCGCGGTGGGGACTACCACGATTTGTGGAGTCTGACCGAGGGGCTCATTTCACTGGCCAAGTGATGCTGGACACCCTCATGCTCTTAGGCATTGAAGGGAAGTGGCACGTGGCCCACAATCCACAGTCATCTGGGATTGTGGAACGCATGAACCGCACCCTAAAGGAAAAGCTGAGGAAGGAGATGAGGGACTCACCCCAGAAATGGGCGGAGGCCTTGCCCCTAGTCCTCATGGGGATCCGGGCTAGCCAGTCTAAAAGTACGGGGTACTCCCCGCACAAATTAATGACTGGGAGAGTCATGCGAACCCCCACCCATGTACTAGCCCCGGTGCTCACTGAGGGTCAGCTCCAAGCGGTAAATCGGGACAAGTTTGCCCGAACCCTTTTTGAGCGCCTGAAACAGATTTATGGGCAAACGGCTAGGAACATGGGAAGGCAGCATCAGGGCAACCGATTGCTGCTTGAACCCCAAAAAGCACATGAGTGGGAAGTTGGAGATCAGGTCATGGTGAGAGACTATGCCCGAGTAGGGAGTTTAGAACCACTATACATGGGGCCCTACAGCATTGTAGACAAGGCCAGCCCCATGGTATATGCAGTGAAGTTGCCCCGGCGCACTAAATGGTTTCACATCAATCAGTGCAAACTAATTAAGCCAGGTGCAAGAGTACCAGCAACCGAAGCCAGGTCTGAGGGTGAAAATCTTCAGCCTGAGGCGTGCAAAAAGTCACAGACCCCACAGGCTGGCGTTGTAGCCTGCTTGGAAGGAGAGGCTGTCCCGCCCACCTGGGGGGAGGTTTCCCCAATGGCCTGGGACTCGGACGAGGAGGAGCCCGAAGATCAAGGCCCTCCCCCTGATCCGAACGCTATCGGAGCTGAGGAGCCCGAACAAAAGGGCCACCCCCTTGATACGATTCTGGAGGAGGTGGAGTCGGAGGATGGAGATCCCGCCCTCGACTCAAGTTTGGGAGAGGTAGAAATTGGGGGCGGAGATCCTCCACCTGTAGGGACAGGTGAGGAGGAGTTGTCTACCACAGACCCAAATCCCAAAGGGGCGGAGCCTGAGGGAAGGGAGCCGAAGCCGGCAGTCGTGGAGGAGCCACGGGCTGTGAGAGCCAAGGTCCCACCCAAAGGTCCACTCGCTACGGGAGCCTCACCAAAGGCACCCCCTCGCAGGTCGCCTCGGGCGCCCCAGCCAAGGAAGCCCTGGCCCGATTCCCCCACCTTCAGTAAACGCAGACTTGGGAAACCCCTGGCAGAACGCAGTCCCCAGTTGACAGCAAAAGGCTGCGAGGAACCCAAGCCACAGGTCACTGCAGCCCCGCCACAGGGAGCGGCAAGCTGCAGTCCAATCAGGGATTAGGCAAGCCGCCCGGGGACGGGCGGCGCTGTACATAAGTTTAAGTTTTAAGTTTAAGGTGTGTAAATATTAAAGTGAGTAGTGTTAAGTAGTTTTGAATCTGCCCAGTACGTGTGTGTTGTTTTGGGATCGAGGTTGAAAGACCCGATCATGCCTTCACCTAAGCCAGAATCTCTCGGGAGCCTGGCGGCATTGTTTAATTTGTTGCAGGAACCAGGAGAAAGATGAGCAGGATCCTTGTCGTGGCCATGATGATTGGGTACAGTGTGGCCTATCGGGGCCGCACTAAGGACTCCACAGTGTACGGGTGCTCTGGCAACAGAGGCCCCATCGCGATTGACGGAACCGGCCCGCGGGACGCTGAAGAGACTGCCGCCTACTTCCATGAAGGAAGATGGCCAGGCTGGCTGGGGTCGAACTCTACTGAATACTCCAGCCAGATGGGGTTTGCATACAGAGAGACATCTCTAATGTGCCCCAGGGTGCGGATCATAGCACCCAGAGTCAGCGTTACCGTCGGGAAGAAGATTTGCCTGGTGTGCAATGGACATGTACCTTTGAATCACTGGTGATGGCTACGCAAGTTGAGCAGCACCATGAAGAACTCCACGGTCGAGTGGGAGAGATTGGGTAACAACACCCATTGGACTATTACGGGGACTCATGGGGGGTTGAGTGTCTGTTGGGACAAATGGTGGGAACCAGATGAGGGGATCTACATCTGTATGTGGGGTTCAGAACGCGCTTGCCCCACAGGCGTCGCCATCTTTTTCCAAAGACAGTGGCAAGATGCTGGGAGAGGAATGAGGTGGGACGTCAGCACACGGGCGTGTGGAGTCCCATACTCTCAGATCCCAGTAAACGCCACTGAGCTCATCACCCGCCCCCGCAAGCCCCTGCCCATGATTCCGGTAGCCAAAGCCCGCAAGGAAGGGTGCCCCACCACTACCAAGGGACCCGGGAACGGATTGGTATTAGTACCCACAGGTCAGGTGCTGTACCAAGGGGTACACTACGCGGTGGCTTTGGTGATTTTAAACCTCACCGAGGTGCACTTGCCCGAGTGGTGCCCCAAGGAAACGGAACAATTGTACCAGGTCCTGTTAACAAACATGTTTAAACAGTTTTACGAATTCGACTTTGCCGATGTCGACAGAGCCGAATTGTACACCACACCACATGAGGTCTTGGACAGGATAGGGAGGCAAAGAAGGGGTGCAGTAAATGATATTTTCACAGCTTTTAATACAGGAACTTCCGTCATCAACACACTGGATGATGTGGAGCTGCAAACCCAAATCAATGGTTTGAAAACACAGTTAAGAAAGATACTGACTGACGAGAACAAGGTAGTGGGTTCTGAGTTACATGAGGACCGGGCCATGACACTACACTTAAAAGAGATAATAGCTGAACTGGAGAAACACGCCAAAATGGTAAATGCTCTCATCAGGGAGGATCGGAATGCGTCCGATCAGGCTGCGCAGAACAAAGCTTGTGTGCTATACGGGGCGTGGTTACTGGCCGAGGGCCGCAGTAACCTGGAGGATTTGAAACAAGGTTTAGTCCCCTCCTGGATCAGCAACAAGCACCTCGCAGCCCTCCACCCTTTTGCGAATGCATTGAGTCCGTGCCAGCTCAGACTAGCTTCAGAAGCCTACCCAGTCCCAGTGGACTGTGGATGGTCTAATCACACCATTATGAGTATAGTGGTAAGAATGCCGGTGATGGGAAAGACAGCTAAACCCGCCCCGGTATGCAGGGTGGAGAACATTGGACTCATTCAGGGGGGTGCGCACATTCACTACACAGGGGACCCACCTTACGTCATTCGATGGGAGCATGCAATGACGAGTACCGACCTCTCGGGGTGCCGGAGCCGGGGAGCACACATCATCCTGTGTCCCCAGCACTTGAATGCCCATTCAAAACCAAAGTGCGGGTTCAGAACTGCTGGCGCGGAGCCTATAAATTGCACCATGGAGGCAATGGCACAAGGCCATGTGCCCCCACAGGTGGCATATATAGGAGGCGGCACATACTGTGTCACCACTGCAGCGCCCCTCTACCAACATGGACAGCATGGTTGGTGTCCGGTGAGTGACAGCAGCTTCTGTTTCAAGCCCAGGGCAGAAGTTCAAGTGGCCCAAGAGCAAATTGTCCCCATTCCTGAACCTTCCACTGTTCACATCACTGTTAAAGAGAATTTCACCGATCTGCAGCAATTCGTTGCACATTTTGGATATATCATTCCCCCTCTCCCTGAACACTTCACCAAGATATTAAAAGCCATTGTTGTTTCACAGAAACATTTCTATACACTGGAGCAGAAGACTTTAGAGATAGGGGCAGACATATTGGATATAGTGACCCCACCGTGGTAAGACCTGTTCACTAATATAGAAGTCCCTTCTTGGATTAGGATAGCCTCCCACATTCTTGTAGTGTGCCAGGTTATCATTGTAGTTTATTTACTGTTTGTACATTGTAAAAAGATCAAACATTCGCAAAAGTATGAGAAAAGAGGGGAATGGAGGGAGCATTATGTGCGGGTAGAAGAAGAGACACCCGTTTAGATTTTTGCTGCTCTGTATAAAGTTAAAGTTTTCCCTCCCTCCTCTGTATTATTTTGATATGTATTCATGTGCATTTTATTTTTTGCGTGTGTATTTTATTTTTATTCTTGAAGTTTATTAGATGTGTTGTTATTATTAAAAGATAGTATGTGTGCACCAGGTGATGTAAGGGTTTTAGGCCCCCCTCCATGCCTGGAAGTGAGTATGTCAAATTTCACATCTGAAGTATTGTCATCTATGGATGCTTAATGTACACTAGGTTTTTCTGAAATGGGAAATGCATGTGTCGTGGGGTCATAGATAGGTAAGTACTGGGGATGCTTTGATTATGGAAGGTTAGAAAATTTTGCTCACCCAGAATTATGATACTTCAAGCAAGTTACAGTATCATCAGGGGGGAGTGTAGGATTCGCAAAATTGAACTTTATATTATAAAGGGTCGAATGGCAGAAGAGGCCATGATTTTAAAGACTGTTTTAAAAGAAGTCTAGGAAAAAGGGGCATTCAAAATGGCCGCCAGACCCTGTGACCAACTTATTGGGACACTTTAAAATGGTTCCTGCAGTCCTCAGACAGCTTTGTGGATTCAGCCCACAGTAAGTTCTGGAAGCCGTTTCTGAGAGAACGAAACCAGACACCCACATATACATATAGATTGGATACAGATCCAGTCAAGATCGGCCTGTAGATAAAGGCCATCTGAATGTTTACCCAGACAAAAGGGAACAGTTTCATATTCATGAGAAGAGCATCAAGGACCCGTTAAGGACATCACCAGGACATTAAAAACAATGAAGGTCATTCCAGACCAGAGATGGCCCGTTACCGGCCATCCAAGAACAGTTTAAAATATAATAACTACCCCGTTGTGCTCCCAGCCCGCCAAAAATAAAACAAAAGACTAACCTGATTTGGCGCGAGATAAGGGCTTCTGCTGAGAAGTATATCTGGGAACCCAGGGGTAGAAAGAGGAAAGGAAGCCATCGTGGTGCTACCATCGTATCGGTAGCATCATCGCTAGAAGAAGGAGAAGAAGACGGTTCGAGCCGGCGTCCCGCCCCGGGGTAAAACATCGGGAAATCATCGACCAACCCCGGGCCGTTGACGAAGCGGGAGGCCATCGACCCACTCCGGCTCGGGAGAAGAGACAATAAAAAACTACAGAAGAAACGATGGGGGCCAGCCCGAGGCACCTCTGACCGGGGTCGAGCAGACGATCCCCGACCCCGCCGACATCCAAACCAGCCGGTGTCCAGCCGTCCCCAACCCCCACCTTAGGAGAGAGGTGTGGCGCAGCTCGCTGGGGCTCCAACAACCATGTGGAGACGGGACGCCTGACAGGATCAAACGCAGGACCTGTTTCAAAACCTTACACTTCCTAGTTAGATTGGTGAGCATGTTTCTGGCCCTTCATAATCAGATCTAGATAGGTTTAAGGGGGTGGACATTTAAGGGTATAATTAAGATGAGTTGTTGTCCCTCGATGTTCCATGTGTTTTCCCCATTTCATGATGATTTTTGTAGAGTATAATATGCCTGTACTTGCCTTAGTTAGTATTGTGTCGTTATGATTCGTTTGTGTTTTCCCCTCCCATGTACCCTCTTATTTGCTTCCATTTTGATTTGTTTTACATTATGCAATAAAATTCCATTTCGTTTCATCAAACTTGGTCTATAAGAGTTTTCTCTATATTGTAGTTCCTGCCCTAAAGTCCAGAGTACAGAATCTAAGGGGCGAGTGGGTCGAACCACTCACGGATTTACTGTGCAAGAGAGTGAGGCCTCTAGAGAGTGAAACCTCTGCGAGCTAAAACCCCTTACAAAATCTGTTAGAATTTGGTATCTACTATAATTTTGAAGAGTTGAGGTTGATTTAACGTTCCATCAGCTTGCCAAGATTTGCCAAGACAAGGTAGCACTTACAGGGTTTTGATGGGAAGAATCTGTGTGCACTAGCGTTGTACTGCCTTTAGACTGCAGAGACAGCACGGCGCTACTAGGAGTATCCAGAAAGAAAGCATCCTTCCGAAAGGTGAAGTATTACTGAAAGGGAGCCTGCACTGGGAAGAAGTGTGAGTAGATTAATGTTAGCATCACCATTTAGCGATCCCACATGGCGGGTCAGTTCCCAAGAGTTCCGGTTGCACATGAGGAGCCAGATATCCATCGCCCAAACATGGTAGCACTTACCACAGCCATAAAATAGAAAATGCTACTGTTCAGGTGACAATTGTCTGTAATGTGAAATGGCAAGGCAGAGACAGGCACAGATCTCCTCAATGAGAAATGTTTCACAGCAATTCAGCAGCTCAATCTACTTTACTGACTAAATCTAGAGGAAAATAAAAAATGTTACAAAGCAAAGATCCCATACTTGCAAACTTAGATCTGCTGCACATTTGTCTGTGCTCCTCACTGCAATCTTCATTTCAGGTTGTTGGTCATTTGCTGCATGCAACGCAAGGCCGTTATATTTTTTAATCTCCCGAACTTTCAGCTTTGGAATTCACACATTTTTACTTCCTTTTTGAATAGGTGACAATGATTGCCTTTTTGCACCTAAGTTGCCATCAAATTAGTTGGTCTCTAATGTTAATTTCAGCTGATGCAGCACAAACCTGATGCATGCTTTTACTAAAAAATCTGTTAGAATTTGGTATCTACCATAATTTTGAAGAGTTGAGGCTGAATTAAAGTTCCATCAGCCAAATATAAATCACGACTACAGGAAGATACTTGCACATATATGGAGGAGGGAATGTTACCGTTAGAGATACATTTCCTTGGCATACTCAACATTGCAGAAAAACTGTAAACTGGACAATCTGATGATGGTATAACAAGCAAAGACATCACAACAGGTAGCACTTACAGTTTTTGTTTTCAAGAAGCTATCAGTGCCACTGTGGAGGTGACGTGACATTGTCCATGACCTATGAAAGTACCAGCTCCAGTAAAAGTATAGAAAGTCTTTGCGGAAGTGAAATGCAGTACAAAGCAGAACAGTTAGAGATGAGAACGTAAAGACATAAGAGTCCAAATTCTTATATGCCGGCAGGACGAAAGGGAAACATGAACAGTTTTGACATGAGGTGGTTAAAGTAGGCAGTAAATATCACCCCAATACGGTAGCACTTACCACGTAGAAAAAATAGGAAATGTTAGCGTTAGGGTGACATTTCGCTACAATATTTCATTACAGAGTTGGCGGGCAGGGGATGAGAATGAGAGAAGTATTTACAAACTAGCAGCCTCCTCATCTTTATGAAGTAAGAGCTTAGGAAGTGCTATCTTGTAGGAGTTGCTGCACTCCTAACAAAGAATCTATAACTTACTGGAAGTTAACAAACTGAATTTATTGTCTAAGAAGTTTACAAAACAAGAAACTACAGGAGAAGCTCAAAACAGGTCTTTTCCCTTTCAATCCACACGAGGACTGGCTGGCCCCGCCCTCTACCTCTGACGTCATGATGTCATTATGTTTCCCGCCGAAGGGGACATCACGTGACCCACGTGATGACGCCATCGTGTCAGATCGCGATGTTGTCGATCTAGCTCTGTTTAACCAGAGCCAACTTGAAAGGTAATAACATTGGTTGCAGACAATTAATGCTAGAGGTAATAACATTGGTTACAGACAATTGTATAAGTCACTGTAAGAGTCTCTTAGTTGTTTTGCCACATACGCCCCCCCAGAATTGTCTTTAACGAAAAGAGTCAATCGCTGAGGAGGTCGGACAAGTCTGTGGGACCGGCTCTGAAATTCCCGGAGGGGAAAACGCTGAGCAGGCGGCGAACTGGTAGGCAGCACGGCATTGTCAGGTGTGGTAGCGGCCGGCGGCCGGCTGCGGCGCGGAGGCCGCGCCAGCTCGATCGGTCGTTCGAGGTCCAGGTGCGCAGGCTTGAGGCGATCGACAGAGATGTGATCCGGTTTGCCCCCGACATCAATCACGAAACTCTTGTCCCCTGCCTGCAAAACCTTGAAGGGTCCGGCATACGTCAGTGCGAGCAGGGTACGATGGCCATTCTGGCACACAAACACGAACTTGGCTTTCGACAACTCCCCCGGGACGTTGGACGAAAGACAAAACCGTGCCGTGAGGTCGGAACTGGGTGGAAACTGCGGGCCACATCCCGGAGGGTCTCTTTTTGTGTGGCCGCGGACCATGGTCGCGTAGGTAACGGCAGGAATTCACCTGGGTCTCGAAGCGGTTGCCCGTAAACCATCTCCACCGCCGCCAACTGGAGATCTTCCTTCAGCACCGTGCGGAGTCCTAACATCACCCACGGTGGTTTGTTGACTCAGGATGCATCCAGCAGGCTGGCCCTGAGCGACGCATTCAAGAAGCGGTGGAACCGCTCGCACAAGCCGTTCGCTTGTGGGTGATAGGCCGTAGTGCGGTGGAGTTTAACGCCCAACACGGAAATCACCTCGTTCCACAGTTCGGACGAAAATTGCGGCCACCGATCTGACGAAATATCTGCAGGGACACCAAAACGGGCTACTCAGGATGAAACGAAAGCTCGAGCCTCCACCGCGTAGTCTGACGCGTCCGTCGTGAGAGCGATGGTGGCTCCCGGCAGGGGGTGTGCTAACATGGTCGCATTGGCGAGTGCGGCTTTCGTCTCCTCGAAAGCACGATCCATGTCCTGTGACCATACCACAGGGTCCTTTCCCGTCGAGCCTCTGAGGGCCTCATATAGAGGACGCATGAGCTGTGCAGCCCTGGGGATGAAACGATGATAGAAGTTAACCATCCCCAGGAACTCCTGTAAAGCTTTCACGGATTTCAGTTTCGGGAACACCGCAATTGCTTCCACCTTGACCCGAAGTGGCGTTGCCCCCATGGGGGTTATGCAGTGGCCCAGGAAATCCAGTTGCGATAGGCCGAAGCGGCATTTGTCCGAGTTAACGATGAGGCCGTGCTGCTGAAGCCGTCTGAAAAGGACCCGAAGGTGCTCGAGGTGTTCCTCCTTGGAGGTGCTGGCAACCAGAATATCGTCCAAATAAACAAACAGAAAGTCAAGGTCCCGCAGGACTGAATCCATGAGGCGCTGAAATGCCCGTGCAGCGTTCTTAAGCCCAAAGGGCATTCGCAGGAATTCAAAGAGTCCAAAGGGTGTAATTACCGCTGTCTTTTCGACATCCTGAGGGTGCACCGGCACCTGATGGTAACCACGGACGAGGTCGATTTTGGAGAAGATGGACGTCCCCGCCAAATGTGCTGAGAAGCCCTGTATATGGGGAATGGGGTAGCGGTCGGGCGTCGTTATGTCATTGAGGCGGCGATAATCCCAACAGGGCCGCCATCCCCCGCCGGGCTTGGGGACGATGTGGAGAGGGGAGGACCAGGGGCTACTGGACCGACGGATGATCCCCATTTTTTCCATCACAGCGAACTCCGCCTTTGCTGCCGCTAGCTTGCTGGGCTCGAAACGTCGCGCCCTGGCGTAAACAGGCAAGCCGGTAGTCGAAATATGGTGCTCCACCCTATGTTTGATGGTCGGAGCCGAAAGGTTGGGCTTCGTCAACTCGGGGAAATCCCCGAGGAGACGGGCGAAATCGTCGGGCTGCGGCCGCGCACATGAAATCGTGTGTGACGCAGCCATGCTGCGCGCCCCCGAAATATCATCGAGCGTGGCGGCGCGAACGAGGCGTCGATTTTTCACGTCCACCAACCTAAAGTTGGCGCCTAAAAAGTCAGCACCCAACAGGGCCTGTGAGGATTGAGCAGTGATGAAATTCCAGCTGAAAAACTGTCCACCGAAACATACTCGGATGAGGCGCTTCCCGCAAGTGCGGATCGAACCCCCATTGGCTGTTTGCATAGGGGGACCACGGCTGCCGGAGCGAAGGTCTATGACCGAGGCGGGCAGTATGCTGCATTGCGCCCCCGTGTCGCATAGAAAATGACGGCCGGAGATGGAGTCGGTTACATAGGTGAGATTCCCGGAAGCACCGATCACCATCGCGGCCGCGGGGGAAGTACCGGGACCAGCGTGCTTGACTCGCGGCGGTCTATTCGACGGTCTGGTAACGAAACTGCACGGCGAGCGGCAGCAGCGGGCCTTCGGGCCGAAACAGGCGTGGTAGTAGCAGAAACCGGTCGTCGGAGGCACCTTTGTCGGAGCCGGGACCGGGCTCTTCGTGGCGGGGCGTTGCGCGAGGGCGCAGTATTGTTGCCGGACCGCGTAAATCTTATCCGCCTCTTTGGCGAGTGCGACGCAGTCTGCGGTTTCTGCTCGGGCGAGGGACGCCTGTACTTGCTCAGGAAGTTGAGTAAGGAACAGTTCACGAAACAGAAAGCACTGGGGCTCGGACCCCAGGAGAGTCAGCATATGACTCATCATTTCCGAGGGTTTGGAGTCTCCTAACCCTGGTAGAGCCAGTAAACGGCGAGCGCGCTCCGCTTTGGTGAGACCAAATACCTGCAGCAATCGTGTCTTGATGGCGACATACTTGTCAGCAGTCAGAGGACTATCCAGCAGGCTGATGATTCTCGACGCCGTCGAGCTCTCGAGGGCGGAGACCACGTGGAGATATCTGGTCTGATCCTGAACGATGTTGCGGAGCTCAAATTGCGCCTCGGCTTGCACAAACCAAGAGGCTGCCTGTTGTTCCCAGAATTGGGGGAGCTTCAAGGCCACTGCATTGGCCTCCATCACTGGCCTGTGTTCGGCGTTCACCGCGAAAAACGATCTCGAGGAATCGGGGTCACCAATGTAGGAGTCGCTGCACTCCTAACAAAGAATCTATAACTTACTGGAAGTTAACAAACTGAATTTATTGTCTAAGAAGTTTACAAAACAAGAAACTACAGGAGAAGCTCAAAACAGGTCTTTTCTCTTTCAATTCACACGAGGACTGGCTGGCCCCGCCCTCTACCACTGACGTCATGACGTCATCACGTTTCCCGCCGAAGGGGACGTCACGTGACCCACGTGATGACGTCATCGCGTCAGATCGCGATGTTGTCGATCTAGCTCTGTTTGACCAGAGCCAACTTGAAAGGTAATAACATTGGTTACAGACAATTAATGCTAGAGGTAATAACATTGGTTACAGACAATTATGTAAGTCACTGTAAGAGTCTCTTAGTGGTTTTGCCACAATCTGTTAATAAAGCTCGAGTCAAATCTTCTCAGATTAAGAACAGCATTGCCAAAGGAAAAGCAAGAGGTATACCGTATAAAATCATGTCTCAATTTCTCAAGGGATATCTTGGCGTAGGCAATCAAGATGTGCCAAGACAAGGTAGCACTTACAAGGTTTTGATGGGAAGAATCTGTGCGCACTAGCGTTGTGCTGCCTTTAGACTGCAGAGGCAGCACGGCGCTAGTAGGAGTACCTGAAAGAAAGCTTCCTTCCGAAAGGTGAAGTATTACTGAAAGACAGCCTGCACTGGGAAGAAGTGTGAGTAGATTAATGTTAGCATCACCATTTAGCGATCACACGTGGCGGGTCAGTTCCCAAGAGTTCCGGTTGCACGTGAGGAGCCAGATATCCATCACCCAAACATGGTAGCACTTACCACAGCCATAAAATAGAAAATGCTACTGTTCAGGTGACAATTGTCTGTAATGTGAAATGGCAAGGCAGAGACAGGCACAGTTCTCCTCAATGAGAAATGTTCCACAGCAATTCAGCAGCTCAATCTACTTTACTGACTAAATCTAAAGGAAAATATAAAATGTTACAAAGCAAAGATCCCATACTTGCAAACTTAGATCTGATGCACATTTTTGTCTGTGCTCCTCACTGCAATCTCCATTTCAGGTTGTTGGTCATTTGCTGCATGCAACGCAAGGCCTTTATATTTTTTCAGCTCCCTACCTTTCAGCTTTGCAATTCGCACATCTTTACTTTCTTTTTGAAAAGGTGATAATGGTTGCCTTTTTTACGTAAGTTGCCAGCAACTTTAGTTGGTCTCTAATGTTAAGCTCAGCTGATGCAGCACAAACCTGATGCATGCTTATATGAAAAAATCTGTTAGAATTTGGTATCTAATATAATTTTGAAGAGTTGAGGTTGAATTAAAGTTCCATCAGCCAGATATATGTCACGACTACAGGAAGATACTTGCAGATATATGGAGGAGGGAATGTTACCGTTAGAGATACATTTCCTTGACATACTCAACATTGCAGAAAAACTGTAAACTGGATAATCTGATGATGGTATAACAAGCAAAGACACCAGAACATGTAGCACTTACAGTTTTTGTTTTCAAGAAGTTATCAGTGCCACTGTGGAGGTGACGTGACATTGTCCATATCCTATGAAACTACCACCTCCAGTAAAATTATAGAAAGTCTTTGCGGAAGTGAAATACAGAATAAAGCAGAAGAGTTAGAGGTGAGCACTTAAATACATAAGTGTCAAAATTCCTATATGAAGGCAGGACGAAAGGAAAACATGAACAGTTTTGACATGAGGTGGTTAAAGAAGGCAGTAAATGTCACCCCAATACGGTAGCACTTACCACGTAGAAAAAATAGGAAATGTTAGCGTTAGGGCGACATTTCGCTACAATATTTCGTTACAGAATTGGCGGGCAGGGGATGAGAATGAGAGAAGTTTGTACAAACCAGCAGCCTCCTCATCTTTTTGAAGTAAGACCATAGGAAGTGCTATCTGTTAATAAAGCTCGAGTTAAATCTTCGCAGATTAAGAACAGCATTGCCAAAGGAAAATCAAGAGGTATACCGTATAAAATCATGTCTCAATTTCTCAAGGGATATCTTGGCGAAGGCAATCAAGATGTGCCAAGACTAGGTAGCACTTACAGGGTTTTTATGGGAAGAATCTGTGCACGCTAGCGTTGTGCTGCCTTTAGACTGCAGAGGCAGCACGGCGCTACTAGGGGTATCCTGAAAGAAAGGATCCTTCCGAATGGTGAAGTATTACTGAAAGAGAGCCTGCACTTGGAAGAAGTGTGAGTAGTGTAGTGTATGTGCCTTTCAGAGCCCCAGGTGTGCTGTAATGGCCACTCGGGCTATATAAGCCTGTATATTGTGTAAATATCCGTTAGAACCCCCCCCCCCAAGACTTTGCTTAGTAAACACCTATGAACCAACTCCTGTCTTCAGTTTCTTTATCAACACACGGACAATACAGTGGCGACGAAGTGGAAACGGACTTACCTGCAATTCGGCAGCACCTCAAGGACATCAATTCCTCGGGCGTCCAGAAGACTCAAGAAAGTGAGAGAAGCTGTGCTTTCACCAGCTGGCCAAGCTGGTGGCAGGTACTGCGCTAATCCTTCCTGGGCGTCTGGCTGGGGCTCCAGCGGCTGGCTCTACAGCTGAGACAGGCAGCGAAATCGGAGGCAAGCAATAACGGACTGGGAGGGAGCACTCGGGAGACGGCCGGTGCAGCAAGCAGGTCAGCGTTCAGACCTGCAGAGAAAGTCCGGCGGGAACGAGTCTCCAACTGTAAACAAATAAAATTTTTAAAAAAAACAAAGAACGGAAACCGGGGGAAACAGTGTTGTCATCGGCAGCAGCGGCGGGAAAGCGCGGGAAGCGCCATATCTTTGCTGCTGAAAAGAAAGAAAAGCACGGGAAGCGCCATATCTTTTCTGAAATGCCTAAGTCTGGCAATATTGATGCTTTTGATCGCGAAATACAGGATTGGACCACATACGTGGAAAGAGTAGAGGTATATTGCACTGCAAATGGAATAGAAGATGAAAAAAAAGCTTCAGTACTGCTGAATTAATGGGCGCAAAGGCATACGGGCTGTTACAAAATTTAATCACTCCAGCCAAAACAAAGGACAAGAATTTTAAAGAAATTGTTGATACCGTACAGGGGCACTTAAACCCAACACCGCTGCTGATAGCGGAACGATTCAAATTCTTGAAGAGAAAACAACACAAGAATGAAAGTAACGCTAATTACCTAACCGAATTAGGAAAGCTACCAAAGTACTGCCAATTCGGGGCAGGACTAGGAGATTATCTTCGAGACAAATTCGTTTGCAGTCTCTTAAGTGAAGGAACACAAAAAAGGCTGCTTTCTGAAAAAAATTTAACATTGGACAAAGCTTTCAGTATGGCTGTATCATCCAAATGTGAAATGGCAAGGCAGAGACAGGCACAGATCTCCTCAATGAGAAATGTTTCACAGCAATTCAGCAGCTCAATCTACTTTACTGACTAAATCTAGAGGAAAATAAAAAATGTTACAAAGCAAAGATCCCATACTTGCAAACTTAGATCTGCTGCACATTTTTGTCTGTGCTCCTCACTGCAATCTCCATCTCAGGTTGTTGGTCATTTGCTGCATGCAACGCAAGGCCTTTATATATTTTCAGCTCCTTACCTTTCAGCTTTGCAATTCGCACATCTTTACTTTCTTTTTGAATAGGTGACAAAGGTTGCCTTTTTTACCTAAGTTGCCAGCAATTTAGTTGGTCTCTAATGTTAATCTCAGCTGATGCAGCACAAACCTGATGCATGCTTATACTAAAAAATCTGTTAGAATTTGGTATCTACTATAATTTTGAAGAGTTGAGGTTGAATTAAAGTTCCATCAGCCAAATATATATCACGACTACAGGAAGATACTTGCACATATATGGAGGAGGGAATGTTACCGTTAGAGATACATTTCCTTGGCATACTCAACATTGCAGAAAAACTGTAAACTGGACAATCTGATGATGATATAACAAGCAAAGACACCAGAACATGTAGCACTTACAGTTTTTGTTTTCAAGAAGTTATCAGTGCCACTGTGGAGGTGACGTGACATTGTCCATGTCCTATGAAACTACCCCCTCCAGTAAAATTATAGAAAGTCTTTGCGGAAGTGAAATACAGAATAAAGCAGAAGAGTTAGAGATGAGCACTTAAATACATAAGTGTCAAAATTCCTATATGAAGGCAGGACGAAAGGGAAACATGAACAGTTTTGACATGAGGTGGTTAAAGAAGGCAATAAATGTCACCCCAATACGGTAGCACTTACCAGGTAGAAAAAATAGGAAATGTTAGCGTTAGGGTGACATTTCGCTACAATATTTTGTTACAGAATTGGCGGGCAGGGGATGAGAATGAGAGAAGTTTGTACAAACCAGCAGCCTCCTCATCTTTTTGAAGTAAGGCCTTAGGAAGTGCTATCTGTTAATAAAGCTCGAGCTAAATCTTCGCAGATTAAGAACAGCATTGCCAAAGGAAAAGCAAGAGGTATACCGTATAAAATCATGTCTCAATTTCTCTAGGGATATCTTGGCGTAGGCAATCAAGATGTGCCAAGACTAGGTAGCACTTACAGGGTTTTGATGGGAAGAATCTGCGCGCGCTAGTGTTGTGCTGCCTTTAGACTGCAGAGGCAGCATGGCGCTACTAGGGGTATCCTGAAGGAAAGCATCCTTCCGAAAGGCGAAGTATTACTGAAAGAGAGCCTGCACTGGGAAGAAGTGTGAGTAGATTAATGTTAGCATCACCATTTAGCGATCCCACGTGGCGGGTCAGTTCCCAAGAGTTCCGGTTGCACGTGAGGAGCCAGAAATCTATCGGCCAAACATGGTAGCACTTACTGTAATGATATCAGCAAATAGTGATGGTATTTGCCTGTTTGATTATTATGCCTTACCAGCATATTTGCCTGTTTGATTATTTATGCCTTACCAGCAGAGGGCATGTGAGACAAGCAGTTTAGTTTTAGTTTCGTTTTAGATGGATCTCTAAGATGGTGTCTCCTGTAATGCTGTTAACTGTGTTGAACATACTTTAGATTAAAAGACATTCTCTTTCATAAATGTGTCGTCATTGAACCCACATAGAAATCAATACATGGTGTCAGAAGAAGAAGTGATTGAAAGAGATGAAGAGGAAAAATCTGAAGTTAAATCAGCTCTCCACATATTAGCAAGCCAAAAGAGAAAATCGTTACTTACCTTGGAGAATAGCTAACGAAGTGAAAAATGGAAGGATTACACCCACCGGCGAAGCTTCAGTTGACAAGTAAAGTGGCTGAAAATTGGAGAAGGTTCAAACAATGTTTGGAGTTGTATTTATCAGCAATCGGAGCTGACGAGAAAAGTGATAAAATGAAAGCGTCAGTGTTCTTACATGTCGTGGGTGATGAAGCGCTGGAGGTGTATAATAACTTCACATTCGCTGCTGATGGAGACAAAATGAAGCTGGATAAAATAATGGAACAGTTTGAGGCCTACTGCATACCTAAAAGTAACGTGACGTTTGAGAGGCACAGATTTTTCACATGTGTACAGAAAATGGGAGAGACTATTGATCAGTATGTGACTGAACTGAGAAACAGAAGCAAAACGTGTGAATTTGGGGGACTGACAGACTCGCTGATAAAAGACAGACTGGTGTGTGGTATTCCAGATAATGGTCTAAGGGAAAGACTGCTAAGAGAGCAAAATCTAGACCTGGGAAAAGCCATAGCACTGTGTAGGGCTACAGAGACTGTGAAGTCGCAGGCAAAGGAGCTGTTCAGTGACAGTAGCTGCAACGTGGATGCAGTGAGAAAGAACGGACACAAACCGTTTAACAAAAAGAGCGCCAATGTGAAAAAAGAGGCGTGGCCAGCGAACAAAAATGAAAGGGGCAATCGAAAGTCATGTAGTCGATGCGGTACACAGCATCCACCAAAAAAGTGTCCAGCATATGGTAAAACATGCAATAGTTGCAACAAAAACAACCATTATGCCCGTTGCTGTAAGAACCAAGTGCAACAAAGCAAGGTCCATGCAGTAGATGAAAGTGAGATAGAGGAGTTCTATGTGGATGTTGTGTCTGAAAACAAAAAAGAAAAAAGAGACTGGATGTTGACACTAAAAGTGAATGACATACACATTCCATTTAAATTGGATACTGGAGCACAAGTTAATGTGATATCAGAGACTGATTTTAAGAAAATTAGACCCAGACCAAAGATACATGGAATAAAAGTGAAAGTGACAGGATACTCAGGTACTGATATACCAGTGAAAGGAAGATGCATTGTCAAAGTGACACACAAGGACAGAGAGCACACGCTAGCATTAATCGTGGTGCCAAAGGATGTGCAAGCCATACTAGGTTTAATAGCCTGTGAGAGACTGAACCTGGTAAAGAGAGTCCTCATTGTGGAAAGCGAAGGAGAGACAGTCTATGATGAACTCATGAAAGAGTACAACGGCCTATTTAAGGGTCTAGGCTGCATTCCAGAAGAGCACACGATCAGAGTAGATAAAAGTATGCCAACGGTCATACATCCATGCAGAAAAGTTCCGTTTGCTCTTCAAAAGCAACTGAAGGCAGAGTTGGACAGGATGGAAAGCCTGAACATGATTCGGAAGATAGATGAGCCAACTGAGTGGGTGAGTTCCCTCGTCATTGTGGACAAAAAGAATGGAAAGCTCAGAATTTGCCTGGATCCAAGAGATCTAAACAGAGCAATAAAGAGAGAGCACTTGAAGCTTCCTACACATGAGGAAATCATGTCACAGTTTGCAAATGCAAAGCATTTCAGCAAGTTAGATGCATCATCAGGATTTTGGCAGATGAAACTGGACGAGGCAAGTTCAAGACTGTGCACGTTCAACAGTCCATTTGGCAGATACAGATTCCTAAGGTTACCATTTGGCATTGCCTCAGCTCCTGAAGTGTATCACAAAACTATCCATATGATCTATGAGTACCTGGAGGGAGTTGATACCTCAATGGATGACATCATAGTATGGGGAACCACGAGAACTGAGCATGACGAGAGACTGAAAAAAGTGCTGGAAGCAACAAGGAAAACAAACCTGAAGCTGAATAGAGAGAAATGCCAGCTCGGGGTGACAGAACTGACATTCGTGGGAGATATCCTTAGCAGTGAGGGCATCAGACCAGATCCCAGAAAGGTGTCCGCCATTGAGAATATGCCAAAGCCACAATGCAAAAAGGACGTGCAGAGGTTTAATGGAATGATCAATTACATGGGTAAATTCATATCCAACCTCTCAGAAAAGATGGCGCCACTGAGACAACCAACTGAAAAGAAAATAGAATGGGAATGGAATCATGAGCATGAGAAGTCATGGAGCGATCTAAAGAAACTGCTCACAGAGGAACCACTTCTGAGGTTTTATGACCCAGCGAGACCCATCAAGATATCATCAGCTGCATCACAGAGTGGGCTCGGTGCCGTTCTTCTGCAAAAATATGACGACTGGCAACCTATTGCATATGCATCGCGCTCAATGACAGACGCGGAGATGCGATATGCTCAAATAGAAAAGGAGCTGCTCAGCATCACATACGCCTGTGAAAGATTTCACCAGTTTGTGTCAGGACAAGCAATCAGTGTGGAGACTGACCATAAGCCCTTGATTGCATTGTTCCAAAAGCCACTAAATAGCTGTCCGCTTAGAATACAAAGAATGATGATCAGGCTGCAACGCTATACACTGAATGTTGCGTACACACCGGGTAAGCTGATGTATACAGCAGACACGTTGTCCAGAGCTGTTGACCCAAGAGAGCCCGCAAACACCAAAATGGATGAAAAAGTAAACATCTACGTGGACATGATCACAAGTGCACTGCCCATAGCAGATGCAAAAATGGAGCTCATAAAGACTGAGACAAACAAAGATGAAACAATGAGACGACTGAGGAAAAGCATCTTGGATGGATGGCCCAACATGAAGCAAGACTGCTCACCTGACATGGCAGAGTACTGGAACTGCAGGGCGGAACTATCACTGGTCGAAGACATCATCTACAAAAGGAAGTAAAATAGTTATCCCAAAGAGTCTGAGAAAAGAGATGCTAAAAAGGATCCATGGAGGACATCTGGGAATCGAAAAGTGTAAGAAAAGAGCACGAGAGGTGATGTGCTGGCCATGAATCAACCAAGATGTGACAAATGAGGTGTCAAACTGCACAATATGCCTGAAATATCAAGCAAGCAATCCTGTGGAACCACTAAAGCCACACCCAGCGCCAGACAGACCTTACCAGAAGGTAGGCGCTGACCTATTCGTATGTCAAGGGAAGGACTATCTTGTAGTCACAGACTATTACTCCCTGTATCCAGAGGTTTGTAGACTGTACACCACCACTGCAGATGCTGTGATAACATGTATGAAAGCCATATTCTCCAGACATGGTGTGGCAAGCGAGGTCTTCACAGACAACGGACCCCAGTTTTACAATGCAAGTTTCCGACACTTTGCCAAAGAGTGGGACTTTGTCCACACAACGTCAAGTCCTCACTTTCCACAGTCCAATGGACGAGTGGAAAAATCGGTCCAGACAGTGAAAAGACTGATGTACAAGGCAAAAGACAGTGGAACTGACTTCTACCAGAGCATGCTTGTATACCGCACAACGCCGCTCGAGTATGGCATGTCACCAGCCCAACTCCTTATGGGACGTCTGCTAAGGTCAAACCTACCCATCCCAGAGAACCTCCTGAAAACAAAAGAGGGGGAGAAAGTGAGGAAGTTCAAAGAACAACAGAAAGAAAAGCAAAAGTACTACTATGACAGAGGAACACAAAACCTACCTGAACTCCACACTGGTGATCAAGTAAGGTTCAAAGACAAAACAAACATATGGACTCAGAAGGGAACTGTCTTGAGTGAAGTCCAACCAAGATCATACACCATTCAGACAGATGAAGGTGCTGTTCTGCAAAGAAATCGTCGGGATCTTCTCATGGGACCAGCCACAGCAAGTCAAAAGACTGATACTGTTGAACAACCTGATCACACAGCAGGTCAAAAGACTGATACTGTTGAACAACCTGATCACACAGCTGAGAAACCATCATCTGAGGCAACAACTCAGATTCAAGGACAATCAATCAGAAAATCCTCAAGACACGTGAAGCCTCCTGAGAGACTCATTGAGCAAGTTTAAGGACTATTGTTATAGAAGGAAGTAATGTTATCTTATTCTCTCTTCAAGTTCTAGTGTATTTACATATTTCATGTGAACACACAAAACAAGGTTAAAAAACCTTGATCGTGATAATGATAATGTACGTTCATTAAGTGTTACAGTTAAAAGGCAGAGTAATACAAAGAAAACATGTTAGATAAAAGTAAAATACTTTTGTATTAAGAAAGGGAGATGTAATGATATCAGCAAATAGTGATGGTATTTGCCTGTTTGATTATTATGCCTTACCAGCATATTTGCCTGTTTGATTATTTATGCCTTACCAGCAGAGGGCATGTGAGACAAGCAGTTTAGTTTTAGTTTCGTTTTAGATGGATCTCTAAGATGGTGTCTCCTGTAATGCTGTTAACTGAGTTGAACATACTTTAGATTAAAAGACATTCTCTTTCATGAATGTGTCGTCATTGAACCCACATAGAAATCAATACACTTACCACAGCCATAAAATAGAAAATGCTACTGTTCAGGTGACAATTGTCTGTAATATGAAAAGGCAAGGCAGAGACAGGCACAGATCTCCTCAATGAGAAATGTTTCACAGCAATTCAGCAGCTCAATCTACTTTACTGACTAAATCTAGAGGAAAATAAAAAAAGGTTGCCTTTTTTACCTAAGCTGCCAGCAATTTAGTTGGTCTCTAATGTTAATCTCAGCTGATGCAGCACAAACCTGATGCATGCTTATACTAAAAAATCTGTTAGAATTTGGTATCTACTATAATTTTGAAGAGTTGAGGTTGAATTAAAGTTCCATCAGCCAGATGTATTTCATGACGACAGGAAGATACTTGCATATATATGGAGGAGGGAATGTTACCGTTAGAGATACATTTCCTTGGCATACTCAACATTGCAGAAAAAATGTAAACTGGATAATCTGATGATGGTATAACAAGCAAAGACACCAGAACATGTAGCACTTACAGTTTTTGTTTTCAAGAAGTTATCAGTGCCACTGTGGAGGTGACGTGACATTGTCCATGTCCTATGAAACTACCACCTCCAGTAAAATTATAGAAAGTCTTTGCGGAAGTGAAATACAGAATAAAGCAGAACAGTTAGAGATGAGCACTTAAATACATAAGTGTCAAAATTCCTATATGAAGGCAGGACGAAAGGGAAACATGAACAGTTTTGATATGAGGTGGTTAAAGAAGGCAGTAAATGTCACCCCAATACAGTAGCACTTACCACGTAGAAAAAATAGGAAATGTTAGCGTTAGGGTGACATTTCGCGACAATATTTCGTTGCAGAATTGGCGGGCAGGGGATGAGAATGAGAGAAGTTTGTACAAACCAGCAGCCTTCTCATCTTTTTGAAGTAAGACCATAGGAAGTGCTATCTGTTAATAAAGCTCGAGTTAAATCTTCGCAGATTAAGAACAGCATTGCCAAAGGAAAAGCCAGAGGTATACCGTATAAAATCATGTCTCAATTTCTCAAGGGATATCTTGGCGTAGGCAATCAAGATGTGCCAAGACTAGGTAGCACTTACAGGGTTTTTATGGGAAGAATCTGTGCACGCTAGCGTTGTGCTGCCTTTAGACTGCAGAGACAGCACGGCACTACTAGGGGTATCCTGAAAGAAAGCATCCTTCCGAAAGGTGAAGTATTACTGAAAGAGAGCCTGCACTGGGAAGAAGTGTAAGTAGATTAATGTTAGCATCACCATTCAGCGATCCCACGTGGCGGGTCAGTTCCCAAGAGTTCCGGTTGCACGTCAGGAGCCAGATAGCTATCACCCAAACATGGTAGCACTTAACACAGCCATAAATAGAAAATGCTACTGTTCAGGTGACAATTGTCTGTAATGTGAAATGGCAAGGCAGAGACAGGCACAATTCTCCTCAATGAGAAATGTTTCACAGCAATTCAGCAGCTCAATCTACTTTACTGACTAAATCTAGAGGAAAATAAAAAAAGTTACAAAGCAAAGATCCCATACTTGCAAACTTAGATCTGCTGCACATTTTTGTCTGTGCTCCTCACTGCAATCTCCATTTCAGGTTGTTGGTCATTTGCTGCATGCAACGCAAGGCCTTTATATTTTTTCAGATCCCTACCTTTCAGCTTTGCAACTCGCATATTTTTACTTCCTTTTTGAATAGGTGATAATGGTTGCCTTTTGTACCTATGTTGCCATCAAATTAGTTGGTCTCTAATGTCAATCTCAGCTGAAGCATGCCCAAACCTGATGCATGCTTATACTAAAAAATCTGTTAGAATTTGGTATCTACTATAATTTTGAAGAGTTGAGGTTGAATTAAAGTTCCATCAGCCAAATATATATCATGACTACAGGAAGATACTTGCATATATATGGAGGAGGGAATGTTACCGTTAGAGATACATTTCCTTGGCATACACAACATTGCAGAAAACCTGTAAACTGGACAATCCGATGATGGGCTAACAAGCAAAGACACCACAATAGGTACCACTTACAGTTTTTGTTTTCAAGAAGTTATCAGTGCCACTGTGGAGGTGACGTGACATTGTCCATATCCTATGAAGCTACCACCTCCAGTAAAAGTATAGAAAATCTTTGCGGAAGTGAAATACAGTATAAAGCAGAACAGTTCGAGGTGAGCATTTAAAGACATAAGAGACAAAATTCCGATATGAAGGCAGGACGAAAGGGAAACATGAACAGTTTTGACATGAGGTGGTTAAAGCAGGCAGTAAATGTCACCCCAGTACGGTAGCACTTACCACGTAGAAGAAATAGGAAATGTTAGCGTTAGGGTGACATTTAGCTACAATATTTTGTTACAGAGTTGGCGGGCAGGGGATGAGAATGAGAGAAGTTTATACAAACCAGCAGCCTCCTCATTTTTTTTGAAGTAAGACCTTAGGAAGTGCTATCTGTTAATAAAGCTCGAGTTAAATCTTCTCAGGTTAAGAACAGCATTGCCAAAGGAAAAGCAAGAGGTATACCGTATAAAATCATGTCTCAATTTCTCAAGGGATATCTTGGCGTAGGCAATCAAGATGTGCCAAGACTAGGTGGCACTTACAGGGTTTTTATGGGAAGAATCTGTGCACGCTAGCGTTGTGCTGCCTTTAGACTGCAGAGACAGCACGGCGCTACTAGGGGTATCCTGAAAGAAAGCATCCTTCCGAAAGGTGAAGTATTACTGAAAGAGAGCCTGCACTGGGAAGAAGAGTGAGTAGATTAATGTTAGCATCACCATTTAGCGATCCCACGTGGCGGGTCAGTTCCCAAGAGTTCCGGTTGCACGTGAGGAGCCAGATAGCTATCACCCAAACATGGTAGCACTTACCACAGCCATAAAATAGAAAATGCTACTGCGATAGCAAAATACTGCAGATGTTGGAAATCCGAAATAACAACAGAAAATGCTGGAAAAACTCAGCAAGTCAGGCAACATCCGTGGAGAGAAATTTGAGTTGACGTTTCGGGTTTGACCCTTCTTCAAAACTGGAGAGAAAAGGAACTAGATCGAAGGCAGGGCTGCGATCGGACAAAAGAATTAAAGAACCAAAAGAAGTAAAAGAGATTAGAAGCTAGACGAGATGGTAATAGGCTGTGATTAGGTGTAAAGTGTACTGGCAGGGCAAAAGATAGCTGCCAGGTGTGAGAGAGAAACAAAAGGAAAGGGGGGGGGGAAAGGAAAGGAGTGGAAAAATATGTGAAAATGAAATAGGGGACGAGGTTATGATCTGAAATTGTTGAACTCGATATTGAGACCGGAAGGCTGCAGACTGCCTAATCGGAAGATGAGGTGCTGTTCCTCGAGTTTACGTTGAGCTTCCGTGGAACAGTACAAGAGGCCAAGGACGGTGAGGTCCGAGTGGGAATGGAGCGGTGAATTGAAATGACAGGCGACCGGAAGCTCGGGGTCACCCTTACGGACTGAACGGAGGTGTTCCGCAAAGCGGTCACCCAATCTGCGTTTGGTCTCCCCAATGTAGAGGAGACCGCATCGTGAGCAGCGAATACAGTATACTAGATTGCGAGAAGTACAAGTAAATCGCTGTTTCACCTGGAAGGGGTGTTTGGGGCCCTGGACAGTGGGGAGGGGGGAGGTATAGGGGCAGGTGTTACATCTCCTCCGCTTGCACGGGAAGGTGCACGGGTCCTCAGTTCCACTTCATCCTTCGACTCATCCGACGCTTCAACAAAAAACTTTTCTTCTTCCTTTCCGATGTCAAGGATCGCAAGCTTCATCAACTCTTGGACACCAACGCCCCTCCGGAACCTTCTTCTCCTTCACTTTCCTCTGACCCCCCTTCTCCCAATCTCACCCCCTGCCGTGTGTTCACTATCCCCTCTGACCTTCCACTCTCTGACCCTGAACGATCAGTCCTCAGCAAAGGCCTGAGCTTCATCCCCTTACGCCCCCACCTCAATGAATTTCGAGCTCGGCACGATGCTGAGCTCTTTTTCCGCCGCCTTCGTCTCCGTGCCCACTTCTTTGGCCAGGAGTCCTCCCCCCGCACAACTGACCCTTTCTCCCGCTTGCAGAATTCCCATTCTACCTGGACCCCTCCCCCTGGCCTCTTACCCTCTCTAGATCTTTTCATCGCTAACTGCCGCCGTGACATCGGCCGTCTCCATTTCTCTGCTCCCCTCAGTCACTCCAACCTACCTCCCTCTGAACTTGCAGCACTCCATTCTCTTAGATCCAACCCTGACATTGTCATTAAACCCGCTGACAAGGGTGGTGCTGTTGTTGTTTGGCGTACTGACCTCTACCTAGCGGAAGCTGAACGCCAACTCTCCGACACCTGCTCCTACCTCCACCTGGACCATGACCCCACTACCGAACATCAAACCACCGTTTCCAAGACTGTCACTGACCTCATCTCCTCTGGAGATCTTCCCCCCGCTGCCACCAACCTCATAGTTCCCCAACCCCGCACAGCCCGCTTCTACCTCCTTCCCAAGATCCACAAACAGGACTGCCCTGGTAGACCCATCGTTTCAGCCTGTTCTTGCCCTACGGAACTTATCTCTTCCTATCTTGACTCTATCTTTTCTCCCCTTGTCCAGTCTCTTCCCACCTACATCCGCGACTCTTCGGACGCCCTCCGCCACTTTAACAGTTTCCAGTTTCCTGGCCCCAACCGCTTCCTTTTCACCATGGACGTACAATCCCTCTACACCTCCATCCCCCACCCGGATGGCCTGAGGGCACTCCGCTTCTTCCTCGAACAGAGGCCCGACCAGTCCCCATCCACCACGACCCTCCTCCGCCTGGCTGAACTTGTTCTCACATTGAACAACTTCTCCTTTAACTCCACTCATTTCCTCCAAATCAAAGGTGTTGCCATGGGTACCCGCATGGGTCCTAGCTATGCCTGCCTTTTCGTGGGCTATGTGGAACAATCTTTGTTCCAGTCCTACTCGGGTCCCCTCCCTCACCTCTTTTTCCGATACATTGATGACTGTATCGGTGCCGTTTCCTGCTCTCGCCCCGAACTTGACAATTTCATTCACTTTGCCTCCAATTTCCACCCTTCCCTCACCTTCACATGGTCCATCTCTGACTCTTCCCTTCCCTTCCTCGACTTCTCCATCTCCATCTCTGGGGATAGGTTATCGACCAATATTTACTACAAGCCCACTGACTCCCACAGCTACCTGGACTACACTTCCTCCCACCCCGCTTCCTGTAAGGACTCTATTCCATTCTCCCAGTTTCTCCGCCTCCGCCGTATCTGCTCCGACGATGCCACCTTCCACACCAGTGCTTCAGACATGTCTTCCTTTTTCCGCAACCGAGGATTCCCCTCTACCGTGGTTGACACTGCCCTCGACCGTGTCAGTTCTATCTCCCGCACCTCTGCCCTCACCCCTGCCCCTCCCTCCCGGAACCACGATAGGGTTCCCCTTGTCCTCACCTTTCACCCCACCAGCCTCCACATTCAACGGATCATCCTCCGGCATTTCCGCTACCTCCAAAGTGATCCCACCACCAAACGTATCTTCCCCTCCCCTCCCCTTTCAGCATTCCGCAGGGACCGCTCTCTCCGAGACACCCTAGTCCACTCCTCTATCACCCCAAACAGCCCTTCCCCTTCGCCTGGCACCTTCCCGTGCAAGCGGAGGAGATGTAACACCTGCCCCTATACCTCCCCCCTCCCCACTGTCCAGGGCCCCAAACACCCCTTCCAGGTGAAACAGCGATTTACTTGTACTTCTCGCAATCTAGTATACTGTATTCGCTGCTCACGATGCGGTCTCCTCTACATTGGGGAGACCAAACGCAGATTGGGTGACCGCTTTGCGGAACACCTCCGTTCAGTCCGTAAGGGTGACCCCGAGCTTCCGGTCGCCTGTCATTTCAATTCACCGCTCCATTCCCACTCGGACCTCACCGTCCTTGGCCTCTTGTACTGTTCCACGGAAGCTCAACGTAAACTCGAGGAACAGCACCTCATCTTCCGATTAGGCAGTCTGCAGCCTTCCGGTCTCAATATCGAGTTCAACAATTTCAGATCATAACCTCGTCCCCTATTTCATTTTCACATATTTTTCCACTCCTTTCCTTTCCCCCCCCCCTTTCCTTTTGTTTCTCTCTCACACCTGGCAGCTATCTTTTGCCCTGCCAGTACACTTTACACCTAATCACAGCCTATTACCATCTCGTCTAGCTTCTAATCTCTTTTACTTCTTTTGGTTCTTTAATTCTTTTGTCCGATCGCAGCCCTGCCTTCGATCTAGTTCCTTTTCTCTCCAGTTTTGAAGAAGGGTCAAACCCGAAACGTCAACTCAAATTTCTCTCCACGGATGTTGCCTGACTTGCTGAGTTTTTCCAGCATTTTCTGTTGTTATTTCGGATTTCCAACATCTGCAGTATTTTGCTATCGTACTAGTGTTTGGTTCACTGCCACACCTCTTCTAGGAATGCCTACCTTGAAGAAGTTCTGCTCTTCTCTGCGACGGGATCTCCGTTTGGCTCTTCAACCTTGTTCATCTTCATTACTTTCAGTTTCCCTTCTCGTGTTTGATCAGGTATTTGCCAAGACTCGGTTTCACAGCCACATCATTTTCCTCAGCAACTGTCTCCGGTTCCGACTTACTCCACGTGGATTCCAACTAAACTTCCACCCTTCGTGCTTCGGATCCACCCAGGATTACAAATATCTCCAAGATATTCATCGTTCCTCGAACTACTGCTCTCGCCGCATCCTGAGATCCACGCTCAACGCCATGCGGCGCCACATGAACACACTCGACTTCTCTCTTCAGCAACACCGGCGCACTCTATCTCAAAGCTGCCCGGGTCCTCAGTTCCACTTCATCCTTCGACTCATCCGACGCTTCAACAAAAAACTTTTCTTCTTCCTTTCCGATGTCAAGGATCGCAAGCTTCATCAACTCTTGGACACCAACGCCCCTCCGGAACCTTCTTCTCCTTCACTTTCCTCTGACCCCCCTTCTCCCAATCTCACCCCCTGCCGTGTGTTCACTATCCCCTCTGACCTTCCACTCTCTGACCCTGAACGATCAGTCCTCAGCAAAGGCCTGAGCTTCATCCCCTTACGCCCCCACCTCAATGAATTTCGAGCTCGGCACGATGCTGAGCTCTTTTTCCGCTGCCTTCGTCTCCGTGCCCACTTCTTTGGCCAGGAGTCCTCCCCCCGCACAACTGACCCTTTCTCCCGCTTGCAGAATTCCCATTCTACCTGGACCCCTCCCCCTGGCCTCTTACCCTCTCTAGATCTTTTCATCGCTAACTGCCGCCGTGACATCGGCCGTCTCCATTTCTCTGCTCCCCTCACTCACTCCAACCTACCTCCCTCTGAACTTGCAGCACTCCATTCTCTTAGATCCAACCCTGACATTGTCATTAAACCCGCTGACAAGGGTGGTGCTGTTGTTGTTTGGCGTACTGACCTCTACCTAGCGGAAGCTGAACGCCAACTCTCCGACACCTGCTCCTACCTCCACCTGGACCATGACCCCACTACCGAACATCAAACCACCGTTTCCAAGACTGTCACTGACCTCATCTCCTCTGGAGATCTTCCCCCCACTGCCACCAACCTCATAGTTCCCCAACCCCGCACAGCCCGCTTCTACCTCCTTCCCAAGATCCACAAACAGGACTGCCCTGGTAGACCCATCGTTTCAGCCTGTTCTTGCCCTACGGAACTTATCTCTTCCTATCTTGACTCTATCTTTTCTCCCCTTGTCCAGTCTCTTCCCACCTACATCCGCGACTCTTCGGACGCCCTCCGCCACTTTAACAGTTTCCAGTTTCCTGGCCCCAACCGCTTCCTTTTCACCATGGACGTACAATCCCTCTACACCTCCATCCCCCACCCGGATGGCCTGAGGGCACTCCGCTTCTTCCTCGAACAGAGGCCCGACCAGTCCCCATCCACCACGACCCTCCTCCGCCTGGCTGAACTTGTTCTCACATTGAACAACTTCTCCTTTAACTCCACTCATTTCCTCCAAATCAAAGGTGTTGCCATGGGTACCCGCATGGGTCCTAGCTATGCCTGCCTTTTCGTGGGCTATGTGGAACAATCTTTGTTCCAGTCCTACTCGGGTCCCCTCCCTCACCTCTTTTTCCGATACATTGATGACTGTATCGGTGCCGTTTCCTGCTCTCGCCCCGAACTTGACAATTTCATTCACTTTGCCTCCAATTTCCACCCTTCCCTCACCTTCACATGGTCCATCTCTGACTCTTCCCTTCCCTTCCTCGACTTCTCCATCTCCATCTCTGGGGATAGGTTATCGACCAATATTTACTACAAGCCCACTGACTCCCACAGCTACCTGGACTACACTTCCTCCCACCCCGCTTCCTGTAAGGACTCTATTCCATTCTCCCAGTTTCTCCGCCTCCGCCGTATCTGCTCCGACGATGCCACCTTCCACACCAGTGCTTCAGACATGTCTTCCTTTTTCCGCAACCGAGGATTCCCCTCTACCGTGGTTGACACTGCCCTCGACCGTGTCAGTTCTATCTCCCGCACCTCTGCCCTCACCCCTGCCCCTCCCTCCCGGAACCACGATAGGGTTCCCCTTGTCCTCACCTTTCACCCCACCAGCCTCCACATTCAACGGATCATCCTCCGGCATTTCCGCTACCTCCAAAGTGATCCCACCACCAAACGTATCTTCCCCTCCCCTCCCCTTTCAGCATTCCGCAGGGACCGCTCTCTCCGAGACACCCTAGTCCACTCCTCTATCACCCCAAACAGCCCTTCCCCTTCGCCTGGCACCTTCCCGTGCAAGCGGAGGAGATGTAACACCTGCCCCTATACCTCCCCCCTCCCCACTGTCCAGGGCCCCAAACACCCCTTCCAGGTGAAACAGCGATTTACTTGTACTTCTCGCAATCTAGTATACTGTATTCGCTGCTCACGATGCGGTCTCCTCTACATTGGGGAGACCAAACGCAGATTGGGTGACCGCTTTGCGGAACACCTCCATTCAGTCCGTAAGGGTGACCCCGAGCTTCCGGTCGCCTGTCATTTCAATTCACCGCTCCATTCCCACTCGGACCTCACCGTCCTTGGCCTCTTGTACTGTTCCACGGAAGCTCAACGTAAACTCGAGGAACAGCACCTCATCTTCCGATTAGGCAGTCTGCAGCCTTCCGGTCTCAATATCGAGTTCAACAATTTCAGATCATAACCTCGTCCCCTATTTCATTTTCACATATTTTTCCACTCCTTTCCTTTCCCCCCCCCCTTTCCTTTTGTTTCTCTCTCACACCTGGCAGCTATCTTTTGCCCTGCCAGTACACTTTACACCTAATCACAGCCTATTACCATCTCGTCTAGCTTCTAATCTCTTTTACTTCTTTTGGTTCTTTAATTCTTTTGTCCGATCGCAGCCCTGCCTTCGATCTAGTTCCTTTTCTCTCCAGTTTTGAAGAAGGGTCAAACCCGAAACGTCAACTCAAATTTCTCTCCACGGATGTTGCCTGACTTGCTGAGTTTTTCCAGCATTTTCTGTTGTTATTTTAGAAAATGCTACTGTTCAGGTGACAATTGTCTGTAATGTGAAATGGCAAGGCAGAGACAGGCACAGATCTCCTCAATGAGAAATGTTTCACAGCAATTCAGCAGCTCAATCTACTTTACTGACTAAATCTAGAGGAAAATAAAAAATGTTACAAAGCAAAGATCCCATACTTGCAAACTTAGATCTGCTGCGCATTTTTGTCTGTGCTCCTCACTGCAATCTCCATTTCAGGTTGTTGGTCATTTGCTGCATGCAACGCAAGGCCTTTATATTTTTTCAGCTCCCTAACTTTCAGCTTTGCAACTCGCATATTTTTACTTCCTTTTTGAATAGGTGATAATGGTTGCCTTTTGTACCTATGTTGCCATCAAATTAGTTGGTCTCTAATGTTAATCTCAGCTGATGCAGCACAAACCTGATGCATGCTTTTACTAAAAAACCTGTTAGAATTTGTTATCTACTATAATTTTGAAGAGTTGAGGTTGAATTAAAGTTCCATCAGCCAAACATATATCACGACTACAGGAAGATACTTGCAGGTATATGGAGGAGGGAATGTTATCGTTAGAGATACATTTCCTTGGCATACTCAACATTGCAGAAAAACTGTAAACTGGACAATCTGATGATGGTATAACAAGCAAAGACACCACAACATGTAGCACTTACAGTTTTTGTTTTCAAGAAGCTATCAGTACCACTGTTGAGGTGACTTGACATTGTCCATGTCCTATGAAAGTACCACCTCCAGTAAAAGTATAGAAAGTCTTTGCGGAAGTGAAATGCAGTACAAAGCAGAACAGTTAGAGATGAGCACTTAAAGACATAAGAGACAAAGGCCTAGAAATTCAGTTGCGTGCGCCAGCCATTAGCGCCTTAGGAGGAGTAGATCTCGAGTGCTAGGCACTTAGCGGCCGGGCGCAGGACGATCTGCGCCTACGCCCAACTTCAGTAGCCATGTAGCGCCGGCGCAAAGTGTTTGCGTGCGCTCAGCTGCGCGCGCAGACTATGACGTCATTTCCTCGTGCAACGCCCTTTGTGCGCCCCAATCCGGAACTTCAGTCGCGCCCGCCCAATGTGGGCGTGGCGCTCCTAAGAACTGTGAACTGGAACACAGCAGAGGCCATGCGGGCCTCGGGGAGTGCTAATTAAAGGGCACTTACCCTGAACTATAAAGGCCAGCCATTTTGCAGCAATCACTCTTGTGCAACGGATTTCTGGACAGAGACCAAGGAAGAGAGGTTACTGCTTTGGCCCAACATAGGAGAGGTATTTTTGGCTTCAGGCCAGAGCTTGGCAATTCGCCTTCATTGTGAGGTCATTGTTTGCCAGTATATTATGGGGGCTGCATGGGGTGCCAACTCTCAGTTTCAGCATTATGTGCGAAGGGCTCACAGACGCTGTGTGAGAGGGGCAGCCCTGGCTAGATGCAGAGGGGGCAACAGGCGTCCGCTACCTAGGCCTTACCCACTCAGGAAATACTGACAGCAGGTGTCCTATCTCACCATGCCTGCCGTGCAGTGTGTTAGGAGGCTGCGCTTCAGAAGGGAGGTGGTTGCAGAGATCTGCCATCTGCTTCACAGAGATCTGCGTCCACAGCTGAGGTGCAGGATGTCTCTGTCGGTGGAAGTGAAGGTCACGGTGGCTCTGAAGTTCTATGCAAGTGGCTCCTTCCAAGCCGCTGTTGGGGACATTGCTAACATATCCCAGTTCGCCATGCATTGCTGCATCCGCCAGGTGACCAATGCCCTTTTCAGAAGGAGACACCAATTCATCTCCTTCCCCATGACCCTGGAGAAGCAGCAGCAGCGTGCAGTGGGATTTGCGAGAACAGCGGGCTTCCCCATGGTGCAGGGCGCCATTGATTGCACGCATGTGGCTTTGCGGGCACCTATCCACAATGCCGAGGATTACTGCAACCGGAAGGGCTACCATTCCCTCAATGTACAGCTGGTGTGTGACCACAGGCAGCGCATCCTAGCTGTCAATGCCCGCTTTCCAGGCAGCAGTCACGATGCATTTATCCTGCGACAGACTACTGTGGCTGACATGTTCCAGGCACAGCCTCCCCCAAGAGGATGGCTTATCGGGGACAAAGGCTATCCTTTGTGTACCTGGCTCATGACCCCGCTCCGCGCGGCCAGGACCCCTGCTGAGGAGGCATACAACGAAAGCCATCAAGCCACTAGGAACATCATAGAACAAACGATTGGTGTCCGCAAGCAATGGTTCCGCTGCTTGGATCGTTCCAGAGGATCTCTGCAGTATTCGCCGGAGAGAATCTCCCAGGTCGTGGTCGTCTGCTGCATGCTGCACAACCTGGCTATCCGCAGGACTCAGGCACTGCCACCTCACGCTGGAGCACCACCTCAGGAGGAGGAGCAGGAGGAGCATGAGGAGGAGGAGGAGGAGGAGGAGGAGTACCAGCCCAGGAGGGAGGCACAAGGTCCAAGGGCCGCCCATCGGCGGCTTATTGAACGTCACTTCTAGGCCCCCTGTCAGGGAATGGCTTGTGGCAATGAAGGGACCTGAATGCAGCCGCTCCGCAAGCCCTCAGCCGGTTAAGGCAACAACCACTTCAAACATCAAACATGGACAAGCTGAATAAATAAAATGCTTTATTGAACAAACTCAGGGCCCTTCCCACATGAAACCCAAAAACAGACAACACACCCAAAAAACTGTCAGACACATGACTCACTCCCACAACCTGGGGAGGAAGAAAAAAACATTTCCACAACAATGGCCTTCATCCTCGGCCTTACAAAAACCAGCATCCCCATAAACAAAACAACCATCCCCATATAAAAACACATTTGCCCACACCCTTTACTTTGTGGCCCGCGAGGGCGATTCCTTGACCAGCCTTTTGCGGCCCCTGGCCGCCCTGCTGCTCCTCCTCAAAGTGTGCCCAGTGGCTGCTGCAAGGCTGGGGGAAGGCTCCTGAGGGGCACATGGCGTGACGGGAGATGCCCTTGGGGGTCTGCCTAGACGAGCTCTGGCCCTCGAGGGGCCGGCTGGTGACTGCTGCAGCTGTGGCTGGGCAGCAGCAGGCTCTCCAGCAGCTCGTCGCAGCTCCACTGGGGGAGTGGCAGTGGCGGCTGCAGGAATGGGGGCAAGCTGGCTGATGGCAGGTGCTCGCTGCTCGCCTGAGACACTGGCACTCGCCCGGGCCATCACTGCAGCATGCGCAGCAATCTGCTGAAGGACAGACCGCTGTGCTGCTGCAGCGCAGCGGGTGCCCTGGCGATGCCTGGCTGACACAGCGAGTGTGGCAGCAGTGACTGCCCGTACTGCCCTGGTCTGTGCCCGCATCAGGCCAGCCAGTGACTGCACGGCACCACTGATCACCTGTCGACTCGCGGACTGCTCTGCCCCGAAATCAGACCGACTCGCGGACTGCTCTGCCCCGAATTCTGCCCGACTCGCGGACTGCTCTGCCCCGAATTCGGCCCTACTCGCGGCCTGTGCTGCTTCGAATTGTTCGAAACTCCTGGCCTGTGAGGCGCCGAAATCGGCCACACTATGAGCCAGGGACTCGATGGCCTCAGGCAACCGTGCCACAACCTCCATGAACTCGGTGTGCCGGCGATCCGAGTCCACAGACATTTGATCGAGGAGGCGCACCTCCTTGGCGAGGACCGTCTCCGGACTGGAGGCCGGACTCTCCCTCTGGGGAGAAGGCCGCCGAGCTGGCCGACCCTTCCCGCGTTGCTGGATGCCACTGGGCCCAGCAACTACACTCCCCTGCGACCCTTCCCCCCTCTGGGAAGAAGGCCGCCGAGCTGGCCGACCCTTCCCGCGTTGCTGCACGTCACTGGGCACAGGAGCTACACTCCCCTGCAACACTTCCCCCTGGCTGTTCTCCAGGGAAGACGTGTCCCCTCCATTGGCATCCCCTGGCGCGGCTGAGGGTTCCCCTGATGGGCCGCCTTGCTCTTCCTCTTCCTCCTCCTCCTCCTCCTCTTCCGAGGGGCTGTCACTGGCAGCTTCAGGGACCTCCTCCTCACCATCTGAAAGCAGGAAGGCACAAGAGTAGCTTTAGAGTGAGGAGAGGGCATCAGCGAGGGAGGCATGAGTGGTGGCATTCAGCGCATTGGTCGGACAGTGGCAAAGGATGTAGATCTGAAGCGCAAGTGGGACGAGAGAGGTCGAAAAGGTGATGTCCTTACCATTGGTGCCCAGAACAGGGTCGGCATCTCCAGATGCAATGGGGCCAATCACCCGGGCACCCATGAGGCTACCCACGCGCTCTTCAAGGTCACTGAGCTGCTGGATCTGGGGACCGCCTCCCCCAGTCACAGTCCGGCTCTTCTGATTGTGTGCCAGCTTGGCCTGCAAGAGAAAGGACGGCCTCTAAGTACAGTGTGGTGCCCAGATCTTGTGTGCACTGCCTCCCATGGTCGAATAGCTTGGCCAGTGTGGTGCCGTGATCTTGTGTGCACTGCCTCCCATGGTCGAATAGCTTGGCCAGTGTGGTGCCGGGATCTTGTGTGCACTGCCTCCCATGGTCGAATAGCTTGGCCAGCGTGGTGCCGTGATCTTGTGTGCACTGCCTCCCATGGTCGAATAGCTTGGCCAGTGTGGTGCCGTGATCTTGAGTGCACTGCCTCCCATGGTGGAATAGCTTGGCCAGTGTGGTGCCGTGATCTTGTGTGCACTGCCTCCCATGGTGGAATAGCTTGGCCAGTGTGGTGCCCTGATCTTGTGTGCACTGCCTCCCATGGTCGAATAGCTTGGCCAGTGTGTAAAGTGCAGAATGTGCAATTGATGTTCATGCCAGTCCCATAGCTGCTGGATGCAGGCTGGCCATTAGGGCTTTTAGGTCCCTTTGCCCATAATGTGAGGTGCACATGCAAGGATGAGGAGGACACTGGAAAGGGCATTCACCCTGACAATCCTTGTGAGGTCATTGAATTTTTTCCGGCATTGGACACCAGTCCTGGGGACCTCACTGTTGGATGTGACCCTGTGGGCGACCTCCCTCCAGGCTTTCCTGTAGATGCTGGTGGTAGGCTTCTTGCCACTGTCTGGGAACAAGAGTTTGCATCTCCTCTCCAAAGCCCTAACCAGCACCCTCAAATCATGGCCAGTGAAGCGCTGCGCTCGTTCACGGGCCTTCTGCATCTTTCCCGGCGCTATTTCTGTTCAGCAGCAGTGTTTAGGCCTAGCTGGAGGGCTGCAGTGTCCAGGGCGTGGCAGCAGACGAACTCGACCCCTCCCCCTTTAAGAGCTGGCCGGCGCCAGGGTGTCTGCTGTCAATCAAGAAATGACCGCACCTGCGCTGCGCCCGGCCTCGGCGGTTTAGCTCAGCACCGCCGGCTTTGCGCCTAAAGGTAGTTGTGTAACGCCAGTTTTAGCGCTCGAGCAAACTCTTAGTGCGAAGCTACTGAATATCGGCGAAGTGGCCTCGACTTTGCGCCGGGCGCAAACTTTACCGGCCGCCTGACTTTTCCGCCCCAAAAGTGGCTATACTGAATTTCTAGGCCAAAATTTCTATATGCCGGCAGGACGAAAGGGAAACATGAACAGTTTTGACATGAGGTGGTTAAAGTAGGCAGTAAATTTCACCCCAATACGGTAGCACTTACCACGTAGAAAAAATAGGAAATGTTAGCGTTAGGGTGACATTTCGCTACAATATTTTGTTACAGAGTTGGCGGGCAGGGGATGAGAATGAGAGAAGTTTGTACAAACCAGCAGCCTCCTCATCTTTTTGAAGTAAGACCATAGGAAGTGCTATCTGTTAATAAAGCTCGAGTCAAATCTTCTCAGATTAAGAACAGCATTGGCAAAGGAAAAGCAAGAGGTATACCGTATAAAATCATGTCTCAATTTCTCAACGGATATCTTGGTGAAGGCAATCAAGATTGGCCAAGATAAGGTAACACTTACAGGGTATTGATGGGAAGAATCTGTGCACGCTAGCGTTGTGCTGTTTTTAGACTGCAGAGGAAGCACGGCGCTACCAGGAGTATCCTGAAAGAAAACATCCTTCCGAAAGGTGAAGTATTACTGAAAGAGAGCCTGCACTGGGAAGAAGTGTGAGTAGATTAATGTTAGCATCACCATTTAGCGATCCCACGTGGCGGGTCAGTTCCCAAGAGTTCCGGTTGCACGTGAGGAGGCAGATATCCATCGCCCAAACATGGTAGCACTTACCACAGCCATAAAATAGAAAATGCTACTGTTCAGGTGACAATTGTCTGTAATGTGAAATGGCAAGGCAGAGACAGGCACAGTTCTCCTCAATGAGAAATGTTTCACAGCAATTCAGCAGCTCAATCTACTTTAATGACTAAATCTAGAGGAAAATAAAAAAAGTTACAAAGCAAAGATCCCATACTTGCAAACTTAGATCTGCTGCACATTTTTGTCTGTGCTCCTCACTGCAATCTCCATTTCAGGTTGTTGGTCATTTGCTGCATGCAACGCAAGGCCTTTATATTTTTTCAGCTCCCGACCTTTCAGCTTTGCAACTCGCATATTTTTACTTCCTTTTTGAATAGGTGATAATGGTTGCCTTTTGTACCTATGTTGCCATCAAATTAATTGGTCTCTAATGTTAATCTCAGCTGATGCAGCACAAACCTGATGCATGCTTATACTAAAAAATCTGTTAGAATTTGGTATCTACTATCATTTTGAAGAGTTGAGGTTGAATTAAAGTTCCATCAGCCAAATATATATCACGACTACAGGAATTGAGTAGAGTGGATTGGGAAAATACATTAAAGGGCAAGACGATACATGATCAGTGGTGTACATTTAAGGAGTTATTTTACAACTTCCAAAAAATATATATTCCACTGAGAAGAATAGGGTGTAAAAGAAAAGACAGCCATCCGTGGCTATGTAAAGAAATTAAGGATAGTATTCGACTAAAAACAAGGGCATATAAGGTAGCCAAATCCAGTGGGAGGATAGAGGATTGGGAAAACTTTAAAAGACAGTAAAAAGTGACAAAATGATTGATTAAGAAATGGAAGATAGATTATGAAAGTAAATTAGCAAAAAATATAAAAACAGAGAGTAAGAGTTTTTATAGTTATATAAAAAGAAAAAGGGTGGCTAAAGTAAATGTTGGTCCCTTAGAGGATGAGACCGGGAAATTAATGGTGGGAAATATGGAGATGGCAAAAACACTGAATGAATATTTTATATCAGTCTTTACAGTAGAAGACACTAAGAATATCCCAACACTGGACAAACAGGGGGCTAAAAGGGGGAAGGAGCTAAACACGATCAAAATCACTAAGGAAGTGGTACTCGGTAAAGTAATGGGACTCAAGGCGGATAAATCACCTGGACCTGATGACTTACATCCTAGGGTCTTAAGGGAAGTGGCGGTCGGGATTGTGGATGCATTGGTAATAATTTTCCAAAACTCCCTGGACTCGGCAAAGGTCCCGGCAGACTGGAAAACTGCTAATGTAACACCCTTATTTAAAAAGGGCAGTAGACAGAAGGCTGGAAACTATAGACCGGTTAGCCTAACATCTGTGGTAGGTAAAATTTTGGAGTCCATTATTAAGGAGACAGTAACAGGACATTTGGATAATCATAATTTAATAGGACAAAGTCAGCATGGTTTTATGAAGGGGAAGTCATGTTTGAGAAATTTGCTGGAGTTCTTTGAGGAAGTAACATATAGGGTGGATAAAGGGGAACCAGTGGACGTAGTGTATTTAGACTTCCAAAAGGCATTTGACAAGGTGCCACACAAAAGATTATTGCTTAAGATAAAAAATCACGGGATTGGGGGTAATATTCTGGCATGGATAGAGGATTGGCTATCTAACAGAAGGCAGAGAGTTGGGATAAATGGTTCATTCTCAGACTGGCAATCAATAACTAGTGTTTTCCGCAGGGGTCAGTGCTGGGTCCCCAACTCTTTACAATCTATATTAACGATTTGGAGGAGGGGACCGAGTGTAACATATCAAAGTTTGCAGATGATACTAAGATGGGAGGGAAAGTAGTGAGTGAGGAGGACATAAAAAACCTGCAATTGGAAATAGACAGGCTAAGTAAGTGGGCAGAGATTTGGCAGATGGAATACAATACTGGAAAGTGTGAGGTTATGCACTTTGGCAGGAAAAATCGTAGAGGAAGTTATTATCTTAATGGCAAGAAACTGGAAAGTACTGAAGTACAAAGGGATCTGGGGGTCCTGGTGCACGAAACTCAAAAGGTTAGTATGCAGGTGCATCAAGTGATTAAGAAGGCCAATGGAATGTTGGCTTTCATTGCTAGGGGGATAGAATATAAAAATAGGGAGGTATTGCTTCAGTTGTACAAGGTATTGGTGAGACCGCACCTGGAATACTGCATACAGTTTTGGTGTCCATACTTAAGAAAGGACATACTTGCTCTCGAGTCAGTACAAAGAAGGTTCACTCGGTTAATCCTGGGGATGAGGGGATGGACATATGAGGAGAGGTTGAGTAGATTGGGACTCTACTCATTGGAGTTCAGAAGAATGAGAGGCGATCTTATTGAAACATATAAGATTGTGAAGGGGTTGGATCGGGTGGATGTGGGGAAAATGTTCCGGATGATGGGTGGAATTGGAACTAGGGGGCATAGTCTTAGAATAAGGGGCTGCTCTTTCAAAACTGAGATGAGGAGGAACTACTTCACTCAGAGGGTGGTAGTTCCATGGAATATGCTGCCCGAAAAAGCTGTAGAAGCTACATCATTACATAAATTTAAAACAGAAATAGACAGTTTCCTAGAAGCAAAGGGAATTAAGGGTTACGGGGAGCAGGCAGGAATTTGGACATGAGTCTAGGTTCGGATCGGTCATGGCCCTGTGGGTAGCGGAGCGGGCCCAGGGGCCGTGTAGCCTGATCCTGCTCCTATTTCGTGTGTCTAATTCTGTTAGATTCAGGAGATGGTTCTGTGATAGTGGATTGGCGGTTAGGATCAGATCAGCCATGATCTTATTGAATGGCGGAGCAGGCTCGAGGGGCCGATTGGCCTACTACTGCTCCTATTTCTTACGTTCTTACGAAGATACTTGCACATATATGGAGGAGGGAATGTTACCGTTAGAGATATATTTCCTTGGCATACTCAACATTGCAGAAAAACTGTAAACTGGATAATCTGATGATGGTATAACAAGCAAAGACACCAGAACATGTAGCACTTACAGTTTTTGTTTTCAAGAAGTTATCAGTGCCACTGTGGAGGTGACGTGACATTGTCCATGTCCTATGAAACTACCACCTCCAGTAAAATTATAGAAAGTCTTTGCGGAAGTGAAATATACAGTATAAAGCAGAAGAGTTAGAGATGAGCACTTAAATACATAAGTGTCAAAATTCCTATATGAAGGCAGGACGAAAGGGAAACATGAAGGCCTAGAAATTCAGTCGCGTTTGCGCCCACTTATTGGCTATAAAGTGGTTTGCGCCTGAAGTTTTTTATCGCCCGAAATTCAGATGGACCCTAACATCGGCGTTAGCCGGTAGCGCCGCGCCGGCACCGATGACGTCATCGGTGTGCGCAGCGCCCCGGTTGCAATGCTATTCCGGCCCGATGGCCAAATTCAGTTGCGGCCGCCTCGCCCGTAGCAGCCGCAAACAGCGTTTGTGAAACGGGGTCTTGCAGCTCCGAAAGGCCGGCGCATAAATGTGGAGCGGCGGCCGGCTGCTTTCCCGGCGGCCGCCTGCCCGCACCTCCCTCCCCGGACTCCTGCACCACCCCCCCGCGGCATTGATGTCTGAGTCCCGCGAGCCCGGCACTTCTCCGTGGTGCCGTGCTCATTTGCCGGGGGAATCCACCGGTGATCTGACGGCTGCAGGCAGCTCCTCCTTAAGAGAAGGAGGAGGCCTGCAGTACCCCAGCCTGCCGCACCGCATCGGGTGCCGCAGCGGGAGCTGGACGCCTGAAAGTGACATTCATCGCCCCTAGCGAGGCGGCCAAACCCTGCAATAGCGCCCGCCGCCGTCTTGGCCCGTCGCAACTGAATTTTAGGTGGGCGCTACGGGAATCCTGGCGGGCGCAAAATTTCGGGCGCAAAAGACCTCGCGGGGCCATACCGAATTTCTAGGCCGAACAGTTATGACATGAGGTGGTTAAAGAAGGCAGGAAATGTCACCCCAATACGGTAGCACTTACCACGTAGAAAAAATAGGAAATGTTAGCGTTAGGGTGACATTTCGCTACAATATTTCGTTACAGAATTGGCGGGCAGGGGTGAGAATGAGAGAAGTTTGTACAAACCAGCAGCATCCTCATCTTTTTGAAGTAAGACCATAGGAAGTGCTATCTTTTAATAAAGCTCGAGTTAAATCTTCACAGATTAAGAACAGCATTGCCAAAGGAAAAGCAAGAGGTATACCGTATAAAATCATGTCTCAATTTCTCTAGGGATATCTTGGCGTAGGCAATCAAGATGTGCCAAGACTAGGTAGCACTTACAGGGTTTTTATGGGAAGAATCTGTGCACGCTAGCGTTGTGCTGCCTTTAGACTGCAGAGACAGCACGGCGCTACTAGGGGTATCCTGAAAGAAAGCATCCTTCCGAAAGGCGAAGTATTACTGAAAGAGAGCCTGCACTGGGAAGAAGTGTGAGTAGATTAATGTTAGCATCACCATTTAGCGATCCCACGTGGCGGGTCAGTTCCCAAGAGTTCCGATTGCACGTGAGGAGCCAGATAGCTATCGCCCAAACATGGTAGCACTTACCACAGCCATAAAATAGAAAATGCTACTGTTCAGGTGAAAATTGTTTGTAATGTGAAATGGCAAGGCAGAGACAGGCACAGTTCTCCTCAATGAGAAATGTTTCACAGCAATTCAGCAGCTCAATCTACTTTACTGACTAAATCCAGAGGAAAATAAAAAATGTTACAAAGCAAAGATCCCACACTTGCAAACTTAGATCTGCTGCACATTTTCGTCTGTGCTCCTCACTGCAATCTCCATTTCAGGTTGTTGGTCATTTGCTGCATGCAACGCAAGGCCTTTATATATTTTCAGCTGCCTAACTTTCAGCTTTGCAACTCGCATATTTTTACTTCCTTTTGAATAGGTGATAATGGTTGCCTTTTGTACCTATGTTGCCATTAAATTAGTTGGTCTCTAATGTTAATCTCAGCTGAAGCATGCCCAAACCTGATGCATGCTTATACTAAAAAATCTGTTAGAATTTGGTATCTACTATCATTTTGAAAAGTTGAGTTTGAATTACAGTTCCATCAGCCAAATATATATCACGACTACAGGAATTGAGTAGAGTGGATTGGGAAAATAGATTAAAGGGTAAGACGATACATGATCAGTGGTGTACATTTAAGGAGTTATTTTACAACTTCCAAAAAATATATATTCCACTGAGAAGAATAGGGTGTAAAAGAAAAGACAGCCATCCGTGGCTATGTAAAGAAATTAAGGATAGTATTCGACTAAAAACAAGGGCATATAAGGTAGCCAAACCTAGTGGGAGGATAGAGGATTGGGAAAACTTTAAAAGACAGTAAAAAGTGACAAAATGATTGATTAAGAAATGGAAGATAGATTATGAAAGTAAATTAGCAAAAAATATAAAAACAGATAGTAAGAGTTTTTATAGTTATATAAAAAGAAAAAGGGTGGCTAAAGTAAATGTTGGTCCCTTAGAGGATGAGACCGGGAAATTAATGGTGGGAAATATGGAGATGGCAAAACACTGAATGAATATTTTATATCAGTCTTTACAGTAGAAGACACTAAGAATATCCCAACACTGGACAAACAGGGGGCTAAAGGGGGGGAGGAGCTAAACACGATCAAAATCACTAAGGAAGTGGTACTCGGTAAAATAATGGGACTCAAGGCGGATAAATCACCTGGACCTGATGACTTACATCCTAGGGTCTTGAGGGAAGTGGCGGTCGGGATTGTGGATGCATTGGTAATAATTTTCCAAAACTCCCTGGACTCGGCAAAGGTCCCGGCAGACTGGAAAACTGCTAATGTAACACCCTTATTTAAAAAGGGCAGTAGACAGAAGGCTGGAAACTATAGACCGGTTAGCCTAACATCTGTGGTAGGTAAAATTTTGGAGTCCATTATTAAGGAGACAGTAACAGGATATTTGGATAATCATAATTTAATAGGACAAAGTCAGCATGGTTTTATCAAGGGGAAGTCATGTTTGACAAATTTGCTGGAGTTCTTTGAGGAAGTAACATATAGGGTGGATAAAGGGGAACCAGTGGACATAGTGTATTTAGACTTCCAAAAGGCATTTGACAAGGTGCCACACAAAAGGTTATTGCTTAAGATAAAAAATCACGGGATTGGGGGTAATATTCTGGCATGGATAGAGGATTGGCTATCTAACAGAAGGCAGAGAGTTGGGATAAATGGTTCATTCTCAGACTGGCAATCAGTAACTAGTGTTTTCCGCAGGGGTCAGTGCTGGGTCCCCAACTCTTTACAATCTATATTCACGATTTGGAGGAGGGGACCGAGTGTAACATATCAAAGTTTGCAGATGATACTAAGATGGGAGGGAAAGTAGTGAGTGAGGAGGACATAAAAAACCTGCAATTGGAAATAGACAGGCTAAGTAAGTGGGCAGAGATTTGGCAGATGGAATACAATACTGGAAAGTGTGAGGTTATGCACTTTGGCAGGAAAAATCGTAGAGCAAGTTGTTGGCCCAGAAATTCCAGAACGGGGCTTGCAGCGCGTGCAAGCCCCGTATTTGCACTTACCCCGCGCTCGTGCCGATCAGCTTCTGGGACACCTGAACTTGCAGAAATAGAAAGCACATTCCCGGGCAGCGTATGACGTCACGCCGCCCAGGAGTGCAGCCAGCGCGAAGCCAGGAGCGTGCAGTGTAAGTGAGACACGCCCCTTGAGGTCTCAGTTTCACTGGACACGCCCCCAATGTTTCTGTCAAGCTGCTAAGGATTTTTACATGCAAAGCAGCAGTTTAAATAGGTTTTTGGAAGTTTTTTGAAGATTTTGGTAACTTTTATAAACTTTTTAAAATGTTTACATTATTTTGAGTAATCTGAAGTAGTTTTAAAGAGAATTAAAGCAATTTAAAGACTTTTAAAAGCCCTAAAAGAATTTTTTAAATTCCATTTATTTATTTAGCAATGTCGTCGTCATACGTGTCTTCACACTGTTCCCTTTGGGGAACTGTATGAAGTGGTGGAAGGATTTATGGCCATGATTAACGCTCATTCCGTGACTGTAACCATCTTTGAACCAGCCATTAGGACGGTTAGTCCTATGGCGGGAGGGTTTTACGGGCTCCCACAAGCTATACAAGGAGGGGGGCCACCCACACCCACGGACGCAAATATCCCACTGGATGTCAACCCAGAATTTAGAGCCGGAGCTCCGACTCCACTTGCCGGGACTGTCTGGAGCGGGGTTCGAAACCCTACCCTGATCTGGCCCAGCGGCGGGGATCCTACCGCTATGACAAAGGCCCAATCCAATTAGCAACGTGAAATGGCAGCATAGGGCTCCAGTCACGGGGAGGGAAAAGGCACAGGAAACGTATGGGTGTCACCTTTTGTGCGGAGTGGGCCTTTTGCGTAGCAGTAAGCATCCCCGCCGCTGGGCCAGAAGGAGTAGGGTTTTGAACCCCACTCCAGACAGTCCCGGCAAGTGGAGTCGGAGCTCCAACTTTAAATTCTGGGTGGACATCCAGCGGGATACTTGCGTCCGTGGGTGTTGGTGGCCCTACCCCCCTCAGATGGGTTGTGGGAGCCCGTAAAACCCTCCCGCCATAGGACTAACCACCCTAATGGCTGGTTCAAAGATGGTTACGGCCACGGAATGAGCGTTAATCACGGCCATAAATCCTTCCACCACTTCATACAGTTCCCCAAAGGGAACAGTGTGAGGATACGTACGATGATGACCTCTTGCGCAATGCACCTCCTTGGACCCTCAGTCGCAGATGCGAGGGGGCAAGTCGTGCAATTGTTAAATTTTTTATTTTATTGACATGTAAAATGTTGGCCCAGTAATTCCCTTCCAAATGCGCTAGTACGGTCGGGGTACTTACGCATCTGGCCGGATGAAATGCCGGTTTTCAGCATGCACAGTGCATGTGGGGAAAACCGGCATTTCCTGTCCTCTGAACGAAGGGGTTCAGAGGCAGAACGCGTGCGACTGCACAGGCAGCGCGTGCGCAGTATAATTCGCCGCTTTCATTAATGCTTTCAGTGAGGTTCAGTCATTACAACTTACACATGAAAAAAGCATGGGTACAGTTGCTCCAGAGGCTGCGGAGGAAGATATTTTTTTATCGTGGAGCTTCTGAAAGTATGTATGTCTGTATATATTCCTTTGCGTGTTATGTATATATTCCTTTACTTATGTGTATGAATGTATTATTTAATTATGACTTTCAGAGAAAGTAACTTATTGGAAAATCATAATTAAAAACATACATTCATACACATTAGTAAAGGAATATAAAACATACATACATATACGTAAAGGAATATATGTGGACATACATACATAACTCATTCTCACATTCCATTCACACAGCCACAATTGCTCCTTCTACCTACCTGAAAACCCTTTAAAAAAAAAAAAATTTTTAACTTTAAAACTTACTTAAAATTTCTTAAAATAACTTCCCTCCCTTTCCCAAACAAAAATATTGCATTTCAGAAGCTCCACGATAAAATGTTTCTTCCTCCGCAGCCAATGAACCACTTTACACTTGCTTTTTTCAAGTGTAAATTCTGAGGACTTACCCTCACGGATTTCATGAATGAAATCTACGAAGTTCACTGCGCAAGCGCTGCCTGTGCAGTCGCACGCGCTCGAGGTCTGGAAATGCCGGCGTTCCCCGCATGCGCTGTTCATGCTGAACGCCGGCATTTCCAACGGCCAGATGCATGAGTACCCCAAGCGCACTCACGCCTTTGGCCGCGAATTTCTGGCCCAGTCTCACATTCCATTCACACAGCCACAATTGCTCCTTGTACCTACCGTTCTGAAAACCCGTTTAAAAAAAAACTAAAGTTTAAAACTTACTTAAAATTTCTTAAAATAACTTCCCTCCCTTTCCCAAATCTAAATATTGCATTTCATAAGCTCCTCCATAAAATATATCTCCTTCCCCAGCCAATGAACAACTTTACACTTGCTTTTTTCAAGCGTAAGTTCTAGGGACTTACCCTCACTGAATCCATCAGTGAAATCTACAAAGTTCACTGCGCAAGTGCTGCCTGTGCAGTCGCACGCGCTGTGAATAGACCTCGGGTCTGGAAATGCCGGCGTTCCCCGCATGCGCTGTTCCTGCTGAACGCCGGCATTTCCAACGGCCAGATGCGTGAGTAACCCGACCGTACTCACGCTTCTGGCCTGGAATTTCTGGCCCATTATCTTAATGGCAAGAAACTGGAAAGTACTAAAGTACAAAGGGATCTGGGGGTCCTGGTGCACGAAACTCAAAAGGTTAGTATGCAGGTGCATCAAGTGATTAAGAAGGCCAATGGAATGTTGGCTTTCATTGCTAGGGGGATAGAATATAAAAATAGGGAGGTATTGCTTCAGTTGTACAAGGTATTGGTGAGACCGCACCTGGAATACTGCGTACAGTTTTGGTGTCCATACTTAAGAAAGGACATACTTGCTCTCGAGTCAGTACAAAGAAGGTTCACTCGGTTAATCCCGGGGATGAGGGGATGGACATATGAGGCGAGGTTGAGTAGATTGGGACTCTACTCATTGGAGTTCAGAAGAATGAGAGGCGATCTTATTGAAACATATAAGATTGTGAAGGGGTTGGATCGGGTGGATGTGGGGAAAATGTTCCCGATGATGGGTGAAACGAGAACTAGGGGGCATAGTCTTAGAATAAGGGGCTGCTCTTTCAAAACTGAGATGAGGAGGAACTACTTCACTCAGAGGGTGGTAGGTCCATGGAATATGCTGCCCCAAAAAGCTGTAGAAGCTACATCATTACATAAATTTAAAACAGAAATAGACAGTTTCCTAGAAGTAAAGGGAATTAAGGGTTACGGGGAGCAGGCAGGAATTTGGACATGAGTCTACGTTCGGATCGGTCATGGCCCTGTGGGTAGCGGAGCGGGCCCAGGGGCCGTGTAGCCTGATCCTGCTCCTATTTCGTGTGTCTAATTCTGTTAGATTCAGGAGATGGTTCTGTGATAGTGGATTGGTGGTTAGGATCAGATCAGCCATGATCTTATTGAATGGCGGAGCAGGCTCGAGGGGCCGAATGGCCTACTACTGCTCCTATTTCTTACGTTCTTACGAAGATACTTGCACATATATGGAGGAGGGAATGTTACCGTTAGAGATACATTTCCTTGGCATACTCAACATTGCAGAAAAACTGTAAACTGGATAATCTGATGATGGTATAACAAGCAAAGACAGCAGAACATGTAGCACTTACAGTTTTTGTTTTCAAGAAGTTATCAGTGCCACTGTGGAGGTGACGTGACATTGTCCATGTCCTATGAAACTACCACCTCCAGTAAAATTATAGAAAGTCTTTGCGGAAGTGAAATACAGTATAAAGCAGAAGAGTTAGAGATGAGCACTTAAATACATAAGTGTCAAAATTCCTATATGAAGGCAGGACGAAAGGGAAACATGAACAGTTTTGACATGAGGTGGTTAAAGAAGGCAGTAAATGTCACCCCAATACGGTAGCACTTACCACGTAGATAAAATAGGAAATGTTAGCGTTAGGGTGACATTTCGCTACAATATTTCGTTACAGAATTGGCGGGCAGGGGATGAGAATGAGAGAAGTTTGTACAAACCAGCAGCCTCCTCATCTTTTTGAAGTAAGACCATAGGAAGTGCTATCTGTTAATAAAGCTCGAGTTAAATCTTCTCAGATTAAGAACAGCATTGCCAAAGGAAAAGCAAGAGGTATACCGTATAAAATCATGTCTCAATTTCTCTAGGGATATCTTGGCGTAGGCAATCAAGATGTGCCAAAACTAGGTGGCACTTACAGGGTTTTTATGGGAAGAATCTGTGCACGCTAGCGTTGTGCTGCCTTTAGACTGCAGAGACAGCACGGCGCTACTAGGGGTATCCTGAAAGAAAGCATCCTTCCGAAAGGCGAAGTATTACTGAAAGAGAGCCTGCACTGGGAAGAAGTGTGAGTAGATTAATGTTAGCATCACCATTTAGCGATCCCACGTGGCGGGTCAGTTCCCAAGAGTTCCGGTTGCACGTCAGGAGCCAGATAGCTATCGCCCAAACATGGTAGCACTTACCACAGCCATAAAATAGAAAATGCTACTGTTCAGGTGACAATTGTCTGTAATGTGAAATGGCAAGGCAGAGACAGGCACAGTTCTCCTCAATGAGAAATGTTTCACAGCAATTCAGCAGCTCAATCTACTTTACTGACTAAATCTAGAGGAAAATAAAAAATGTTACAAAGCAAAAATGCCATACATGCAAACTTAGATCTGCTGCACATTTTTGTCTGTGCTCCTCACTGCAATCTCCATTTCAGGTTGTTGGTCATTTGCTGCATGCAACGCAAGGCCTTTATATATTTTCAGCTGCCTAACTTTCAGCTTTGCAACTCGCATATTTTTACTTCCTTTTGAATAGGTGATAATGGTTGCCTTTTGTACCTATGTTGCCATCAAATTAATTGGTCTCTAATGTTAATCTCAGCTGAAGCATGCCCAAACCTGATGCATGCTTATACTAAAAAATCTGTTAGAATTTGGTATCTACTATCATTTTGAAGAGTTGAGGTTGAATTGAAGTTCCATCAGCCAAATATATATCACGACTACAGGAATTGAGTAGAGTGGATTGGGAAAATAGATTAAAGGGTAAGACGATACATGATCAGTGGTGTACATTTAAGGAGTTATTTTACAACTTCCAAAAAATATATATTCCACTGAGAAGAATAGGGTGTAAAAGAAAAGACAGCCATCCGTGGCTATGTAAAGAAATTAAGGATAGTATTCGACTAAAAACAAGGGCATATAAGGTAGCCAAATCTAGTGGGAGGATAGAGGATTGGGAAAACTTTAAAAGACATTAAAAAATGACAAAATGATTGATTAAGAAATGGAAGATAGATTATGAAAGTAAATTAGCAAAAAATATAAAAACAGATAGTAAGAGATTTTATAGTTATATAAAAAGAAAAAGGGTGGCTAAAGTAAATGTTGGTGCCTTAGAGGATGAGACCGGGAAATTAATGGTGGGAAATATGGAGATGGCAAAAACACTGAATGAATATTTTATATCAGTCTTTACAGTAGAAGACACTAAGAATATCCCAACACTGGACAAACAGGGGGCTAAAGGGGGGGAGGAGCTAAACACGATCAAAATCACTAAGGAAGTGGTACTCGGTAAAATAATGGGACTCAAGGCGGATAAATCACCTGGACCTGATGACTTACATCCTAGGGTCTTGAGGGAAGTGGCGGTCGGGATTGTGGATGCATTGGTAATAATTTTCCAAAACTCCCTGGACTCGGCAAAGGTCCCGGCAGACTGGAAAACTGCTAATGTAACACCCTTATTTAAAAAGGGCAGTAGACAGAAGGCTGGAAACTATAGACCGGTTAGCTTAACATCTGTGGTAGGTAAAATTTTGGAGTCCATTATTAAGGAGACAGTAACAGGACATTTGGATAATAATAATTTAATAGGACAAAGTCAGCATGGTTTTATGAAGGGGAAGTCATGTTTGAGAAATTTGCTGGAGTTCTTTGAGGAAGTAACATATAGGGTGGATAAAGGGGAACCAGTGGACGTAGTGTATTTAGACCTCCAAAAGGCATTTGACAAGGTGCCACACAAAAGATTATTGCTTAAGATAAAAAATCACGGGATTGGGGGTAATATTCTGGCATGGATAGAGGATTGGCTATCTAACAGAAGGCAGAGAGTTGGGATAAATGGTTCATTCTCAGGCTGGCAATCAGTAACTAGTGTTTTCCGCAGGGGTCAGTGCTGGGTCCCCAACTCTTTACAATCTATATTAACGATTTGGAGGAGGGGACCGAGTGTAACATATCAAAGTTTGCAGATGATACTAAGATGGGAGGGAAAGTAGTGAGTGAGGAGGACATAAAAAACCTGCAATTGGAAATAGACAGGCTAAGTAAGTGGGCAGAGATTTGGCAGATGGAATACAATACTGGAAAGTGTGAGGTTATGTACTTTGGCAGGAAAAATCGTAGAGCAAGTTATTATCTTAATGGCAAGAAACTGGAAAGTACTGAAGTACAAAGGGATCTGGGGGTCCTGGTGCACGAAACTCAAAAGGTTAGTATGCAGGTGCATCAAGTGATTAAGAAGGCCAATGGAATGTTGGCTTTCATTGCTAGGGGGATAGAATATAAAAATAGGGAGGTATTGCTTCAGTTGTACAAGGTATTGGTGAGACCGCACCTGGAATACTGCGTACAGTTTTGGTGTCCATACTTAAGAAAGGACATACTTGCTCTCGAGTCAGTACAAAGAAGGTTCACTCGGTTAATCCCGGGGATGAGGGGATGGACATATGAGGAGAGGTTGAGTAGATTGGGACTCTACTCATTGGAGTTCAGAAGAATGAGAGGCGATCTTATTGAAACATATAAGATTGTGAAGGGGTTGGATCGGGTGGATGTGGGGAAAATGTTCCCGATGATGGGTGAAACTAGAACTAGGGGGCATAGTCTTAGAATAAGGGGCTGCTCTTTCAAAACTGAGATGAGGAGGAACTACTTCACTCAGAGGGTGGTAGGTCCATGGAATATGCTGCCCCAAAAAGCTGTAGAAGCTACATCATTACATAAATTTAAAACAGAAATAGACAGTTTCCTAGAAGTAAAGGGAATTAAGGGTTACGGGGAGCAGGCAGGAATTTGGACATGAGTCTACGTTCGGATCGGTCATGGCCCTGTGGGTAGCGGAGCGGGCCCAGGGGCCGTGTAGCCTGATCCTGCTCCTATTTCGTGTGTCTAATTCTGTTAGATTCAGGAGATGGTTCTGTGATAGTGGATTGGCGGTTAGGATCAGATCAGCCATGATCTTATTGAATGGCGGAGCAGGCTCGAGGGGCCGATTGGCCTACTACTGCTCCTATTTCTTACGTTCTTACTAAGATACTTGCACATATATGGAGGAGGGAATGTTACCGTTAGAGATACATTTCCTTGGCATACTCAACATTGCAGAAAAACTGTAAACTGGATAATCTGATGATGGTATAACAAGCAAAGACAGCAGAACATGTAGCACTTACAGTTTTTGTTTTCAAGAAGTTATCAGTGCCACTGTGGAGGTGACGTGACATTGTCCATGTCCTATGAAACTACCACCTCCAGTAAAATTATAGAAAGTCTTTGCGGAAGTGAAATACAGAATAAAGCAGAAGAGTTAGAGATGAGCACTTAAATACATAAGTGTCAAAATTCCTATATGAAGGCAGGACGAAAGGGAAACATGAACAGTTTTGACATGAGGTGGTTAAAGAAGGCAGTAAATGTCACCCCAATACGGTAGCACTTACCACGTAGATAAAATAGGAAATGTTAGCGTTAGGGTGACATTTCGCTACAATATTTCGTTACAGAATTGGCGGGCAGGGGATGAGAATGAGAGAAGTTTGTACAAACCAGCAGCCTCCTCATCTTTTTGAAGTAAGACCATAGGAAGTGCTATCTGTTAATAAAGCTCGAGTTAAATCTTCTCAGATTAAGAACAGCATTGCCAAAGGAAAAGCAGGAGGTATACCGTATAAAATCATGTCTCAATTTCTCTAGGGATATCTTGGCGTAGGCAATCAAGATGTGCCAAGACTAGGTGGCACTTACAGGGTTTTTATGGGAAGAATCTGTGCACGCTAGCGTTGTGCTGCCTTTAGACTGCAGAGACAGCACGGCGCTACTAGGGGTATCCTGAAAGAAAGCATCCTTCCGAAAGGCGAAGCATTACTGAAAGAGAGCCTGCACTGGGAAGAAGTGTGAGTAGATTAATGTTTGCATCACCATTTAGCGATCCCACATGGCGGGTCAGTTCCCAAGAGTTCCGGTTGCACGTCAGGAGCCAGATAGCTATCGCCCAAACATGGTAGCACTTACCACAGCCATAAAATAGAAAATGCTACTGTTCAGGTGACAATTGTCTGTAATGTGAAATGGCAAGGCAGAGACAGGCACAATTCTCCTCAATGAGAAATGTTTCACAGCAATTCAGCAGCTCAATCTACTTTACTGACTAAATCTAGAGGAAAATAAAAAATGTTACAAAGCAAAAATCCCATACTTGCAAACTTAGATCTGCTGCACATTTTTGTCTGTGCTCCTCACTGCAATCTCCATTTCAGGTTGTTGGTCATTTGCTGCATGCAACGCAAGGCCTTTATATATTTTCAGCTGCCTAACTTTCAGCTTTGCAACTCGCATATTTTTACTTCCTTTTGAATAGGTGATAATGGTTGCCTTTTGTACCTATGTTGCCATCAAATTAATTGGTCTCTAATGTTAATCTCAGCTGAAGCATGCCCAAACCTGATGCATGCTTATACTAAAAAATCTGTTAGAATTTGGTATCTACTATCATTTTGAAGAGTTGAGGTTGAATTAAAGTTCCATCAGCCAAATATATATCACGACTACAGGAATTGAGTAGAGTGGATTGGGAAAATAGATTAAAGGGTAAGACGATACATGATCAGTGGTGTACATTTAAGGAGTTATTTTACAACTTCCAAAAAATATATATTCCACTGAGAAGAATTGGGTGTAAAAGAAAAGACAGCCATCCGTGGCTATGTAAAGAAATTAAGGATAGTATTCGACTAAAAACAAGGGCATATAAGGTAGCCAAATCTAGTGGGAGGATAGAGGATTGGGAAAACTTTAAAAGACAGTAAAAAATGACAAAATGATTGATTAAGAAATGGAAGATAGATTATGAAAGTAAATTAGCAAAAAATATAAAAACAGATAGTAAGAGATTTTATAGTTATATAAAAAGAAAAAGGGTGGCTAAAGTAAATGTTGGTGCCTTAGAGGATGAGACCGGGAAATTAATGGTGGGAAATATGGAGATGGCAAAAACACTGAATGAATATTTTATATCAGTCTTTACAGTAGAAGACACTAAGAATATCCCAACACTGGACAAACAGGGGGCTAAAGGGGGGGAGGAGCTAAACACGATCAAAATCACTAAGGAAGTGGTACTCGGTAAAATAATGGGACTCAAGGCGGATAAATCACCTGGACCTGATGACTTACATCCTAGGGTCTTGAGGGAAGTGGCGGTCGGGATTGTGGATGCATTGGTAATAATTTTCCAAAACTCCCTGGACTCGGCAAAGGTCCCGGCAGACTGGAAAACTGCTAATGTAACACCCTTATTTAAAAAGGGCAGTAGACAGAAGGCTGGAAACTATAGACCGGTTAGCTTAACATCTGTGGTAGGTAAAATTTTGGAGTCCATTATTAAGGAGACAGTAACAGGACATTTGGATAATAATAATTTAATAGGACAAAGTCAGCATGGTTTTATGAAGGGGAAGTCATGTTTGAGAAATTTGCTGGAGTTCTTTGAGGAAGTAACATATAGGGTGGATAAAGGGGAACCAGTGGACGTAGTGTATTTAGACCTCCAAAAGGCATTTGACAAGGTGCCACACAAAAGATTATTGCTTAAGATAAAAAATCACGGGATTGGGGGTAATATTCTGGCATGGATAGAGGATTGGCTATCTAACAGAAGGCAGAGAGTTGGGATAAATGGTTCATTCTCAGGCTGGCAATCAGTAACTAGTGTTTTCCGCAGGGGTCAGTGCTGGGTCCCCAACTCTTTACAATCTATATTAACGATTTGGAGGAGGGGACCGAGTGTAACATATCAAAGTTTGCAGATGATACTAAGATGGGAGGGAAAGTAGTGAGTGAGGAGGACATAAAAAACCTGCAATTGGAAATAGACAGGCTAAGTAAGTGGGCAGAGATTTGGCAGATGGAATACAATACTGGAAAGTGTGAGGTTATGTACTTTGGCAGGAAAAATCGTAGAGCAAGTTATTATCTTAATGGCAAGAAACTGGAAAGTACTGAAGTACAAAGGGATCTGGGGGTCCTGGTGCACGAAACTCAAAAGGTTAGTATGCAGGTGCATCAAGTGATTAAGAAGGCCAATGGAATGTTGGCTTTCATTGCTAGGGGGATAGAATATAAAAATAGGGAGGTATTGCTTCAGTTGTACAAGGTATTGGTGAGACCGCACCTGGAATACTGCGTACAGTTTTGGTGTCCATACTTAAGAAAGGACATACTTGCTCTCGAGTCAGTACAAAGAAGGTTCACTCGGTTAATCCCGGGGATGAGGGGATGGACATATGAGGAGAGGTTGAGTAGATTGGGACTCTACTCATTGGAGTTCAGAAGAATGAGAGGCGATCTTATTGAAACATATAAGATTGTGAAGGGGTTGGATCGGGTGGATGTGGGGAAAATGTTCCCGATGATGGGTGAAACTAGAACTAGGGGGCATAGTCTTAGAATAAGGGGCTGCTCTTTCAAAACTGAGATGAGGAGGAACTACTTCACTCAGAGGGTGGTAGGTCCATGGAATATGCTGCCCCAAAAAGCTGTAGAAGCTACATCATTACATAAATTTAAAACAGAAATAGACAGTTTCCTAGAAGTAAAGGGAATTAAGGGTTACGGGGAGCAGGCAGGAATTTGGACATGAGTCTACGTTCGGATCGGTCATGGCCCTGTGGGTAGCGGAGCGGGCCCAGGGGCCGTGTAGCCTGATCCTGCTCCTATTTCGTGTGTCTAATTCTGTTAGATTCAGGAGATGGTTCTGTGATAGTGGATTGGCGGTTAGGATCAGATCAGCCATGATCTTATTGAATGGCGGAGCAGGCTCGAGGGGCCGATTGGCCTACTACTGCTCCTATTTCTTACGTTCTTACTAAGATACTTGCACATATATGGAGGAGGGAATGTTACCGTTAGAGATACATTTCCTTGGCATACTCAACATTGCAGAAAAACTGTAAACTGGATAATCTGATGATGGTATAACAAGCAAAGACAGCAGAACATGTAGCACTTACAGTTTTTGTTTTCAAGAAGTTATCAGTGCCACTGTGGAGGTGATGTGACATTGTCCATGTCCTATGAAACTACCACCTCCAGTAAAATTATAGAAAGTCTTTGCGGAAGTGAAATACAGTATAAAGCAGAAGAGTTAGAGATGAGCACTTAAATACATAAGTGTCAAAATTCCTATATGAAGGCAGGACGAAAGGGAAACATGAACAGTTTTGACATGAGGTGGTTAAAGAAGGCAGTAAATGTCACCCCAATACGGTAGCACTTACCACGTAGATAAAATAGGAAATGTTAGCGTTAGGGTGACATTTCGCTACAATATTTCGTTACAGAATTGGCGGGCAGGGGATGAGAATGAGAGAAGTTTGTACAAACCAGCAGCCTCCTCATCTTTTTGAAGTAAGACCATAGGAAGTGCTATCTGTTAATAAAGCTCGAGTTAAATCTTCTCAGATTAAGAACAGCATTGCCAAAGGAAAAGCAGGAGGTATACCGTATAAAATCATGTCTCAATTTCTCTAGGGATATCTTGGCGTAGGCAATCAAGATGTGCCAAGACTAGGTGGCACTTACAGGGTTTTTATGGGAAGAATCTGTGCACGCTAGCGTTGTGCTGCCTTTAGACTGCAGAGACAGCACGGCGCTACTAGGGGTATCCTGAAAGAAAGCATCCTTCCGAAAGGCGAAGCATTACTGAAAGAGAGCCTGCACTGGGAAGAAGTGTGAGTAGATTAATGTTTGCATCACCATTTAGCGATCCCACATGGCGGGTCAGTTCCCAAGAGTTCCGGTTGCACGTCAGGAGCCAGATAGCTATCGCCCAAACATGGTAGCACTTACCACAGCCATAAAATAGAAAATGCTACTGTTCAGGTGACAATTGTCTGTAATGTGAAATGGCAAGGCAGAGACAGGCACAATTCTCCTCAATGAGAAATGTTTCACAGCAATTCAGCAGCTCAATCTACTTTACTGACTAAATCTAGAGGAAAATAAAAAATGTTACAAAGCAAAAATCCCATACTTGCAAACTTAGATCTGCTGCACATTTTTGTCTGTGCTCCTCACTGCAATCTCCATTTCAGGTTGTTGGTCATTTGCTGCATGCAACGCAAGGCCTTTATATATTTTCAGCTGCCTAACTTTCAGCTTTGCAACTCGCATATTTTTACTTCCTTTTGAATAGGTGATAATGGTTGCCTTTTGTACCTATGTTGCCATCAAATTAATTGGTCTCTAATGTTAATCTCAGCTGAAGCATGCCCAAACCTGATGCATGCTTATACTAAAAAATCTGTTAGAATTTGGTATCTACTATCATTTTGAAGAGTTGAGGTTGAATTAAAGTTCCATCAGCCAAATATATATCACGACTACAGGAATTGAGTAGAGTGGATTGGGAAAATAGATTAAAGGGTAAGACGATACATGATCAGTGGTGTACATTTAAGGAGTTATTTTACAACTTCCAAAAAATATATATTCCACTGAGAAGAATTGGGTGTAAAAGAAAAGACAGCCATCCGTGGCTATGTAAAGAAATTAAGGATAGTATTCGACTAAAAACAAGGGCATATAAGGTAGCCAAATCTAGTGGGAGGATAGAGGATTGGGAAAACTTTAAAAGACAGTAAAAAATGACAAAATGATTGATTAAGAAATGGAAGATAGATTATGAAAGTAAATTAGCAAAAAATATAAAAACAGATAGTAAGAGATTTTATAGTTATATAAAAAGAAAAAGGGTGGCTAAAGTAAATGTTGGTGCCTTAGAGGATGAGACCGGGAAATTAATGGTGGGAAATATGGAGATGGCAAAAACACTGAATGAATATTTTATATCAGTCTTTACAGTAGAAGACACTAAGAATATCCCAACACTGGACAAACAGGGGGCTAAAGGGGGGGAGGAGCTAAACACGATCAAAATCACTAAGGAAGTGGTACTCGGTAAAATAATGGGACTCAAGGCGGATAAATCACCTGGACCTGATGACTTACATCCTAGGGTCTTGAGGGAAGTGGCGGTCGGGATTGTGGATGCATTGGTAATAATTTTCCAAAACTCCCTGGACTCGGCAAAGGTCCCGGCAGACTGGAAAACTGCTAATGTAACACCCTTATTTAAAAAGGGCAGTAGACAGAAGGCTGGAAACTATAGACCGGTTAGCTTAACATCTGTGGTAGGTAAAATTTTGGAGTCCATTATTAAGGAGACAGTAACAGGACATTTGGATAATAATAATTTAATAGGACAAAGTCAGCATGGTTTTATGAAGGGGAAGTCATGTTTGAGAAATTTGCTGGAGTTCTTTGAGGAAGTAACATATAGGGTGGATAAAGGGGAACCAGTGGACGTAGTGTATTTAGACCTCCAAAAGGCATTTGACAAGGTGCCACACAAAAGATTATTGCTTAAGATAAAAAATCACGGGATTGGGGGTAATATTCTGGCATGGATAGAGGATTGGCTATCTAACAGAAGGCAGAGAGTTGGGATAAATGGTTCATTCTCAGGCTGGCAATCAGTAACTAGTGTTTTCCGCAGGGGTCAGTGCTGGGTCCCCAACTCTTTACAATCTATATTAACGATTTGGAGGAGGGGACCGAGTGTAACATATCAAAGTTTGCAGATGATACTAAGATGGGAGGGAAAGTAGTGAGTGAGGAGGACATAAAAAACCTGCAATTGGAAATAGACAGGCTAAGTAAGTGGGCAGAGATTTGGCAGATGGAATACAATACTGGAAAGTGTGAGGTTATGTACTTTGGCAGGAAAAATCGTAGAGCAAGTTATTATCTTAATGGCAAGAAACTGGAAAGTACTGAAGTACAAAGGGATCTGGGGGTCCTGGTGCACGAAACTCAAAAGGTTAGTATGCAGGTGCATCAAGTGATTAAGAAGGCCAATGGAATGTTGGCTTTCATTGCTAGGGGGATAGAATATAAAAATAGGGAGGTATTGCTTCAGTTGTACAAGGTATTGGTGAGACCGCACCTGGAATACTGCGTACAGTTTTGGTGTCCATACTTAAGAAAGGACATACTTGCTCTCGAGTCAGTACAAAGAAGGTTCACTCGGTTAATCCCGGGGATGAGGGGATGGACATATGAGGAGAGGTTGAGTAGATTGGGACTCTACTCATTGGAGTTCAGAAGAATGAGAGGCGATCTTATTGAAACATATAAGATTGTGAAGGGGTTGGATCGGGTGGATGTGGGGAAAATGTTCCCGATGATGGGTGAAACTAGAACTAGGGGGCATAGTCTTAGAATAAGGGGCTGCTCTTTCAAAACTGAGATGAGGAGGAACTACTTCACTCAGAGGGTGGTAGGTCCATGGAATATGCTGCCCCAAAAAGCTGTAGAAGCTACATCATTACATAAATTTAAAACAGAAATAGACAGTTTCCTAGAAGTAAAGGGAATTAAGGGTTACGGGGAGCAGGCAGGAATTTGGACATGAGTCTACGTTCGGATCGGTCATGGCCCTGTGGGTAGCGGAGCGGGCCCAGGGGCCGTGTAGCCTGATCCTGCTCCTATTTCGTGTGTCTAATTCTGTTAGATTCAGGAGATGGTTCTGTGATAGTGGATTGGCGGTTAGGATCAGATCAGCCATGATCTTATTGAATGGCGGAGCAGGCTCGAGGGGCCGATTGGCCTACTACTGCTCCTATTTCTTACGTTCTTACTAAGATACTTGCACATATATGGAGGAGGGAATGTTACCGTTAGAGATACATTTCCTTGGCATACTCAACATTGCAGAAAAACTGTAAACTGGATAATCTGATGATGGTATAACAAGCAAAGACAGCAGAACATGTAGCACTTACAGTTTTTGTTTTCAAGAAGTTATCAGTGCCACTGTGGAGGTGATGTGACATTGTCCATGTCCTATGAAACTACCACCTCCAGTAAAATTATAGAAAGTCTTTGCGGAAGTGAAATACAGTATAAAGCAGAAGAGTTAGAGATGAGCACTTAAATACATAAGTGTCAAAATTCCTATATGAAGGCAGGACGAAAGGGAAACATGAACAGTTTTGACATGAGGTGGTTAAAGAAGGCAGTAAATGTCACCCCAATACGGTAGCACTTACCACGTAGATAAAATAGGAAATGTTAGCGTTAGGGTGACATTTCGCTACAATATTTCGTTACAGAATTGGCGGGCAGGGGATGAGAATGAGAGAAGTTTGTACAAACCAGCAGCCTCCTCATCTTTTTGAAGTAAGACCATAGGAAGTGCTATCTGTTAATAAAGCTCGAGTTAAATCTTCTCAGATTAAGAACAGCATTGCCAAAGGAAAAGCAGGAGGTATACCGTATAAAATCATGTCTCAATTTCTCTAGGGATATCTTGGCGTAGGCAATCAAGATGTGCCAAGACTAGGTGGCACTTACAGGGTTTTTATGGGAAGAATCTGTGCACGCTAGCGTTGTGCTGCCTTTAGACTGCAGAGACAGCACGGCGCTACTAGGGGTATCCTGAAAGAAAGCATCCTTCCGAAAGGCGAAGCATTACTGAAAGAGAGCCTGCACTGGGAAGAAGTGTGAGTAGATTAATGTTTGCATCACCATTTAGCGATCCCACATGGCGGGTCAGTTCCCAAGAGTTCCGGTTGCACGTCAGGAGCCAGATAGCTATCGCCGAAACATGGTAGCACTTACCACAGCCATAAAATAGAAAATGCTACTGTTCAGGTGACAATTGTCTGTAATGTGAAATGGCAAGGCAGAGACAGGCACAATTCTCCTCAATGAGAAATGTTTCACAGCAATTCAGCAGCTCAATCTACTTTACTGACTAAATCTAGAGGAAAATAAAAAATGTTACAAAGCAAAAATCCCATACTTGCAAACTTAGATCTGCTGCACATTTTTGTCTGTGCTCCTCACTGCAATCTCCATTTCAGGTTGTTGGTCATTTGCTGCATGCAACGCAAGGCCTTTATATATTTTCAGCTGCCTAACTTTCAGCTTTGCAACTCGCATATTTTTACTTCCTTTTGAATAGGTGATAATGGTTGCCTTTTGTACCTATGTTGCCATCAAATTAATTGGTCTCTAATGTTAATCTCAGCTGAAGCATGCCCAAACCTGATGCATGCTTATACTAAAAAATCTGTTAGAATTTGGTATCTACTATCATTTTGAAGAGTTGAGGTTGAATTAAAGTTCCATCAGCCAAATATATATCACGACTACAGGAATTGAGTAGAGTGGATTGGGAAAATAGATTAAAGGGTAAGACGATACATGATCAGTGGTGTACATTTAAGGAGTTATTTTACAACTTCCAAAAAATATATATTCCACTGAGAAGAATTGGGTGTAAAAGAAAAGACAGCCATCCGTGGCTATGTAAAGAAATTAAGGATAGTATTCGACTAAAAACAAGGGCATATAAGGTAGCCAAATCTAGTGGGAGGATAGAGGATTGGGAAAACTTTAAAAGACAGTAAAAAATGACAAAATGATTGATTAAGAAATGGAAGATAGATTATGAAAGTAAATTAGCAAAAAATATAAAAACAGATAGTAAGAGATTTTATAGTTATATAAAAAGAAAAAGGGTGGCTAAAGTAAATGTTGGTGCCTTAGAGGATGAGACCGGGAAATTAATGGTGGGAAATATGGAGATGGCAAAAACACTGAATGAATATTTTATATCAGTCTTTACAGTAGAAGACACTAAGAATATCCCAACACTGGACAAACAGGGGGCTAAAGGGGGGGAGGAGCTAAACACGATCAAAATCACTAAGGAAGTGGTACTCGGTAAAATAATGGGACTCAAGGCGGATAAATCACCTGGACCTGATGACTTACATCCTAGGGTCTTGAGGGAAGTGGCGGTCGGGATTGTGGATGCATTGGTAATAATTTTCCAAAACTCCCTGGACTCGGCAAAGGTCCCGGCAGACTGGAAAACTGCTAATGTAACACCCTTATTTAAAAAGGGCAGTAGACAGAAGGCTGGAAACTATAGACCGGTTAGCTTAACATCTGTGGTAGGTAAAATTTTGGAGTCCATTATTAAGGAGACAGTAACAGGACATTTGGATAATAATAATTTAATAGGACAAAGTCAGCATGGTTTTATGAAGGGGAAGTCATGTTTGAGAAATTTGCTGGAGTTCTTTGAGGAAGTAACATATAGGGTGGATAAAGGGGAACCAGTGGACGTAGTGTATTTAGACCTCCAAAAGGCATTTGACAAGGTGCCACACAAAAGATTATTGCTTAAGATAAAAAATCACGGGATTGGGGGTAATATTCTGGCATGGATAGAGGATTGGCTATCTAACAGAAGGCAGAGAGTTGGGATAAATGGTTCATTCTCAGGCTGGCAATCAGTAACTAGTGTTTTCCGCAGGGGTCAGTGCTGGGTCCCCAACTCTTTACAATCTATATTAACGATTTGGAGGAGGGGACCGAGTGTAACATATCAAAGTTTGCAGATGATACTAAGATGGGAGGGAAAGTAGTGAGTGAGGAGGACATAAAAAACCTGCAATTGGAAATAGACAGGCTAAGTAAGTGGGCAGAGATTTGGCAGATGGAATACAATACTGGAAAGTGTGAGGTTATGTACTTTGGCAGGAAAAATCGTAGAGCAAGTTATTATCTTAATGGCAAGAAACTGGAAAGTACTGAAGTACAAAGGGATCTGGGGGTCCTGGTGCACGAAACTCAAAAGGTTAGTATGCAGGTGCATCAAGTGATTAAGAAGGCCAATGGAATGTTGGCTTTCATTGCTAGGGGGATAGAATATAAAAATAGGGAGGTATTGCTTCAGTTGTACAAGGTATTGGTGAGACCGCACCTGGAATACTGCGTACAGTTTTGGTGTCCATACTTAAGAAAGGACATACTTGCTCTCGAGTCAGTACAAAGAAGGTTCACTCGGTTAATCCCGGGGATGAGGGGATGGACATATGAGGAGAGGTTGAGTAGATTGGGACTCTACTCATTGGAGTTCAGAAGAATGAGAGGCGATCTTATTGAAACATATAAGATTGTGAAGGGGTTGGATCGGGTGGATGTGGGGAAAATGTTCCCGATGATGGGTGAAACTAGAACTAGGGGGCATAGTCTTAGAATAAGGGGCTGTTCTTTCAAAACTGAGATGAGGAGGAACTACTTCACTCAGAGGGTGGTAGGTCCATGGAATATGCTGCCCCAAAAAGCTGTAGAAGCTACATCATTACATAAATTTAAAACAGAAATAGACAGTTTCCTAGAAGTAAAGGGAATTAAGGGTTACGGGGAGCAGGCAGGAATTTGGACATGAGTCTACGTTCGGATCGGTCATGGCCCTGTGGGTAGCGGAGTGGGCCCAGGGGCCGTGTAGCCTGATCCTGCTCCTATTTCGTGTGTCTAATTCTGTTAGATTCAGGAGATGGTTCTGTGATAGTGGATTGGCGGTTAGGATCAGATCAGCCATGATCTTATTGAATGGCGGAGCAGGCTCGAGGGGCCGATTGGTCTACTACTGCTCCTATTTCTTACGTTCTTACTAAGATACTTGCACATATATGGAGGAGGGAATGTTACCGTTAGAGATACATTTCCTTGGCATACTCAACATTGCAGAAAAACTGTAAACTGGATAATCTGATGATGGTATAACAAGCAAAGACAGCAGAACATGTAGCACTTACAGTTTTTGTTTTCAAGAAGTTATCAGTGCCACTGTGGAGGTGACGTGACATTGTCCATGTCCTATGAAACTACCACCTCCAGTAAAATTATAGAAAGTCTTTGCGGAAGTGAAATACAGTATAAAGCAGAAGAGTTAGAGATGAGCACTTAAATACATAAGTGTCAAAATTCCTATATGAAGGCAGGACGAAAGGGAAACATGAACAGTTTTGACATGAGGTGGTTAAAGAAGGCAGTAAATGTCACCCCAATACGGTAGCACTTACGACGTAGATAAAATAGGAAATGTTAGCGTTAGGGTGACATTTCGCTACAATATTTCGTTACAGAATTGGCGGGCAGGGGATGAGAATGAGAGAAGTTTGTACAAACCAGCAGCATCCTCATCTTTTTGAAGTAAGACCATAGGAAGTGCTATCTGTTAATAAAGCTCGAGTTAAATCTTCTCAGATTAAGAACAGCATTGCCAAAGGAAAAGCAGGAGGTATACCGTATAAAATCATGTCTCAATTTCTCTAGGGATATCTTGGCGTAGGCAATCAAGATGTGCCAAGACTAGGTAGCACTTACAGGGTTTTTATGGGAAGAATCTGTGCACGCTAGCGTTGTGCTGCCTTTAGACTGCAGAGACAGCACGGCGCTACTAGGGGTATCCTGAAAGAAAGCATCCTTCCGAAAGGCGAAGTATTACTGAAAGAGAGCCTGCACTGGGAAGAAGTGTGAGTAGATTAATGTTTGCATCACCATTTAGCGATCCCACATCGCGGGTCAGTTCCCAAGAGTTCCGGTTGCACGTCAGGAGCCAGATAGCTATCGCCCAAACATGGTAGCACTTACCACAGCCATAAAATAGAAAATGCTACTGTTCAGGTGACAATTGTCTGTAATGTGAAATGGCAAGGCAGAGACAGGCACAATTCTCCTCAATGAGAAATGTTTCACAGCAATTCAGCAGCTCAATCTACTTTACTGACTAAATCTAGAGGAAAATAAAAAATGTTACAAAGCAAAAATCCCATACTTGCAAACTTAGATCTGCTGCACATTTTTGTCTGTGCTCCTCACTGCAATCTCCATTTCAGGTTGTTGGTCATTTGCTGCATGCAACGCAAGGCCTTTATATATTTTCAGCTGCCTAACTTTCAGCTTTGCAACTCGCATATTTTTACTTCCTTTTGAATAGGTGATAATGGTTGCCTTTTGTACCTATGTTGCCATCAAATTAGTTGGTCTCTAATGTTAATCTCAGCTGAAGCATGCCCAAACCTGATGCATGCTTATACTAAAAAATCTGTTAGAATTTGGTATCTACTATCATTTTGAAGAGTTGAGGTTGAATTAAAGTTCCATCAGCCAAATATATATCACGACTACAGGAATTGAGTAGAGTGGATTGGGAAAATAGATTAAAGGGTAAGACGATACATGATCAGTGGTGTACATTTAAGGAGTTATTTTACAACTTCCAAAAAATATATATTCCACTGAGAAGAATAGGGTGTAAAAGAAAAGACAGCCATCCGTGGCTATGTAAAGAAATTAAGGATAGTATTCGACTAAAAACAAGGGCATATAAGGTAGCCAAATCTAGTGGGAGGATAGAGGATTGGGGAAACTTTAAAAGACGGTAAAAAATGACAAAATGATTGATTAAGAAATGGAAGATAGATTATGAATTAGCAAAAAATATAAAAACAGATAGTAAGAGATTTTATAGTTATATAAAAAGAAAAAGGGTGGCTAAAGTAAATGTTGGTGCCTTAGAGGATGAGACCGGGAAATTAATGGTGGGAAATATGGAGATGGCAAAAACACTGAATGAATATTTTATATCAGTCTTTACAGTAGAAGACACTAAGAATATCCCAACACTGGACAAACAGGGGGCTAAAGGGGGGGAGGAGCTAAACACGATCAAAATCACTAAGGAAGTGGTACTCGGTAAAATAATGGGACTCAAGGCGGATAAATCACCTGGACCTGATGACTTACATCCTAGGGTCTTGAGGGAAGTGGCGGTCGGGATTGTGGATGCATTGGTAATAATTTTCCAAAACTCCCTGGACTCGGCAAAGGTCCCGGCAGACTGGAAAACTGCTAATGTAACACCCTTATTTAAAAAGGGCAGTAGACAGAAGGCTGGAAACTATAGACCGGTTAGCCTAACATCTGTGGTAGGTAAAATTTTGGAGTCCATTATTAAGGAGACAGTAACAGGATATTTGGATAATCATAATTTAATAGGACAAAGTCAGCATGGTTTTATCAAGGGGAAGTCATGTTTGACAAATTTGCTGGAGTTCTTTGAGGAAGTAACATATAGGGTGGATAAAGGGGAACCAGTGGACATAGTGTATTTAGACTTCCAAAAGGCATTTGACAAGGTGCCACACAAAAGGTTATTGCTTAAGATAAAAAATCACGGGATTGGGGGTAATATTCTGGCATGGATAGAGGATTGGCTATCTAACAGAAGGCAGAGAGTTGGGATAAATGGTTCATTCTCAGACTGGCAATCAGTAACTAGTGTTTTCCGCAGGGGTCAGTGCTGGGTCCCCAACTCTTTACAATCTATATTCACGATTTGGAGGAGGGGACCGAGTGTAACATATCAAAGTTTGCAGATGATACTAAGATGGGAGGGAAAGTAGTGAGTGAGGAGGACATAAAAAACCTGCAATTGGAAATAGACAGGCTAAGTAAGTGGGCAGAGATTTGGCAGATGGAATACAATACTGGAAAGTGTGAGGTTATGCACTTTGGCAGGAAAAATCGTAGAGCAAGTTGTTGGCCCAGAAATTCCAGAACGGGGCTTGCAGCGCGTGCAAGCCCCGTATTTGCACTTACCCCGCGCTCGTGCCGATCAGCTTCTGGGACGCCTGAACTTGCAGAAATAGAAAGCACATTCCCGGGCAGCGTATGACGTCACGCCGCCCAGGAGTGCAGCCAGCGCGAAGCCAGGAGCGTGCAGTGTAAGTGAGACACGCCCCTTGAGGTCTCAGTTTCACTGGACACGCCCCCAATGTTTCTGTCAAGCTGCTAAGGATTTTTACATGCAAAGCAGCAGTTTAAATAGGTTTTTGGAAGTTTTTTGAAGATTTTGGTAACTTTTATAAACTTTTTAAAATGTTTACATTATTTTGAGTAATCTGAAGTAGTTTTAAAGAGAATTAAAGCAATTTAAAGACTTTTAAAAGCCCTAAAAGAATTTTTTAAATTCCATTTATTTATTTAGCAATGTCGTCGTCATACGTGTCTTCACACTGTTCCCTTTGGGGAACTGTATGAAGTGGTGGAAGGATTTATGGCCATGATTAACGCTCATTCCGTGACTGTAACCATCTTTGAACCAGCCATTAGGACGGTTAGTCCTATGGCGGGAGGGTTTTACGGGCTCCCACAAGCTATACAAGGAGGGGGGCCACCCACACCCACGGACGCAAATATCCCACTGGATGTCAACCCAGAATTTAGAGCCGGAGCTCCGACTCCACTTGCCGGGACTGTCTGGAGCGGGGTTCGAAACCCTACCCTGATCTGGCCCAGCGGCGGGGATCCTACCGCTATGACAAAGGCCCAATCCAATTAGCAACGTGAAATGGCAGCATAGGGCTCCAGTCACGGGGAGGGAAAAGGCACAGGAAACGTATGGGTGTCACCTTTTGTGCGGAGTGGGCCTTTTGCGTAGCAGTAAGCATCCCCGCCGCTGGGCCAGAAGGAGTAGGGTTTTGAACCCCACTCCAGACAGTCCCGGCAAGTGGAGTCGGAGCTCCAACTTTAAATTCTGGGTGGACATCCAGCGGGATACTTGCGTCCGTGGGTGTTGGTGGCCCTACCCCCCTCAGATGGGTTGTGGGAGCCCGTAAAACCCTCCCGCCATAGGACTAACCACCCTAATGGCTGGTTCAAAGATGGTTACGGCCACGGAATGAGCGTTAATCACGGCCATAAATCCTTCCACCACTTCATACAGTTCCCCAAAGGGAACAGTGTGAGGATACGTACGATGATGACCTCTTGCGCAATGCACCTCCTTGGACCCTCAGTCGCAGATGCGAGGGGGCAAGTCGTGCAATTGTTAAATTTTTTATTTTATTGACATGTAAAATGTTGGCCCAGTAATTCCCTTCCAAATGCGCTAGTACGGTCGGGGGTACTTACGCATCTGGCCGGATGAAATGCCGGTTTTCAGCATGCACAGTGCATGTGGGGAAAACCGGCATTTCCTGTCCTCTGAACGAAGGGGTTCAGAGGCAGAACGCGTGCGACTGCACAGGCAGCGCGTGCGCAGTATAATTCGCCGCTTTCATTAATGCTTTCAGTGAGGTTCAGTCATTACAACTTACACATGAAAAAAGCATGGGTACAGTTGCTCCAGAGGCTGCGGAGGAAGATATTTTTTTATCGTGGAGCTTCTGAAAGTATGTATGTCTGTATATATTCCTTTGCGTGTTATGTATATATTCCTTTACTTATGTGTATGAATGTATTATTTAATTATGACTTTCAGAGAAAGTAACTTATTGGAAAATCATAATTAAAAACATACATTCATACACATTAGTAAAGGAATATAAAACATACATACATATACGTAAAGGAATATATGTGGACATACATACATAACTCATTCTCACATTCCATTCACACAGCCACAATTGCTCCTTCTATCTACCTGAAAACCCTTTAAAAAAAAAAAAATTTTTAACTTTAAAACTTACTTAAAATTTCTTAAAATAACTTCCCTCCCTTTCCCAAACAAAAATATTGCATTTCAGAAGCTCCACGATAAAATGTTTCTTCCTCCGCAGCCAATGAACCACTTTACACTTGCTTTTTTCAAGTGTAAATTCTGAGGACTTACCCTCACGGATTTCATGAATGAAATCTACGAAGTTCACTGCGCAAGCGCTGCCTGTGCAGTCGCACGCGCTCGAGGTCTGGAAATGCCGGCGTTCCCCGCATGCGCTGTTCATGCTGAACGCCGGCATTTCCAACGGCCAGATGCATGAGTACCCCGAGCGCACTCACGCCTTTGGCCGCGAATTTCTGGCCCAGTCTCACATTCCATTCACACAGCCACAATTGCTCCTTGTACCTACCGTTCTGAAAACCCGTTTAAAAAAAAACTAAAGTTTAAAACTTACTTAAAATTTCTTAAAATAACTTCCCTCCCTTTCCCAAATCTAAATATTGCATTTCATAAGCTCCTCCATAAAATATATCTCCTTCCCCAGCCAATGAACAACTTTACACTTGCTTTTTTCAAGCGTAAGTTCTAGGGACTTACCCTCACTGAATCCATCAGTGAAATCTACAAAGTTCACTGCGCAAGTGCTGCCTGTGCAGTTGCACGCGCTGTGAATAGACCTCGGGTCTGGAAATGCCGGCGTTCCCCGCATGCGCTGTTCCTGCTGAACGCCGGCATTTCCAACGGCCAGATGCGTGAGTAACCCGACCGTACTCACGCTTCTGGCCTGGAATTTCTGGCCCATTATCTTAATGGCAAGAAACTGGAAAGTACTGAAGTACAAAGGGATCTGGGGGTCCTGGTGCACGAAACTCAAAAGGTTAGTATGCAGGTGCATCAAGTGATTAAGAAGGCCAATGGAATGTTGGCTTTCATTGCTAGGGGGATAGAATATAAAAATAGGGAGGTATTGCTTCAGTTGTACAAGGTATTGGTGAGACCGCACCTGGAATACTGCGTACAGTTTTGGTGTCCATACTTAAGAAAGGACATACTTGCTCTCGAGTCAGTACAAAGAAGGTTCACTCGGTTAATCCCGGGGATGAGGGGATGGACATATGAGGCGAGGTTGAGTAGATTGGGACTCTACTCATTGGAGTTCAGAAGAATGAGAGGCGATCTTATTGAAACATATAAGATTGTGAAGGGGTTGGATCGGGTGGATGTGGGGAAAATGTTCCCGATGATGGGTGAAACGAGAACTAGGGGGCATAGTCTTAGAATAAGGGGCTGCTCTTTCAAAACTGAGATGAGGAGGAACTACTTCACTCAGAGGGTGGTAGGTCCATGGAATATGCTGCCCCAAAAAGCTGTAGAAGCTACAGCATTACATAAATTTAAAACAGAAATAGACAGTTTCCTAGAAGTAAAGGGAATTAAGGGTTACGGGGAGCAGGCAGGAATTTGGACATGAGTCTACGTTCGGATCGGTCATGGCCCTGTGGGTAGCGGAGCGGGCCCAGGGGCCGTGTAGCCTGATCCTGCTCCTATTTCGTGTGTCTAATTCTGTTAGATTCAGGAGATGGTTCTGTGATAGTGGATTGGTGGTTAGGATCAGATCAGCCATGATCTTATTGAATGGCGGAGCAGGCTCGAGGGGCCGAATGGCCTACTACTGCTCCTATTTCTTACGTTCTTACGAAGATACTTGCACATATATGGAGGAGCGAATGTTACCGTTAGAGATACATTTCCTTGGCATACTCAACATTGCAGAAAAACTGTAAACTGGATAATCTGATGATGGTATAACAAGCAAAGACAGCAGAACATGTAGCACTTACAGTTTTTGTTTTCAAGAAGTTATCAGTGCCACTGTGGAGGTGACGTGACATTGTCCATGTCCTATGAAACTACCACCTCCAGTAAAATTATAGAAAGTCTTTGCGGAAGTGAAATACAGTATAAAGCAGAAGAGTTAGAGATGAGCACTTAAATACATAAGTGTCAAAATTCCTATATGAAGGCAGGACGAAAGGGAAACATGAACAGTTTTGACATGAGGTGGTTAAAGAAGGCAGTAAATGTCACCCCAATACGGTAGCACTTACCACGTAGATAAAATAGGAAATGTTAGCGTTAGGGTGACATTTCGCTACAATATTTCGTTACAGAATTGGCGGGCAGGGGATGAGAATGAGAGAAGTTTGTACAAACCAGCAGCCTCCTCATCTTTTTGAAGTAAGACCATAGGAAGTGCTATCTGTTAATAAAGCTCGAGTTAAATCTTCTCAGATTAAGAACAGCATTGCCAAAGGAAAAGCAAGAGGTATACCGTATAAAATCATGTCTCAATTTCTCTAGGGATATCTTGGCGTAGGCAATCAAGATGTGCCAAAACTAGGTGGCACTTACAGGGTTTTTATGGGAAGAATCTGTGCACGCTAGCGTTGTGCTGCCTTTAGACTGCAGAGACAGCACGGCGCTACTAGGGGTATCCTGAAAGAAAGCATCCTTCCGAAAGGCGAAGTATTACTGAAAGAGAGCCTGCACTGGGAAGAAGTGTGAGTAGATTAATGTTAGCATCACCATTTAGCGATCCCACGTGGCGGGTCAGTTCCCAAGAGTTCCGGTTGCACGTCAGGAGCCAGATAGCTATCGCCCAAACATGGTAGCACTTACCACAGCCATAAAATAGAAAATGCTACTGTTCAGGTGACAATTGTCTGTAATGTGAAATGGCAAGGCAGAGACAGGCACAGTTCTCCTCAATGAGAAATGTTTCACAGCAATTCAGCAGCTCAATCTACTTTACTGACTAAATCTAGAGGAAAATAAAAAATGTTACAAAGCAAAAATGCCATACATGCAAACTTAGATCTGCTGCACATTTTTGTCTGTGCTCCTCACTGCAATCTCCATTTCAGGTTGTTGGTCATTTGCTGCATGCAACGCAAGGCCTTTATATATTTTCAGCTGCCTAACTTTCAGCTTTGCAACTCGCATATTTTTACTTCCTTTTGAATAGGTGATAATGGTTGCCTTTTGTACCTATGTTGCCATCAAATTAATTGGTCTCTAATGTTAATCTCAGCTGAAGCATGCCCAAACCTGATGCATGCTTATACTAAAAAATCTGTTAGAATTTGGTATCTACTATCATTTTGAAGAGTTGAGGTTGAATTGAAGTTCCATCAGCCAAATATATATCACGACTACAGGAATTGAGTAGAGTGGATTGGGAAAATAGATTAAAGGGTAAGACGATACATGATCAGTGGTGTACATTTAAGGAGTTATTTTACAACTTCCAAAAAATATATATTCCACTGAGAAGAATAGGGTGTAAAAGAAAAGACAGCCATCCGTGGCTATGTAAAGAAATTAAGGATAGTATTCGACTAAAAACAAGGGCATATAAGGTAGCCAAATCTAGTGGGAGGATAGAGGATTGGGAAAACTTTAAAAGACATTAAAAAATGACAAAATGATTGATTAAGAAATGGAAGATAGATTATGAAAGTAAATTAGCAAAAAATATAAAAACAGATAGTAAGAGATTTTATAGTTATATAAAAAGAAAAAGGGTGGCTAAAGTAAATGTTGGTGCCTTAGAGGATGAGACCGGGAAATTAATGGTGGGAAATATGGAGATGGCAAAAACACTGAATGAATATTTTATATCAGTCTTTACAGTAGAAGACACTAAGAATATCCCAACACTGGACAAACAGGGGGCTAAAGGGGGGGAGGAGCTAAACACGATCAAAATCACTAAGGAAGTGGTACTCGGTAAAATAATGGGACTCAAGGCGGATAAATCACCTGGACCTGATGACTTACATCCTAGGGTCTTGAGGGAAGTGGCGGTCGGGATTGTGGATGCATTGGTAATAATTTTCCAAAACTCCCTGGACTCGGCAAAGGTCCCGGCAGACTGGAAAACTGCTAATGTAACACCCTTATTTAAAAAGGGCAGTAGACAGAAGGCTGGAAACTATAGACCGGTTAGCTTAACATCTGTGGTAGGTAAAATTTTGGAGTCCATTATTAAGGAGACAGTAACAGGACATTTGGATAATAATAATTTAATAGGACAAAGTCAGCATGGTTTTATGAAGGGGAAGTCATGTTTGAGAAATTTGCTGGAGTTCTTTGAGGAAGTAACATATAGGGTGGATAAAGGGGAACCAGTGGACGTAGTGTATTTAGACCTCCAAAAGGCATTTGACAAGGTGCCACACAAAAGATTATTGCTTAAGATAAAAAATCACGGGATTGGGGGTAATATTCTGGCATGGATAGAGGATTGGCTATCTAACAGAAGGCAGAGAGTTGGGATAAATGGTTCATTCTCAGGCTGGCAATCAGTAACTAGTGTTTTCCGCAGGGGTCAGTGCTGGGTCCCCAACTCTTTACAATCTATATTAACGATTTGGAGGAGGGGACCGAGTGTAACATATCAAAGTTTGCAGATGATACTAAGATGGGAGGGAAAGTAGTGAGTGAGGAGGACATAAAAAACCTGCAATTGGAAATAGACAGGCTAAGTAAGTGGGCAGAGATTTGGCAGATGGAATACAATACTGGAAAGTGTGAGGTTATGTACTTTGGCAGGAAAAATCGTAGAGCAAGTTATTATCTTAATGGCAAGAAACTGGAAAGTACTGAAGTACAAAGGGATCTGGGGGTCCTGGTGCACGAAACTCAAAAGGTTAGTATGCAGGTGCATCAAGTGATTAAGAAGGCCAATGGAATGTTGGCTTTCATTGCTAGGGGGATAGAATATAAAAATAGGGAGGTATTGCTTCAGTTGTACAAGGTATTGGTGAGACCGCACCTGGAATACTGCGTACAGTTTTGGTGTCCATACTTAAGAAAGGACATACTTGCTCTCGAGTCAGTACAAAGAAGGTTCACTCGGTTAATCCCGGGGATGAGGGGATGGACATATGAGGAGAGGTTGAGTAGATTGGGACTCTACTCATTGGAGTTCAGAAGAATGAGAGGCGATCTTATTGAAACATATAAGATTGTGAAGGGGTTGGATCGGGTGGATGTGGGGAAAATGTTCCCGATGATGGGTGAAACTAGAACTAGGGGGCATAGTCTTAGAATAAGGGGCTGCTCTTTCAAAACTGAGATGAGGAGGAACTACTTCACTCAGAGGGTGGTAGGTCCATGGAATATGCTGCCCCAAAAAGCTGTAGAAGCTACATCATTACATAAATTTAAAACAGAAATAGACAGTTTCCTAGAAGTAAAGGGAATTAAGGGTTACGGGGAGCAGGCAGGAATTTGGACATGAGTCTACGTTCGGATCGGTCATGGCCCTGTGGGTAGCGGAGCGGGCCCAGGGGCCGTGTAGCCTGATCCTGCTCCTATTTCGTGTGTCTAATTCTGTTAGATTCAGGAGATGGTTCTGTGATAGTGGATTGGCGGTTAGGATCAGATCAGCCATGATCTTATTGAATGGCGGAGCAGGCTCGAGGGGCCGATTGGCCTACTACTGCTCCTATTTCTTACGTTCTTACTAAGATACTTGCACATATATGGAGGAGGGAATGTTACCGTTAGAGATACATTTCCTTGGCATACTCAACATTGCAGAAAAACTGTAAACTGGATAATCTGATGATGGTATAACAAGCAAAGACAGCAGAACATGTAGCACTTACAGTTTTTGTTTTCAAGAAGTTATCAGTGCCACTGTGGAGGTGACGTGACATTGTCCATGTCCTATGAAACTACCACCTCCAGTAAAATTATAGAAAGTCTTTGCGGAAGTGAAATACAGTATAAAGCAGAAGAGTTAGAGATGAGCACTTAAATACATAAGTGTCAAAATTCCTATATGAAGGCAGGACGAAAGGGAAACATGAACAGTTTTGACATGAGGTGGTTAAAGAAGGCAGTAAATGTCACCCCAATACGGTAGCACTTACCACGTAGATAAAATAGGAAATGTTAGCGTTAGGGTGACATTTCGCTACAATATTTCGTTACAGAATTGGCGGGCAGGGGATGAGAATGAGAGAAGTTTGTACAAACCAGCAGCCTCCTCATCTTTTTGAAGTAAGACCATAGGAAGTGCTATCTGTTAATAAAGCTCGAGTTAAATCTTCTCAGATTAAGAACAGCATTGCCAAAGGAAAAGCAGGAGGTATACCGTATAAAATCATGTCTCAATTTCTCTAGGGATATCTTGGCGTAGGCAATCAAGATGTGCCAAGACTAGGTGGCACTTACAGGGTTTTTATGGGAAGAATCTGTGCACGCTAGCGTTGTGCTGCCTTTAGACTGCAGAGACAGCACGGCGCTACTAGGGGTATCCTGAAAGAAAGCATCCTTCCGAAAGGCGAAGCATTACTGAAAGAGAGCCTGCACTGGGAAGAAGTGTGAGTAGATTAATGTTTGCATCACCATTTAGCGATCCCACATGGCGGGTCAGTTCCCAAGAGTTCCGGTTGCACGTCAGGAGCCAGATAGCTATCGCCCAAACATGGTAGCACTTACCACAGCCATAAAATAGAAAATGCTACTGTTCAGGTGACAATTGTCTGTAATGTGAAATGGCAAGGCAGAGACAGGCACAATTCTCCTCAATGAGAAATGTTTCACAGCAATTCAGCAGCTCAATCTACTTTACTGACTAAATCTAGAGGAAAATAAAAAATGTTACAAAGCAAAAATCCCATACTTGCAAACTTAGATCTGCTGCACATTTTTGTCTGTGCTCCTCACTGCAATCTCCATTTCAGGTTGTTGGTCATTTGCTGCATGCAACGCAAGGCCTTTATATATTTTCAGCTGCCTAACTTTCAGCTTTGCAACTCGCATATTTTTACTTCCTTTTGAATAGGTGATAATGGTTGCCTTTTGTACCTATGTTGCCATCAAATTAATTGGTCTCTAATGTTAATCTCAGCTGAAGCATGCCCAAACCTGATGCATGCTTATACTAAAAAATCTGTTAGAATTTGGTATCTACTATCATTTTGAAGAGTTGAGGTTGAATTAAAGTTCCATCAGCCAAATATATATCACGACTACAGGAATTGAGTAGGGTGGATTGGGAAAATAGATTAAAGGGTAAGACGATACATGATCAGTGGTGTACATTTAAGGAGTTATTTTACAACTTCCAAAAAATATATATTCCACTGAGAAGAATTGGGTGTAAAAGAAAAGACAGCCATCCGTGGCTATGTAAAGAAATTAAGGATAGTATTCGACTAAAAACAAGGGCATATAAGGTAGCCAAATCTAGTGGGAGGATAGAGGATTGGGAAAACTTTAAAAGACAGTAAAAAATGACAAAATGATTGATTAAGAAATGGAAGATAGATTATGAAAGTAAATTAGCAAAAAATATAAAAACAGATAGTAAGAGATTTTATAGTTATATAAAAAGAAAAAGGGTGGCTAAAGTAAATGTTGGTGCCTTAGAGGATGAGACCGGGAAATTAATGGTGGGAAATATGGAGATGGCAAAAACACTGAATGAATATTTTATATCAGTCTTTACAGTAGAAGACACTAAGAATATCCCAACACTGGACAAACAGGGGGCTAAAGGGGGGGAGGAGCTAAACACGATCAAAATCACTAAGGAAGTGGTACTCGGTAAAATAATGGGACTCAAGGCGGATAAATCACCTGGACCTGATGACTTACATCCTAGGGTCTTGAGGGAAGTGGCGGTCGGGATTGTGGATGCATTGGTAATAATTTTCCAAAACTCCCTGGACTCGGCAAAGGTCCCGGCAGACTGGAAAACTGCTAATGTAACACCCTTATTTAAAAAGGGCAGTAGACAGAAGGCTGGAAACTATAGACCGGTTAGCTTAACATCTGTGGTAGGTAAAATTTTGGAGTCCATTATTAAGGAGACAGTAACAGGACATTTGGATAATAATAATTTAATAGGACAAAGTCAGCATGGTTTTATGAAGGGGAAGTCATGTTTGAGAAATTTGCTGGAGTTCTTTGAGGAAGTAACATATAGGGTGGATAAAGGGGAACCAGTGGACGTAGTGTATTTAGACCTCCAAAAGGCATTTGACAAGGTGCCACACAAAAGATTATTGCTTAAGATAAAAAATCACGGGATTGGGGGTAATATTCTGGCATGGATAGAGGATTGGCTATCTAACAGAAGGCAGAGAGTTGGGATAAATGGTTCATTCTCAGGCTGGCAATCAGTAACTAGTGTTTTCCGCAGGGGTCAGTGCTGGGTCCCCAACTCTTTACAATCTATATTAACGATTTGGAGGAGGGGACCGAGTGTAACATATCAAAGTTTGCAGATGATACTAAGATGGGAGGGAAAGTAGTGAGTGAGGAGGACATAAAAAACCTGCAATTGGAAATAGACAGGCTAAGTAAGTGGGCAGAGATTTGGCAGATGGAATACAATACTGGAAAGTGTGAGGTTATGTACTTTGGCAGGAAAAATCGTAGAGCAAGTTATTATCTTAATGGCAAGAAACTGGAAAGTACTGAAGTACAAAGGGATCTGGGGGTCCTGGTGCACGAAACTCAAAAGGTTAGTATGCAGGTGCATCAAGTGATTAAGAAGGCCAATGGAATGTTGGCTTTCATTGCTAGGGGGATAGAATATAAAAATAGGGAGGTATTGCTTCAGTTGTACAAGGTATTGGTGAGACCGCACCTGGAATACTGCGTACAGTTTTGGTGTCCATACTTAAGAAAGGACATACTTGCTCTCGAGTCAGTACAAAGAAGGTTCACTCGGTTAATCCCGGGGATGAGGGGATGGACATATGAGGAGAGGTTGAGTAGATTGGGACTCTACTCATTGGAGTTCAGAAGAATGAGAGGCGATCTTATTGAAACATATAAGATTGTGAAGGGGTTGGATCGGGTGGATGTGGGGAAAATGTTCCCGATGATGGGTGAAACTAGAACTAGGGGGCATAGTCTTAGAATAAGGGGCTGCTCTTTCAAAACTGAGATGAGGAGGAACTACTTCACTCAGAGGGTGGTAGGTCCATGGAATATGCTGCCCCAAAAAGCTGTAGAAGCTACATCATTACATAAATTTAAAACAGAAATAGACAGTTTCCTAGAAGTAAAGGGAATTAAGGGTTACGGGGAGCAGGCAGGAATTTGGACATGAGTCTACGTTCGGATCGGTCATGGCCCTGTGGGTAGCGGAGTGGGCCCAGGGGCCGTGTAGCCTGATCCTGCTCCTATTTCGTGTGTCTAATTCTGTTAGATTCAGGAGATGGTTCTGTGATAGTGGATTGGCGGTTAGGATCAGATCAGCCATGATCTTATTGAATGGCGGAGCAGGCTCGAGGGGCCGATTGGCCTACTACTGCTCCTATTTCTTACGTTCTTACGAAGATACTTGCACATATATGGAGGAGGGAATGTTACCGTTAGAGATACATTTCCTTGGCATACTCAACATTGCAGAAAAACTGTAAACTGGATAATCTGATGATGGTATAACAAGCAAAGACAGCAGAACATGTAGCACTTACAGTTTTTGTTTTCAAGAAGTTATCAGTGCCACTGTGGAGGTGACGTGACATTGTCCATGTCCTATGAAACTACCACCTCCAGTAAAATTATAGAAAGTCTTTGCGGAAGTGAAATACAGTATAAAGCAGAAGAGTTAGAGATGAGCACTTAAATACATAAGTGTCAAAATTCCTATATGAAGGCAGGACGAAAGGGAAACATGAACAGTTTTGACATGAGGTGGTTAAAGAAGGCAGTAAATGTCACCCCAATACGGTAGCACTTACCACGTAGATAAAATAGGAAATGTTAGCGTTAGGGTGACATTTCGCTACAATATTTCGTTACAGAGTTGGCGGGCAGGGGATGAGAATGAGAGAAGTTTGTACAAACCAGCAGCATCCTCATCTTTTTGAAGTAAGACCATAGGAAGTGCTATCTGTTAATAAAGCTCGAGTTAAATCTTCTCAGATTAAGAACAGCATTGCCAAAGGAAAAGCAGGAGGTATACCGTATAAAATCATGTCTCAATTTCTCTAGGGATATCTTGGCGTAGGCAATCAAGATGTGCCAAGACTAGGTAGCACTTACAGGGTTTTTATGGGAAGAATCTGTGCACGCTAGCGTTGTGCTGCCTTTAGACTGCAGAGACAGCACGGCGCTACTAGGGGTATCCTGAAAGAAAGCATCCTTCCGAAAGGCGAAGTATTACTGAAAGAGAGCCTGCACTGGGAAGAAGTGTGAGTAGATTAATGTTTGCATCACCATTTAGCGATCCCACATCGCGGGTCAGTTCCCAAGAGTTCCGGTTGCACGTCAGGAGCCAGATAGCTATCGCCCAAACATGGTAGCACTTACCACAGCCATAAAATAGAAAATGCTACTGTTCAGGTGACAATTGTCTGTAATGTGAAATGGCAAGGCAGAGACAGGCACAATTCTCCTCAATGAGAAATGTTTCACAGCAATTCAGCAGCTCAATCTACTTTACTGACTAAATCTAGAGGAAAATAAAAAATGTTACAAAGCAAAAATCCCATACTTGCAAACTTAGATCTGCTGCACATTTTTGTCTGTGCTCCTCACTGCAATCTCCATTTCAGGTTGTTGGTCATTTGCTGCATGCAACGCAAGGCCTTTATATATTTTCAGCTGCCTAACTTTCAGCTTTGCAACTCGCATATTTTTACTTCCTTTTGAATAGGTGATAATGGTTGCCTTTTGTACCTATGTTGCCATCAAATTAGTTGGTCTCTAATGTTAATCTCAGCTGAAGCATGCCCAAACCTGATGCATGCTTATACTAAAAAATCTGTTAGAATTTGGTATCTACTATCATTTTGAAGAGTTGAGGTTGAATTAAAGTTCCATCAGCCAAATATATATCACGACTACAGGAATTGAGTAGAGTGGATTGGGAAAATAGATTAAAGGGTAAGACGATACATGATCAGTGGTGTACATTTAAGGAGTTATTTTACAACTTCCAAAAAATATATATTCCACTGAGAAGAATAGGGTGTAAAAGAAAAGACAGCCATCCGTGGCTATGTAAAGAAATTAAGGATAGTATTCGACTAAAAACAAGGGCATATAAGGTAGCCAAATCTAGTGGGAGGATAGAGGATTGGGGAAACTTTAAAAGACGGTAAAAAATGACAAAATGATTGATTAAGAAATGGAAGATAGATTATGAATTAGCAAAAAATATAAAAACAGATAGTAAGAGATTTTATAGTTATATAAAAAGAAAAAGGGTGGCTAAAGTAAATGTTGGTGCCTTAGAGGATGAGACCGGGAAATTAATGGTGGGAAATATGGAGATGGCAAAAACACTGAATGAATATTTTATATCAGTCTTTACATTAGAAGACACTAAGAATATCCCAACACTGGACAAACAGGGGGCTAAAGGGGGGGAGGAGCTAAACACGATCAAAATCACTAAGGAAGTGGTACTCGGTAAAATAATGGGACTCAAGGCGGATAAATCACCTGGACCTGATGACTTACATCCTAGGGTCTTGAGGGAAGTGGCGGTCGGGATTGTGGATGCATTGGTAATAATTTTCCAAAACTCCCTGGACTCGGCAAAGGTCCCGGCAGACTGGAAAACTGCTAATGTAACACCCTTATTTAAAAAGGGCAGTAGACAGAAGGCTGGAAACTATAGACCGGTTAGCTTAACATCTGTGGTAGGTAAAATTTTGGGGTCCATTATTAAGGAGACAGTAACAGGACATTTGGATAATAATAATTTAATAGGACAAAGTCAGCATGGTTTTATGAAGGGGAAGTCATGTTTGAGAAATTTGCTGGAGTTCTTTGAGGAAGTAACATATAGGGTGGATAAAGGGGTACCAGTGGACGTAGTGTATTTAGACCTCCAAAAGGCACTTGACAAGGTGCCACACAAAAGATTATTGCTTAAGATAAAAAATCACGGGATTGGGGGTAATATTCTGGCATGGATAGAGGATTGGCTATCTAACAGAAGGCAGAGAGTTGGGATAAATGGTTCATTCTCAGGCTGGCAATCAGTAACTAGTGTTTTCCGCAGGGGTCAGTGCTGGGTCCCCAACTCTTTACAATCTATATTAACGATTTGGAGGAGGGGACCGAGTGTAACATATCAAAGTTTGCCGATGATACTAAGATGGGAGGGAAAGTAGTGAGTGAGGAGGACATAAAAAACCTGCAATTGGAAATAGACAGGCTAAGTAAGTGGGCAGAGATTTGACAGATGGAATACAATACTGGAAAGTGTGAGGTTATGCACTTTGGCAGGAAAAATCGCAGAGCAAGTTGTTGGCCCAGAAATTCCAGAACGGGGCTTGCAGCGCGTGCAAGCCCCGTATTTGCACTTACCCCGCGCTCGTGCCGATCAGCTTCTGGGACACCTGAACTTGCAGAAATAGAAAGCACATTCCCGGGCAGCGTATGACGTCACGCCGCCCAGGAGTGCAGCCAGCGCGAAGCCAGGAGCGTGCAGTGTAAGTGAGACACGCCCCTTGAGGTCTCAGTTTCACTGGACACGCCCCCAATGTTTCTGTCAAGCTGCTAAGGATTTTTACATGCAAAGCAGCAGTTTAAATAGGTTTTTGGAAGTTTTTTGAAGATTTTGGTAACTTTTATAAACTTTTTAAAATGTTTACATTATTTTGAGTAATCTGAAGTAGTTTTAAAGAGAATTAAAGCAATTTAAAGACTTTTAAAAGCCCTAAAAGAATTTTTTAAATTCCATTTATTTATTTAGCAATGTCGTCGTCATACGTGTCTTCACACTGTTCCCTTTGGGGAACTGTATGAAGTGGTGGAAGGATTTATGGCCATGATTAACGCTCATTCCGTGACCGTAACCATCTTTGAACCAGCCATTAGGGCGGTTAGTCCTATGGCGGGAGGGTTTTACGGGCTCCCACAAGCTATACAAGGAGGGGGGGCCACCCACACCCACGGACGCAAATATCCCACTGGATGTCAACCCAGAATTTAGAGCCGGAGCTCCGACTCCACTTGCCGGGACTGTCTGGAGCGGGGTTCGAAACCCTACCCTGATCTGGCCCAGCGGCGGGGATCCTACCGCTATGACAAAGGCCCAATCCAATTAGCAACGTGAAATGGCAGCATAGGGCTCCAGTCACGGGGAGGGAAAAGGCACAGGAAACGTATGGGTGTCACCTTTTGTGCGGAGTGGGCCTTTTGCGTAGCAGTAAGCATCCCCGCCGCTGGGCCAGAAGGAGTAGGGTTTTGAACCCCACTCCAGACAGTCCCAGCAAGTGGAGTCGGAGCTCCAACTTTAAATTCTGGGTGGACATCCAGCGGGATACTTGCGTCCGTGGGTGTTGGTGGCCCCACCCCCCTCAGATGGGTTGTGGGAGCCCGTAAAACCCTCCCGCCATAGGACTAACCACCCTAATGGCTGGTTCAAAGATGGTTACGGTCACGGAATGAGCGTTAATCACGGCCATAAATCCTTCCACCACTTCATACAGTTCCCCAAAGGGAACAGTGTGAGGATACGTACGATGATGACCTCTTGCGCAATGCACCTCCTTGGACCCTCAGTCGCAGATGCGAGGGGGCAAGTCGTGCAATTGTTAAATTTTTTATTTTATTGACATGTAAAATGTTGGCCCAGTAATTCCCTTCCAAATGCGCTAGTACGGTCGGGGTACTTACGCATCTGGCCGGATGAAATGCCGGTTTTCAGCATGCACAGTGCATGTGGGGAAAACCGGCATTTCCTGTCCTCTGAACGAAGGGGTTCAGAGGCAGAACGCGTGCGACTGCACAGGCAGCGCGTGCGCAGTATAATTCGCCGCTTTCATTAATGCTTTCAGTGAGGTCCAGTCATTACAACTTACACATCAAAAAAGCATGGGTACAGTTGCTCCAGAGGCTGCGGAGGAAGATATTTTTTTATCGTGGAGCTTCTGAAAGTATGTATGTCTGTATATATTCCTTTGCGTGTTATGTATATATTCCTTTACTTATGTGTATGAATGTATTATTTAATTATGACTTTCAGAGAAAGTAACTTATTGGAAAATCATAATTAAAAACATACATTCATACACATTAGTAAAGGAATATAAAACATACATACATATACGTAAAGGAATATATGTGGACATACATACATAACTCATTCTCACATTCCATTCACACAGCCACAATTGCTCCTTCTACCTACCTGAAAACCTTTAAAAAAAAAAAAATTTTTAACTTTAAAACTTACTTAAAATTTCTTAAAATAACTTCCCTCCCTTTCCCAAACAAAAATATTGCATTTCAGAAGCTCCACGATAAAATGTTTCTTCCTCCGCAGCCAATGAACCACTTTACACTTGCTTTTTTCAACTGTAAATTCTGAGGACTTACCCTCACGGATTTCATGAATGAAATCTACGAAGTTCACTGCGCAAGCGCTGCCTGTGCAGTCGCACGCGCTCGAGGTCTGGAAATGCCGGCGTTCCCCGCATGCGCTGTTCATGCTGAACGCCGGCATTTCCAACGGCCAGATGCGTGAGTACCCCGAGCGCACTCACGCCTTTGGCCGCGAATTTCTGGCCCAATCTCACATTCCATTCACACAGCCACAATTGCTCCTTCTACCTACCGTTCTGAAAACCCGCTTAAAAAAAAAAAATTAAAGTTTAAAACTTACTTAAAATTTCTTAAAATAACTTCCCTCCCTTTCCCAAACCTAAATATTGCATTTCATAAGCTCCTCCATAAAATATATCTCCTTCCCCAGCCAATGAACAACTTTACACTTGCTTTTTTCAAGTGTAAGTTCTAGGGACTTACCCTCACTGAATCCATCAGTGAAATCTACAAAGTTCACTGCGCAAGCGCTGCCTGTGCAGTCGCACGCGCTGTGAATAGACCTCGGGTCTGGAAATGCCGGCGTTCCCCGCATGCGCTGTTCCTGCTGAACGCCGGCATTTCCAACGGCCAGATGCGTGAGTACCCCGAGCGCACTCATGCCTTTGGCCGCGAATTTCTGGCCCAATCTCACATTCCATTCACACAGCCACAATTGCTCCTTGTACCTACCGTTCTGAAAACCCGTTTAAAAAAAAACTAAAGTTTAAAACTTACTTAAAATTTCTTAAAATAACTTCCCTCCCTTTCCCAAATCTAAATATTGCATTTCATAAGCTCCTCCATAAAATATATCTCCTTCCCCAGCCAATGAACAACTTTACACTTGCTTTTTTCAAGCGTAAGTTCTAGGGACTTACCCTCACTGAATCCATCAGTGAAATCTACAAAGTTCACTGCGCAAGTGCTGCCTGTGCAGTCGCACGCGCTGTGAATAGACCTCGGGTCTGGAAATGCCGGCGTTCCCCGCATGCGCTGTTCCTGCTGAACGCCGGCATTTCCAACGGCCAGATGCGTGAGTAACCCGACCGTACTCACGCTTCTGGCCTGAAATTTCTGGCCCATTATCTTAATGGCAAGAAACTGGAAAGTACTGAAGTACAAAGGGATCTGGGGGTCCTGGTGCACGAAACTCAAAAGGTTAGTATGCAGGTGCATCAAGTGATTAAGAAGGCCAATGGAATGTTGGCTTTCATTGCTAGGGGGATAGAATATAAAAATAGGGAGGTATTGCTTCAGTTGTACAAGGTATTGGTGAGACCGCACCTGGAATACTGCGTACAGTTTTGGTGTCCATACTTAAGAAAGGACATACTTGCTCTCGAGTCAGTACAAAGAAGGTTCACTCGGTTAATCCCGGGGATGAGGGGATGGACATATGAGGAGAGGTTGAGTAGATTGGGACTCTACTCATTGGAGTTCAGAAGAATGAGAGGCGATCTTATTGAAACATATAAGATTGTGAAGGGGTTGGATCGGGTGGATGTGGGGAAACTGTTCCCGATGATGGGTGAAACTAGAACTTGGGGGCATAGTCTTAGAATAAGGGGCTGCTCTTTCAAAACGGAGATGAAGAGGAACTACTTCACTCAGAGGGTGGTAAGTCCATGGAATATGCTGCCCCAAAAAGCTGTAGAAGCTACATCATTACATAAATTTAAAACAGAAATAGACAGTTTCCTAGAAGCAAAGGGAATTAAGGGTTACGGGGAGCAGGCAGGAGTTTGGACATGAGTCTAGTTTCGGATCGGTCATGGCCCTGTGGGTAGCGGAGCAGGCCCAGGGGCCGTGTAGCCTGATCCTGCTCCTATTTCGTGTGTCTAATTCTGTTAGATTCAGGAGATGGTTCTGTGATAGTGGATTGGCGGTTAGGTTCAGATCAGCCATGATCTTATTGAATGGCGGAGCAGGCTCGAGGGGCTGATAGGCCTACTACTGCTCCTATTACTTACATTCTTACGTTCTTACGAAGATACTTGCACATATATGGAGGAGGGAATGTTACCGTTAGAGATATATTTCCTTGGCATACTCAACATTGCAGAAAAACTGTAAACTGGACAATCTGATGATGGTATAACAAGCAAAGACACCAGAACATGTAGCACTTACAGTTTTTGTTTTCAAGAAGTTATCAGTGCCACTGTGGAGGTGACGTGACATTGTCCATGTCCTATGAAACTACCACCTCCAGTAAAATTATAGAAAGTCTTTGCGGAAGTGAAATACAGTATAAAGCAGAAGAGTTAGAGATGAGCACTTAAATACATAAGTGTCAAAATTCCTATATGAAGGCAGGACGAAAGGGAAACATGAACAGTTTTGACATGAGGTGGTTAAAGAAGGCAGTAAATGTCACCCCAATACGGTAGCACTTACCACGTAGAAAAAATAGGAAATGTTAGCGTTAGGGTGACATTTCGCTACAATATTTCGTTACAGAATTGGCGGGCAGGGGATGAGAATGAGAGAAGTTTGTACAAACCAGCAGCCTCCTCATCTTTTTGAAGTAAGACCATAGGAAGTGCTATCTGTTAATAAAGCTCGAGTTAAATCTTCTCAGATTAAGAACAGCATTGCCAAAGGAAAAGCAAGAGGTATACCGTATAAAATCATGTCTCAATTTCTCTAGGGATATCTTGGCGTAGGCAATCAAGATGTGCCAAAACTAGGTGGCACTTACAGGGTTTTTATGGGAAGAATCTGTGCACGCTAGCGTTGTGCTGCCTTTAGACTGCAGAGACAGCACGGCGCTACTAGGGGTATCCTGAAAGAAAGCATCCTTCCGAAAGGCGAAGTATTACTGAAAGAGAGCCTGCACTGGGAAGAAGTGTGAGTAGATTAATGTTAGCATCACCATTTAGCGATCCCACGTGGCGGGTCAGTTCCCAAGAGTTCCGGTTGCACGTCAGGAGCCAGATAGCTATCGCCCAAACATGGTAGCACTTACCACAGCCATAAAATAGAAAATGCTACTGTTCAGGTGACAATTGTCTGTAATGTGAAATGGCAAGGCAGAGACAGGCACAGTTCTCCTCAATGAGAAATGTTTCACAGCAATTCAGCAGCTCAATCTACTTTACTGACTAAATCTAGAGGAAAATAAAAAATGTTACAAAGCAAAAATGCCATACATGCAAACTTAGATCTGCTGCACATTTTTGTCTGTGCTCCTCACTGCAATCTCCATTTCAGGTTGTTGGTCATTTGCTGCATGCAACGCAAGGCCTTTATATATTTTCAGCTGCCTAACTTTCAGCTTTGCAACTCGCATATTTTTACTTCCTTTTGAATAGGTGATAATGGTTGCCTTTTGTACCTATGTTGCCATCAAATTAATTGGTCTCTAATGTTAATCTCAGCTGAAGCATGCCCAAACCTGATGCATGCTTATACTAAAAAATCTGTTAGAATTTGGTATCTACTATCATTTTGAAGAGTTGAGGTTGAATTGAAGTTCCATCAGCCAAATATATATCACGACTACAGGAATTGAGTAGAGTGGATTGGGAAAATAGATTAAAGGGTAAGACGATACATGATCAGTGGTGTACATTTAAGGAGTTATTTTACAACTTCCAAAAAATATATATTCCACTGAGAAGAATAGGGTGTAAAAGAAAAGACAGCCATCCGTGGCTATGTAAAGAAATTAAGGATAGTATTCGACTAAAAACAAGGGCATATAAGGTAGCCAAATCTAGTGGGAGGATAGAGGATTGGGAAAACTTTAAAAGACATTAAAAAATGACAAAATGATTGATTAAGAAATGGAAGATAGATTATGAAAGTAAATTAGCAAAAAATATAAAAACAGATAGTAAGAGATTTTATAGTTATATAAAAAGAAAAAGGGTGGCTAAAGTAAATGTTGGTGCCTTAGAGGATGAGACCGGGAAATTAATGGTGGGAAATATGGAGATGGCAAAAACACTGAATGAATATTTTATATCAGTCTTTACAGTAGAAGACACTAAGAATATCCCAACACTGGACAAACAGGGGGCTAAAGGGGGGGAGGAGCTAAACACGATCAAAATCACTAAGGAAGTGGTACTCGGTAAAATAATGGGACTCAAGGCGGATAAATCACCTGGACCTGATGACTTACATCCTAGGGTCTTGAGGGAAGTGGCGGTCGGGATTGTGGATGCATTGGTAATAATTTTCCAAAACTCCCTGGACTCGGCAAAGGTCCCGGCAGACTGGAAAACTGCTAATGTAACACCCTTATTTAAAAAGGGCAGTAGACAGAAGGCTGGAAACTATAGACCGGTTAGCTTAACATCTGTGGTAGGTAAAATTTTGGAGTCCATTATTAAGGAGACAGTAACAGGACATTTGGATAATAATAATTTAATAGGACAAAGTCAGCATGGTTTTATGAAGGGGAAGTCATGTTTGAGAAATTTGCTGGAGTTCTTTGAGGAAGTAACATATAGGGTGGATAAAGGGGAACCAGTGGACGTAGTGTATTTAGACCTCCAAAAGGCATTTGACAAGGTGCCACACAAAAGATTATTGCTTAAGATAAAAAATCACGGGATTGGGGGTAATATTCTGGCATGGATAGAGGATTGGCTATCTAACAGAAGGCAGAGAGTTGGGATAAATGGTTCATTCTCAGGCTGGCAATCAGTAACTAGTGTTTTCCGCAGGGGTCAGTGCTGGGTCCCCAACTCTTTACAATCTATATTAACGATTTGGAGGAGGGGACCGAGTGTAACATATCAAAGTTTGCAGATGATACTAAGATGGGAGGGAAAGTAGTGAGTGAGGAGGACATAAAAAACCTGCAATTGGAAATAGACAGGCTAAGTAAGTGGGCAGAGATTTGGCAGATGGAATACAATACTGGAAAGTGTGAGGTTATGTACTTTGGCAGGAAAAATCGTAGAGCAAGTTATTATCTTAATGGCAAGAAACTGGAAAGTACTGAAGTACAAAGGGATCTGGGGGTCCTGGTGCACGAAACTCAAAAGGTTAGTATGCAGGTGCATCAAGTGATTAAGAAGGCCAATGGAATGTTGGCTTTCATTGCTAGGGGGATAGAATATAAAAATAGGGAGGTATTGCTTCAGTTGTACAAGGTATTGGTGAGACCGCACCTGGAATACTGCGTACAGTTTTGGTGTCCATACTTAAGAAAGGACATACTTGCTCTCGAGTCAGTACAAAGAAGGTTCACTCGGTTAATCCCGGGGATGAGGGGATGGACATATGAGGAGAGGTTGAGTAGATTGGGACTCTACTCATTGGAGTTCAGAAGAATGAGAGGCGATCTTATTGAAACATATAAGATTGTGAAGGGGTTGGATCGGGTGGATGTGGGGAAAATGTTCCCGATGATGGGTGAAACTAGAACTAGGGGGCATAGTCTTAGAATAAGGGGCTGCTCTTTCAAAACTGAGATGAGGAGGAACTACTTCACTCAGAGGGTGGTAGGTCCATGGAATATGCTGCCCCAAAAAGCTGTAGAAGCTACATCATTACATAAATTTAAAACAGAAATAGACAGTTTCCTAGAAGTAAAGGGAATTAAGGGTTACGGGGAGCAGGCAGGAATTTGGACATGAGTCTACGTTCGGATCGGTCATGGCCCTCTGGGTAGCGGAGCGGGCCCAGGGGCCGTGTAGCCTGATCCTGCTCCTATTTCGTGTGTCTAATTCTGTTAGATTCAGGAGATGGTTCTGTGATAGTGGATTGGCGGTTAGGATCAGATCAGCCATGATCTTATTGAATGGCGGAGCAGGCTCGAGGGGCCGATTGGCCTACTACTGCTCCTATTTCTTACGTTCTTACTAAGATACTTGCACATATATGGAGGAGGGAATGTTACCGTTAGAGATACATTTCCTTGGCATACTCAACATTGCAGAAAAACTGTAAACTGGATAATCTGATGATGGTATAACAAGCAAAGACAGCAGAACATGTAGCACTTACAGTTTTTGTTTTCAAGAAGTTATCAGTGCCACTGTGGAGGTGACGTGACATTGTCCATGTCCTATGAAACTACCACCTCCAGTAAAATTATAGAAAGTCTTTGCGGAAGTGAAATACAGTATAAAGCAGAAGAGTTAGAGATGAGCACTTAAATACATAAGTGTCAAAATTCCTATATGAAGGCAGGACGAAAGGGAAACATGAACAGTTTTGACATGAGGTGGTTAAAGAAGGCAGTAAATGTCACCCCAATACGGTAGCACTTACCACGTAGATAAAATAGGAAATGTTAGCGTTAGGGTGACATTTCGCTACAATATTTCGTTACAGAATTGGCGGGCAGGGGATGAGAATGAGAGAAGTTTGTACAAACCAGCAGCCTCCTCATCTTTTTGAAGTAAGACCATAGGAAGTGCTATCTGTTAATAAAGCTCGAGTTAAATCTTCTCAGATTAAGAACAGCATTGCCAAAGGAAAAGCAGGAGGTATACCGTATAAAATCATGTCTCAATTTCTCTAGGGATATCTTGGCGTAGGCAATCAAGATGTGCCAAGACTAGGTGGCACTTACAGGGTTTTTATGGGAAGAATCTGTGCACGCTAGCGTTGTGCTGCCTTTAGACTGCAGAGACAGCACGGCGCTACTAGGGGTATCCTGAAAGAAAGCATCCTTCCGAAAGGCGAAGCATTACTGAAAGAGAGCCTGCACTGGGAAGAAGTGTGAGTAGATTAATGTTTGCATCACCATTTAGCGATCCCACATGGCGGGTCAGTTCCCAAGAGTTCCGGTTGCACGTCAGGAGCCAGATAGCTATCGCCCAAACATGGTAGCACTTACCACAGCCATAAAATAGAAAATGCTACTGTTCAGGTGACAATTGTCTGTAATGTGAAATGGCAAGGCAGAGACAGGCACAATTCTCCTCAATGAGAAATGTTTCACAGCAATTCAGCAGCTCAATCTACTTTACTGACTAAATCTAGAGGAAAATAAAAAATGTTACAAAGCAAAAATCCCATACTTGCAAACTTAGATCTGCTGCACATTTTTGTCTGTGCTCCTCACTGCAATCTCCATTTCAGGTTGTTGGTCATTTGCTGCATGCAACGCAAGGCCTTTATATATTTTCAGCTGCCTAACTTTCAGCTTTGCAACTCGCATATTTTTACTTCCTTTTGAATAGGTGATAATGGTTGCCTTTTGTACCTATGTTGCCATCAAATTAATTGGTCTCTAATGTTAATCTCAGCTGAAGCATGCCCAAACCTGATGCATGCTTATACTAAAAAATCTGTTAGAATTTGGTATCTACTATCATTTTGAAGAGTTGAGGTTGAATTAAAGTTCCATCAGCCAAATATATATCACGACTACAGGAATTGAGTAGGGTGGATTGGGAAAATAGATTAAAGGGTAAGACGATACATGATCAGTGGTGTACATTTAAGGAGTTATTTTACAACTTCCAAAAAATATATATTCCACTGAGAAGAATTGGGTGTAAAAGAAAAGACAGCCATCCGTGGCTATGTAAAGAAATTAAGGATAGTATTCGACTAAAAACAAGGGCATATAAGGTAGCCAAATCTAGTGGGAGGATAGAGGATTGGGAAAACTTTAAAAGACAGTAAAAAATGACAAAATGATTGATTAAGAAATGGAAGATAGATTATGAAAGTAAATTAGCAAAAAATATAAAAACAGATAGTAAGAGATTTTATAGTTATATAAAAAGAAAAAGGGTGGCTAAAGTAAATGTTGGTGCCTTAGAGGATGAGACCGGGAAATTAATGGTGGGAAATATGGAGATGGCAAAAACACTGAATGAATATTTTATATCAGTCTTTACAGTAGAAGACACTAAGAATATCCCAACACTGGACAAACAGGGGGCTAAAGGGGGGGAGGAGCTAAACACGATCAAAATCACTAAGGAAGTGGTACTCGGTAAAATAATGGGACTCAAGGCGGATAAATCACCTGGACCTGATGACTTACATCCTAGGGTCTTGAGGGAAGTGGCGGTCGGGATTGTGGATGCATTGGTAATAATTTTCCAAAACTCCCTGGACTCGGCAAAGGTCCCGGCAGACTGGAAAACTGCTAATGTAACACCCTTATTTAAAAAGGGCAGTAGACAGAAGGCTGGAAACTATAGACCGGTTAGCTTAACATCTGTGGTAGGTAAAATTTTGGAGTCCATTATTAAGGAGACAGTAACAGGACATTTGGATAATAATAATTTAATAGGACAAAGTCAGCATGGTTTTATGAAGGGGAAGTCATGTTTGAGAAATTTGCTGGAGTTCTTTGAGGAAGTAACATATAGGGTGGATAAAGGGGAACCAGTGGACGTAGTGTATTTAGACCTCCAAAAGGCATTTGACAAGGTGCCACACAAAAGATTATTGCTTAAGATAAAAAATCACGGGATTGGGGGTAATATTCTGGCATGGATAGAGGATTGGCTATCTAACAGAAGGCAGAGAGTTGGGATAAATGGTTCATTCTCAGGCTGGCAATCAGTAACTAGTGTTTTCCGCAGGGGTCAGTGCTGGGTCCCCAACTCTTTACAATCTATATTAACGATTTGGAGGAGGGGACCGAGTGTAACATATCAAAGTTTGCAGATGATACTAAGATGGGAGGGAAAGTAGTGAGTGAGGAGGACATAAAAAACCTGCAATTGGAAATAGACAGGCTAAGTAAGTGGGCAGAGATTTGGCAGATGGAATACAATACTGGAAAGTGTGAGGTTATGTACTTTGGCAGGAAAAATCGTAGAGCAAGTTATTATCTTAATGGCAAGAAACTGGAAAGTACTGAAGTACAAAGGGATCTGGGGGTCCTGGTGCACGAAACTCAAAAGGTTAGTATGCAGGTGCATCAAGTGATTAAGAAGGCCAATGGAATGTTGGCTTTCATTGCTAGGGGGATAGAATATAAAAATAGGGAGGTATTGCTTCAGTTGTACAAGGTATTGGTGAGACCGCACCTGGAATACTGCGTACAGTTTTGGTGTCCATACTTAAGAAAGGACATACTTGCTCTCGAGTCAGTACAAAGAAGGTTCACTCGGTTAATCCCGGGGATGAGGGGATGGACATATGAGGAGAGGTTGAGTAGATTGGGACTCTACTCATTGGAGTTCAGAAGAATGAGAGGCGATCTTATTGAAACATATAAGATTGTGAAGGGGTTGGATCGGGTGGATGTGGGGAAAATGTTCCCGATGATGGGTGAAACTAGAACTAGGGGGCATAGTCTTAGAATAAGGGGCTGCTCTTTCAAAACTGAGATGAGGAGGAACTACTTCACTCAGAGGGTGGTAGGTCCATGGAATATGCTGCCCCAAAAAGCTGTAGAAGCTACATCATTACATAAATTTAAAACAGAAATAGACAGTTTCCTAGAAGTAAAGGGAATTAAGGGTTACGGGGAGCAGGCAGGAATTTGGACATGAGTCTACGTTCGGATCGGTCATGGCCCTGTGGGTAGCGGAGTGGGCCCAGGGGCCGTGTAGCCTGATCCTGCTCCTATTTCGTGTGTCTAATTCTGTTAGATTCAGGAGATGGTTCTGTGATAGTGGATTGGCGGTTAGGATCAGATCAGCCATGATCTTATTGAATGGCGGAGCAGGCTCGAGGGGCCGATTGGCCTACTACTGCTCCTATTTCTTACGTTCTTACGAAGATACTTGCACATATATGGAGGAGGGAATGTTACCGTTAGAGATACATTTCCTTGGCATACTCAACATTGCAGAAAAACTGTAAACTGGATAATCTGATGATGGTATAACAAGCAAAGACAGCAGAACATGTAGCACTTACAGTTTTTGTTTTCAAGAAGTTATCAGTGCCACTGTGGAGGTGACGTGACATTGTCCATGTCCTATGAAACTACCACCTCCAGTAAAATTATAGAAAGTCTTTGCGGAAGTGAAATACAGTATAAAGCAGAAGAGTTAGAGATGAGCACTTAAATACATAAGTGTCAAAATTCCTATATGAAGGCAGGACGAAAGGGAAACATGAACAGTTTTGACATGAGGTGGTTAAAGAAGGCAGTAAATGTCACCCCAATACGGTAGCACTTACCACGTAGATAAAATAGGAAATGTTAGCGTTAGGGTGACATTTCGCTACAATATTTCGTTACAGAGTTGGCGGGCAGGGGATGAGAATGAGAGAAGTTTGTACAAACCAGCAGCATCCTCATCTTTTTGAAGTAAGACCATAGGAAGTGCTATCTGTTAATAAAGCTCGAGTTAAATCTTCTCAGATTAAGAACAGCATTGCCAAAGGAAAAGCAGGAGGTATACCGTATAAAATCATGTCTCAATTTCTCTAGGGATATCTTGGCGTAGGCAATCAAGATGTGCCAAGACTAGGTAGCACTTACAGGGTTTTTATGGGAAGAATCTGTGCACGCTAGCGTTGTGCTGCCTTTAGACTGCAGAGACAGCACGGCGCTACTAGGGGTATCCTGAAAGAAAGCATCCTTCCGAAAGGCGAAGTATTACTGAAAGAGAGCCTGCACTGGGAAGAAGTGTGAGTAGATTAATGTTTGCATCACCATTTAGCGATCCCACATCGCGGGTCAGTTCCCAAGAGTTCCGGTTGCACGTCAGGAGCCAGATAGCTATCGCCCAAACATGGTAGCACTTACCACAGCCATAAAATAGAAAATGCTACTGTTCAGGTGACAATTGTCTGTAATGTGAAATGGCAAGGCAGAGACAGGCACAATTCTCCTCAATGAGAAATGTTTCACAGCAATTCAGCAGCTCAATCTACTTTACTGACTAAATCTAGAGGAAAATAAAAAATGTTACAAAGCAAAAATCCCATACTTGCAAACTTAGATCTGCTGCACATTTTTGTCTGTGCTCCTCACTGCAATCTCCATTTCAGGTTGTTGGTCATTTGCTGCATGCAACGCAAGGCCTTTATATATTTTCAGCTGCCTAACTTTCAGCTTTGCAACTCGCATATTTTTACTTCCTTTTGAATAGGTGATAATGGTTGCCTTTTGTACCTATGTTGCCATCAAATTAGTTGGTCTCTAATGTTAATCTCAGCTGAAGCATGCCCAAACCTGATGCATGCTTATACTAAAAAATCTGTTAGAATTTGGTATCTACTATCATTTTGAAGAGTTGAGGTTGAATTAAAGTTCCATCAGCCAAATATATATCACGACTACAGGAATTGAGTAGAGTGGATTGGGAAAATAGATTAAAGGGTAAGACGATACATGATCAGTGGTGTACATTTAAGGAGTTATTTTACAACTTCCAAAAAATATATATTCCACTGAGAAGAATAGGGTGTAAAAGAAAAGACAGCCATCCGTGGCTATGTAAAGAAATTAAGGATAGTATTCGACTAAAAACAAGGGCATATAAGGTAGCCAAATCTAGTGGGAGGATAGAGGATTGGGGAAACTTTAAAAGACGGTAAAAAATGACAAAATGATTGATTAAGAAATGGAAGATAGATTATGAATTAGCAAAAAATATAAAAACAGATAGTAAGAGATTTTATAGTTATATAAAAAGAAAAAGGGTGGCTAAAGTAAATGTTGGTGCCTTAGAGGATGAGACCGGGAAATTAATGGTGGGAAATATGGAGATGGCAAAAACACTGAATGAATATTTTATATCAGTCTTTACATTAGAAGACACTAAGAATATCCCAACACTGGACAAACAGGGGGCTAAAGGGGGGGAGGAGCTAAACACGATCAAAATCACTAAGGAAGTGGTACTCGGTAAAATAATGGGACTCAAGGCGGATAAATCACCTGGACCTGATGACTTACATCCTAGGGTCTTGAGGGAAGTGGCGGTCGGGATTGTGGATGCATTGGTAATAATTTTCCAAAACTCCCTGGACTCGGCAAAGGTCCCGGCAGACTGGAAAACTGCTAATGTAACACCCTTATTTAAAAAGGGCAGTAGACAGAAGGCTGGAAACTATAGACCGGTTAGCTTAACATCTGTGGTAGGTAAAATTTTGGGGTCCATTATTAAGGAGACAGTAACAGGACATTTGGATAATAATAATTTAATAGGACAAAGTCAGCATGGTTTTATGAAGGGGAAGTCATGTTTGAGAAATTTGCTGGAGTTCTTTGAGGAAGTAACATATAGGGTGGATAAAGGGGTACCAGTGGACGTAGTGTATTTAGACCTCCAAAAGGCACTTGACAAGGTGCCACACAAAAGATTATTGCTTAAGATAAAAAATCACGGGATTGGGGGTAATATTCTGGCATGGATAGAGGATTGGCTATCTAACAGAAGGCAGAGAGTTGGGATAAATGGTTCATTCTCAGGCTGGCAATCAGTAACTAGTGTTTTCCGCAGGGGTCAGTGCTGGGTCCCCAACTCTTTACAATCTATATTAACGATTTGGAGGAGGGGACCGAGTGTAACATATCAAAGTTTGCCGATGATACTAAGATGGGAGGGAAAGTAGTGAGTGAGGAGGACATAAAAAACCTGCAATTGGAAATAGACAGGCTAAGTAAGTGGGCAGAGATTTGACAGATGGAATACAATACTGGAAAGTGTGAGGTTATGCACTTTGGCAGGAAAAATCGCAGAGCAAGTTGTTGGCCCAGAAATTCCAGAACGGGGCTTGCAGCGCGTGCAAGCCCCGTATTTGCACTTACCCCGCGCTCGTGCCGATCAGCTTCTGGGACACCTGAACTTGCAGAAATAGAAAGCACATTCCCGGGCAGCGTATGACGTCACGCCGCCCAGGAGTGCAGCCAGCGCGAAGCCAGGAGCGTGCAGTGTAAGTGAGACACGCCCCTTGAGGTCTCAGTTTCACTGGACACGCCCCCAATGTTTCTGTCAAGCTGCTAAGGATTTTTACATGCAAAGCAGCAGTTTAAATAGGTTTTTGGAAGTTTTTTGAAGATTTTGGTAACTTTTATAAACTTTTTAAAATGTTTACATTATTTTGAGTAATCTGAAGTAGTTTTAAAGAGAATTAAAGCAATTTAAAGACTTTTAAAAGCCCTAAAAGAATTTTTTAAATTCCATTTATTTATTTAGCAATGTCGTCGTCATACGTGTCTTCACACTGTTCCCTTTGGGGAACTGTATGAAGTGGTGGAAGGATTTATGGCCATGATTAACGCTCATTCCGTGACCGTAACCATCTTTGAACCAGCCATTAGGGCGGTTAGTCCTATGGCGGGAGGGTTTTACGGGCTCCCACAAGCTATACAAGGAGGGGGGGCCACCCACACCCACGGACGCAAATATCCCACTGGATGTCAACCCAGAATTTAGAGCCGGAGCTCCGACTCCACTTGCCGGGACTGTCTGGAGCGGGGTTCGAAACCCTACCCTGATCTGGCCCAGCGGCGGGGATCCTACCGCTATGACAAAGGCCCAATCCAATTAGCAACGTGAAATGGCAGCATAGGGCTCCAGTCACGGGGAGGGAAAAGGCACAGGAAACGTATGGGTGTCACCTTTTGTGCGGAGTGGGCCTTTTGCGTAGCAGTAAGCATCCCCGCCGCTGGGCCAGAAGGAGTAGGGTTTTGAACCCCACTCCAGACAGTCCCAGCAAGTGGAGTCGGAGCTCCAACTTTAAATTCTGGGTGGACATCCAGCGGGATACTTGCGTCCGTGGGTGTTGGTGGCCCCACCCCCCTCAGATGGGTTGTGGGAGCCCGTAAAACCCTCCCGCCATAGGACTAACCACCCTAATGGCTGGTTCAAAGATGGTTACGGTCACGGAATGAGCGTTAATCACGGCCATAAATCCTTCCACCACTTCATACAGTTCCCCAAAGGGAACAGTGTGAGGATACGTACGATGATGACCTCTTGCGCAATGCACCTCCTTGGACCCTCAGTCGCAGATGCGAGGGGGCAAGTCGTGCAATTGTTAAATTTTTTATTTTATTGACATGTAAAATGTTGGCCCAGTAATTCCCTTCCAAATGCGCTAGTACGGTCGGGGTACTTACGCATCTGGCCGGATGAAATGCCGGTTTTCAGCATGCACAGTGCATGTGGGGAAAACCGGCATTTCCTGTCCTCTGAACGAAGGGGTTCAGAGGCAGAACGCGTGCGACTGCACAGGCAGCGCGTGCGCAGTATAATTCGCCGCTTTCATTAATGCTTTCAGTGAGGTCCAGTCATTACAACTTACACATCAAAAAAGCATGGGTACAGTTGCTCCAGAGGCTGCGGAGGAAGATATTTTTTTATCGTGGAGCTTCTGAAAGTATGTATGTCTGTATATATTCCTTTGCGTGTTATGTATATATTCCTTTACTTATGTGTATGAATGTATTATTTAATTATGACTTTCAGAGAAAGTAACTTATTGGAAAATCATAATTAAAAACATACATTCATACACATTAGTAAAGGAATATAAAACATACATACATATACGTAAAGGAATATATGTGGACATACATACATAACTCATTCTCACATTCCATTCACACAGCCACAATTGCTCCTTCTACCTACCTGAAAACCTTTAAAAAAAAAAAAATTTTTAACTTTAAAACTTACTTAAAATTTCTTAAAATAACTTCCCTCCCTTTCCCAAACAAAAATATTGCATTTCAGAAGCTCCACGATAAAATGTTTCTTCCTCCGCAGCCAATGAACCACTTTACACTTGCTTTTTTCAAGTGTAAATTCTGAGGACTTACCCTCACGGATTTCATGAATGAAATCTACGAAGTTCACTGCGCAAGCGCTGCCTGTGCAGTCGCACGCGCTCGAGGTCTGGAAATGCCGGCGTTCCCCGCATGCGCTGTTCATGCTGAACGCCGGCATTTCCAACGGCCAGATGCGTGAGTACCCCGAGCGCACTCACGCCTTTGGCCGCGAATTTCTGGCCCAATCTCACATTCCATTCACACAGCCACAATTGCTCCTTCTACCTACCGTTCTGAAAACCCGCTTAAAAAAAAAAAATTAAAGTTTAAAACTTACTTAAAATTTCTTAAAATAACTTCCCTCCCTTTCCCAAACCTAAATATTGCATTTCATAAGCTCCTCCATAAAATATATCTCCTTCCCCAGCCAATGAACAACTTTACACTTGCTTTTTTCAAGTGTAAGTTCTAGGGACTTACCCTCACTGAATCCATCAGTGAAATCTACAAAGTTCACTGCGCAAGCGCTGCCTGTGCAGTCGCACGCGCTGTGAATAGACCTCGGGTCTGGAAATGCCGGCGTTCCCCGCATGCGCTGTTCCTGCTGAACGCCGGCATTTCCAACGGCCAGATGCGTGAGTACCCCGAGCGCACTCATGCCTTTGGCCGCGAATTTCTGGCCCAATCTCACATTCCATTCACACAGCCACAATTGCTCCTTGTACCTACCGTTCTGAAAACCCGTTTAAAAAAAAACTAAAGTTTAAAACTTACTTAAAATTTCTTAAAATAACTTCCCTCCCTTTCCCAAATCTAAATATTGCATTTCATAAGCTCCTCCATAAAATATATCTCCTTCCCCAGCCAATGAACAACTTTACACTTGCTTTTTTCAAGCGTAAGTTCTAGGGACTTACCCTCACTGAATCCATCAGTGAAATCTACAAAGTTCACTGCGCAAGTGCTGCCTGTGCAGTCGCACGCGCTGTGAATAGACCTCGGGTCTGGAAATGCCGGCGTTCCCCGCATGCGCTGTTCCTGCTGAACGCCGGCATTTCCAACGGCCAGATGCGTGAGTAACCCGACCGTACTCACGCTTCTGGCCTGAAATTTCTGGCCCATTATCTTAATGGCAAGAAACTGGAAAGTACTGAAGTACAAAGGGATCTGGGGGTCCTGGTGCACGAAACTCAAAAGGTTAGTATGCAGGTGCATCAAGTGATTAAGAAGGCCAATGGAATGTTGGCTTTCATTGCTAGGGGGATAGAATATAAAAATAGGGAGGTATTGCTTCAGTTGTACAAGGTATTGGTGAGACCGCACCTGGAATACTGCGTACAGTTTTGGTGTCCATACTTAAGAAAGGACATACTTGCTCTCGAGTCAGTACAAAGAAGGTTCACTCGGTTAATCCCGGGGATGAGGGGATGGACATATGAGGAGAGGTTGAGTAGATTGGGACTCTACTCATTGGAGTTCAGAAGAATGAGAGGCGATCTTATTGAAACATATAAGATTGTGAAGGGGTTGGATCGGGTGGATGTGGGGAAACTGTTCCCGATGATGGGTGAAACTAGAACTTGGGGGCATAGTCTTAGAATAAGGGGCTGCTCTTTCAAAACGGAGATGAAGAGGAACTACTTCACTCAGAGGGTGGTAAGTCCATGGAATATGCTGCCCCAAAAAGCTGTAGAAGCTACATCATTACATAAATTTAAAACAGAAATAGACAGTTTCCTAGAAGCAAAGGGAATTAAGGGTTACGGGGAGCAGGCAGGAGTTTGGACATGAGTCTAGTTTCGGATCGGTCATGGCCCTGTGGGTAGCGGAGCAGGCCCAGGGGCCGTGTAGCCTGATCCTGCTCCTATTTCGTGTGTCTAATTCTGTTAGATTCAGGAGATGGTTCTGTGATAGTGGATTGGCGGTTAGGTTCAGATCAGCCATGATCTTATTGAATGGCGGAGCAGGCTCGAGGGGCTGATAGGCCTACTACTGCTCCTATTACTTACATTCTTACGTTCTTACGAAGATACTTGCACATATATGGAGGAGGGAATGTTACCGTTAGAGATATATTTCCTTGGCATACTCAACATTGCAGAAAAACTGTAAACTGGACAATCTGATGATGGTATAACAAGCAAAGACACCAGAACATGTAGCACTTACAGTTTTTGTTTTCAAGAAGTTATCAGTGCCACTGTGGAGGTGACGTGACATTGTCCATGTCCTATGAAACTACCACCTCCAGTAAAATTATAGAAAGTCTTTGCGGAAGTGAAATACAGTATAAAGCAGAAGAGTTAGAGATGAGCACTTAAATACATAAGTGTCAAAATTCCTATATGAAGGCAGGACGAAAGGGAAACATGAACAGTTTTGACATGAGGTGGTTAAAGAAGGCAGTAAATGTCACCCCAATACGGTAGCACTTACCACGTAGAAAAAATAGGAAATGTTAGCGTTAGGGTGACATTTCGCTACAATATTTCGTTACAGAATTGGCGGGCAGGGGATGAGAATGAGAGAAGTTTGTACAAACCAGCAGCCTCCTCATCTTTTTGAAGTAAGACCTTAGGAAGTGCTATCTGTTAATAAAGCTCGAGCTAAATCTTCGCAGATTAAGAACAGCATTGCCAAAGGAAAAGCAAGAGGTATACCGTATAAAATCATGTCTCAATTTCTCTAGGGATATCTTGGCGTAGGCAATCAAGATGTGCCAAGACTAGGTAGCAGTTACAGGGTTTTTATGGGAAGAATCTGTGCACGCTAGCGTTGTGCTGCCTTTAGACTGCAGAGACAGCATGGCGCTACTAGGGGTATCCTGAAGGAAAGCATCCTTCCGAAAGGTGAAGTATTACTGAAAGAGAGGCTGCACTGGGAAGAAGTGTGAGTAGATTAATGTTAGCATCACCATTTAGCGATCCCACGTGGCGGGTCAGTTCCCAAGAGTTCCGGTTGCACGTGAGGAGCCAGAAATCTATCGGCCAAACATGGTAGCACTTACTGTAATGATATCAGCAAATAGTGATGGTATTTGCCTGTTTGATTATTATGCCTTACCAGCATATTTGCCTGTTTGATTATTTATGCCTTACCAGCAGAGGGCATGTGAGACAAGCAGTTTAGTTTTAGTTTCGTTTTAGATGGATCTCTAAGATGGTGTCTCCTGTAATGCTGTTAACTGTGTTGAACATACTTTAGATTAAAAGACGTTCTCTTTCATAAATGTGTCGTCATTGAACCCACATAGAAATCAATACATGGTGTCAGAAGAAGAAGTGATTGAAAGAGACGAAGAGGAAAAATCTGAAGTTAAATCAGCTCTCCACATATTAGCAAGCCAAAAGAGAAAATCGTTGCTTACCTTGGAGAATAGCTAACGAAGTGAAAAATGGAAGGATTACACCCACCGGCGAAGCTTCAGTTGACAAGTAAAGTGGCTGAAAATTGGAGAAGGTTCAAACAACGTTTGGAGTTGTATTTATCAGCAATCGGAGCTGACGAGAAAAGTGATAAAATGAAAGCGTCAGTGTTCTTACATGTCGTGGGTGATGAAGCGCTGGATGTGTATAATAACTTCACATTCGCTGCTGATGGAGACAAAATGAAGCTGGATAAAATAATGGAACAGTTTGAGGCCTACTGCATACCTAAAAGTAACGTGACGTTTGAGAGGCACAGATTTTTCACATGTGTACAGAAAATGGGAGAGACTATTGATCAGTATGTGACTGAACTGAGAAACAGAAGCAAAACGTGTGAATTTGGGGGACTGACAGACTCGCTGATAAAAGACAGACTGGTGTGTGGTATTCCAGATAATGGTCTAAGGGAAAGACTGCTAAGAGAGCAAAATCTAGACCTGGGAAAAGCCATAGCACTGTGTAGGGCTACAGAGACTGTGAAGTCGCAGGCAAAGGAGCTGTTCAGTGACAGTAGCTGCAACGTGGATGCAGTGAGAAAGAACGGACACAAACCGTTTAACAAAAAGAGCGCCAATGTGAAAAAAGAGGCGTGGCCAGCGAACAAAAATGAAAGGGGCAATCGAAAGTCATGTAGTCGATGCGGTACACAGCATCCACCAAAAAAGTGTCCAGCATATGGTAAAACATGCAATAGTTGCAACAAAAACAACCATTATGCCCGTTGCTGTAAGAACCAAGTGCAACAAAGCAAGGTCCATGCAGTAGATGAAAGCGAGATAGAGGAGTTCTATGTGGATGTTGTGTCTGAAAACAAAAAAGAAAAAAGAGACTGGATGTTGACACTAAAAGTGAATGACATACACATTCCATTTAAATTGGATACTGGAGCACAAGTTAATGTGATATCAGAGACTGATTTTAAGAAAATTAGACCCAGACCAAAGATACATGGAATAAAAGTGAAAGTGACAGGATACTCAGGTACTGATATACCAGTGAAAGGAAGATGCATTGTCAAAGTGACACACAAGGACAGAGAGCACACGCTAGCATTAATCGTGGTGCCAAAGGATGTGCAAGCCATACTAGGTTTAATAGCCTGTGAGAGACTGAACCTGGTAAAGAGAGTCCTCGTTGTGGAAAGCGAAGGAGAGACAGCCTATGATGAACTCATGAAAGAGTACAACGACCTATTTAAGGGTCTAGGCTGCATCAGAGTAGATAAAAGTATGCCAACGGTCATACATCCATGCAGAAAAGTTCCGTTTGCTCTTCAAAAGCAACTGAAGGCAGAGTTGGACAGGATGGAAAGCCTGAACGTGATTCGGAAGATAGATGAGCCAACTGAGTGGGTGAGTTCCCTTGTCGTTGTGGACAAAAAGAATGGAAAGCTCAGAATTTGCCTGGATCCAAGAGATCTAAACAGAGCAATAAAGAGAGAGCACTTCAAGCTTCCTACACGTGAGGAAATCATGTCACAGTTTGCAAATGCAAAGTATTTCAGCAAGTTAGATGCATCATCAGGATTTTGGCAGATGAAACTGGACGAGGCAAGTTCAAGACTGTGCACATTCAACAGTCCATTTGGCAGATACAGATTCCTAAGGTTACCATTTGGCATTGCCTCAGCTCCTGAAGTGTATCACAAAACTATCCATATGATCTATGAGCACCTGGAGGGAGTTGATACCTCAATGGATGACATCATAGTATGAGGAACCACGAGAACTGAGCATGACGAGAGACTGAAAAAAGTGCTGGAAGCAACAAGGAAAACAAACCTGAAGCTGAATAGAGAGAAATGCCAGCTCGGGGTGACAGAACTGACATTCGTGGGAGATATCCTTAGCAGTGAGGGCATCAGACCAGATCCCAGAAAGGTGTCCGCCATTGAGAATATGCCAAAGCCACAATGCAAAAAGGACGTGCAGAGGTTTAATGGAATGATCAACTACATGGGTAAATTCATATCCAACCTCTCAGAAAAGATGGCGCCACTGAGATGACTAACTGAAAAGAACATAGATTGGGAATGGAATCATGAGCATGAGAAGTCATGGAGCGATCTAAAGAAACTGCTCACAGAGGAACCAGTTCTGAGGTTTTATGACCCAGCGAGACCCATCAAGATATCATCAGATGCATCACAGAGTGGGCTCGGTGCCGTTCTTCTGCAAAAATATGACGACTGGCAACCTATTGCGTATGCATCGCGCTTAATGACAGAGGCGGAGATGCGATATGCTCAAAAATAAAGGAGCTGCTCAGCATCACATACGCCTGTGAAAGATTTCACCAGTTTGTGTCAGGACAAGCAATCAGTGTGGAGACTGATCATAAGCCCTTGATTGCATTGTTCCAAAAGCCACTAAATAGCTGTCTGTGGTAAACCACTTTTATCGTTCACTATCGTTACACTATAGTTATCACTGTTATATTGTTCTCACTGTTCTCACTGTTGTATCACTATACGAGGTCGCCTCTTGTCACACTGTTATACCTGGGCTGACCATCACTGACTCCGCCCATGGCTCCACCTACCTGCCCAGGTATAAAGGTAGTCGACTGGCTGGTATTCCTCCTTGCTGGATCCGATCACCCATGAGGGTGGGCTCTGTTATTTAGTCAATAAAAACCTATAGTTACTTTCCTAACTCGTCGCTTTTCATTGGACGAATTGATAGGTATATCACTGTCCGCTTAGAATACAAAGAATGATGATCAGGCTGCAACGCTATACACTGAATGTTGCGTACACACCGGGTAAGCTGATGTATACAGCAGACACGTTGTCCAGAGCTGTTGACCCAAGAGAGCCCGCAAACACCAAAATGGATGAAAAAGTAAACGCCTACGTGGACATGATCACAAGTGCACTGCCCATAGCAGATGCAAAAATGGAACTCATAAAGACTGAGACAAACAAAGATGAAACAATGAGACGACTGAGGAAAAGCATCTTGGATGGATGGCCCAACATGAAGCAAGACTGCTCACCTGACATGGCAGAGTACTGGAACTGCAGGGCGGAACTATCACTGGTCGAAGACATCATCTACAAAGGAAGTAAAATAGTTATCCCAAAGAGTCTGAGAAAAGAGATGCTAAAAAGGATCCATGGAGGACATCTGGGAATCGAAAAGTGTAAGAAAAGAGCATGAGAGGTGATGTGCTGGCCACGAATCAACCAAGATGTGACAAATGAGGTGTCAAACTGCACAATATGCCTGAAATATCAAGCAAGCAATCCTGTAGAACCACTAAAGCCACACCCAGCGCCAGACAGACTTTACCAGAAGGTAGGCGCTGACCTATTCGTATGTCAAGGGAAGGACTATCTTGTAGTCACAGACTATTACTCCCTGTATCCAGAGGTTTGTAGACTGTACACCACCACTGCAGATGCTGTGATAACATGTATGAAAGCCATATTCTCCAGACATGGTGTGGCAAGCGAGGTCTTCACAGACAACGGACCCCAGTTTTACAATGCAAGTTTCCGACGCTTTGCCAAAGAGTGGGACTTTGTCCACACAACGTCAAGTCCTCACTTTCCACAGTCCAATGGACTAGTGGAAAAATCGGTCCAGACAGTGAAAAGACTGATGTACAAGGCAAAAGACAGTGGAACTGACTTCTACCAGAGCATGCTTGTATACCGCACAACGCCGCTCGAGTATGGCATGTCACCAGCCCAACTCCTTATGGGACGTCTGCTAAGGTCAAACCTACCCATCCCAGAGAACCTCCTGAAAACAAAAGAGGGGGAGAAAGTGAGGAAGTTCAAAGAACAACAGAAAGAAAAGAAAAAGTACTACTATGACAGAGGAACACAAAACCTACCTGAACTCCACACTGGTGATCAAGTAAGGTTCAAAGACAAAACAAACATATGGACTCAGAAGGGAACTGTCTTGAGTGAAGTCCAACCAAGATACATAGATACATAGAAGATAGGAGCAGGAGTAGGCCATTCGGCCCTTCGTGCCTGCTCCGCCATTCGATGAGATCATGGCTGATCCTTTAATTCAGTATCCCGTCCCCGCCTTCTCTCCGTAACCCTTAACCCCTTTTGCCCGTAGAAATATATCTAATTCCCTCTTAAATATATTTAATGAGCTGGCGTACACTGCCCTCTGTGGCAATGAGTTCCACAGGTTCACCACTCTCTGAGTGAAGAAATTCCCCCTCATCTCTGTCCTAAATGGTTTAGCCCTTATCCTTAAATTATGTCCTCTAGTTCTGTTCTCACCCGCCAAGGGAAACATTCCTTCTGCATCCAGTCTGTCTAGACCTGTCAGAATTTTATACACTTCTATGAGGTCCCCTCTCAATCTTCTAAACTCCAGTGTGTACATCCCTAAACTACATAGTCTCTCCTCATAGGTCATTCCCGCCATTCCTGGTATCAGCCTGGTGAATCGCCGCTGCACCCCCTCCATGGCAAGAACATCCTTCCTCAGATGAGGCGACCAAAACTGTACACAGTACTCGAGGTGTGGTCTCACCAGTGCCCTGTACAGCTGCAGCAAGGTATCCCTGTTCCTGTATTCTAACCCTTTTGCTATGAAGGCCAGCATACCGTTTGCCTTCTTGACCGCCTGTTGCACCTGCATGCTCGCCTTCAGTGACTGGTGTACAAGAACACCCAGGTCTCTCTGTACTTCCCCCTCTCCCAATCTATTGCCATTTAAATAATAATTTGCCCTCCCGTTCCTGCACCCAAGGTGGATAACTTCGCACTTGTCCACATTATAGTGCATCTGCCATTTATCCGCCCAATCGCCCAGTCTGTCCAAATCGCTCTGGAGCTTCCTGGTCTCTTCCTCTGAGCCCACCCCCCCTCCTAGTTTAGTGTCGTCTGCAAATTTGGAAATGCTGCATCCGACTCCCTGATCCAGGTCATTAATGTAAATTGTGAACAGCTGGGGGCCCAGGACAGATCCCTGTGGTACCCCACTTGTTACTGCCTGCCATTCAGAAAATGAGCCGTGATCATACACCATTCAGACAGATGAAGGTGCTGTTCTGCAAAGAAATCGTCGGGATCTTCTCATGGGACCAGCCACAGCAAGTCAAAAGACTGATACTGTTGAACAACCTGATCACACAGCAGGTCAAAAGACTGATACTGTTGAACAACCTGATCACACAGCTGAGAAACTATCATCTGAGGCAACAACTCAGATTCAAGGACAATCAATCAGAAAATCCTCAAGACACATGAAGCCTCCTGAGAGACTCATTGAGCAAGTTTAAGGACTATTGTTATAGAAGGAAGTAATGTTATCTTATTCTCTCTTCAAGTTCTAGTGTATTTACATATTTCATGTGAACACACAAAACAAGGTTAAAAAACCTTGATCGTGATAATGATAATGTAAGTTCATTAAGTGTTACAGTTAAAATGCAGAGTAATACAAAGAAAACATGTTAGATAAAAGTAAAATACTTTTGTATTAAGAAAGGGAGATGTAATGATATCAGCAAATAGTGATGGTATTTGCCTGTTTGATTATTATGCCTTACCAGCATATTTGCCTGTTTGATTATTTATGCCTTACCAGCAGAGGGCATGTGAGACAAGCAGTTTAGTGTTAGTTTCGTTTTAGATGGATCTCTAAGATGGTGTCTCCTGTAATGCTGTTAACTGAGTTGAACATACTTTAGATTAAAAGACATTGGGCTAGATTTTCAGTATAGACAGTTTTGGGGCGCTAACCTTAGCGCCCGCCCGAAGTTAGCGCCCGCCCCAAAGTAGCGCCCCGTTGACGGAAATTCAGTGGCTTCGCCCTAAGAGATTGGTGGAGCGCTAAAAGAGGCGTTCCACTCCTATCTTTAGGCGCTAAGCCGGCGGTCCAGAGGGATAGCGCCCAGGCGGGGCGCAGCGCGGGTGCGGTCATTTTTGGACTGACAGCAGACCCCGTGGCGCCGACCAGCTCTTAAAGGGGGAAGGGACGAATTGGTCTGCTGCCACGCCCTGCACACTGCAGCCTTGCAAAGAGGCCTCAACACTGCTGCTCAGCCCCAGGGAGTCATGGCAACGCCAGAGAAGGCCCGTCAGCGTGCCCTGCGCTTCTCAGAGGGTGATCTGGACATAATGGTCACAGCTCTGGAGGTGAGGCGCAAGATCTTGTTCCCAGAGAGTGGGAGGAATCCAACCCACCACGACTACACCAAAGCCTGGAAGCAGATCGCCCAGAGGGTGACGTTCACCGGCGATGCCCCCAGGACCCACAAACAATGTCGTAAAAAATACAACGATCTGACCAGGATTGTGAAGGTGAGTAGCCTTTCCAGTCTCCTCCTCATTCTTGCATGTACACCTGACATGATGGGCAAAGGGAGCTGAAAGTCCTATTGGCCAGCCCTCAGCCAGCAGCATTGGGACAGTCATGAGCATCACATGGCCATTCGGCACTCTACACTTTGTCCAAGCTATTCCACCATGGGAGGCAGAGCACACTACATCAGGGCTTCACTCTGTCCACGCTATTCCACCATGGGAGGCAGTGCACACTACATCAGGGCTTCACTCTGTCCACGCTATTCCACCATGGGAGGCAGTGCACACTACATCAGGGCTTCACTCTGTCCACGCTATTCCACCATGGGAGGCAGTGCACACTACATCAGGGCTTCACTCTGTCCACGCTATTCCACCATGGGAGGCAGTGCACACTACATCAGGGCTTCACTCTGTCCACGCTATTCCACCATGGGAGGCAGTGCACACTACATCAGGGCTTCACTCTGTCCACGCTATTCCACCATGGGAGGCAGTGCACACTACATCAGGGCTTCACTGCGCACTTACAGCCCGTCCTTTCTCTTGCAGGCTAAAGTAGCGTTTAATCGCCAGGCGCGTGCCAGGGGTGGCCGCGCCAAGCTGCAGAAGCTCACTCGGCTGGAGGAGCGCGTGTGTGTACTCATGGGAGCCCGTGTGATTGTCCCCACAGCGTGCGGAGTATCCGACCCTCCACTGCCCGGCAATGGTAAGGACCTCGCCTTTTGGCCCTCTCGCGTCACACTGGCCCATCCGAGCTACCTCCTTTGCCACTGTCCCACCAATGCGCTGAATGCCACCAGTCCTAACTCCCTCGCTGACGCCGTCTCCTCACTCTGAAGCTACTCTTGTGCATTCCTGCTTTCAGCTGGTGACGACCAGGACCCTGAAGCTGCCAGTGACAGCACCTCCGACCAGGAGGAGGAGGAGGAGCAAGCTGGACCTTCGGGGGAACAGTCACGTCCCGCAGGAGAGGAGGAAATGCTTGACACCTCCTCACTGGACGAGTGCCTGGAGGAACTGTCGCAGGGCAATGCAGCTTCTGGGACCAGTGGCGTCCAGCCACCCAGGAGCCGTGCGCGTGGCCCGCGGCCTTCCCCCCAAAGGGGGCAAGGATCAGAGGGGAGTGCTGCTGATCGGCACACTCGCCGCCACCAACGTGGCAAGGGTCCCCTAGTTCGGCCCCCTCCTCCCCAGCGGGAGAGTCGCGACTCCAGTCCGGACACCTTCACCTCGGAGGAGGTGCGGAAGCTGGATAAGATGGCCGAGGATTTGGACCGGCGCCACACGGAGCTCATGAGCGTGGTGGGGCGCATGCCTGAGGCCATCGAGTCGCTGGCGACCAGTGTGCGCGAGTTCAGGGCAGCAACTGCCGCGAGTGGCGGCATGCTGACTGATGCCGTCAAGACCCTGGCGGATGTGATGCGGGCGCACACCAGGACAACAGGGGCACTCACTGCTGCCACACGCGCTGTCTCAGGCAGGCATCGCCAGGGCAGCCGCCGCGCTGGACCATCCCAGCAAGCCGCCCCTCGGCTGATTGTTGCGGATCCTGCAGTGCGGGCCCGGCCGAGTGCCACTGCGCCACAGCACCAGCCAGCGCATCCCAGACGCCAGCTGGCCCACATTGCGCCATCCGTCGCCGCCATTCCCCCACTGGGGCGTCAAGGGCAAGCGGCTGCAGCTGATGGTGGCCAGGCTCAGGTGCGCCACTCAGCAGACGGCCCCTCGAGGCCCAAACGCCGTGTAGGCCGCCCCCCAGTGGCGTCTGGCGGAAGGGCATCTGAGCCTCAGGCGCCTTCCCCCAGCCTCGCAGCAGCCACTGGGCAGAGCTTGCGAAGGAGCAGCAGGCCGGGCAGGGGAGGCAAAAGGCTGGGCAAGGTCTCGCCCTCGCGGGCCACTCAGTAGAGGGTGTGGGCAGCTTTCCTTTTATATGGCGGTGGCCATCTTTATTTTGCCCATGGTTGTGTTGTTGGAGGGCTTATTTTTTGCGTTAGGCCGACGTTGAGGCCCGGTTTGAAGAAAGTTGGAGTGACTCCTCCCCAGTTTGTGGGAGTGAGTCGTTTGTTGGGCTTTTTGTGGGGCCCGTTTATTGTTTTTGGGGATTCATGTGGGAAGGGCTTTTCATTTTTGTGTAATAAATAATTATCTTTATTCATGCAGTCTCCATGGTTGTTCTTCTTAGTGTTTGTTGGCTTCGCCGGCTGAGGGCTTGCGGAGCGGCTGCATTCATCTTCCCTCATGGCCCCTGGCCATTCCCTGACAGGGGGCTTAGAAGTACCGTGTAATAAGGTGGCGTCGTGCGGCCCTTGGCCCTGGTCGCTCCCTCCTGGGAACGTACTCCTGCTCCTCCTCCTCCTCCTCCTCATGCTCCTCCTGCTCCTCCTCCTGAGGTGCTGGTCCAACGTCAGGTGGCAGTGCCTGAGTCCTGCGGATAGCCAGGTTGTGTAGCATGCAGCAAACCACCACAAATTGGGAGACCCGGTCCGGCGAATACTGGAGAGCTCCTCCGGAGCGATCAAGGCAGCGGAACCGCTGCTTGAGGACCCCAATAGTTAGCTCGATGATGTTGCGGGTGGTTTGATGGCTCTCGTTGTAGGCCTCTTCAGCAGCGGTCCTGGGCGCGCGGAGCGGGGTCATGAGCCAGGTGCACAAAGGATAGCCTTTGTCCCCGAGTAGCCATCCTCTTGGGGGAGGCTGTGCCTGGAACATGTCATGCACAGTACTCTGCCACAGGATAAAGGCATCGTGGCTGCTGCCTGGGAAGCTGGCATTGACTGCCATGATGCGCTGCTTGTGGTCACAGACCAGCTGCACATTCAGAGAATGGTAGCCCTTCCTGTTGCGATACTGCTCGCCATGCTCCAGAGGGGCCCGCAAAGCCACATGCGTACAGTCAATGGCGTCCTGCACCAAGGGGAATTCCCCGAGTCTGGAAAATGCCAATGCGCGCTGATGCTGGCTCTCCAGGGCCATGGGGAAGGAGATGAATTGGCTTCTCCTTCTGAACAGTGCTTCGGTCACCTGGCGGATGCAGCGATGCGCGCCGTACTGGGAGATGTTTGCTATGTCCCCAGCAGCGTATTGGAAGGAGCCGGTGGCATAGAAGTTCAATGCCACCGTCACCTTCACTTCCACCGACAGAGACGTCCTGCACCTGAGCTTTGGCCGCAGATCTCGGCGAAGCAGGTGGCAGATCTCTGCAATCACCTCCTTTCGGAATCGGAGCCTTTTAACACATAGCGCAGCACTCATGTTTAGGTAGGAGCGCTGCTGGCGGTATAGCCTGACTGGGTAAGGCCCACGTGGCCGACGCCTGTAGCCCCCTCTGCCTCTAGCCAGGGCTGCCCCTCTCACAATGCGTCTGCGAGCCCTACGGACATGGAGCTGCAGCTCCGCGTTGGCACCCCATGCAACCCCCATCAAATCCTGGCAAACACACTAATTTCCAAAAGGCCACTTGCAGCGCTCTGGCCTGAGTCCAAAAATACCTGGCTCTTGCTGCTTGAAACCAGTTAGCTATCCTCCTTGTTGTGTCTCCAGAAATGCGTTGCGCAAGAGTGTTTTCTGAAAAAAGGCTGGCCTTTATACTGGAGAGCACATCCCCTTTAATTTGCGCTCCCCGGGGCCCGCGCTGGTTGTGTTGCGTTCCTTTTTCCAAATGCTCCGGCCGCCAGCCGCAAAATGGGGCGGTCCGACTGAAGTTTGGAATCGGGGCGCACAAAGGGCGTTGCACGAGGATGTGATGTCATTTTCTGCGCGCGCATCCGGGCGGGCGCTAAACTTTGCGCCGGCGCTAACAGGCAACTTAATTTGGGGCGGGGCGCAAACTGCGCTGCGCCCGGGCGCTACACGCATAGCGCCCAAAAATCACTTCTCTTAAGGCGCTAACTGCTGGCGCAAGCGACTGAAAATCTAGCCCATTCTCTTTCATGAATGTGTCGTCATTGAACCCACATAGAAATCAATACACTTACCACAGCCATAAAATAGAAAATGCTACTGTTCAGGTGACAATTGTCTGTAATGTGAAATGGCAAGGCAGAGACAGGCAGAGATCTCCTCAATGAGAAATGTTTCACAGCAATTCAGCAGCTCAATCTACTTTAATGACTAAATCTAGAGGAAAATAAAAAAAGTTACAAAGCAAAGATCCCATACTTGCAAACTTAGATCTGCTGCACATTTTTGTCTGTGCTCCTCACTGCAATCTCCATTTCAGGTTGTTGGTCATTTGCTGCATGCAACGCAAGGCCTTTATATTTTTTCAGCTCCCTACCTTTCAGCTTTGCAACTCGCATATTTTTACTTCCTTTATGAATAGGTGATAATGGTTGCCTTTTGTACCTCTGTTGCCATCAAAGTAGTTGGTCTCTAATGTTAATCTCAGCTGAAGCATGCCCAAACCTGATGCATGCTTATGCTAAAAAATCTGTTAGAATTTGGTATCTACTATAATTTTGAAGAGTTGAGGTTGAATTAAAGTTCCATCAGCCGGATATATATCATGACTACAGGAAGATACTTGCACATATATGGAGGAGGCAATGTTACCGTTAGAGATACATTTCCTTGGCATACTCAACATTGCAGAAAACCTGTAAACTGGACAATCCGATGATGGGCTAACAAGCAAAGACACCACAATAGGTACCACTTACAGTTCTTGTTTTCAAGAAGCTATCAGTGCCACTGTGGAGGTGACGTGACATTGTCCATGTCCTATGAAACTACCACCTCCAGTAAAATTATAGAAAGTCTTTGCGGAAGTGAAATACAGTATAAAGCAGAAGGGTTAGAGATGAGCACTTAAATACATAAGTGTCAAAATTCCTATATGAAGGCAGGACGAAAGGGAAACATGAACAGTTTTGACATGAGGTGGTTAAAGAAGGCAGTAAATGTCACCCCAATACGGTAGCACTTACCACGTAGAACAAATAGGAAATGTTAGCGTTAGGGTGACATTTAGCTGCAATATTTTGTTACAGAGTTGGCGGGCAGGGGATGAGAATGAGAGAAGTTTATACAAACCAGCAGCCTCCTCATTTTTTTTGAAGTAAGACCATAGGAAGTGCTATCTGTTAATAAAGCTCGAGTTAAATCTTCTCAGATTAAGAACAGCATTGCCAGAGGAAAAGCAAGAGGTATACTGTATAAAATCATGTCTCAATTTCTCAAGGGATATCTTGGCGTAGGCAATCAAGATGTGCCAAGACTAGGTAGCACTTACAGGGTTTTGATGGGAAGAATCTGTGCTCGCTAGCGTTGTGCTGCCTTTAGACTGCAGAGATAGCACGGCGCTACTAGGGGTATCCTGAAAGAAAGCATCCTTCTGAAAGGTGAAGTATTACTGAAAGAGAGCCTGCACTGGGAAGAAGTGTGAGAAGATTACTGTTAGTATCATCATTAACGATCCCACATGGCTGGTCAGTTCTCAAGAGATCCGGTTGCACGTGAGGAGCCAGATATCCATCGCGCAAACATGGTAGCACTTACCACAGCCATAAAATAGAACATGTTACTATTCAGGTGACAATTGTCTGTAATGTGAAATGGCAAGGCAGAGACAGGCACAGATCTCCTCAATGAGAAATGTTTCACAGCAATTCAGCAGCTCAATCTACATTACTGACTAAATCTAGAGGAAAATAAATAAACTTACAAAGCAAAGGTGCCATACTTGCAAACTTAAATCTGCTGCACATTTTTGTCTGTGCTCCTCACTGCAATCTCCATTTCAGGTTGTTGGTCATTTGCTGCATGCAACGCAAGGCCTTTATATTTTTTCAGCTCCCTACCTTTCAGCTTTGCAACTCGCATATTTTTACTTCCTTTTTGAATAGGTGATAATGGTTGCCTTTTGTACCTATGTTGCCATCAAATTAGTTGGTCTGTAATGTTAATCTCAGCTGATGCAGCACAAACCTGATGCATGGTTATGCTGAAAAATCTGTTAGAATTTGTTATCTACTATAATTTTGAAGAGTTGAGGTTGAATTAAAGTTCCATCAGCCAGATATATGTCACGACTACAGGAAGATACTTGCAGGTATATGGAGGAGGGAATGTTATCGTTAGAGGTACATTTCCTTGGTATACTCAACATTGCAGAAAAACTGTAAACTGGACAATCTGATGATGGTATAACAAGCAAAGACACCACAACATGTAGCAATTACAGTTTTTGTTTTCAAGAAGCTATCAGTACCACTGTGGAGGTGACTTGACATTGTCCATGTCCTATGAAAATACCAGCTCCAGTAAAAGTATAGAAAGTCTTTGCGGAAGTGAAATGCAGTACAAAGCAGAACAGTTAGAGATGAGCACTTAAAGACATAAGAGACAAAGGCCTAGAAATTCAGTTGCGTGCGCCAGCCGTTAGCGCCTTCGGAGGAGTAGATCTCGAGCGCTAGGCACTTAGCGGCCGGGCGCAGGACGATCTGCGCCTACGCCCAACTTCAGTAGCCATTTAGCGCCGGCGCAAAGTGTTTGCGTGCGCTCAGCTGCACGCGCAGACTATGACGTCATTTCCTCGTGCAACGCCCTTTGTGCGCCCCAATCCGGAACTTCAGTCGCGCCCGCCCAATGTGGGCGTGGCGCTCCTAAGAACTGTGAACTGGAACGCAGCAGAGGCCATGCGGGCCTCGGGGAGCGCTAATTAAAGGGCACTTACCCTGAACTATAAAGGCCAGCCATTTTGCAGCAATCACTCTTGTGCAACGGATTTCTGGACAGAGACCAAGGAAGAGAGGTTACTGCTTTGGCCCAACATAGGAGAGGTATTTTTGGCTTCAGGCCAGAGCTTGGCAATTCGCCTTCATTGTGAGGTCATTGTTTGCCAGTATATTATGGGGGCTGCATGGGGTGCCAACTCTCAGTTTCAGCATTATGTGCGAAGGGCTCGCAGACGCTGTGTGAGAGGGGCAGCCCTGGCTAGATGCAGAGGGGGCAACAGGCGTCTGCTACCTAGGCCTTACCCACTCAGGAAATACCGACAGCAGGTGTCCTATCTCACCATGCCTGCCGTGCAGTGTGTTAGGAGGCTGCGCTTCAGAAGGGAGGTGGTTGCAGAGATCTGCCATCTGCTTCACAGAGATCTGCGTCCACAGCTGAGGTGCAGGATGTCTCTGTCGGTGGAAGTGAAGGTCACGGTGGCTCTGAACTTCTATGCAAGCGGCTCCTTCCAAGCCGCTGTTGGGGACATTGCTAACATATCCCAGTTCGCCGTGCATTGCTGCATCTGCCAGGTGACCAATGCCCTTTTCAGAAGGAGACACCAATTCATCTCCTTCCCCATGACCCTGGAGAAGCAGCAGCAGCGTGCAGTGGGATTTGCGAGAACAGCGGGCTTCCCCATGGTGCAGGGCGCCATTGATTGCACGCATGTGGCTTTGCGGGCACCTATCCACAATGCCGAGGATTACTGCAACCGGAAGGGCTACCATTCCCTCAATGTACAGCTGGTGTGTGACCACAGGCAGCGCATCCTAGCTGTCAATGCCTGCTTTCCAGGCAGTAGTCACGATGCATTTATCCTGCGACAGACTACTGTGGCTGACATGTTCCAGGCACAGCCTCCCCCAAGAGGATGGCTTATCGGGGACAAAGGCTATCCTTTGTGTACCTGGCTCATGACCCCGCTCCGCGCGGCCAGGACCCCTGCTGAGGAGGCATACAACGAAAGCCATCAAGCCACTAGGAACATCATAGAACAAACGATTGGTGTCCTCAAGCAATGGTTCCGCTGCCTGGATCGTTCCGGAGGATCTCTGCAGTATTCACCGGAGAGAGTCTCCCAGGTCGTGGTCGTCTGCTGCATGCTGCACAACCTGGCTATCCGCAGGACTCAGGCACTGCCACCTCACGCTGGAGCACCACCTCAGGAGGAGGAGCAGGAGGAGCATGAGGAGGAGGAGGAGGAGGAGGAGGAGTACCAGCCCAGGAGGGAGGCACAAGGTCCAAGGGCCGCCCATCGGCGGCTTATTGAACGTCACTTCTAGGCCCCCTGTCAGGGAATGGCTTGTGGCAATGAAGGGACCTGAATGCAGCCGCTCCGCAAGCCCTCAGCCGGTTAAGGCAACAACCACTTCAAACATCAAACATGGACAAGCTGAATAAATAAAATGCTTTATTGAACAAACTCAGGGCCCTTCCCACATGAAACCCAAAAACAGACAACACACCCAAAAAACTGTCAGACACATGACTCACTCCCACAACCTGGGGAGGAAGAAAAAAACATTTCCACAACAATGGCCTTCATCCTCGGCCTTACAAAAACCAGCATCCCCATAAACAAAACAACCATCCCCATATAAAAACACATTTGCCCACACCCTCTACTTTGTGGCCCGCGAGGGCGATTCCTTGACCAGCCTTTTCCGGCCCCTGGCCGCCCTGCTGCTCCTCCTCAAAGTGTGCCCAGTGGCTGCTGCAAGGCTGGGGGAAGGCTCCTGAGGGGCACATGGCGTGACGGGAGATGCCCTTGGGGGTCTGCCTAGACGAGCTCTGGCCCTCGAGGGGCCGGCTGGTGACTGCTGCAGCTGTGGCTGGGCAGCAGCAGGCTCTCCAGCAGCTCGTCGCAGCTCCACTGGGGGAGTGGCAGTGGCGGCTGCAGGAATGGGGGCAAGCTGGCTGATGGCAGGTGCTCGCTGCTCGCCTGAGACACTGGCACTCGCCCGGGCCATCACTGCAGCATGCGCAGCAATCTGCTGAAGGACAGACCGCTGTGCTGCTGCAGCGCAGCGGGTGCCCTGGCGATGCCTGGCTGACACAGCGAGTGTGGCAGCAGTGAGTGCCCGTACTGCCCTGGTCTGTGCCCGCATCAGGCCAGCCAGTGGCTGCACGGCACCACTGATCACCTGTCGACTCGCGGACTGCTCTGCCCCGAAATCAGACCGACTCGCGGACTGCTCTGCCCCGAATTCTGCCCGACTCGCGGACTGCTCTGCCCCGAATTCGGCCCTACTCGCGGCCTGTGCTGCTTCGAATTGTTCGAAACTCCTGGCCTGTGAGGCGCCGAAATCGGCCACACTATGAGCCAGGGACTCGATGGCCTCAGGCAACCGTGCCACAACCCCCATGAACTCGGTGTGCCGGCGATCCGAGTCCACGGACATTTGATCGAGGAGGCGCACCTCCTTGGCGAGGACCGTCTCCGGACTGGAGGCCGGACTCTCCCTCTGGGGAGAAGGCCGCCGAGCTGGCCAACCCTTCCCGCGTTGCTGGATGCCACTGGGCCCAGCAACTACACTCCCCTGCGACCCTTCCCCCCTCTGGGAAGAAGGCCGCCGAGCTGGCCGACCCTTCCCGCGTTGCTGCACGTCACTGGGCACAGGAGCTACACTCCCCTGCAACACTTCCCCCTGGCTGTTCTCCAGGGAAGACGTGTCCCCTCCATTGGCATCCCCTGGCGCGGCTGAGGGTTCCCCTGATGGGCCGCCTTGCTCTTCCTCTTCCTCCTCCTCCTCCTCCTCTTCCGAGGGGCCGTCACTGGCAGCTTCAGGGACCTCCTCCTCACCATCTGAAAGCAGGAAGGCACAAGAGTAGCTTTAGAGTGAGGAGAGGGCATCAGCGAGGGAGGCATGAGTGGTGGCATTCAGCGCATTGGTCGGACAGTGGCAAAGGATGTAGATCTGAAGCGCAAGTGGGACGAGAGAGGTCGAAAAGGTGATGTCCTTACCATTGGTGCCCAGAACAGGGTCGGCATCTCCAGATGCAATGGGGCCAATCACCCGGGCACCCATGAGGCTACCCACGCGCTCTTCAAGGTCACTGAGCTGCTGGATCTGGGGACCGCCTCCCCCGGTCACAGTCCGGCTCTTCTGATTGTGTGCCAGCTTGGCCTGCAAGAGAAAGGACGGCCTCTAAGTACAGTGTGGTGCCCAGATCTTGTGCGCACTGCCTCCCATGGTCGAATAGCTTGGCCAGTGTGGTGCCGTGATCTTGTGTGCACTGCCTCCCATGGTCAAATAGCTTGGCCAGTGTGGTGTCGTGATCTTGTGTGCACTGCCTCCCATGGTCGAATAGCTTGGCCAGCGTGGTGCCGTGATCTTGTGTGCACTGCCTCCCATGGTCGAATAGCTTGGCCAGTGTGGTGCCGTGATCTTGAGTGCACTGCCTCCCATGGTGGAATAGCTTGGCCAGTGTGGTGCCGTGATCTTGTGTGCACTGCCTCCCATGGTGGAATAGCTTGGCCAGTGTGGTGCCCTGATCTTGTGTGCACTGCCTCCCATGGTCGAATAGCTTGGCCAGTGTGTAAAGTGCAGAATGTGCAATTGATGTTCATGCCAGTCCCATAGCTGCTGGATGCAGGCTGGCCATTAGGGCTTTTAGGTCCCTTTGCCCATAATGTGAGGTGCACATGCAAGGATGAGGAGGACACTGGAAAGGGCATTCACCCTGACAATCCTTGTGAGGTCATTGAATTTTTTCCGGCATTGGACACCAGTCCTGGGGACCTCACTGTTGGATGTGACCCTGTGGGCGACCTCCCTCCAGGCTTTCCTGTAGATGCTGGTGGTAGGCTTCTTGCCACTGTCTGGGAACAAGAGTTTGCGTCTCCTCTCCAAAGCCCTAACCAGCACCCTCAAATCATGGCCAGTGAAGCGCTGCGCTCGTTCACGGGCCTTCTGCATCTTTCCCGGCGCTATTTCTGTTCAGCAGCAGTGTTTAGGCCTAGCTGGAGGGCTGCAGTGTCCAGGGCATGGCAGCAGACGAACTCGACCCCTCCCCCTTTAAGAGCTGGCCGGCGCCAGGGTGTCTGCTGTCAATCAAGAAATGACCGCACCTGCGCTGCGCCCAGCCTCGGCGGTTTAGCTCAGCACCGCCGGCTTTGCGCCTAAAGATAGTTGTGTAACGCCAGTTTTAGCGCTCGAGCAAACTCTTAGTGCGAAGCTACTGAATATCGGCGAAGTGGCCTCGACTTTGCGCCGGGCGCAAACTTTACCGGCCGCCTGACTTTTCTGCCCCAAAAGTGGCTATACTGAATTTCTAGGCCAAAATTTCTATATGCCGGCAGGACGAAAGGGAAACATGAACAGTTTTGACATGAGGTGGTTAAAGTAGGCAGTAAATTTCACCCCAATACGGTAGCACTTACCACGTAGAAAAAATAGGAAATGTTAGCGTTAGGGTGACATTTCGCTACAATATTTTGTTACAGAGTTGGCGGGCAGGGGATGAGAATGAGAGAAGTTTGTACAAACCAGCAGCCTCCTCATCTTTTTGAAGTAAGGCCTTAGAAGTGCTATCTGTTAATAAAGCTCGAGTCAAATCTTCTCAGATTAAGAACAGCATTGGCAAAGGAAAAGCAAGAGGTATACCGTATAAAATCATGTCTCAATTTCTCAACGGATATCTTGGTGAAGGCAATCAAGATTGGCCAAGATAAGGTAACACTTACAGGGTATTGATGGGAAGAATCTGTGCACGCTAGCGTTGTGCTGTTTTTAGACTGCAGAGGAAGCACGGCGCTACCAGGAGTATCCTGAAAGAAAACATCCTTCCGAAAGGTGAAGTATTACTGAAAGAGAGCCTGCACTGGGATGAAGAGTGAGTAGATTACTGTTAGTATCATCATTTAGCGATCCCACGTGGCTGGTCAGTTCCCAAGAGATCCGTTTGCACGTCAGGAGCCAGATATCCATTGCCCAAACATGGTAACACTTACCACAGCCATAAAATAGAAAATGCTACTGTTCAGGTGACAATTGTCTGTAATATGAAATGGCAAGGCAGAGACAGGCACAGTTCTCCTCAATGAGAAATGTTTCACAGCAATTCAGCAGCTCAATCTACTTTACTGACTAAATCTAGAGGAAAATAAAAAATGTTACAAAGCAAAGATCCCATACTTGCAAACTTAGATCTGCTGCACATTTTTGTCTGTGCTCCTCACTGCAATCTCCATTTCAGGTTGTTGGTCATTTGCTGCATGCAACGCAAGGCCTTTATATTTTTTCAGCTCCCGACCTTTCAGCTTTGCAACTCGCATATTTTTACTTCCTTTTTGAAAAGGTGATAATGGTTGCCTTTTGTACCTATGTTGCCATCAAATTAATTGGTCTCTAATGTTAATCTCAGCTGATGCAGCACAAACCTGATGCATGATTTTACTAAAAAATCTGTTAGAATTTGGTATCTACTGTCATTTTGAAGAGTTGAGGTTGAATTAAAGTTCCATCAGCCAAATATATATCACGACTACAGGAATTGAGTAGAGTGGATTGGGAAAATACATTAAAGGGCAAGACGATACATGATCAGTGGTGTACATTTAAGGAGTTATTTTACAACTTCCAAAAAATATATATTCCACTGAGAAGAATAGGGTGTAAAAGAAAAGACAGCCATCCGTGGCTATGTAAAGAAATTAAGGATAGTATTCGACTAAAAACAAGGGCATATAAGGTAGCCAAATCCAGTGGGAGGATAGAGGATTGGGAAAACTTTAAAAGACAGTAAAAAGTGACAAAATGATTGATTAAGAAATGGAAGATAGATTATGAAAGTAAATTAGCAAAAAATATAAAAACAGATAGTAAGAGTTTTTATAGTTATATAAAAAGAAAAAGGGTGGCTAAAGTAAATGTTGGTGCCTTAGAGGATGAGACCGGGAAATTAATGGTGGGAAATATGGAGATGGCAAAAACACTGAATGAATATTTTATATCAGTCTTTACAGTAGAAGACACTAAGAATATCCCAACACTGGACAAACAGGGGGCTAAAAGGGGGGAGGAGCTAAACACGATCAAAATCACTAAGGAAGTGGTACTCGGTAAAGTAATGGGACTCAAGGCGGATAAATCACCTGGACCTGATGACTTACATCCTAGGGTCTTGAGGGAAGTGGCGGTCGGGATTGTGGATGCATTGGTAATAATTTTCCAAAACTCCCTGGACTCGGCAAAGGTCCCGGCAGACTGGAAAACTGCTAATGTAACACCCTTATTTAAAAAGGGCAGTAGACAGAAGGCTGGAAACTATAGACCGGTTAGCCTAACATCTGTGGTAGGTAAAATTTTGGAGTCCATTATTAAGGAGACAGTAACAGGACATTTGGATAATCATAATTTAATAGGACAAAGTCAGCATGGTTTTATGAAGGGGAAGTCATGTTTGAGAAATTTGCTGGAGTTCTTTGAGGAAGTAACATATAGGGTGGATAAAGGGGAACCAGTGGACGTAGTGTATTTAGACTTCCAAAAGGCATTTGACAAGGTGCCACACAAAAGATTATTGCTTAAGATAAAAAATCACGGGATTGGGGGTAATATTCTGGCATGGATAGAGGATTGGCTATCTAACAGAAGGCAGAGAGTTGGGATAAATGGTTCATTCTCAGACTGGCAATCAATAACTAGTGTTTTCCGCAGGGGTCAGTGCTGGGTCCCCAACTCTTTACAATCTATATTAACGATTTGGAGGAGGGGACCGAGTGTAACATATCAAAGTTTGCAGATGATACTAAGATGGGAGGGAAAGTAGTGAGTGAGGAGGACATAAAAAAGCTGCAATTGGAAATAGACAGGCTAAGTAAGTGGGCAGAGATTTGGCAGATGGAATACAATACTGGAAAGTGTGAGGTTATGCACTTTGGCAGGAAAAATCGTAGAGCAAGTTATTATCTTAATGGCAAGAAACTGGAAAGTACTGAAGTACAAAGGGATCTGGGGGTCCTGGTGCACGAAACTCAAAAGGTTAGTATGCAGGTGCATCAAGTGATTAAGAAGGCCAATGGAATGTTGGCTTTCATTGCTAGGGGGATAGAATATAAAAATAGGGAGGTATTGCTTCAGTTGTACAAGGTATTGGTGAGACCGCACCTGGAATACTGCATGTGGTTTTGGTGTCCATACTTAAGAAAGGACATACTTGCTCTCGAGTCAGTACAAAGAAGGTTCACTCGGTTAATCCCGCGGATGAGGGGATGGACATATGAGGAGACGTTGAGTAGATTGGGACTCTACTCATTGGAGTTCAGATGAATGAGAGGCGATCTTATTGAAACATATAAGATTGTGAAGGGGTTGGATCGGGTGGATGTGGGGAAAATGTTCCCGATGACGGGTGAAACGAGAACTAGGGGGCATAGTCTTAGAATAAGGGGCTGCTCTTTCAAAACTGAGATGAGGAGGAACTACTTCACTCAGAGGGTGGTAGGTCCATGGAATATGCTGCCCCAAAAAGCTGTAGAAGCTACATCATTACATAAATTTAAAACAGAAATAGACAGTTTCCTAGAAGTAAGGGAATTAAGGGTTACGGGGAGCAGGCAGGAATTTGGACATGAGTCTAGGTTCGGATCGGTCATGGCCCTCTGGGTAGCGGAGCGGGCCCAGGGGCCGTGTAGCCTGATCCTGCTCCTATTTCGTGTGTCTAATTCTGTTAGATTCAGGAGATGGTTCTGTGATAGTGGATTGGCGGTTAGGATCAGATCAGCCATGATCTTATTGAATGGCAGAGCAGGCTCGAGGGGCCGATTGGCCTACTACTGCTCCTATTTCTTACGTTCTTACGAAGATACTTGCACATATATGGGGGAGGGAATGTTACCGTTAGAGATACATTTCCTTGGCATACTCAACATTGCAGAAAAGCTGTAAACTGGATAATCTGATGATGCTATAACAAGCAAAGACACCAGAACATGTAGCACTTACAGTTTTTGTTTTCAAGAAGTTATCAGTGCCACTGTGGAGGTGACGTGACATTGTCCATGTCCTATGAAACTACCACCTCCAGTAAAATTATAGAAAGTCTTTGCGGAAGTGAAATACAGTATAAAGCAGAAGAGTTAGAGATGAGCACTTAAATACATAAGTGTCAAAATTCCTATATGAAGGCAGGACGAAAGGGAAACATGAACAGTTTTGACATGAGGTGGTTAAAGAAGGCAGTAAATGTCACCCCAATACAGTAGCACTTACCACGTAGAAAAAATAGGAAATGTTAGCGTTAGGGTGACATTTCGCTACAATATTTCGTTACAGAATTGGCGGGCAGGGGATGAGAATGAGAGAAGTTTGTACAAACCAGCAGCCTCCTCATCCTTTTGAAGTAAGACCATAGGAAGTTCTATCTGTTAATAAAGCTCGAGTTAAATCTTCGCAGATTAAGAACAGCATTGCCAAAGGAAAAGCAAGAGGTATACCGTATAAAATCATGTCTCAATTTCTCTAGGGATATCTTGGCGTAGGCAATCAAGATGTGCCAAGACTTGGTAGCACTTACAGGGTTTTTATGGGAAGAATCTATGCACGCTAGCGTTGTGCTGCCTTTAGACTGCAGAGACAGCACGGCACTACTAGGGGTATCCTGAAAGAAAGCATCCTTCCGAAAGGCGAAGTATTACTGAAAGAGAGCCTGCACTGGGAAGAAGTGTGAGTAGATTAATGTTAGCATCACCATTTAGCGATCCCACGTGGCGGGTCAGTTCCCAAGAGTTCGGGTTGCACGTCATGAGCCAGATAGCTATCGCCCAAACATGGTAGCACTTACCACAGCCATAAATAGAAAATGCAACTGTTCAGGTGACAATTGTCTGTAATGTGAAATGGCAAGGCAGAGACAGGCACAGTTCTCCTCAATGAGAAATGTTTCACAGCAATTCAGCAGCTCAATCTACTTTACTGACTAAATCCAGAGGAAAATAAAAAATGTTACAAAGCAAAGATCCCACACTTGCAAACTTAGATCTGCTGCACATTTTTGTCTGTGCTCCTCACTGCAATCTCCATTTCAGGTTGTTGGTCATTTGCTGCATGCAACGCAAGGCCTTTATATATTTTCAGCTGCCTAACTTTCAGCATTGCAACTCGCATATTTTTACTTCCTTTTGAATAGGTGATAATGGTTGCCTTTTGTACCTATGTTGCCATCAAATTAGTTGGTCTCTAATGTTAATCTCAGCTGAAGTATGCCCAAACCTGATGCATGCTTATACTAAAAAATCTGTTAGAATTTGGTATCTACTATCATTTTGAAGAGTTGAGGTTGAATTAAAGTTCCATCAGCCAAATATATATCACGACTACAGGAATTGAGTAGAGTGGATTGGGAAAATAGATTAAAGGGTAAGACGATACATGATCAGTGGTGTACATTTAAGGAGTTATTTTACAACTTCCAAAAAATATATATTCCACTGAGAAGAATAGGGTGTAAAAGAAAAGACAGCCATCCGTGGCTATGTAAAGAAATTAAGGATAGTATTCGACTAAAAACAAGGGCATATAAGGTAGCCAAATCTAGTGGGAGGATAGAGGATTGGGAAAACTTTAAAAGACAGTAAAAAGTGACAAAATGATTGATTAAGAAATGGAAGATAGATTATGAAAGTAAATTAGCAAAAAATATAAAAACAGATAGTAAGAGTTTTTATAGTTATATAAAAAGAAAAAGGGTGGCTAAAGTAAATGTTGGTCCCTTAGAGGATGAGACCGGGAAATTAATGGTGTGAAATATGGAGATGGCAAAACACTGAATGAATATTTTATATCAGTCTTTACAGTAGAAGACACTAAGAATATCCCAACACTGGACAAACAGGGGGCTAAAGGGGGGGAGGAGCTAAACACGATCAAAATCACTAAGGAAGTGGTACTCGGTAAAATAATGGGACTCAAGGAGGATAAATCACCTGGACCTGATGACTTACATCCTAGGGTCTTGAGGGAAGTGGCGGTCGGGATTGTGGATGCATTGGTAATAATTTTCCAAAACTCCCTGGACTCGGCAAAGGTCCCGGCAGACTGGAAAACTGCTAATGTAACACCCTTATTTAAAAAGGGCAGTAGACAGAAGGCTGGAAACTATAGACCGGTTAGCCTAACATCTGTGGTAGGTAAAATTTTGGAGTCCATTATTAAGGAGACAGTAACAGGATATTTGGATAATCATAATTTAATAGGACAAAGTCAGCATGGTTTTATGAAGGGGAAGTCATGTTTGAGAAATTTGCTGGAGTTCTTTGAGGAAGTAACATATAGGGTGGATAAAGGGGAACCAGTGGACGTAGTGTATTTAGACTTCCAAAAGGCATTTGACAAGGTGCCACACAAAAGGTTATTGCTTAAGATAAAAAATCACGGGATTGGGGGTAATATTCTGGCATGGATAGAGGATTGGCTATCTAACAGAAGGCAGAGAGTTGGGATAAATGGTTCATTCTCAGACTGGCAATCAGTAACTAGTGTTTTCCGCAGGGGTCAGTGCTGGGTCCCCAACTCTTTACAATCTATATTCACGATTTGGAGGAGGGGACCGAGTGTAACATATCAAAGTTTGCAGATGATACTAAGATGGGAGGGAAAGTAGTGAGTGAGGAGGACATAAAAAACCTGCAATTGGAAATAGACAGGCTAAGTAAGTGGGCAGAGATTTGGCAGATGGAATACAATACTGGAAAGTGTGAGGTTATGCACTTTGGCAGGAAAAATCGCAGAGCAAGTTGTTGGCCCAGAAATTCCAGAACGGGGCTTGCAGCGCGTGCAAGCCCCGTATTTGCACTTACCCCGCGCTCGTGCCGATCAGCTTCTGGGACGCCTGAACTTGCAGAAATAGAAAGCACATTCCCGGGCAGCGTATGACGTCACGCCGCCCAGGAGTGCAGCCAGCGCGAATCCAGGAGCGTGCAGTGTAAGTGAGACACGCCCCTTGAGGTCTCAGTTTCACTGGACACGCCCCCAATGTTTCTGTCAAGCTGCTAAGGATTTTTACATGCAAAGCAGCAGTTTAAATAGGTTTTTGGAAGTTTTTTGAAGATTTTGGTAACTTTTATAAACTTTTTAAAATGTTTACATTATTTTGAGTAATCTGAAGTAGTTTTAAAGAGAATTAAAGCAATTTAAAGACTTTTAAAAGCCCTAAAAGAATTTTTTAAATTCCATTTATTTATTTAGCAATGTCGTCGTCATACGTGTCTTCACACTGTTCCCTTTGGGGAACTGTATGAAGTGGTGGAAGGATTTATGGCCATGATTAACGCTCATTCCGTGACCGTAACCATCTTTGAACCAGCCATTAGGGCGGTTAGTCCTATGGCGGGAGGGTTTTACGGGCTCCCACAAGCTATACAAGGAGGGGGGGCCACCCACACCCACGGACGCAAATATCCCACTGGATGTCAACCCAGAATTTAGAGCCGGAGCTCCGACTCCACTTGCCGGGACTGTCTGGAGCGGGGTTCGAAACCCTACCCTGATCTGGCCCAGCGGCGGGGATCCTACCGCTATGACAAAGGCCCAATCCGATTAGCAATGTGAAATGGCAGCATAGGGCTCCAGTCACGGGGAGGGAAAAGGCGCAGGAAACGTATGGGTGTCACCTTTTGTGCGGAGTGGGCCTTTTGCGTAGCAGTAAGCATCCCCGCCGCTGGGCCAGAAGGAGTAGGGTTTTGAACCCCACTCCAGACAGTCCCGGCAAGTGGAGTCGGAGTTCCAACTTTAAATTCTGGGTGGACATCCAGCGGGATACTTGCGTCCGTGGGTGTTGGTGGCCCCACCCCCCTCAGATGGGTTGTGGGAGCCCGTAAAACCCTCCCGCCATAGGACTAACCACCCTAATGGCTGGTTCAAAGATGGTTACGGTCACGGAATGAGCGTTAATCACAGCCATAAATCCTTCCACCACTTCATACAGTTCCCCAAAGGGAACAGTGTGAGGATACGTACGATGATGACCTCTTGCGCAAGGCACCTCCTTGGACCCTCAGTCGCAGATGCGAGGGGGCAAGTCGTGCAATTGTTAAATTTTTCATTTTATTGACATGTAAAATGTTGGCCCAGTAATTCCCTTCCAAATGCGCGAGTACGGTCGGGGTACTTACGCATCTGGCTGGATGAAATGCTGGTTTTCAGCATGCACAGTGCATGTGGGGAAAACCGGCATTTCCTGTCCTCTGAACGAAGGGGTTCAGAGGCAGAATGCGTGCAACTGCACAGGCAGCGCGTGCGCAGTAAAATTCGCCGCTTTCATTCATGCTTTCAGTGAGGTCAAGTCATTACAACTTACACATGAAAAAAGCATGGGTACAGTTGCTCCAGAGGCTGCGGAGGAAGATATTTTTTTATCGTGGAGCTTCTGAAAGTATGTATGTCTGTATATATTCCTTTGCGTGTTATGTATATATTCCTTTACTTATGTGTATGAATGTATTATTTAATTATGACTTTCAGAGAAAGTAACTTATTGGAAAATCATAATTAAAAACATACATTCATACACATTAGTAAAGGAATATAAAACATACATACATATACGTAAAGGAATATATGTGGACATACATACATAACTCATTCTCACATTCCATTCACACAGCCACAATTGCTCCTTCTACCTACCTGAAAACCCTTTAAAAAAAAAAAAAATTTTAACTTTAAAACTTACTTAAAATTTCTTAAAATAACTTCCCTCCCTTTCCCAAACAAAAATATTGCATTTCAGAAGCTCCACGATAAAATGTTTCTTCCTCCGCAGCCAATGAACCACTTTACACTTGCTTTTTTCAAGTGTAAATTCTGAGGACTTACCCTCACGGATTTCATGAATGAAATCTACGAAGTTCACTGCGCAAGCGCTGCCTGTGCAGTCGCACGCGCTCGAGGTCTGGAAATGCCGGCGTTCCCCGCATGCGCTGTTCATGCTGAACGCCGGCATTTCCAACGGCCAGATGCGTGAGTACCCCGAGCGCACTCACGCCTTTGGCCGCGAATTTCTGGCCCAATCTCACATTCCATTCACACAGCCACAATTGCTCCTTCTACCTACCGTTCTGAAAACCCGTTTAAAAAAAAAAAATTAAAGTTTAAAACTTACTTAAAATTTCTTAAAATAACTTCCCTCCCTTTCCCAAACCTAAATATTGCATTTCATAAGCTCCTCCATAAAATATATCTCCTTCCCCAGCCAATGAACAACTTTACACTTGCTTTTTTCAAGTGTAAGTTCTAGGGACTTACCCTCACTGAATCCATCAGTGAAATCTACAAAGTTCACTGCGCAAGCGCTGCCTGTGCAGTCGCACGCGCTGTGAATAGACCTCGGGTCTGGAAATGCCGGCGTTCCCCGCATGCGCTGTTCCTGCTGAACGCCGGCATTTCCAACGGCCAGATGCGTGAGTACCCCGAGCGCACTCACGCCTTTGGCCGTGAATTTCTGGCCCAATCTCACATTCCATTCACACAGCCACAATTGCTCCTTGTACCTACCGTTCTGAAAACCCGTTTAAAAAAAAACTAAAGTTTAAAACTTACTTAAAATTTCTTAAAATAACTTCCCTCCCTTTCCCAAATCTAAATATTGCATTTCATAAGCTCCTCCATAAAATATATCTCCTTCCCCAGCCAATGAACAACTTTACACTTGCTTTTTTCAAGCATAAGTTCTAGGGACTTACCCTCACTGAATCCATCAGTGAAATCTACAAAGTTCACTGCGCAAGTGCTGCCTGTGCAGTCGCACGCGCTGCGAATAGACCTCGGGTCTGGAAATGCCGGCGTTCCCCGCATGCGCTGTTCCTGCTGAACGCCGGCATTTCCAACGGCCAGATGCGTGAGTAACCCGACCGTACTCACGCTTCTGGCCTGGAATTTCTGGCCCATTATCTTAATGGCAAGAAACTGGAAAGTACTGAAGTACAAAGGGATCTGGGGGTCCTGGTGCACGAAACTCAAAAGGTTAGTATGCAGGTGCATCAAGTGATTAAGAAGGCCAATGGAATGTTGGCTTTCATTGCTAGGGGGATAGAATATAAAAATAGGGAGGTATTGCTTCAGTTGTACAAGGTATTGGTGAGACCGCACCTGGAATATTGCGTACAGTTTTGGTGTCCATACTTAAGAAAGGACATACTTGCTCTCGAGTCAGTACAAAGAAGGTTCACTCGGTTAATCCCGGGGATGAGGGGATGGACATATGAGGCGAGGTTGAGTAGATTGGGACTCTACTCATTGGAGTTCAGAAGAATGAGAGGCGATCTTATTGAAACATATAAGATTGTGAAGGGGTTGGATCGGGTGGATGTGGGGAAAATGTTCCCGATGACGGGTGAAACGAGAACTAGGGGGCATAGTCTTAGAATAAGGGGCTGCTCTTTCAAAACTGAGATGAGGAGGAACTACTTCACTCAGAGGGTGGTAGGTCCATGGAATATGCTGCCCCAAAAAGCTGTAGAAGCTACATCATTACATAAATTTAAAACAGAAATAGACAGTTTCCTAGAAGTAAGGGAATTAAGGGTTACGGGGAGCAGGCAGGAATTTGGACATGAGTCTAGGTTCGGATCGGTCATGGCCCTCTGGGTAGCGGAGCGGGCCCAGGGGCCGTGTAGCCTGATCCTGCTCCTATTTCGTGTGTCTAATTCTGTTAGATTCAGGAGATGGTTCTGTGATAGTGGATTGGCGGTTAGGATCAGATCAGCCATGATCTTATTGAATGGCAGAGCAGGCTCGAGGGGCCGATTGGCCTACTACTGCTCCTATTTCTTACGTTCTTACGAAGATACTTGCACATATATGGGGGAGGGAATGTTACCGTTAGAGATACATTTCCTTGGCATACTCAACATTGCAGAAAAGCTGTAAACTGGATAATCTGATGATGCTATAACAAGCAAAGACACCAGAACATGTAGCACTTACAGTTTTTGTTTTCAAGAAGTTATCAGTGCCACTGTGGAGGTGACGTGACATTGTCCATGTCCTATGAAACTACCACCTCCAGTAAAATTATAGAAAGTCTTTGCGGAAGTGAAATACAGTATAAAGCAGAAGAGTTAGAGATGAGCACTTAAATACATAAGTGTCAAAATTCCTATATGAAGGCAGGACGAAAGGGAAACATGAACAGTTTTGACATGAGGTGGTTAAAGAAGGCAGTAAATGTCACCCCAATACAGTAGCACTTACCACGTAGAAAAAATAGGAAATGTTAGCGTTAGGGTGACATTTCGCTACAATATTTCGTTACAGAATTGGCGGGCAGGGGATGAGAATGAGAGAAGTTTGTACAAACCAGCAGCCTCCTCATCCTTTTGAAGTAAGACCATAGGAAGTTCTATCTGTTAATAAAGCTCGAGTTAAATCTTCGCAGATTAAGAACAGCATTGCCAAAGGAAAAGCAAGAGGTATACCGTATAAAATCATGTCTCAATTTCTCTAGGGATATCTTGGCGTAGGCAATCAAGATGTGCCAAGACTTGGTAGCACTTACAGGGTTTTTATGGGAAGAATCTATGCACGCTAGCGTTGTGCTGCCTTTAGACTGCAGAGACAGCACGGCACTACTAGGGGTATCCTGAAAGAAAGCATCCTTCCGAAAGGCGAAGTATTACTGAAAGAGAGCCTGCACTGGGAAGAAGTGTGAGTAGATTAATGTTAGCATCACCATTTAGCGATCCCACGTGGCGGGTCAGTTCCCAAGAGTTCGGGTTGCACGTCATGAGCCAGATAGCTATCGCCCAAACATGGTAGCACTTACCACAGCCATAAATAGAAAATGCAACTGTTCAGGTGACAATTGTCTGTAATGTGAAATGGCAAGGCAGAGACAGGCACAGTTCTCCTCAATGAGAAATGTTTCACAGCAATTCAGCAGCTCAATCTACTTTACTGACTAAATCCAGAGGAAAATAAAAAATGTTACAAAGCAAAGATCCCACACTTGCAAACTTAGATCTGCTGCACATTTTTGTCTGTGCTCCTCACTGCAATCTCCATTTCAGGTTGTTGGTCATTTGCTGCATGCAACGCAAGGCCTTTATATATTTTCAGCTGCCTAACTTTCAGCATTGCAACTCGCATATTTTTACTTCCTTTTGAATAGGTGATAATGGTTGCCTTTTGTACCTATGTTGCCATCAAATTAGTTGGTCTCTAATGTTAATCTCAGCTGAAGTATGCCCAAACCTGATGCATGCTTATACTAAAAAATCTGTTAGAATTTGGTATCTACTATCATTTTGAAGAGTTGAGGTTGAATTAAAGTTCCATCAGCCAAATATATATCACGACTACAGGAATTGAGTAGAGTGGATTGGGAAAATAGATTAAAGGGTAAGACGATACATGATCAGTGGTGTACATTTAAGGAGTTATTTTACAACTTCCAAAAAATATATATTCCACTGAGAAGAATAGGGTGTAAAAGAAAAGACAGCCATCCGTGGCTATGTAAAGAAATTAAGGATAGTATTCGACTAAAAACAAGGGCATATAAGGTTTTACTCGGTAAAATAATGGGACTCAAGGCGGATAAATCACCTGGACCTGATGACTTACATCCTAGGGTCTTGAGGGAAGTGGCGGTCGGGATTGTGGATGCATTGGTAATAATTTTCCAAAACTCCCTGGACTCGGCAAAGGTCCCGGCAGACTGGAAAACTGCTAATGTAACACCCTTATTTAAAAAGGGCAGTAGACAGAAGGCTGGAAACTATAGACCGGTTAGCTTAACATCTGTGGCAGGTAAAATTTTGGAGTCCATTATTAAGGAGACAGTAACAGGACATTTGGATAATAATAATTTAATAGGACAAAGTCAGCATGGTTTTATGAAGGGGAAGTCATGTTTGAGAAATTTGCTGGAGTTCTTTGAGGAAGTAACATTTAGGGTGGATAAAGGGGAACCAGTGGACGTAGTGTATTTAGACTTCCAAAAGGCATTTGACAAGGTGCCACACAAAAGGTTATTGCTTAAGATAAAAAATCACGGGATTGGGGGTAATATTCTGGCATGGATAGAGGATTGGCTATCTAACAGAAGGCAGAGAGTTGGGATAAATGGTTCATTCTCAGACTGGCAATCAGTAACTAGTGTTTTCCGCAGGGGTCAGTGCTGGGTCCCCAACTCTTTACAATCTATATTCACGATTAGGAGGAGGGGACCGAGTGTAACATATCAAAGTTTGCAGATGATACTAAGATGGGAGGGAAAGTAGTGAGTGAGGAGGACATAAAAAACCTGCAATTGGAAATAGACAGGCTAAGTAAGTGGGCAGAGATTTGGCAGATGGAATACAATACTGGAAAGTGTGAGGTTATGCACTTTGGCAGGAAAAATCGTAGAGCAAGTTGTTGGCCCAGAAATTCCAGAACGGGGCTTGCAGCGCGTGCAAGCCCCGTATTTGCACTTACCCCGCGCTCGTGCCGATCAGCTTCTGGGACGCCTGAACTTGCAGAAATAGAAAGCACATTCCCGGGCAGCGTATGACGTCACGCCACCCAGGAGTGCAGCCAGCGCGAAGCCAGGAGCGTGCAGTGTAAGTGAGACACGCCCCTTGAGGTCTCAGTTTCACTGGACACGCCCCCAATGTTTCTGTCAAGCTGCTAAGGATTTTTACATGCAAAGCAGCAGTTTAAATAGGTTTTTGGAAGTTTTTTGAAGATTTTGGTAACTTTTATAAACTTTTTAAAATGTTTACATTATTTTGAGTAATCTGAAGTAGTTTTAAAGAGAATTAAAGCAATTTAAAGACTTTTAAAAGCCCTAAAAGAATTTTTTAAATTCCATTTATTTATTTAGCAATGTCGTCGTCATACGTGTCTTCACACTGTTCCCTTTGGGGAACTGTATGAAGTGGTGGAAGGATTTATGGCCATGATTAACGCTCATTCCGTGACCGTAACCATCTTTGAACCAGCCATTAGGGCGGTTAGTCCTATGGCGGGAGGGTTTTACGGGCTCCCACAAGCTATACAAGGAGGGGGGGCCACCCACACCCACGGACGCAAATATCCCACTGGATGTCAACCCAGAATTTAGAGCCGGAGCTCCGACTCCACTTGCCGGGACTGTCTGGAGCGGGGTTCGAAACCCTACCCTGATCTGGCCCAGCGGCGGGGATCCTACCGCTATGACAAAGGCCCAATCCGATTAGCAATGTGAAATGGCAGCATAGGGCTCCAGTCACGGGGAGGGAAAAGGCGCAGGAAACGTATGGGTGTCACCTTTTGTGCGGAGTGGGCCTTTTGCGTAGCAGTAAGCATCCCCGCCGCTGGGCCAGAAGGAGTAGGGTTTTGAACCCCACTCCAGACAGTCCCGGCAAGTGGAGTCGGAGTTCCAACTTTAAATTCTGGGTGGACATCCAGCGGGATACTTGCGTCCGTGGGTGTTGGTGGCCCCACCCCCCTCAGATGGGTTGTGGGAGCCCGTAAAACCCTCCCGCCATAGGACTAACCACCCTAATGGCTGGTTCAAAGATGGTTACGGTCACGGAATGAGCGTTAATCACGGCCATAAATCCTTCCACCACTTCATACAGTTCCCCAAAGGGAACAGTGTGAGGATACGTACGATGATGACCTCTTGCGCAAGGCACCTCCTTGGACCCTCAGTCGCAGATGCGAGGGGGCAAGTCGTGCAATTGTTAAATTTTTCATTTTATTGACATGTAAAATGTTGGCCCAGTAATTCCCTTCCAAATGCGCGAGTACGGTCGGGGTACTTACGCATCTGGCTGGATGAAATGCTGGTTTTCAGCATGCACAGTGCATGTGGGGAAAACCGGCATTTCCTGTCCTCTGAACGAAGGGGTTCAGAGGCAGAACGCGTGCAACTGCACAGGCAGCGCGTGCGCAGTAAAATTCGCCGCTTTCATTCATGCTTTCAGTGAGGTCAAGTCATTACAACTTACACATGAAAAAAGCATGGGTACAGTTGCTCCAGAGGCTGCGGAGGAAGATATTTTTTTATCGTGGAGCTTCTGAAAGTATGTATGTCTGTATATATTCCTTTGCGTGTTATGTATATATTCCTTTACTTATGTGTATGAATGTATTATTTAATTATGACTTTCAGAGAAAGTAACTTATTGGAAAATCATAATTAAAAACATACATTCATACACATTAGTAAAGGAATATAAAACATACATACATATACGTAAAGGAATATATGTGGACATACATACATAACTCATTCTCACATTCCATTCACACAGCCACAATTGCTCCTTCTACCTACCTGAAAACCCTTTAAAAAAAAAAAAATTTTTAACTTTAAAACTTACTTAAAATTTCTTAAAATAACTTCCCTCCCTTTCCCAAACAAAAATATTGCATTTCAGAAGCTCCACGATAAAATGTTTCTTCCTCCGCAGCCAATGAACCACTTTACACTTGCTTTTTTCAAGTGTAAATTCTGAGGACTTACCCTCACGGATTTCATGAATGAAATCTACGAAGTTCACTGCGCAAGCGCTGCCTGTGCAGTCGCACGCGCTCGAGGTCTGGAAATGCCGGCGTTCCCCGCATGCGCTGTTCATGCTGAACGCCGGCATTTCCAACGGCCAGATGCGTGAGTACCCCGAGCGCACTCACGCCTTTGGCCGCGAATTTCTGGCCCAATCTCACATTCCATTCACACAGCCACAATTGCTCCTTCTACCTACCGTTCTGAAAACCCGTTTAAAAAAAAAAAATTAAAGTTTAAAACTTACTTAAAATTTCTTAAAATAACTTCCCTCCCTTTCCCAAACCTAAATATTGCATTTCATAAGCTCCTCCATAAAATATATCTCCTTCCCCAGCCAATGAACAACTTTACACTTGCTTTTTTCAAGTGTAAGTTCTAGGGACTTACCCTCACTGAATCCATCAGTGAAATCTACAAAGTTCACTGCGCAAGCGCTGCCTGTGCAGTCGCACGCGCTGTGAATAGACCTCGGGTCTGGAAATGCCGGCGTTCCCCGCATGCGCTGTTCCTGCTGAACGCCGGCATTTCCAACGGCCAGATGCGTGAGTACCCCAAGCGCACTCACGCCTTTGGCCGTGAATTTCTGGCCCAATCTCACATTCCATTCACACAGCCACAATTGCTCCTTGTACCTACCGTTCTGAAAACCCGTTTAAAAAAAAACTAAAGTTTAAAACTTACTTAAAATTTCTTAAAATAACTTCCCTCCCTTTCCCAAATCTAAATATTGCATTTCATAAGCTCCTCCATAAAATATATCTCCTTCCCCAGCCAATGAACAACTTTACACTTGCTTTTTTCAAGCATAAGTTCTAGGGACTTACCCTCACTGAATCCATCAGTGAAATCTACAAAGTTCACTGCGCAAGTGCTGCCTGTGCAGTCGCACGCGCTGTGAATAGACCTCGGGTCTGGAAATGCTGGCGTTCCCCGCATGCGCTGTTCCTGCTGAACGCCGGCATTTCCAACGGCCAGATGCGTGAGTAACCCGACCGTACTCACGCTTCTGGCCTGGAATTTCTGGCCCATTATCTTAATGGCAAGAAACTGGAAAGTACTGAAGTACAAAGGGATCTGGGGGTCCTGGTGCACGAAACTCAAAAGGTTAGTATGCAGGTGCATCAAGTGATTAAGAAGGCCAATGGAATGTTGGCTTTCATTGCTAGGGGGATAGAATATAAAAATAGGGAGGTATTGCTTCAGTTGTACAAGGTATTGGTGAGACCGCACCTGGAATACTGCGTACAGTTTTGGTGTCCATACTTAAGAAAGGACATACTTGCTCTCGAGTCAGTACAAAGAAGGTTCACTCGGTTAATCCCGGGGATGAGGGGATGGACATATGAGGCGAGGTTGAGTAGATTGGGACTCTACTCATTGGAGTTCAGAAGAATGAGAGGCGATCTTATTGAAACATATAAGATTGTGAAGGGGTTGGATCGGGTGGATGTGGGGAAAATGTTCCCGATGACGGGTGAAACGAGAACTAGGGGGCATAGTCTTAGAATAAGGGGCTGCTCTTTCAAAACTGAGATGAGGAGGAACTACTTCACTCAGAGGGTGGTAGGTCCATGGAATATGCTGCCCCAAAAAGCTGTAGAAGCTACATCATTACATAAATTTAAAACAGAAATAGACAGTTTCCTAGAAGTAAAGGGAATTAAGGGTTACGGGGAGCAGGCAGGAATTTGGACATGAGTCTACGTTCGGATCGGTCATGGCCCTGTGGGTAGCGGAGCGGGCCCAGGGGCCGTGTAGCCTGATCCTGCTCCTATTTCGTGTGTCTAATTCTGTTAGATTCAGGAGATGGTTCTGTGATAGTGGATTGGCGGTTAGGATCAGATCAGCCATGATCTTATTGAATGGCGGAGCAGGCTCGAGGGGCCGATTGGCCTACTACTGCTCCTATTTCTTACGTTCGTACGAAGATACTTGCACATATATGGAGGAGGGAATGTTACCGTTAGAGATACATTTCCTTGGCATACTCAACATTGCAGAAAAACTGTAAACTGGATAATCTGATGATGGTATAACAAGCAAAGACACCAGAACATGTAGCACTTACAGTTTTTGTTTTCAAGAAGTTATCAGTGCCACTGTGGAGGTGACGTGACATTGTCCATGTCCTATGAAACTACCACCTCCAGTAAAATTATAGAAAGTCTTTGCGGAAGTGAAATACAGTATAAAGCAGAAGAGTTAGAGATGAGCACTTAAATACATAAGTGTCAAAATTCCTATATGAAGGCAGGACGAAAGGGAAACATGAACAGTTTTGACATGAGGTGGTTAAAGAAGGCAGTAAATGTCACCCCAATACGGTAGCACTTACCACGTAGATAAAATAGGAAGTGTTAGCGTTAGGGTGACATTTCGCTACAATATTTCGTTACAGAATTGGCGGGCAGGGGATGAGAATGAGAGAAGTTTGTACAAACCAGCATCCTCCTCATCTTTTTGAAGTAAGACCATAGGAAGTGCTATCTGTTAATAAAGCTCGAGTTAAATCTTCTCAGATTAAGAACAGCATTGCCAAAGGAAAAGCAAGAGGTATACCGTATAAAATCATGTCTCAATTTCTCTAGGGATATCTTGGCGTAGGCAATCAAGATGTGCCAAAACTAGGTGGCACTTACAGGGTTTTTATGGGAAGAATCTGTGCACGCTAGCGTTGTGCTGCCTTTAGACTGCAGAGACAGCACGGCGCTACTAGGGGTATCCTGAAAGAAAGCATCCTTCCGAAAGGCGAAGTATTACTGAAAGAGAGCCTGCACTGGGAAGAAGTGTGAGTAGATTAATGTTAGCATCACCATTTAGCGATCCCACGTGGCGGGTCAGTTCCCAAGAGTTCCGGTTGCACGTCAGGAGCCAGATAGCTATCGCCCAAACATGGTAGCACTTACCACAGCCATAAAATAGAAAATGCTACTGTTCAGGTGACAATTGTCTGTAATGTGAAATGGCAAGGCAGAGACAGGCACAGTTCTCCTCAATGAGAAATGTTTCACAGCAATTCAGCAGCTCAATCTACTTTACTGACTAAATCTAGAGGAAAATAAAAAATGTTACAAAGCAAAAATCCCATACTTGCAAACTTAGATCTGCTGCACATTTTTGTCTGTGCTCCTCACTGCAATCTCCATTTCAGGTTGTTGGTCATTTGCTGCATGCAACGCAAGGCCTTTATATATTTTCAGCTGCCTAACTTTCAGCTTTGCAACTCGCATATTTTTACTTCCTTTTGAATAGGTGATAATGGTTGCCTTTTGTACCTATGTTGCCATCAAATTAGTTGGTCTCTAATGTTAATCTCAGCTGAAGCATGCCCAAACCTGATGCATGCTTATACTAAAAAATCTGTTAGAATTTGGTATCTACTATCATTTTGAAGAGTTGAGGTTGAATTAAAGTTCCATCAGCCAAATATATATCACGACTACAGGAATTGAGTAGAGTGGATTGGGAAAATAGATTAAAGGGTAAGACGATACATGATCAGTGGTGTACATTTAAGGAGTTATTTTACAACTTCCAAAAAATATATATTCCACTGAGAAGAATAGGGTGTAAAAGAAAAGACAGCCATCCGTGGCTATGTAAAGAAATTAAGGATAGTATTCGACTAAAAACAAGGGCATATAAGGTAGCCAAACCTAGTGGGAGGATAGAGGATTGGGAAAACTTTAAAAGACAGTAAAAAGTGACAAAATGATTGATTAAGAAATGGAAGATAGATTATGAAAGTAAATTAGCAAAAAATATAAAATCAGATAGTAAGAGTTTTTATAGTTATATAAAAAGAAAAAGGGTGGCTAAAGTAAATGTTGGTCCCTTAGAGGATGAGACCGGGAAATTAATGGTGGGAAATATGGAGATGGCAAAAACACTGAATGAATATTTTATATCAGTCTTTACAGTAGGAGACACTAAGAATATCCCAACACTGGACAAACAGGGGGCTAAAGGGGGGGAGGAGCTAAACACGATCAAAATCACTAAGGAAGTGGTACTCGGTAAAATAATGGGACTCAAGGCGGATAAATCACCTGGACCTGATGACTTACATCCGAGGGTCTTGAGGGAAGTGGCGGTCGGGATTGTGGATGCATTGGTAATAATTTTCCAAAACTCCCTGGACTCGGCAAAGGTCCCGGCAGACTGGAAAACTGCTAATGTAACACCCTTATTTAAAAAGGGCAGTAGACAGAAGGCTGGAAACTATAGACCGGTTAGCCTAACATCTGTGGTAGGTAAAATTTTGGAGTCCATTATTAAGGAGACAGTAACAGGACATTTGGATAATCATAATTTAATAGGACAAAGTCAGCATGGTTTTATGAAGGGGAAGTCATGTTTGACAAATTTGCTGGAGTTCTTTGAGGAAGTAACATATAGGGTGGATAAAGGGGAACCAGTGGACGTAGTGTATTTAGACTTCCAAAAGGCATTTGACAAGGTGCCACACAAAAGATTATTGCTTAAGATAAAAAATCATGGGATTGGGGGTAATATTCTGGCATGGATAGAGGATTGGCTATCTAACAGAAGGCAGAGAGTTGGGATAAATGGTTCATTCTCAGACTGGCAATCAGTAACTAGTGTTTTCCGCAGGGGTCAGTGCTGGGTCCCCAACTCTTTACAATCTATATTAACGATTTGGAGGAGGGGACCGAGTGTAACATATCAAAGTTTGCAGATGATACTAAGATGGGAGCGAAAGTAGTGAGTGAGGAGGACATAAAAAACCTGCAATTGGAAATAGACAGGCTAAGTAAGTGGGCAGAGATTTGGCAGATGGAATACAATACTGGAAAGTGTGAGGTTATGCACTTTGGCAGGAAAAATCGTAGAGCAAGTTATTATCTTAATGGCAAGAAACTGGAAAGTACTGAAGTACAAAGGGATCTGGGGGTCCTGGTGCACGAAACTCAAAAGGTTAGTATGCAGGTGCATCAAGTGATTAAGAAGGCCAATGGAATGTTGGCTTTCATTGCTAGGGGGATAGAATATAAAAATAGGGAGGTATTGCTTCAGTTGTACAAGGTATTGGTGAGACCGCACCTGGAATACTGCATGTGGTTTTGGTGTCCATACTTAAGAAAGGACATACTTGCTCTCGAGTCAGTACAAAGAAGGTTCACTCGGTTAATCCCGCGGATGAGGGGATGGACATATGAGGAGACGTTGAGTAGATTGGGACTCTACTCATTGGAGTTCAGATGAATGAGAGGCGATCTTATTGAAACATATAAGATTGTGAAGGGGTTGGATCGGGTGGATGTGGGGAAAATGTTCCCGATGACGGGTGAAACGAGAACTAGGGGGCATAGTCTTAGAATAAGGGGCTGCTCTTTCAAAACTGAGATGAGGAGGAACTACTTCACTCAGAGGGTGGTAGGTCCATGGAATATGCTGCCCCAAAAAGCTGTAGAAGCTACATCATTACATAAATTTAAAACAGAAATAGACAGTTTCCTAGAAGTAAGGGAATTAAGGGTTACGGGGAGCAGGCAGGAATTTGGACATGAGTCTAGGTTCGGATCGGTCATGGCCCTCTGGGTAGCGGAGCGGGCCCAGGGGCCGTGTAGCCTGATCCTGCTCCTATTTCGTGTGTCTAATTCTGTTAGATTCAGGAGATGGTTCTGTGATAGTGGATTGGCGGTTAGGATCAGATCAGCCATGATCTTATTGAATGGCAGAGCAGGCTCGAGGGGCCGATTGGCCTACTACTGCTCCTATTTCTTACGTTCTTACGAAGATACTTGCACATATATGGGGGAGGGAATGTTACCGTTAGAGATACATTTCCTTGGCATACTCAACATTGCAGAAAAGCTGTAAACTGGATAATCTGATGATGCTATAACAAGCAAAGACACCAGAACATGTAGCACTTACAGTTTTTGTTTTCAAGAAGTTATCAGTGCCACTGTGGAGGTGACGTGACATTGTCCATGTCCTATGAAACTACCACCTCCAGTAAAATTATAGAAAGTCTTTGCGGAAGTGAAATACAGTATAAAGCAGAAGAGTTAGAGATGAGCACTTAAATACATAAGTGTCAAAATTCCTATATGAAGGCAGGACGAAAGGGAAACATGAACAGTTTTGACATGAGGTGGTTAAAGAAGGCAGTAAATGTCACCCCAATACAGTAGCACTTACCACGTAGAAAAAATAGGAAATGTTAGCGTTAGGGTGACATTTCGCTACAATATTTCGTTACAGAATTGGCGGGCAGGGGATGAGAATGAGAGAAGTTTGTACAAACCAGCAGCCTCCTCATCCTTTTGAAGTAAGACCATAGGAAGTTCTATCTGTTAATAAAGCTCGAGTTAAATCTTCGCAGATTAAGAACAGCATTGCCAAAGGAAAAGCAAGAGGTATACCGTATAAAATCATGTCTCAATTTCTCTAGGGATATCTTGGCGTAGGCAATCAAGATGTGCCAAGACTTGGTAGCACTTACAGGGTTTTTATGGGAAGAATCTATGCACGCTAGCGTTGTGCTGCCTTTAGACTGCAGAGACAGCACGGCACTACTAGGGGTATCCTGAAAGAAAGCATCCTTCCGAAAGGCGAAGTATTACTGAAAGAGAGCCTGCACTGGGAAGAAGTGTGAGTAGATTAATGTTAGCATCACCATTTAGCGATCCCACGTGGCGGGTCAGTTCCCAAGAGTTCCGGTTGCACGTCAGGAGCCAGATAGCTATCGCCCAAACATGGTAGCACTTACCACAGCCATAAATAGAAAATGCTACTGTTCAGGTGACAATTGTCTGTAATGTGAAATGGCAAGGCAGAGACAGGCACAGTTCTCCTCAATGAGAAATGTTTCACAGCAATTCAGCAGCTCAATCTACTTTACTGACTAAATCCAGAGGAAAATAAAAAATGTTACAAAGCAAAGATCCCACACTTGCAAACTTAGATCTGCTGCACATTTTTGTCTGTGCTCCTCACTGCAATCCCCATTTCAGGTTGTTGGTCATTTGCTGCATGCAACGCAAGGCCTTTATATATTTTCAGCTGCCTAACTTTCAGCATTGCAACTCGCATATTTTTACTTCCTTTTGAATAGGTGATAATGGTTGCCTTTTGTACCTATGTTGCCATCAAATTAGTTGGTCTCTAATGTTAATCTCAGCTGAAGTATGCCCAAACCTGATGCATGCTTATACTAAAAAATCTGTTAGAATTTGGTATCTACTATCATTTTGAAGAGTTGAGGTTGAATTAAAGTTCCATCAGCCAAATATATATCCCGACTACAGGAATTGAGTAGAGTGGATTGGGAAAATAGATTAAAGGGTAAGACGATACATGATCAGTGGTGTACATTTAAGGAGTTATTTTACAACTTCCAAAAAATATATATTCCACTGAGAAGAATAGGGTGTAAAAGAAAAGACAGCCATCCGTGGCTATGTAAAGAAATTAAGGATAGTATTCGACTAAAAACAAGGGCATATAAGGTAGCCAAATCTAGTGGGAGGATAGAGGATTGGGGAAACTTTAAAAGACAGTAAAAAATGACAAAATGATTGATTAAGAAATGGAAGATAGATTATGAATTAGCAAAAAATATAAAAACAGATAGTAAGAGTTTTTATAGTTATATAAAAGAAAAAGGGTGGCTAAAGTAAATGTTGGTGCCTGAGAGGATGAGACCGGGAAATTAATGGTGGGAAATATGGAGATGGCCGAGGATTTGGACCGGCGCCACACGGAGCTCATGAGCGTGGTGGGGCGCATGCCTGAGGCCATCGAGTCGCTGGCGACCAGTGTGCGCGAGTTCGGGGCAGCAACTGCCGCGAGTGGCGGCATGCTGACTGATGCCGTCAAGACCCTGGCGGATGTGATGCGGGCGCACACCAGGACAACAGGGGCACTCACTGCTGCCACACGCGCTGTCTCAGGCAGGCATCGCCAGGGCAGCCGCCGCGCTGGACCATCCCAGCAAGCCGCCCCTCGGCTGATTGTTGCGGATCCTGCAGTGCGGGTCCGGCCGAGTGCCACTGCGCCACATCACCAGCCAGCGCATCCCAGACGCCAGCTGGCCCACATTGCGCCATCCGTCGCCGCCATTCCCCCACTGGGGCGTCAAGGGCAAGCGGCTGCAGCTGATGGTGGCCAGGCTCAGGTGCGCCACTCAGCAGACGGCCCCTCGAGGCCCAAACGCCGTGTAGGCCGCCCCCCAGCGGCGTCTGGCGGAAGGGCATCTGAGCCTCAGGCGCCTTCCCCCAGCCTCGCAGCAGCCACTGGGCAGAGCTTGCGAAGGAGCAGCAGGCCGGGCAGGGGAGGCAAAAGGCTGGGCAAGGTCTCGCCCTCGCGGGCCACTCAGTAGAGGGTGTGGGCAGCTTTCCTTTTATATGGCGGTGGCCATCTTTATTTTGCCCATGGTTGTGTTGTTGGAGGGCTTATTTTTTGCGTTAGGCCGACGTTGAGGCCCGGTTTGAAGAAAGTTGGAGTGACTCCTCCCCAGTTTGTGGGAGTGAGTCGTTTGTTGGGCTTTTTGTGGGGCCCGTTTATTGTTTTTGGGGATTCATGTGGGAAGGGCTTTTCATTTTTGTGTAATAAATAATTATCTTTATTCATGCAGTCTCCATGGTTGTTCTTCTTAGTGTTTGTTGGCTTCGCCGGCTGAGGGCTTGCGGAGCGGCTGCATTCATCTTCCCTCATGGCCCCTGGCCATTCCCTGACAGGGGGCTTAGAAGTACCGTGTAATAAGGTGGCGTCGTGCGGCCCTTGGCCCTGGTCGCTCCCTCCTGGGAACGTACTCCTGCTCCTCCTCCTCCTCCTCCTCATGCTCCTCCTGCTCCTCCTCCTGAGGTGCTGGTCCAACATCAGGTGGCAGTGCCTGAGTCCTGCGGATAGCCAGGTTGTGTAGCATGCAGCAAACCACCACAAATTGGGAGACCCGGTCCGGCGAATACTGGAGAGCTCCTCCGGAGCGATCAAGGCAGCGGAACCGCTGCTTGAGGACCCCAATAGTTAGCTCGATGATGTTGCGGGTGGTTTGATGGCTCTCGTTGTAGGCCTCTTCAGCAGCGGTCCTGGGCGCGCGGAGCGGGGTCATGAGCCAGGTGCACAAAGGATAGCCTTTGTCCCCGAGTAGCCATCCTCTTGGGGGAGGCTGTGCCTGGAACATGTCATGCACAGTACTCTGCCGCAGGATAAAGGCATCGTGGCTGCTGCCTGGGAAGCTGGCATTGACTGCCATGATGCGCTGCTTGTGGTCACAGACCAGCTGCACATTCAGAGAATGGTAGCCCTTCCTGTTGCGATACTGCTCGCCATGCTCCAGAGGGGCCCGCAAAGCCACATGCGTACAGTCAATGGCGTCCTGCACCAAGGGGAATTCCCCGAGTCTGGAAAATGCCAATGCGCGCTGATGCTGGCTCTCCAGGGCCATGGGGAAGGAGATGAATTGGCTTCTCCTTCTGAACAGTGCTTCGGTCACCTGGCGGATGCAGCGATGCGCGCCGTACTGGGAGATGTTTGCTATGTCCCCAGCAGCGTATTGGAAGGAGCCGGTGGCATAGAAGTTCAATGCCACCGTCACCTTCACTTCCACCGACAGAGACGTCCTGCACCTGAGCTTTGGCCGCAGATCTCGGCGAAGCAGGCGGCAGATCTCTGCAATCACCTCCTTTCGGAATCGGAGCCTTTTAACACATAGCGCAGCACTCATGTTTAGGTAGGAGCGCTGCTGGCGGTATAGCCTGACTGGGTAAGGCCCACGTGGCCGACGCCTGTAGCCCCCTCTGCCTCTAGCCAGGGCTGCCCCTCTCACAATGCGTCTGCGAGCCCTACGGACATGGAGCTGCAGCTCCGCGTTGGCACCCCATGCAACCCCCATCAAATCCTGGCAAACACACTAATTTCCAAAAGGCCACTTGCAGCGCTCTGGCCTGAGTCCAAAAATACCTGGCTCTTGCTGCTTGAAACCAGTTAGCTATCCTCCTTGTTGTGTCTCCAGAAATGCGTTGCGCAAGAGTGTTTTCTGAAAAAAGGCTGGCCTTTATACTGGAGAGCACATCCCCTTTAATTTGCGCTCCCCGGGGCCCGCGCTGGTTGTGTTGCGTTCCTTTTTCCAAATGCTCCGGCCGCCAGCCGCAAAATGGGGCGGTCCGACTGAAGTTTGGAATCGGGGCGCACAAAGGGCGTTGCACGAGGATGTGATGTCATTTTCTGCGCGCGCATCCGGGCGGGCGCTAAACTTTGCGCCGGCGCTAACAGGCAACTTAATTTGGGGCGGGGCGCAAACTGCGCTGCGCCCGGGCGCTACACGCATAGCGCCCAAAAATCACTTCTCTTAAGGCGCTAACTGCTGGCGCAAGCGACTGAAAATCTAGCCCATTCTCTTTCATGAATGTGTCGTCATTGAACCCACATAGAAATCAATACACTTACCACAGCCATAAAATAGAAAATGCTACTGTTCAGGTGACAATTGTCTGTAATGTGAAATGGCAAGGCAGAGACAGGCAGAGATCTCCTCAATGAGAAATGTTTCACAGCAATTCAGCAGCTCAATCTACTTTAATGACTAAATCTAGAGGAAAATAAAAAAAGTTACAAAGCAAAGATCCCATACTTGCAAACTTAGATCTGCTGCACATTTTTGTCTGTGCTCCTCACTGCAATCTCCATTTCAGGTTGTTGGTCATTTGCTGCATGCAACGCAAGGCCTTTATATTTTTTCAGCTCCCTACCTTTCAGCTTTGCAACTCGCTTTTTTTTAACTTCCTTTATGAATAGGTGATAATGGTTGCCTTTTGTACCTCTGTTGCCATCAAAGTAGTTGGTCTCTAATGTTAATCTCAGCTGAAGCATGCCCAAACCTGATGCATGCTTATGCTAAAAAATCTGTTAGAATTTGGTATCTACTATAATTTTGAAGAGTTGAGGTTGAATTAAAGTTCCATCAGCCGGATATATATCATGACTACAGGAAGATACTTGCACATATATGGAGGAGGCAATGTTACCGTTAGAGATACATTTCCTTGGCATACTCAACATTGCAGAAAACCTGTAAACTGGACAATCCGATGATGGGCTAACAAGCAAAGACACCACAATAGGTACCACTTACAGTTCTTGTTTTCAAGAAGCTATCAGTGCCACTGTGGAGGTGACGTGACATTGTCCATGTCCTATGAAACTACCACCTCCAGTAAAATTATAGAAAGTCTTTGCGGAAGTGAAATACAGTATAAAGCAGAAGGGTTAGAGATGAGCACTTAAATACATAAGTGTCAAAATTCCTATATGAAGGCAGGACGAAAGGGAAACATGAACAGTTTTGACATGAGGTGGTTAAAGAAGGCAGTAAATGTCACCCCAATACGGTAGCACTTACCACGTAGAACAAATAGGAAATGTTAGCGTTAGGGTGACATTTAGCTACAATATTTTGTTACAGAGTTGGCGGGCAGGGGATGAGAATGAGAGAAGTTTATACAAACCAGCAGCCTCCTCATTTTTTTTGAAGTAAGACCATAGGAAGTGCTATCTGTTAATAAAGCTCGAGTTAAATCTTCTCAGATTAAGAACAGCATTGCCAGAGGAAAAGCAAGAGGTATACTGTATAAAATCATGTCTCAATTTCTCAAGGGATATCTTGGCGTAGGCAATCAAGATGTGCCAAGACTAGGTAGCACTTACAGGGTTTTGATGGGAAGAATCTGTGCACGCTAGCGTTGTGCTGCCTTTAGACTGCAGAGACAGCACGGCGCTACTAGGGGTATCCTGAAAGAAAGCATCCTTCTGAAAGGTGAAGTATTACTGAAAGAGAGCCTGCACTGGGAAGAAGTGTGAGAAGATTACTGTTAGTATCATCATTTAGCGATCCCACGTGGCTGGTCAGTTCTCAAGAGATCCGGTTGCACGTGAGGAGCCAGATATCCATCGCGCAAACATGGTAGCACTTACCACAGCCATAAAATAGAACATGTTACTATTCAGGTGACAATTGTCTGTAATGTGAAATGGCAAGGCAGAGACAGGCACAGATCTCCTCAATGAGAAATGTTTCACAGCAATTCAGCAGCTCAATCTACATTACTGACTAAATCTAGAGGAAAATAAATAAACTTACAAAGCAAAGGTGCCATACTTGCAAACTTAAATCTGCTGCACATTTTTGTCTGTGCTCCTCACTGCAATCTCCATTTCAGGTTGTTGGTCATTTGCTGCATGCAACGCAAGGCCTTTATATTTTTTCAGCTCCCTACCTTTCAGCTTTGCAACTCGCATATTTTTACTTCCTTTTTGAATAGGTGATAATGGTTGCCTTTTGTACCTATGTTGCCATCAAATTAGTTGGTCTGTAATGTTAATCTCAGCTGATGCAGCACAAACCTGATGCATGGTTATGCTGAAAAATCTGTTAGAATTTGTTATCTACTATAATTTTGAAGAGTTGAGGTTGAATTAAAGTTCCATCAGCCAGATATATGTCACGACTACAGGAAGATACTTGCAGGTATATGGAGGAGGGAATGTTATCGTTAGAGGTACATTTCCTTGGTATACTCAACATTGCAGAAAAACTGTAAACTGGACAATCTGATGATGGTATAACAAGCAAAGACACCACAACATGTAGCAATTACAGTTTTTGTTTTCAAGAAGCTATCAGTACCACTGTGGAGGTGACTTGACATTGTCCATGTCCTATGAAAATACCAGCTCCAGTAAAAGTATAGAAAGTCTTTGCGGAAGTGAAATGCAGTACAAAGCAGAACAGTTAGAGATGAGCACTTAAAGACATAAGAGACAAAGGCCTAGAAATTCAGTTGCGTGCGCCAGCCGTTAGCGCCTTCGGAGGAGTAGATCTCGAGCGCTAGGCACTTAGCGGCCGGGCGCAGGACGATCTGCGCCTACGCCCAACTTCGGTAGCCATTTAGCGCCGGCGCAAAGTGTTTGCGTGCGCTCAGCTGCACGCGCAGACTATGACGTCATTTCCTCGTGCAACGCCCTTTGTGCGCCCCAATCCGGAACTTCAGTCGCGCCCGCCCAATGTGGGCGTGGCGCTCCTAAGAACTGTGAACTGGAACACAGCAGAGGCCATGCGGGCCTCGGGGAGCGCTAATTAAAGGGCACTTACCCTGAACTATAAAGGCCAGCCATTTTGCAGCAATCACTCTTGTGCAACGGATTTCTGGACAGAGACCAAGGAAGAGAGGTTACTGCTTTGGCCCAACATAGGAGAGGTATTTTTGGCTTCAGGCCAGAGCTTGGCAATTCGCCTTCATTGTGAGGTCATTGTTTGCCAGTATATTATGGGGGCTGCATGGGGTGCCAACTCTCAGTTTCAGCATTATGTGCGAAGGGCTCGCAGACGCTGTGTGAGAGGGGCAGCCCTGGCTAGATGCAGAGGGGGCAACAGGCGTCTGCTACCTAGGCCTTACCCACTCAGGAAATACCGACAGCAGGTGTCCTATCTCACCATGCCTGCCGTGCAGTGTGTTAGGAGGCTGCGCTTCAGAAGGGAGGTGGTTGCAGAGATCTGCCATCTGCTTCACAGAGATCTGCGTCCACAGCTGAGGTGCAGGATGTCTCTGTCGGTGGAAGTGAAGGTCACGGTGGCTCTGAACTTCTATGCAAGCGGCTCCTTCCAAGCCGCTGTTGGGGACATTGCTAACATATCCCAGTTCGCCGTGCATTGCTGCATCCGCCAGGTGACCAATGCCCTTTTCAGAAGGAGACACCAATTCATCTCCTTCCCCATGACCCTGGAGAAGCAGCAGCAGCGTGCAGTGGGGTTTGCGAGAACAGCGGGCTTCCCCATGGTGCAGGGCGCCATTGATTGCACGCATGTGGCTTTGCGGGCACCTATCCACAATGCCGAGGATTACTGCAACCGGAAGGGCTACCATTCCCTCAATGTACAGCTGGTGTGTGACCACAGGCAGCGCATCCTAGCTGTCAATGCCTGCTTTCCAGGCAGTAGTCACGATGCATTTATCCTGCGACAGACTACTGTGGCTGACATGTTCCAGGCACAGCCTCCCCCAAGAGGATGGCTTATCGGGGACAAAGGCTATCCTTTGTGTACCTGGCTCATGACCCCGCTCCGCGCGGCCAGGACCCCTGCTGAGGAGGCATACAACGAAAGCCATCAAGCCACTAGGAACATCATAGAACAAACGATTGGTGTCCTCAAGCAATGGTTCCGCTGCCTGGATCGTTCCGGAGGATCTCTGCAGTATTCACCGGAGAGAGTCTCCAAGGTCGTGGTCGTCTGCTGCATGCTGCACAACCTGGCTATCCGCAGGACTCAGGCACTGCCACCTCACGCTGGAGCACCACCTCAGGAGGAGGAGCAGGAGGAGCATGAGGAGGAGGAGGAGGAGGAGGAGGAGTACCAGCCCAGGAGGGAGGCACAAGGTCCAAGGGCCGCCCATCGGCGGCTTATTGAACGTCACTTCTAGGCCCCCTGTCAGGGAATGGCTTGTGGCAATGAAGGGACCTGAATGCAGCCGCTCCGCAAGCCCTCAGCCGGTTAAGGCAACAACCACTTCAAACATCAAACATGGACAAGCTGAATAAATAAAATGCTTTATTGAACAAACTCAGGGCCCTTCCCACATGAAACCCAAAAACAGACAACACACCCAAAAAACTGTCAGACACATGACTCACTCCCACAACCTGGGGAGGAAGAAAAAAACATTTCCACAACAATGGCCTTCATCCTCGGCCTTACAAAAACCAGCATCCCCATAAACAAAACAACCATCCCCATATAAAAACACATTTGCCCACACCATCTACTTTGTGGCCCGCGAGGGCGATTCCTTGACCAGCCTTTTCCGGCCCCTGGCCGCCCTGCTGCTCCTCCTCAAAGTGTGCCCAGTGGCTGCTGCAAGGCTGGGGGAAGGCTCCTGAGGGGCACATGGCGTGACGGGAGATGCCCTTGGGGGTCTGCCTAGACGAGCTCTGGCCCTCGAGGGGCCGGCTGGTGACTGCTGCAGCTGTGGCTGGGCAGCAGCAGGCTCTCCAGCAGCTCGTCGCAGCTCCACTGGGGGAGTGGCAGTGGCGGCTGCAGGAATGGGGGCAAGCTGGCTGATGGCAGGTGCTCGCTGCTCGCCTGAGACACTGGCACTCGCCCGGGCCATCACTGCAGCATGCGCAGCAATCTGCTGAAGGACAGACCGCTGTGCTGCTGCAGCGCAGCGGGTGCCCTGGTGATGCCTGGCTGACACAGCGAGTGTGGCAGCAGTGAGTGCCCGTACTGCCCTGGTCTGTGCCCGCATCAGGCCAGCCAGTGACTGCACGGCACCACTGATCACCTGTCGACTCGCGGACTGCTCTGCCCCGAAATCAGACCGACTCGCGGACTGCTCTGCCCCGAATTCTGCCCGACTCGCGGACTGCTCTGCCCCGAATTCGGCCCGACTCGCGGCCTGTGCTGCTTCGAATTGTTCGAAACTCCTGGCCTGTGAGGCGCCGAAATCGGCCACACTATGAGCCAGGGACTCGATGGCCTCAGGCAACCGTGCCACAACCCCCATGAACTCGGTGTGCCGGCGATCCGAGTCCACGGACATTTGATCGAGGAGGCGCACCTCCTTGGCGAGGACCGTCTCCGGACTGGAGGCCGGACTCTCCCTCTGGGGAGAAGGCCGCCGAGCTGGCCAACCCTTCCCGCGTTGCTGGATGCCACTGGGCCCAGCAACTACACTCCCCTGCGACCCTTCCCCCCTCTGGGAAGAAGGCCGCCGAGCTGGCCGACCCTTCCCGTGTTGCTGCACGTCACTGGGCACAGGAGCTACACTCCCCTGCAACACTTCCCCCTGGCTGTTCTCCAGGGAAGACGTGTCCCCTCCATTGGCATCCCCTGGCGCGGCTGAGGGTTCCCCTGATGGGCCGCCTTGCTCTTCCTCTTCCTCCTCCACCTCCTCCTCTTCCGAGGGGCTGTCACTGGCAGCTTCAGGGACCTCCTCCTCACCATCTGAAAGCAGGAAGGCACAAGAGTAGCTTTAGAGTGAGGAGAGGGCATCAGCGAGGGAGGCATGAGTGGTGGCATTCAGCGCATTGGTCGGACAGTGGCAAAGGATGTAGATCTGAAGCGCAAGTGGGACGAGAGAGGTCGAAAAGGTGATGTCCTTACCATTGGTGCCCAGAACAGGGTCGGCATCTCCAGATGCAATGGGGCCAATCACCCGGGCACCCATGAGGCTACCCACGCGCTCTTCAAGGTCACTGAGCTGCTGGATCTGGGGACCGCCTCCCCCGGTCACAGTCCGGCTCTTCTGATTGTGTGCCAGCTTGGCCTGCAAGAGAAAGGACGGCCTCTAAGTACAGTGTGGTGCCCAGATCTTGTGTGCACTGCCTCCCATGGTCGAATAGCTTGGCCAGTGTGGTGCCGTGATCTTGTGTGCACTGCCTCCCATGGTCGAATAGCTTGGCCAGTGTGGTGTCGTGATCTTGTGTGCACTGCCTCCCATGGTCGAATAGCTTGGCCAGCGTGGTGCCGTGATCTTGTGTGCACTGCCTCCCATGGTCGAATAGCTTGGCCAGCGTGGTGCCGTGATCTTGTGTGCACTGCCTCCCATGGTCGAATAGCTTGGCCAGTGTGGTGTCGTGATCTTGTGTGCACTGCCTCCCATGGTCGAATAGCTTGGCCAGCGTGGTGTCGTGATCTTGTGTGCACTGCCTCCCATGGTCGAATAGCTTGGCCAGCGTGGTGCCGTGATCTTGTGTGCACTGCCTCCCATGGTCGAATAGCTTGGCCAGTGTGGTGCCGTGATCTTGAGTGCACTGCCTCCCATGGTGGAATAGCTTGGCCAGTGTGGTGCCGTGATCTTGTGTGCACTGCCTCCCATGGTGGAATAGCTTGGCCAGTGTGGTGCCCTGATCTTGTGTGCACTGCCTCCCATGGTCGAATAGCTTGGCCAGTGTGTAAAGTGCAGAATGTGCAATTGATGTTCATGCCAGTCCCATAGCTGCTGGATGCAGGCTGGCCATTAGGGCTTTTAGGTCCCTTTGCCCATAATGTGAGGTGCACATGCAAGGATGAGGAGGACACTGGAAAGGGCATTCACCCTGACAATCCTTGTGAGGTCATTGAATTTTTTCCGGCATTGGACACCAGTCCTGGGGACCTCACTGTTGGATGTGACCCTGTGGGCGACCTCCCTCCAGGCTTTCCTGTAGATGCTGGTGGTAGGCTTCTTGCCACTGTCTGGGAACAAGAGTTTGCGTCTCCTCTCCAAAGCCCTAACCAGCACCCTCAAATCATGGCCAGTGAAGCGCTGCGCTCGTTCACGGGCCTTCTGCATCTTTCCCGGCGCTATTTCTGTTCAGCAGCAGTGTTTAGGCCTAGCTGGAGGGCTGCAGTGTCCAGGGCATGGCAGCAGACGAACTCGACCCCTCCCCCTTTAAGAGCTGGCCGGCGCCAGGGTGTCTGCTGTCAATCAAGAAATGACCGCACCTGCGCTGCGCCCGGCCTCGGCGGTTTAGCTCAGCACCGCCGGCTTTGCGCCTAAAGATAGTTGTGTAACGCCAGTTTTAGCGCTCGAGCAAACTCTTAGTGCGAAGCTACTGAATATCGGCGAAGTGGCCTCGACTTTGCGCCGGGCGCAAACTTTACCGGCCGCCTGACTTTTCCGCCCCAAAAGTGGCTATACTGAATTTCTAGGCCAAAATTTCTATATGCCGGCAGGACGAAAGGGAAACATGAACAGTTTTGACATGAGGTGGTTAAAGTAGGCAGTAAATTTCACCCCAATACGGTAGCACTTACCACGTAGAAAAAATAGGAAATGTTAGCGTTAGGGTGACATTTCGCTACAATATTTTGTTACAGAGTTGGCGGGCAGGGGATGAGAATGAGAGAAGTTTGTACAAACCAGCAGCCTCCTCATCTTTTTGAAGTAAGGCCTTAGAAGTGCTATCTGTTAATAAAGCTCGAGTCAAATCTTCTCAGATTAAGAACAGCATTGGCAAAGGAAAAGCAAGAGGTATACCGTATAAAATCATGTCTCAATTTCTCAACGGATATCTTGGTGAAGGCAATCAAGATTGGCCAAGATAAGGTAACACTTACAGGGTATTGATGGGAAGAATCTGTGCACGCTAGCGTTGTGCTGTTTTTAGACTGCAGAGGAAGCACGGCGCTACCAGGAGTATCCTGAAAGAAAACATCCTTCCGAAAGGTGAAGTATTACTGAAAGAGAGCCTGCACTGGGATGAAGAGTGAGTAGATTACTGTTAGTATCATCATTTAGCGATCCCACGTGGCTGGTCAGTTCCCAAGAGATCCGTTTGCACGTCAGGAGCCAGATATCCATTGCCCAAACATGGTAACACTTACCACAGCCATAAAATAGAAAATGCTACTGTTCAGGTGACAATTGTCTGTAATGTGAAATGGCAAGGCAGAGACAGGCACAGTTCTCCTCAATGAGAAATGTTTCACAGCAATTCAGCAGCTCAATCTACTTTACTGACTAAATCTAGAGGAAAATAAAAAATGTTACAAAGCAAAGATCCCATACTTGCAAACTTAGATCTGCTGCACATTTTTGTCTGTGCTCCTCACTGCAATCTCCATTTCAGGTTGTTGGTCATTTGCTGCATGCAACGCAAGGCCTTTATATTTTTTCAGCTCCCGACCTTTCAGCTTTGCAACTCGCATATTTTTACTTCCTTTTTGAAAAGGTGATAATGGTTGCCTTTTGTACCTATGTTGCCATCAAATTAATTGGTCTCTAATGTTAATCTCAGCTGATGCAGCACAAACCTGATGCATGATTTTACTAAAAAATCTGTTAGAATTTGGTATCTACTGTCATTTTGAAGAGTTGAGGTTGAATTAAAGTTCCATCAGCCAAATATATATCACGACTACAGGAATTGAGTAGAGTGGATTGGGAAAATACATTAAAGGGCAAGACGATACATGATCAGTGGTGTACATTTAAGGAGTTATTTTACAACTTCCAAAAAATATATATTCCACTGAGAAGAATAGGGTGTAAAAGAAAAGACAGCCATCCGTGGCTATGTAAAGAAATTAAGGATAGTATTCGACTAAAAACAAGGGCATATAAGGTAGCCAAATCCAGTGGGAGGATAGAGGATTGGGAAAACTTTAAAAGACAGTAAAAAGTGACAAAATGATTGATTAAGAAATGGAAGATAGATTATGAAAGTAAATTAGCAAAAAATATAAAAACAGATAGTAAGAGTTTTTATAGTTATATAAAAAGAAAAAGGGTGGCTAAAGTAAATGTTGGTCCCTTAGAGGATGAGACCGGGAAATTAATGGTGGGAAATATGGAGATGGCAAAAACACTGAATGAATATTTTATATCAGTCTTTACAGTAGAAGACACTAAGAATATCCCAACACTGGACAAACAGGGGGCTAAAAGGGGGGAGGAGCTAAACACGATCAAAATCACTAAGGAAGTGGTACTCGGTAAAGTAATGGGACTCAAGGCGGATAAATCACCTGGACCTGATGACTTACATCCTAGGGTCTTGAGGGAAGTGGCGGTCGGGATTGTGGATGCATTGGTAATAATTTTCCAAAACTCCCTGGACTCGGCAAAGGTCCCGGCAGACTGGAAAACTGCTAATGTAACACCCTTATTTAAAAAGGGCAGTAGACAGAAGGCTGGAAACTATAGACCGGTTAGCCTAACATCTGTGGTAGGTAAAATTTTGGAGTCCATTATTAAGGAGACAGTAACAGGACATTTGGATAATCATAATTTAATAGGACAAAGTCAGCATGGTTTTATCAAGGGGAAGTCATGTTTGAGAAATTTGCTGGAGTTCTTTGAGGAAGTAACATATAGGGTGGATAAAGGGGAACCAGTGGACGTAGTGTATTTAGACTTCCAAAAGGCATTTGACAAGGTGCCACACAAAAGATTATTGCTTAAGATAAAAAATCACGGGATTGGGGGTAATATTCTGGCATGGATAGAGGATTGGCTATCTAACAGAAGGCAGAGAGTTGGGATAAATGGTTCATTCTCAGACTGGCAATCAATAACTAGTGTTTTCCGCAGGGGTCAGTGCTGGGTCCCCAACTCTTTACAATCTATATTAACGATTTGGAGGAGGGGACCGAGTGTAACATATCAAAGTTTGCAGATGATACTAAGATGGGAGGGAAAGTAGTGAGTGAGGAGGACATAAAAAACCTGCAATTGGAAATAGACAGGCTAAGTAAGTGGGCAGAGATTTGGCAGATGGAATACAATACTGGAAAGTGTGAGGTTATGTACTTTGGCAGGAAAAATCGTAGAGCAAGTTATTATCTTAATGGCAAGAAACTGGAAAGTACTGAAGTACAAAGGGATCTGGGGGTCCTGGTGCACGAAACTCAAAAGGTTAGTATGCAGGTGCATCAAGTGATTAAGAAGGCCAATGGAATGTTGGCTTTCATTGCTAGGGGGATAGAATATAAAAATAGGGAGGTATTGCTTCAGTTGTACAAGGTATTGGTGAGACCGCACCTGGAATACTGCGTACAGTTTTGGTGTCCATACTTAAGAAAGGACATACTTGCTCTCGAGTCAGTACAAAGAAGGTTCACTCGGTTAATCCTGGGGATGAGGGGATGGACATATGAGGAGAGGTTGAGTAGATTGGGACTCTACTCATTGGAGTTCAGAAGAATGAGAGGCGATCTTATTGAAACATATAAGATTGTGAAGGGGTTGGATCGGGTGGATGTGGGGAAAATGTTCCGGATGATGGGTGGAATTGGAACTAGGGGGCATAGTCTTAGAATAAGGGGCTGCTCTTTCAAAACTGAGATGAGGAGGAACTACTTCACTCAGAGGGTGGTAGGTCCATGGAATATGCTGCCCGAAAAAGCTGTAGAAGCTACATCATTACATAAATTTAAAACAGAAATAGACAGTTTCCTAGAAGCAAAGGGAATTAAGGGTTACGGGGAGCAGGCAGGAATTTGGACATGAGTCTAGGTTCGGATCGGTCATGGCCCTGTGGGTAGCGGAGCGGGCCAGGGGCCGTGTAGCCTGATCCTGCTCCTATTTCGTGTGTCTAATTCTGTTAGATTCAGGAGATGGTTCTGTGATAGTGGATTGGCGGTTAGGATCAGATCAGCCATGATCTTATTGAATGGCGGAGCAGGCTCGAGGGGCCGATTGGCCTACTACTGCTCCTATTTCTTACGTTCTTACGAAGATACTTGCACATATATGGAGGAGGGAATGTTACCGTTAGAGATATATTTCCTTGGCATACTCAACATTGCAGAAAAACTGTAAACTGGATAATCTGATGATGGTATAACAAGCAAAGACAGCAGAACATGTAGCACTTACAGTTTTTGTTTTCAAGAAGTTATCAGTGCCACTGTGGAGGTGACGTGACATTGTCCATGTCCTATGAAACTACCACCTCCAGTAAAATTATAGAAAGTCTTTGCGGAAGTGAAATATACAGTATAAAGCAGAAGAGTTAGAGATGAGCACTTAAATACATAAGTGTCAAAATTCCTATATGAAGGCAGGACGAAAGGGAAACATGAAGGCCTAGAAATTCAGTCGCGTTTGCGCCCACTTATTGGCTATAAAGTGGTTTGCGCCTGAAGTTTTTTATCGCACGAAATTCAGATGGACCCTAACATCGGCGTTAGCCGGTAGCGCCGCGCCGGCACCGATGACGTCATCGGTGTGCGCAGCGCCCCGGTTGCAATGCTATTCCGGCCCGATGGCCAAATTCAGTTGCGGCCGCCTCGCCCGTAGCAGCCGCAAACAGCGTTTGTGAAACGGGGTCTTGCAGCTCCGAAAGGCCGGCGCATAAATGTGGAGCGGCGGCCGGCCGCTTTCCCGGCGGCCGCCTGCCCGCACCTCCCTCCCCGGACTCCTGCACCACCCCCCCGCGGCATTGATGTCTGAGTCCCGCGAGCCCGGCACTTCTCCGTGGTGCCGGGCTCATTTGCCGGGGGAATCCACCGGTGATCTGACGGCTGCAGGCAGCTCCTCCTTAAGAGAAGGAGGAGGCCTGCAGTACCCCAGCCTGCCGCACCGCATCGGGTGCCGCAGCGGGAGCTGGACGCCTGAAAGTGACATTCATCGCCCCTAGCGAGGCGGCCAAACCCTGCAATAGCGCCCGCCGCCGTCTTGGCCCGTCGCAACTGAATTTTAGGTGGGCGCTACGGGAATCCTGGCGGGCGCAAAATTTCGGGCGCAAAAGACCTCGCGGGGCCATACCGAATTTCTAGGCCGAACAGTTTTGACATGAGGTGGTTAAAGAAGGCAGTAAATGTCACCCCAATACGGTAGCACTTACCACGTAGAAAAAATAGGAAATGTTAGCGTTAGGGTGACATTTCGCTACAATATTTCGTTACAGAATTGGCGGGCAGGGGTGAGAATGAGAGAAGTTTGTACAAACCAGCAGCATCCTCATCTTTTTGAAGTAAGACCATAGGAAGTGCTATCTGTTAATAAAGCTCGAGTTAAATCTTCACAGATTAAGAACAGCATTGCCAAAGGAAAAGCAAGAGGTATACCGTATAAAATCATGTCTCAATTTCTCCAGGGATATCTTGGCGTAGGCAATCAAGATGTGCCAAGACTAGGTAGCACTTACAGGGTTTTTATGGGAAGAATCTGTGCACGCTAGCGTTGTGCTGCCTTTAGACTGCAGAGACAGCACGGCGCTACTAGGGGTATCCTGAAAGAAAGCATCCTTCCGAAAGGCGAAGTATTACTGAAAGAGAGCCTGCACTGGGAAGAAGTGTGAGTAGATTAATGTTAGCATCACCATTTAGCGATCCCACGTGGCGGGTCAGTTCCCAAGAGTTCCAGTTGCACGTGAGGAGCCAGATAGCTATCGCCCAAACATGGTAGCACTTACCACAGCCATAAAATAGAAAATGCTACTGTTCAGGTGAAAATTGTCTGTAATGTGAAATGGCAAGGCAGAGACAGGCACAGTTCTCCTCAATGAGAAATGTTTCACAGCAATTCAGCAGCTCAATCTACTTTACTGACTAAATCCAGAGGAAAATAAAAAATGTTACAAAGCAAAGATCCCACACTTGCAAACTTAGATCTGCTGCACATTTTCGTCTGTGCTCCTCACTGCAATCTCCATTTCAGGTTGTTGGTCATTTGCTGCATGCAACGCAAGGCCTTTATATATTTTCAGCTGCCTAACTTTCAGCTTTGCAACTCGCATATTTTTACTTCCTTTTGAATAGGTGATAATGGTTGCCTTTTGTACCTATGTTGCCATTAAATTAGTTGGTCTCTAATGTTAATCTCAGCTGAAGCATGCCCAAACCTGATGCATGCTTATACTAAAAAATCTGTTAGAATTTGGTATCTACTATCATTTTGAAGAGTTGAGTTTGAATTAAAGTTCCATCAGCCAAATATATATCACGACTACAGGAATTGAGTAGAGTGGATTGGGAAAATAGATTAAAGGGTAAGACGATACATGATCAGTGGTGTACATTTAAGGAGTTATTTTACAACTTCCAAAAAATATATATTCCACTGAGAAGAATAGGGTGTAAAAGAAAAGACAGCCATCCGTGGCTATGTAAAGAAATTAAGGATAGTATTCGACTAAAAACAAGGGCATATAAGGTAGCCAAACCTAGTGGGAGGATAGAGGATTGGGAAAACTTTAAAAGACAGTAAAAAGTGACAAAATGATTGATTAAGAAATGGAAGATAGATTATGAAAGTAAATTAGCAAAAAATATAAAAACAGATAGTAAGAGTTTTTATAGTTATATAAAAAGAAAAAGGGTGGCTAAAGTAAATGTTGGTCCCTTAGAGGATGAGACCGGGAAATTAATGGTGGGAAATATGGAGATGGCAAAAACACTGAATGAATATTTTATATCAGTCTTTACAGTAGAAGACACTAAGAATATCCCAACACTGGACAAACAGGGGGCTAAAGGGGGGGAGGAGCTAAACACGATCAAAATCACTAAGGAAGTGGTACTCGGTAAAATAATGGGACTCAAGGCGGATAAATCACCTGGACCTGATGACTTACATCCTAGGGTCTTGAGGGAAGTGGCGGTCGGGATTGTGGATGCATTGGTAATAATTTTCCAAAACTCCCTGGACTCGGCAAAGGTCCCGGCAGACTGGAAAACTGCTAATGTAACACCCTTATTTAAAAAGGGCAGTAGACAGAAGGCTGGAAACTATAGACCGGTTAGCCTAACATCTGTGGTAGGTAAAATTTTGGAGTCCATTATTAAGGAGACAGTAACAGGACATTTGGATAATCATAATTTAATAGGACAAAGTCAGCATGGTTTTATCAAGGGGAAGTCATGTTTGAGAAATTTGCTGGAGTTCTTTGAGGAAGTAACATATAGGGTGGATAAAGGGGAACCAGTGGACGTAGTGTATTTAGACTTCCAAAAGGCATTTGACAAGGTGCCACACAAAAGATTATTGCTTAAGATAAAAAATCACGGGATTGGGGGTAATATTCTGGCATGGATAGAGGATTGGCTATCTAACAGAAGGCAGAGAGTTGGGATAAATGGTTCATTCTCAGACTGGCAATCAATAACTAGTGTTTTCCGCAGGGGTCAGTGCTGGGTCCCCAACTCTTTACAATCTATATTAACGATTTGGAGGAGGGGACCGAGTGTAACATATCAAAGTTTGCAGATGATACTAAGATGGGAGGGAAAGTAGTGAGTGAGGAGGACATAAAAAACCTGCAATTGGAAATAGACAGGCTAAGTAAGTGGGCAGAGATTTGGCAGATGGAATACAATACTGGAAAGTGTGAGGTTATGCACTTTGGCAGGAAAAATCGTAGAGCAAGTTATTATCTTAATGGCAAGAAACTGGAAAGTACTGAAGTACAAAGGGATCTGAGGCTCCTGGTGCACGAAACTCAAAAGGTTAGTATGCAGGTGCATCAAGTGATTAAGAAGGCCAATGGAATGTTGGCTTTCATTGCTAGGGGGATAGAATATAAAAATAGGGAGGTATTGCTTCAGTTGTACAAGGTATTGGTGAGACCGCACCTGGAATACTGCGTACAGTTTTGGTGTCCATACTTAAGAAAGGACATACTTGCTCTCGAGTCAGTACAAAGAAGGTTCACTCGGTTAATCCTGGGGATGAGGGGATGGACATATGAGGAGAGGTTGAGTAGATTGGGACTCTACTCATTGGAGTTCAGAAGAATGAGAGGCGATCTTATTGAAACATATAAGATTGTGAAGGGGTTGGATCGGGTGGATGTGGGGAAAATGTTCCGGATGATGGGTGGAATTGGAACTAGGGGGCATAGTCTTAGAATAAGGGGCTGCTCTTTCAAAACTGAGATGAGGAGGAACTACTTCACTCAGAGGGTGGTAGGTCCATGGAATATGCTGCCCGAAAAAGCTGTAGAAGCTACATCATTACATAAATTTAAAACAGAAATAGACAGTTTCCTAGAAGCAAAGGGAATTAAGGGTTACGGGGAGCAGGCAGGAATTTGGACATGAGTCTAGGTTCGGATCGGTCATGGCCCTGTGGCTAGCGGAGCGGGCCCAGGGGCCGTGTAGCCTGATCCTGCTCCTATTTCGTGTGTCTAATTCTGTTAGATTCAGGAGATGGTTCTGTGATAGTGGATTGGCGGTTAGGATCAGATCAGCCATGATCTTATTGAATGGCGGAGCAGGCTCGAGGGGCCGATTGGCCTACTACTGCTCCTATTTCTTACGTTCTTACGAAGATACTTGCACATATATGGAGGAGGGAATGTTACCGTTAGAGATATATTTCCTTGGCATACTCAACATTGCAGAAAAACTGTAAACTGGATAATCTGATGATGGTATAACAAGCAAAGACAGCAGAACATGTAGCACTTACAGTTTTTGTTTTCAAGAAGTTATCAGTGCCACTGTGGAGGTGACGTGACATTGTCCATGTCCTATGAAACTACCACCTCCAGTAAAATTATAGAAAGTCTTTGCGGAAGTGAAATATACAGTATAAAGCAGAAGAGTTAGAGATGAGCACTTAAATACATAAGTGTCAAAATTCCTATATGAAGGCAGGACGAAAGGGAAACATGAAGGCCTAGAAATTCAGTCGCGTTTGCGCCCACTTATTGGCTATAAAGTGGTTTGCGCCTGAAGTTTTTTATCGCCCGAAATTCAGATGGACCCTAACATCGGCGTTAGCCGGTAGCGCCGCGCCGGCACCGATGACGTCATCGGTGTGCGCAGCGCCCCGGTTGCAATGCTATTCCGGCCCGATGGCCAAATTCAGTTGCGGCCGCCTCGCCCGTAGCAGCCGCAAACAGCGTTTGTGAAACGGGGTCTTGCAGCTCCGAAAGGCCGGCGCATAAATGTGGAGCGGCGGCCGGCCGCTTTCCCGGCGGCCGCCTGCCCGCACCTCCCTCCCCGGACTCCTGCACCACCCCCCCGCGGCATTGATGTCTGAGTCCCGCGAGCCCGGCACTTCTCCGTGGTGCCGGGCTCATTTGCCGGGGGAATCCACCGGTGATCTGACGGCTGCAGGCAGCTCCTCCTTAAGAGAAGGAGGAGGCCTGCAGTACCCCAGCCTGCCGCACCGCATCGGGTGCCGCAGCGGGAGCTGGACGCCTGAAAGTGACATTCATCGCCCCTAGCGAGGCGGCCAAACCCTGCAATAGCGCCCGCCGCCGTCTTGGCCCGTCGCAACTGAATTTTAGGTGGGCGCTACGGGAATCCTGGCGGGCGCAAAATTTCGGGCGCAAAAGACCTCGCGGGGCCATACCGAATTTCTAGGCCGAACAGTTTTGACATGAGGTGGTTAAAGAAGGCAGTAAATGTCACCCCAATACGGTAGCACTTACCACGTAGAAAAAATAGGAAATGTTAGCGTTAGGGTGACATTTCGCTACAATATTTCGTTACAGAATTGGCGGGCAGGGGTGAGAATGAGAGAAGTTTGTACAAACCAGCAGCATCCTCATCTTTTTGAAGTAAGACCATAGGAAGTGCTATCTGTTAATAAAGCTCGAGTTAAATCTTCACAGATTAAGAACAGCATTGCCAAAGGAAAAGCAAGAGGTATACCGTATAAAATCATGTCTCAATTTCTCCAGGGATATCTTGGCGTAGGCAATCAAGATGTGCCAAGACTAGGTAGCACTTACAGGGTTTTTATGGGAAGAATCTGTGCACGCTAGCGTTGTGCTGCCTTTAGACTGCAGAGACAGCACGGCGCTACTAGGGGTATCCTGAAAGAAAGCATCCTTCCGAAAGGCGAAGTATTACTGAAAGAGAGCCTGCACTGGGAAGAAGTGTGAGTAGATTAATGTTAGCATCACCATTTAGCGATCCCACGTGGCGGGTCAGTTCCCAAGAGTTCCAGTTGCACGTGAGGAGCCAGATAGCTATCGCCCAAACATGGTAGCACTTACCACAGCCATAAAATAGAAAATGCTACTGTTCAGGTGAAAATTGTCTGTAATGTGAAATGGCAAGGCAGAGACAGGCACAGTTCTCCTCAATGAGAAATGTTTCACAGCAATTCAGCAGCTCAATCTACTTTACTGACTAAATCCAGAGGAAAATAAAAAATGTTACAAAGCAAAGATCCCACACTTGCAAACTTAGATCTGCTGCACATTTTCGTCTGTGCTCCTCACTGCAATCTCCATTTCAGGTTGTTGGTCATTTGCTGCATGCAACGCAAGGCCTTTATATATTTTCAGCTGCCTAACTTTCAGCTTTGCAACTCGCATATTTTTACTTCCTTTTGAATAGGTGATAATGGTTGCCTTTTGTACCTATGTTGCCATTAAATTAGTTGGTCTCTAATGTTAATCTCAGCTGAAGCATGCCCAAACCTGATGCATGCTTATACTAAAAAATCTGTTAGAATTTGGTATCTACTATCATTTTGAAGAGTTGAGTTTGAATTAAAGTTCCATCAGCCAAATATATATCACGACTACAGGAATTGAGTAGAGTGGATTGGGAAAATAGATTAAAGGGTAAGACGATACATGATCAGTGGTGTACATTTAAGGAGTTATTTTACAACTTCCAAAAAATATATATTCCACTGAGAAGAATAGGGTGTAAAAGAAAAGACAGCCATCCGTGGCTATGTAAAGAAATTAAGGATAGTATTCGACTAAAAACAAGGGCATATAAGGTAGCCAAACCTAGTGGGAGGATAGAGGATTGGGAAAACTTTAAAAGACAGTAAAAAGTGACAAAATGATTGATTAAGAAATGGAAGATAGATTATGAAAGTAAATTAGCAAAAAATATAAAAACAGATAGTAAGAGTTTTTATAGTTATATAAAAAGAAAAAGGGTGGCTAAAGTAAATGTTGGTCCCTTAGAGGATGAGACCGGGAAATTAATGGTGGGAAATATGGAGATGGCAAAAACACTGAATGAATATTTTATATCAGTCTTTACAGTAGAAGACACTAAGAATATCCCAACACTGGACAAACAGGGGGCTAAAGGGGGGGAGGAGCTAAACACGATCAAAATCACTAAGGAAGTGGTACTCGGTAAAATAATGGGACTCAAGGCGGATAAATCACCTGGACCTGATGACTTACATCCTAGGGTCTTGAGGGAAGTGGCGGTCGGGATTGTGGATGCATTGGTAATAATTTTCCAAAACTCCCTGGACTCGGCAAAGGTCCCGGCAGACTGGAAAACTGCTAATGTAACACCCTTATTTAAAAAGGGCAGTAGACAGAAGGCTGGAAACTATAGACCGGTTAGCCTAACATCTGTGGTAGGTAAAATTTTGGAGTCCATTATTAAGGAGACAGTAACAGGACATTTGGATAATCATAATTTAATAGGACAAAGTCAGCATGGTTTTATGAAGGGGAAGTCATGTTTGACAAATTTGCTGGAGTTCTTTGAGGAAGTAACATATAGGGTGGATAAAGGGGAACCAGTGGACGTAGTGTATTTAGACTTCCAAAAGGCATTTGACAAGGTGCCACACAAAAGATTATTGCTTAAGATAAAAAATCACGGGATTGGGGGTAATATTCTGGCATGGATAGAGGATTGGCTATCTAACAGAAGGCAGAGAGTTGGGAAAAATGGTTCATTCTCAGACTGGCAATCAATAACTAGTGTTTTCCGCAGGGGTCAGTGCTGGGTCCCCAACTCTTTACAATCTATATTCACGATTTGGAGGAGGGGACCGAGTGTAACATATCAAAGTTTGCAGATGATACTAAGATGGGAGGGAAAGTAGTGAGTGAGGAGGACATAAAAAACCTGCAATTGGAAATAGACAGGCTAAGTAAGTGGGCAGAGATTTGGCAGATGGAATACAATACTGGAAAGTGTGAGGTTATGCACTTTGGCAGGAAAAATCGCAGAGCAAGTTGTTGGCCCAGAAATTCCAGAACGGGGCTTGCAGCGCGTGCAAGCCCCGTATTTGCACTTACCCCGCACTCGTGCCGATCAGCTTCTGGGACGCCTGAACTTGCAGAAATAGAAAGCACATTCCCGGGCAGCGTATGACGTCACGCCGCCCAGGAGTGCAGCCAGCGCGAAGCCAGGAGCGTGCAGTGTAAGTGAGACACGCCCCTTGAGGTCTCAGTTTCACTGGACACGCCCCCAATGTTTCTGTCAAGCTGCTAAGGATTTTTACATGCAAAGCAGCAGTTTAAATAGGTTTTTGGAAGTTTTTTGAAGATTTTGGTAACTTTTATAAACTTTTTAAAATGTTTACATTATTTTGAGTAATCTGAAGTAGTTTTAAAGAGAATTAAAGCAATTTAAAGACTTTTAAAAGCCCTAAAAGAATTTTTTAAATTCCATTTATTTATTTAGCAATGTCGTCGTCATACGTGTCTTCACACTGTTCCCTTTGGGGAACTGTATGAAGTGGTGGAAGGATTTATGGCCATGATTAACGCTCATTCCGTGACCGTAACCATCTTTGAACCAGGCATTAGGGCGGTTAGTCCTATGGCGGGAGGGTTTTACGGGCTCCCACAAGCTATACAAGGAGGGGGGGCCACCCACACCCACGGACGCAAATATCCCACTGGATGTCAACCCAGAATTTAGAGCCGGAGCTCCGACTCCACTTGCCGGGACTGTCTGGAGCGGGGTTCGAAACGCTACCCTGATCTGGCCCAGCGGCGGGGATCCTACCGCTATGACAAAGGCCCAATCCGATTAGCAATGTGAAATGGCAGCATAGGGCTCCAGTCACGGGGAGGGAAAAGGCGCAGGAAACGTATGGGTGTCACCTTTTGTGCGGAGTGGGCCTTTTGCGTAGCAGTAAGCATCCCCGCCGCTGGGCCAGAAGGAGTAGGGTTTTGAACCCCACTCCAGACAGTCCCGGCAAGTGGAGTCGGAGTTCCAACTTTAAATTCTGGGTGGACATCCAGCGGGATACTTGCGTCCGTGGGTGTTGGTGGCCCCACCCCCCTCAGATGGGTTGTGGGAGCCCGTAAAACCCTCCCGCCATAGGACTAACCACCCTAATGGCTGGTTCAAAGATGGTTACGGTCACGGAATGAGCGTTAATCACGGCCATAAATCCTTCCACCACTTCATACAGTTCCCCAAAGGGAACAGTGTGAGGATACGTACGATGATGACCTCTTGCGCAAGGCACCTCCTTGGACCCTCAGTCGCAGATGCGAGGGGGCAAGTCGTGCAATTGTTAAATTTTTCATTTTATTGACATGTAAAATGTTGGCCCAGTAATTCCCTTCCAAATGCGCGAGTACGGTTGGGTTACTTACGCATCTGGCTGGATGAAATGCTGGTTTTCAGCATGCACAGTGCATGTGGGGAAAACTTGCATTTCCTGTCCTCTGAACGAAGGGGTTCAGAGGCAGAACGCGTGCAACTGCACAGGCAGCGCGTGCGCAGTAAAATTCGCCGCTTTCATTCATGCTTTCAGTGAGGTCAAGTCATTACAACTTACACATGAAAAAAGCATGGGTACAGTTGCTCCAGAGGCTGCGGAGGAAGATATTTTTTTATCGTGGAGCTTCTGAAAGTATGTATGTCTGTATATATTCCTTTGCGTGTTATGTATATATTCCTTTACTTATGTGTATGAATGTATTATTTAATTATGACTTTCAGAGAAAGTAACTTATTGGAAAATCATAATTAAAAACATACATTCATACACATTAGTAAAGGAATATAAAACATACATACATATACGTAAAGGAATATATGTGGACATACATACATAACTCATTCTCACATTCCATTCACACAGCCACAATTGCTCCTTCTACCTACCTGAAAACCCTTTAAAAAAAAAAAAAATTTTAACTTTAAAACTTACTTAAAATTTCTTAAAATAACTTCCCTCCCTTTCCCAAACAAAAATATTGCATTTCAGAAGCTCCACGATAAAATGTTTCTTCCTCCGCAGCCAATGAACCACTTTACACTTGCTTTTTTCAAGTGTAAATTCTGAGGACTTACCCTCACGGATTTCATGAATGAAATCTACGAAGTTCACTGCGCAAGCGCTGCCTGTGCAGTCGCACACGCTCGAGGTCTGGAAATGCCGGCGTTCCCCGCATGCGCTGTTCATGCTGAACGCCGGCATTTCCAACGGCCAGATGCGTGAGTACCCCAAGCGCACTCACGCCTTTGGCCGCGAATTTCTGGCCCAATCTCACATTCCATTCACACAGCCACAATTGCTCCTTCTACCTACCGTTCTGAAAACCCGTTTAAAAAAAAAAAATTAAAGTTTAAAACTTACTTAAAATTTCTTAAAATAACTTCCCTCCCTTTCCCAAACCTAAATATTGCATTTCATAAGCTCCTCCATAAAATATATCTCCTTCCCCAGCCAATGAACAACTTTACACATGCTTTTTTCAAGTGTAAGTTCTAGGGACTTACCCTCACTGAATCCATCAGTGAAATCTACAAAGTTCACTGCGCAAGCGCTGCCTGTGCAGTCGCACGTGCTGTGAATAGACTTCGGGTCTGGAAATGCCGGCGTTCCCCGCATGCGCTGTTCCTGCTGAACGCCGGCATTTCCAACGGCCAGATGCGTGAGTACCCTGAGCGCACTCACGCCTTTGGCCGCGAATTTCTGGCCCAATCTCACATTCCATTCACACAGCCACAATTGCTCCTTGTACCTACCGTTCTGAAAACCCGTTTAAAAAAAAACTAAAGTTTAAAACATACTTAAAATTTCTTAAAATAACTTCCCTCCCTTTACCAAATCTAAATATTGCATTTCATAAGCTCCTCCATAAAATATATCTCCTTCCCCAGCCAATGAACAACTTTACACTTGCTTTTTTCAAGTGTAAGTTCTAGGGACTTACCCTCACTGAATCCATCAGTGAAATCTACAAAGTTCACTGCGCAAGTGCTGCCTGTGCAGTCGCACGCGCTGTGAATAGACCTCGGGTCTGGAAATGCCGGCGTTCCCCGCATGCGCTGTTCCTGCTGAACGCCGGCATTTCCAACGGCCAGATGCGTGAGTAACCCGACCGTACTCACGCTTCTGGCCTGGAATTTCTGGCCCATTATCTTAATGGCAAGAAACTGGAAAGTACTGAAGTACAAAGGGATCTGGGGGTCCTGGTGCACGAAACTCAAAAGGTTAGTATGCAGGTGCATCAAGTGATTAAGAAGGCCAATGGAATGTTGGCTTTCATTGCTAGGGGGATAGAATATAAAAATAGGGAGGTATTGCTTCAGTTGTACAAGGTATTGGTGAGACCGCTCCTGGAATACTGCGTACAGTTTTGGTGTCCATACTTAAGAAAGGACATACTTGCTCTCGAGTCAGTACAAAGAAGGTTCACTCGGTTAATCCCGGGGATGACGGGATGGACATATGAGGAGAGGTTGAGTAGATTGGGACTCTACTCATTGGAGTTCAGAAGAATGAGAGGCGATCTTATTGAAACATATAAGATTGTGAAGGGGTTGGATCGGGTGGATGTGGGGAAAATGTTCCCGATGATGGGTGAAACGAGAACTAGGGGGCATAGTCTTAGAATAAGGGGCTGCTCTTTCAAAACTGAGATGAGGAGGAACTACTTCACTCAGAGGGTGGTAGGTCCATGGAATATGCTGCCCCAAAAAGCTGTAGAAGCTACATCATTACATAAATTTAAAACAGAAATAGACAGTTTCCTAGAAGTAAAGGGAATTAAGGGTTACGGGGAGCAGGCAGGAATTTGGACATGAGTCTACGTTCGGATCGGTCATGGCCCTGTGGGTAGCGGAGCGGGCCCAGGGGCCGTGTAGCCTGATCCTGCTCCTATTTCGTGTGTCTAATTCTGTTAGATTCTGGAGATGGTTCTGTGATAGTGGATTGGCGGTTAGGATCAGATCAGCCATGATCTTATTGAATGGCGGAGCAGGCTCGAGGGGCCGATTGGCCTACTACTGCTCCTATTTCTTACGTTCGTACGAAGATACTTGCACATATATGGAGGAGGGAATGTTACCGTTAGAGATACATTTCCTTGGCATACTCAACATTGCAGAAAAACTGTAAACTGGATAATCTGATGATGGTATAACAAGCAAAGACACCAGAACATGTAGCATTTACAGTTTTTGTTTTCAAGAAGTTATCAGTGCCACTGTGGAGGTGACGTGACATTGTCCATGTCCTATGAAACTACCACCTCCAGTAAAATTATAGAAAGTCTTTGCGGAAGTGAAATACAGTATAAAGCAGAAGAGTTAGAGATGAGCACTTAAATACATAAGTGTCAAAATTCCTATATGAAGGCAGGACGAAAGGGAAACATGAACAGTTTTGACATGAGGTGGTTAAAGAAGGCAGTAAATGTCACCCCAATACGGTAGCACTTACCACGTAGATAAAATAGGAAGTGTTAGCGTTAGGGTGACATTTCGCTACAATATTTCGTTACAGAATTGGCGGGCAGGGGATGAGAATGAGAGAAGTTTGTACAAACCAGCAGCCTCCTCATCTTTTTGAAGTAAGACCATAGGAAGTGCTATCTGTTAATAAAGCTCGAGTTAAATCTTCTCAGATTAAGAACAGCATTGCCAAAGGAAAAGCAAGAGGTATACCGTATAAAATCATGTCTCAATTTCTCTAGGGATATCTTGGCGTAGGCAATCAAGATGTGCCAAAACTAGGTGGCACTTACAGGGTTTTTATGGGAAGAATCTGTGCACGCTAGCGTTGTGCTGCCTTTAGACTGCAGAGACAGCACGGCGCTACTAGGGGTATCCTGAAAGAAAGCATCCTTCCGAAAGGCGAAGTATTACTGAAAGAGAGCCTGCACTGGGAAGAAGTGTGAGTAGATTAATGTTAGCATCACCATTTAGCGATCCCACGTGGCGGGTCAGTTCCCAAGAGTTCCGGTTGCACGTCAGGAGCCAGATAGCTATCGCCCAAACATGGTAGCACTTACCACAGCCATCAAATAGAAAATGCTACTGTTCAGGTGACAATTGTCTGTAATGTGAAATGGCAAGGCAGAGACAGGCACAGTTCTCCTCAATGAGAAATGTTTCACAGCAATTCAGCAGCTCAATCTACTTTACTGACTAAATCTAGAGGAAAATAAAAAATGTTACAAAGCAAAAATCCCATACTTGCAAACTTAGATCTGCTGCACATTTTTGTCTGTGCTCCTCACTGCAATCTCCATTTCAGGTTGTTGGTCATTTGCTGCATGCAACGCAAGGCCTTTATATATTTTCAGCTGCCTAACTTTCAGCTTTGCAACTCGCATATTTTTACTTCCTTTTGAATAGGTGATAATGGTTGCCTTTTGTACCTATGTTGCCATCAAATTAGTTGGTCTCTAATGTTAATCTCAGCTGAAGCATGCCCAAACCTGATGCATGCTTATACTAAAAAATCTGTTAGAATTTGGTATCTACTATCATTTTGAAGAGTTGAGGTTGAATTAAAGTTCCATCAGCCAAATATATATCACGACTACAGGAATTGCGTAGAGTGGATTGGGAAAATAGATTAAAGGGTAAGACGATACATGATCAGTGGTGTACATTTAAGGAGTTATTTTACAACTTCCAAAAAATATATATTCCACTGAGAAGAATAGGGTGTAAAAGAAAAGACAGCCATCCGTGGCTATGTAAAGAAATTAAGGATAGTATTCGACTAAAAACAAGGGCATATAAGGTAGCCAAACCTAGTGGGAGGATAGAGGATTGGGAAAACTTTAAAAGACAGTAAAAAGTGACAAAATGATTGATTAAGAAATGGAAGATAGATTATGAAAGTAAATTAGCAAAAAATATAAAAACAGATAGTAAGAGTTTTTATAGTTATATAAAAAGAAAAAGGGTGGCTAAAGTAAATGTTGGTCCCTTAGAGGATGAGACCGGGAAATTAATGGTGGGAAATATGGAGATGGCAAAAACACTGAATGAATATTTTATATCAGTCTTTACAGTAGAAGACACTAAGAATATCCCAACACTGGACAAACAGGGGGCTAAAGGGGGGGAGGAGCTAAACACGATCAAAATCACTAAGGAAGTGGTACTCGGTAAAATAATGGGACTCAAGGCGGATAAATCACCTGGACCTGATGACTTACATCCTAGGGTCTTGAGGGAAGTGGCGGTCGGGATAGTGGATGCATTGGTAATAATTTTCCAAAACTCCCTGGACTCGGCAAAGGTCCCGGCAGACTGGAAAACTGCTAATGTAACACCCTTATTTAAAAAGGGCAGTAGACAGAAGGCTGGAAACTATAGACCGGTTAGCCTAACATCTGTGGTAGGTAAAATTTTGGAGTCCATTATTAAGGAGACAGTAACAGGACATTTGGATAATCATAATTTAATAGGACAAAGTCAGCATGGTTTTATGAAGGGGAAGTCATGTTTGAGAAATTTGCTGGAGTTCTTTGAGGAAGTAACATATAGGGTGGATAAAGGGGAACCAGTGGACGTAGTGTATTTAGACTTCCAAAAGGCATTTGACAAGGTGCCACACAAAAGATTATTGCTTAAGATAAAAAATCATGGGATTGGGGGTAATATTCTGGCATGGATAGAGGATTGGCTATCTAACAGAAGGCAGAGAGTTGGGATAAATGGTTCATTCTCAGACTGGCAATCAGTAACTAGTGTTTTCCGCAGGGGTCAGTGCTGGGTCCCCAACTCTTTACAATCTATATTAACGATTTGGAGGGGGGGACCGAGTGTAACATATCAAAGTTTGCAGATGATACTAAGATGGGAGCGAAAGTAGTGAGTGAGGAGGACATAAAAAACCTGCAATTGGAAATAGACAGGCTAAGTAAGTGGGCAGAGATTTGGCAGATGGAATACAATACTGGAAAGTGTGAGGTTATGCACTTTGGCAGGAAAAATCGTAGAGCAAGTTATTATCTTAATGGCAAGAAACTGGAAAGTACTGAAGTACAAAGGGATCTGGGGGTCCTGGTGCACGAAACTCAAAAGGTTAGTATGCAGGTGCATCAAGTGATTAAGAAGGCCAATGGAATGTTGGCTTTCATTGCTAGGGGGATAGAATATAAAAATAGGGAGGTATTGCTTCAGTTGTACAAGGTATTGGTGAGACCGCACCTGGAATACTGCATGTGGTTTTGGTGTCCATACTTAAGAAAGGACATACTTGCTCTCGAGTCAGTACAAAGAAGGTACACTCGGTTAATCCCGCGGATGAGGGGATGGACATATGAGGAGACGTTGAGTAGATTGGGACTCTACTCATTGGAGTTCAGAAGAATGAGAGGCGATCTTATTGAAACATATAAGATTGTGAAGGGGTTGGATCAGGTGGATGTGGGGAAAATGTTCCCGATGACGGGTGAAACGAGAACTAGGGGGCATAGTCTTAGAATAAGGGGCTGCTCTTTCAAAACTGAGATGAGGAGGAACTACTTCACTCAGAGGGTGGTAGGTCCATGGAATATGCTGCCCCAAAAAGCTGTAGAAGCTACATCATTACATAAATTTAAAACAGAAATAGACAGTTTCCTAGAAGTAAGGGAATTAAGGGTTACGGGGAGCAGGCAGGAATTTGGACATGAGTCTAGGTTCGGATCGGTCATGGCCCTCTGGGTAGCGGAGCGGGCCCAGGGTCCGTGTAGCCTGATCCTGCTCCTATTTCGTGTGTCTAATTCTGTTAGATTCAGGAGATGGTTCTGTGATAGTGGATTGGCGGTTAGGATCAGATCAGCCATGATCTTATTGAATGGCAGAGCAGGCTCGAGGGGCCGATTGGCCTACTACTGCTCCTATTTCTTACGTTCTTACGAAGATACTTGCACATATATGGGGGAGGGAATGTTACCGTTAGAGATACATTTCCTTGGCATACTCAACATTGCAGAAAAGCTGTAAACTGGATAATCTGATGATGCTATAACAAGCAAAGACACCAGAACATGTAGCACTTACAGTTTTTGTTTTCAAGAAGTTATCAGTGCCACTGTGGAGGTGACGTGACATTGTCCATGTCCTATGAAACTACCACCTCCAGTAAAATTATAGAAATTCTTTGCGGAAGTGAAATACAGTATAAAGCAGAAGAGTTAGAGATGAGCACTTAAATACATAAGTGTCAAAATTCCTATATGAAGGCAGGACGAAAGGGAAACATGAACAGTTTTGACATGAGGTGGTTAAAGAAGGCAGTAAATGTCACCCCAATACAGTAGCACTTACCACGTAGAAAAAATAGGAAATGTTAGCGTTAGGGTGACATTTCGCTACAATATTTCGTTACAGAATTGGCGGGCAGGGGATGAGAATGAGAGAAGTTTGTACAAACCAGCAGCCTCCTCATCCTTTTGAAGTAAGACCATAGGAAGTTCTATCTGTTAATAAAGCTCGAGTTAAATCTTCGCAGATTAAGAACAGCATTGCCAAAGGAAAAGCAAGAGGTATACCGTATAAAATCATGTCTCAATTTCTCTAGGGATATCTTGGCGTAGGCAATCAAGATGTGCCAAGACTTGGTAGCACTTACAGGGTTTTTATGGGAAGAATCTATGCACGCTAGCGTTGTGCTGCCTTTAGACTGCAGAGACAGCACGGCACTACTAGGGGTATCCTGAAAGAAAGCATCCTTCCGAAAGGCGAAGTATTACTGAAAGAGAGCCTGCACTGGGAAGAAGTGTGAGTAGATTAATGTTAGCATCACCATTTAGCGATCCCACGTGGCGGGTCAGTTCCCAAGAGTTCCGGTTGCACGTGAGGAGCCAGAAATCTATCGGCCAAACATGGTAGCACTTACTGCAATGATATCAGCAAATAGTGATGGTATTTGCCTGTTTGATTATTATGCCTTACCAGCATATTTGCCTGTTTGATTATTTATGCCTTACCAGCAGAGGGCATGTGAGACAAGCAGTTTAGTGTTAGTTTCGTTTTAGATGGATCTCTAAGATGGTGTCTCCTGTAATGCTGTTAACTGAGTTGAACATACTTTAGATTAAAAGACATTGGGCTAGATTTTCAGTATAGACAGTTTTGGGGCGCTAACCTTAGCGCCCGCCCGAAGTTAGCGCCCGCCCCAAAGTAGCGCCCCGTTGCCGGAAATTCAGTGGCTTCGCCCTAAGAGATTGGTGGAGCGCTAAAAGAGGCGTTCCACTCCTATCTTTAGGCGCTAAGCCGGCGGTCCAGAGGGATAGCGCCCAGGCGGGGCGCAGCGCGGGTGCGGTCATTTTTGGACTGACAGCAGACCCCGTGGCGCCGACCAGCTCTTAAAGGGGGAAGGGACGAATTGGTCTGCTGCCACGCCCTGCACACTGCAGCCTTGCAAAGAGGCCTCAACACTGCTGCTCAGCCCCAGGGAGTCATGGCAACGCCAGAGAAGGCCCGTCAGCGTGCCCTGCGCTTCTCAGAGGGTGATCTGGACATAATGGTCACAGCTCTGGAGGTGAGGCGCAAGATCTTGTTCCCAGAGAGTGGGAGGAATCCAACCCACCACGACTACACCAAAGCCTGGAAGCAGATCGCCCAGAGGGTGACGTTCACCGGCGATGCCCCCAGGACCCACAAACAATGTCGTAAAAAATACAACGATCTGACCAGGATTGTGAAGGTGAGTAGCCTTTCCAGTCTCCTCCTCATTCTTGCATGTACACCTGACATGATGGGCAAAGGGAGCTGAAAGTCCTATTGGCCAGCCCTCAGCCAGCAGCATTGGGACAGTCATGAGCATCACATGGCCATTCGGCACTCTACACTTTGTCCAAGCTATTCCACCATGGGAGGCAGAGCACACTACATCAGGGCTTCACTCTGTCCACGCTATTCCACCATGGGAGGCAGTGCACACTACATCAGGGCTTCACTCTGTCCACGCTATTCCACCATGGGAGGCAGTGCACACTACATCAGGGCTTCACTCTGTCCACGCTATTCCACCATGGGAGGCAGTGCACACTACATCAGGGCTTCACTCTGTCCACGCTATTCCACCATGGGAGGCAGTGCACACTACATCAGGGCTTCACTCTGTCCACGCTATTCCACCATGGGAGGCAGTGCACACTACATCAGGGCTTCACTGCGCACTTACAGCCCGTCCTTTCTCTTGCAGGCTAAAGTAGCGTTTAATCGCCAGGCGCGTGCCAGGGGTGGCCGCGCCAAGCTGCAGAAGCTCACTCGGCTGGAGGAGCGCGTGTGTGTACTCATGGGAGCCCGTGTGATTGTCCCCACAGCGTGCGGAGTATCCGACCCTCCACTGCCCGGCAATGGTAAGGACCTCGCCTTTTGGCCCTCTCGCGTCACACTGGCCCATCCGAGCTACCTCCTTTGCCACTGTCCCACCAATGCGCTGAATGCCACCAGTCCTAACTCCCTCGCTGACGCCGTCTCCTCACTCTGAAGCTACTCTTGTGCATTCCTGCTTTCAGCTGGTGACGACCAGGACCCTGAAGCTGCCAGTGACAGCACCTCCGACCAGGAGGAGGAGGAGGAGCAAGCTGGACCTTCGGGGGAACAGTCACGTCCCGCAGGAGAGGAGGAAATGCTTGACACCTCCTCACTGGACGAGTGCCTGGAGGAACTGTCGCAGGGCAATGCAGCTTCTGGGACCAGTGGCGTCCAGCCACCCAGGAGCCGTGCGCGTGGCCCGCGGCCTTCCCCCCAAAGGGGGCAAGGATCAGAGGGGAGTGCTGCTGATCGGCACACTCGCCGCCACCAACGTGGCAAGGGTCCCCTAGTTCGGCCCCCTCCTCCCCAGCGGGAGAGTCGCGACTCCAGTCCGGACACCTTCACCTCGGAGGAGGTGCGGAAGCTGGATAAGATGGCCGAGGATTTGGACCGGCGCCACACGGAGCTCATGAGCGTGGTGGGGCGCATGCCTGAGGCCATCGAGTCGCTGGCGACCAGTGTGCGCGAGTTCGGGGCAGCAACTGCCGCGAGTGGCGGCATGCTGACTGATGCCGTCAAGACCCTGGCGGATGTGATGCGGGCGCACACCAGGACAACAGGGGCACTCACTGCTGCCACACGCGCTGTCTCAGGCAGGCATCGCCAGGGCAGCCGCCACGCTGGACCATCCCAGCAAGCCGCCCCTCGGCTGATTGTTGCGGATCCTGCAGTGCGGGCCCGGCCGAGTGCCACTGCGCCACAGCACCAGCCAGCGCATCCCAGACGCCAGCTGGCCCACATTGCGCCATCCGTCGCCGCCATTCCCCCACTGGGGCGTCAAGGGCAAGCGGCTGCAGCTGATGGTGGCCAGGCTCAGGTGCGCCACTCAGCAGACGGCCCCTCGAGGCCCAAACGCCGTGTAGGCCGCCCCCCAGCGGCGTCTGGCAGAAGGGCATCTGAGCCTCAGGCGCCTTCCCCCAGCCTCGCAGCAGCCACTGGGCAGAGCTTGCGAAGGAGCAGCAGGCCGGGCAGGGGAGGCAAAAGGCTGGGCAAGGTCTCGCCCTCGCGGGCCACTCAGTAGAGGGTGTGGGCAGCTTTCCTTTTATATGGCGGTGGCCATCTTTATTTTGCCCATGGTTGTGTTGTTGGAGGGCTTATTTTTTGCGTTAGGCCGACGTTGAGGCCCGGTTTGAAGAAAGTTGGAGTGACTCCTCCCCAGTTTGTGGGAGTGAGTCGTTTGTTGGGCTTTTTGTGGGGCCCGTTTATTGTTTTTGGGGATTCATGTGGGAAGGGCTTTTCATTTTTGTGTAATAAATAATTATCTTTATTCATGCAGTCTCCATGGTTGTTCTTCTTAGTGTTTGTTGGCTTCGCCGGCTGAGGGCTTGCGGAGCGGCTGCATTCATCTTCCCTCATGGCCCCTGGCCATTCCCTGACAGGGGGCTTAGAAGTACCGTGTAATAAGGTGGCGTCGTGCGGCCCTTGGCCCTGGTCGCTCCCTCCTGGGAACGTACTCCTGCTCCTCCTCCTCCTCCTCCTCATGCTCCTCCTGCTCCTCCTCCTGAGGTGCTGGTCCAACGTCAGGTGGCAGTGCCTGAGTCCTGCGGATAGCCAGGTTGTGTAGCATGCAGCAAACCACCACAAATTGGGAGACCCGGTCCGGCGAATACTGGAGAGCTCCTCCGGAGCGATCAAGGCAGCGGAACCGCTGCTTGAGGACCCCAATAGTTAGCTCGATGATGTTGCGGGTGGTTTGATGGCTCTCGTTGTAGGCCTCTTCAGCAGCGGTCCTGGGCGCGCGGAGCGGGGTCATGAGCCAGGTGCACAAAGGATAGCCTTTGTCCCCGAGTAGCCATCCTCTTGGGGGAGGCTGTGCCTGGAACATGTCATGCACAGTACTCTGCCGCAGGATAAAGGCATCGTGGCTGCTGCCTGGGAAGCTGGCATTGACTGCCATGATGCGCTGCTTGTGGTCACAGACCAGCTGCACATTCAGAGAATGGTAGCCCTTCCTGTTGCGATACTGCTCGCCATGCTCCAGAGGGGCCCGCAAAGCCACATGCGTACAGTCAATGGCGTCCTGCACCAAGGGGAATTCCCCGAGTCTGGAAAATGCCAATGCGCGCTGATGCTGGCTCTCCAGGGCCATGGGGAAGGAGATGAATTGGCTTCTCCTTCTGAACAGTGCTTCGGTCACCTGGCGGATGCAGCGATGCGCGCCGTACTGGGAGATGTTTGCTATGTCCCCAGCAGCGTATTGGAAGGAGCCGGTGGCATAGAAGTTCAATGCCACCGTCACCTTCACTTCCACCGACAGAGACGTCCTGCACCTGAGCTTTGGCCGCAGATCTCGGCGAAGCAGGTGGCAGATCTCTGCAATCACCTCCTTTCGGAATCGGAGCCTTTTAACACATAGCGCAGCACTCATGTTTAGGTAGGAGCGCTGCTGGCGGTATAGCCTGACTGGGTAAGGCCCACGTGGCCGACGCCTGTAGCCCCCTCTGCCTCTAGCCAGGGCTGCCCCTCTCACAATGCGTCTGCGAGCCCTACGGACATGGAGCTGCAGCTCCGCGTTGGCACCCCATGCAACCCCCATCAAATCCTGGCAAACACACTAATTTCCAAAAGGCCACTTGCAGCGCTCTGGCCTGAGTCCAAAAATACCTGGCTCTTGCTGCTTGAAACCAGTTAGCTATCCTCCTTGTTGTGTCTCCAGAAATGCGTTGCGCAAGAGTGTTTTCTGAAAAAAGGCTGGCCTTTATACTGGAGAGCACATCCCCTTTAATTTGCGCTCCCCGGGGCCCGCGCTGGTTGTGTTGCGTTCCTTTTTCCAAATGCTCCGGCCGCCAGCCGCAAAATGGGGCGGTCCGACTGAAGTTTGGAATCGGGGCGCACAAAGGGCGTTGCACGAGGATGTGATGTCATTTTCTGCGCGCGCATCCGGGCGGGCGCTAAACTTTGCGCCGGCGCTAACAGGCAACTTAATTTGGGGCGGGGCGCAAACTGCGCTGCGCCCGGGCGCTACACGCATAGCGCCCAAAAATCACTTCTCTTAAGGCGCTAACTGCTGGCGCAAGCGACTGAAAATCTAGCCCATTCTCTTTCATGAATGTGTCGTCATTGAACCCACATAGAAATCAATACACTTACCACAGCCATAAAATAGAAAATGCTACTGTTCAGGTGACAATTGTCTGTAATGTGAAATGGCAAGGCAGAGACAGGCAGAGATCTCCTCAATGAGAAATGTTTCACAGCAATTCAGCAGCTCAATCTACTTTAATGACTAAATCTAGAGGAAAATAAAAAAAGTTACAAAGCAAAGATCCCATACTTGCAAACTTAGATCTGCTGCACATTTTTGTCTGTGCTCCTCACTGCAATCTCCATTTCAGGTTGTTGGTCATTTGCTGCATGCAACGCAAGGCCTTTATATTTTTTCAGCTCCCTACCTTTCAGCTTTGCAACTCGCTTTTTTTTAACTTCCTTTATGAATAGGTGATAATGGTTGCCTTTTGTACCTCTGTTGCCATCAAAGTAGTTGGTCTCTAATGTTAATCTCAGCTGAAGCATGCCCAAACCTGATGCATGCTTATGCTAAAAAATCTGTTAGAATTTGGTATCTACTATAATTTTGAAGAGTTGAGGTTGAATTAAAGTTCCATCAGCCGGATATATATCATGACTACAGGAAGATACTTGCACATATATGGAGGAGGCAATGTTACCGTTAGAGATACATTTCCTTGGCATACTCAACATTGCAGAAAACCTGTAAACTGGACAATCCGATGATGGGCTAACAAGCAAAGACACCACAATAGGTACCACTTACAGTTCTTGTTTTCAAGAAGCTATCAGTGCCACTGTGGAGGTGACGTGACATTGTCCATGTCCTATGAAACTACCACCTCCAGTAAAATTATAGAAAGTCTTTGCGGAAGTGAAATACAGTATAAAGCAGAAGGGTTAGAGATGAGCACTTAAATACATAAGTGTCAAAATTCCTATATGAAGGCAGGACGAAAGGGAAACATGAACAGTTTTGACATGAGGTGGTTAAAGAAGGCAGTAAATGTCACCCCAATACGGTAGCACTTACCACGTAGAACAAATAGGAAATGTTAGCGTTAGGGTGACATTTAGCTACAATATTTTGTTACAGAGTTGGCGGGCAGGGGATGAGAATGAGAGAAGTTTATACAAACCAGCAGCCTCCTCATTTTTTTTGAAGTAAGACCATAGGAAGTGCTATCTGTTAATAAAGCTCGAGTTAAATCTTCTCAGATTAAGAACAGCATTGCCAGAGGAAAAGCAAGAGGTATACTGTATAAAATCATGTCTCAATTTCTCAAGGGATATCTTGGCGTAGGCAATCAAGATGTGCCAAGACTAGGTAGCACTTACAGGGTTTTGATGGGAAGAATCTGTGCACGCTAGCGTTGTGCTGCCTTTAGACTGCAGAGACAGCACGGCGCTACTAGGGGTATCCTGAAAGAAAGCATCCTTCTGAAAGGTGAAGTATTACTGAAAGAGAGCCTGCACTGGGAAGAAGTGTGAGAAGATTACTGTTAGTATCATCATTTAGCGATCCCACGTGGCTGGTCAGTTCTCAAGAGATCCGGTTGCACGTGAGGAGCCAGATATCCATCGCGCAAACATGGTAGCACTTACCACAGCCATAAAATAGAACATGTTACTATTCAGGTGACAATTGTCTGTAATGTGAAATGGCAAGGCAGAGACAGGCACAGATCTCCTCAATGAGAAATGTTTCACAGCAATTCAGCAGCTCAATCTACATTACTGACTAAATCTAGAGGAAAATAAATAAACTTACAAAGCAAAGGTGCCATACTTGCAAACTTAAATCTGCTGCACATTTTTGTCTGTGCTCCTCACTGCAATCTCCATTTCAGGTTGTTGGTCATTTGCTGCATGCAACGCAAGGCCTTTATATTTTTTCAGCTCCCTACCTTTCAGCTTTGCAACTCGCATATTTTTACTTCCTTTTTGAATAGGTGATAATGGTTGCCTTTTGTACCTATGTTGCCATCAAATTAGTTGGTCTGTAATGTTAATCTCAGCTGATGCAGCACAAACCTGATGCATGGTTATGCTGAAAAATCTGTTAGAATTTGTTATCTACTATAATTTTGAAGAGTTGAGGTTGAATTAAAGTTCCATCAGCCAGATATATGTCACGACTACAGGAAGATACTTGCAGGTATATGGAGGAGGGAATGTTATCGTTAGAGGTACATTTCCTTGGTATACTCAACATTGCAGAAAAACTGTAAACTGGACAATCTGATGATGGTATAACAAGCAAAGACACCACAACATGTAGCAATTACAGTTTTTGTTTTCAAGAAGCTATCAGTACCACTGTGGAGGTGACTTGACATTGTCCATGTCCTATGAAAATACCAGCTCCAGTAAAAGTATAGAAAGTCTTTGCGGAAGTGAAATGCAGTACAAAGCAGAACAGTTAGAGATGAGCACTTAAAGACATAAGAGACAAAGGCCTAGAAATTCAGTTGCGTGCGCCAGCCGTTAGCGCCTTCGGAGGAGTAGATCTCGAGCGCTAGGCACTTAGCGGCCGGGCGCAGGACGATCTGCGCCTACGCCCAACTTCAGTAGCCATTTAGCGCCGGCGCAAAGTGTTTGCGTGCGCTCAGCTGCACGCGCAGACTATGACGTCATTTCCTCGTGCAACGCCCTTTGTGCGCCCCAATCCGGAACTTCAGTCGCGCCCGCCCAATGTGGGCGTGGCGCTCCTAAGAACTGTGAACTGGAACGCAGCAGAGGCCATGCGGGCCTCGGGGAGCACTAATTAAAGGGCACTTACCCTGAACTATAAAGGCCAGCCATTTTGCAGCAATCACTCTTGTGCAACGGATTTCTGGACAGAGACCAAGGAAGAGAGGTTACTGCTTTGGCCCAACATAGGAGAGGTATTTTTGGCTTCAGGCCAGAGCTTGGCAATTCGCCTTCATTGTGAGGTCATTGTTTGCCAGTATATTATGGGGGCTGCATGGGGTGCCAACTCTCAGTTTCAGCATTATGTGCGAAGGGCTCGCAGACGCTGTGTGAGAGGGGCAGCCCTGGCTAGATGCAGAGGGGGCAACAGGCGTCTGCTACCTAGGCCTTACCCACTCAGGAAATACCGACAGCAGGTGTCCTATCTCACCATGCCTGCCGTGCAGTGTGTTAGGAGGCTGCGCTTCAGAAGGGAGGTGGTTGCAGAGATCTGCCATCTGCTTCACAGAGATCTGCGTCCACAGCTGAGGTGCAGGATGTCTCTGTCGGTGGAAGTGAAGGTCACGGTGGCTCTGAACTTCTATGCAAGCGGCTCCTTCCAAGCCGCTGTTGGGGACATTGCTAACATATCCCAGTTCGCCGTGCATTGCTGCATCCGCCAGGTGACCAATGCCCTTTTCAGAAGGAGACACCAATTCATCTCCTTCCCCATGACCCTGGAGAAGCAGCAGCAGCGTGCAGTGGGGTTTGCGAGAACAGCGGGCTTCCCCATGGTGCAGGGCGCCATTGATTGCACGCATGTGGCTTTGCGGGCACCTATCCACAATGCCGAGGATTACTGCAACCGGAAGGGCTACCATTCCCTCAATGTACAGCTGGTGTGTGACCACAGGCAGCGCATCCTAGCTGTCAATGCCTGCTTTCCAGGCAGTAGTCACGATGCATTTATCCTGCGACAGACTACTGTGGCTGACATGTTCCAGGCACAGCCTCCCCCAAGAGGATGGCTTATCGGGGACAAAGGCTATCCTTTGTGTACCTGGCTCATGACCCCGCTCCGCGCGGCCAGGACCCCTGCTGAGGAGGCATACAACTAAAGCCATCAAGCCACTAGGAACATCATAGAACAAACGATTGGTGTCCTCAAGCAATGGTTCCGCTGCCTGGATCGTTCCGGAGGATCTCTGCAGTATTCACCGGAGAGAGTCTCCCAGGTCGTGGTCGTCTGCTGCATGCTGCACAACCTGGCTATCCGCAGGACTCAGGCACTGCCACCTCACGCTGGAGCACCACCTCAGGAGGAGGAGCAGGAGGAGCATGAGGAGGAGGAGGAGGAGGAGGAGGAGTACCAGCCCAGGAGGGAGGCACAAGGTCCAAGGGCCGCCCATCGGCGGCTTATTGAACGTCACTTCTAGGCCCCCTGTCAGGGAATGGCTTGTGGCAATGAAGGGACCTGAATGCAGCCGCTCCGCAAGCCCTCAGCCGGTTAAGGCAACAACCACTTCAAACATCAAACATGGACAAGCTGAATAAATAAAATGCTTTATTGAACAAACTCAGGGCCCTTCCCACATGAAACCCAAAAACAGACAACACACCCAAAAAACTGTCAGACACATGACTCACTCCCACAACCTGGGGAGGAAGAAAAAAACATTTCCACAACAATGGCCTTCATCCTCGGCCTTACAAAAACCAGCATCCCCATAAACAAAACAACCATCCCCATATAAAAACACATTTGCCCACACCCTCTACTTTGTGGCCCGCGAGGGCGATTCCTTGACCAGCCTTTTCCGGCCCCTGGCCGCCCTGCTGCTCCTCCTCAAAGTGTGCCCAGTGGCTGCTGCAAGGCTGGGGGAAGGCTCCTGAGGGGCACATGGCGTGACGGGAGATGCCCTTGGGGGTCTGCCTAGACGAGCTCTGGCCCTCGAGGGGCTGGCTGGTGACTGCTGCAGCTGTGGCTGGGCAGCAGCAGGCTCTCCAGCAGCTCGTCGCAGCTCCACTGGGGGAGTGGCAGTGGCGGCTGCAGGAATGGGGGCAAGCTGGCTGATGGCAGGTGCTCGCTGCTCGCCTGAGACACTGGCACTCGCCCGGGCCATCACTGCAGCATGCGCAGCAATCTGCTGAAGGACAGACCGCTGTGCTGCTGCAGCGCAGCGGGTGCCCTGGCGATGCCTGGCTGACACAGCGAGTGTGGCAGCAGTGAGTGCCCGTACTGCCCTGGTCTGTGCCCGCATCAGGCCAGCCAGTGACTGCACGGCACCAGTGATCACCTGTCGACTCGCGGACTGCTCTGCCCCGAAATCAGACCGACTCGCGGACTGCTCTGCCCCGAATTCTGCCCGACTCGCGGACTGCTCTGCCCCGAATTCGGCCCGACTCGCGGCCTGTGCTGCTTCGAATTGTTCGAAACTCCTGGCCTGTGAGGCGCCGAAATCGGCCACACTATGAGCCAGGGACTCGATGGCCTCAGGCAACCGTGCCACAACCCCCATGAACTCGGTGTGCCGGCGATCCGAGTCCACGGACATTTGATCGAGGAGGCGCACCTCCTTGGCGAGGACCGTCTCCGGACTGGAGGCCGGACTCTCCCTCTGGGGAGAAGGCCGCCGAGCTGGCCAACCCTTCCCGCGTTGCTGGATGCCACTGGGCCCAGCAACTACACTCCCCTGCGACCCTTCCCCCCTCTGGGAAGAAGGCCGCCGAGCTGGCCGACCCTTCCCGCGTTGCTGCACGTCACTGGGCACAGGAGCTACACTCCCCTGCAACACTTCCCCCTGGCTGTTCTCCAGGGAAGACGTGTCCCCTCCATTGGCATCCCCTGGCGCGGCTGAGGGTTCCCCTGATGGGCCGCCTTGCTCTTCCTCTTCCTCCTCCTCCTCTTCCGAGGGGCTGTCACTGGCAGCTTCAGGGACCTCCTCCTCACCATCTGAAAGCAGGAAGGCACAAGAGTAGCTTTAGAGTGAGGAGAGGGCATCAGCGAGGGAGGCATGAGTGGTGGCATTCAGCGCATTGGTCGGACAGTGGCAAAGGATGTAGATCTGAAGCGCAAGTGGGACAAGAGAGGTCGAAAAGGTGATGTCCTTACCATTGGTGCCCAGAACAGGGTCGGCATCTCCAGATGCAATGGGGCCAATCACCCGGGCACCCATGAGGCTACCCACGCGCTCTTCAAGGTCACTGAGCTGCTGGATCTGGGGACCGCCTCCCCCGGTCACAGTCCGGCTCTTCTGATTGTGTGCCAGCTTGGCCTGCAAGAGAAAGGACGGCCTCTAAGTACAGTGTGGTGCCCAGATCTTGTGTGCACTGCCTCCCATGGTCGAATAGCTTGGCCAGTGTGGTGCCGTGATCTTGTGTGCACTGCCTCCCATGGTCGAATAGCTTGGCCAGTGTGGTGCCGTGATCTTGTGTGCACTGCCTCCCATGGTCGAATAGCTTGGCCAGCGTGGTGCCGTGATCTTGTGTGCACTGCCTCCCATGGTCGAATAGCTTGGCCAGTGTGGTGCCGTGATCTTGAGTGCACTGCCTCCCATGGTGGAATAGCTTGGCCAGTGTGGTGCCGTGATCTTGTGTGCACTGCCTCCCATGGTGGAATAGCTTGGCCAGTGTGGTGCCCTGATCTTGTGTGCACTGCCTCCCATGGTCGAATAGCTTGGCCAGTGTGTAAAGTGCAGAATGTGCAATTGATGTTCATGCCAGTCCCATAGCTGCTGGATGCAGGCTGGCCATTAGGGCTTTTAGGTCCCTTTGCCCATAATGTGAGGTGCACATGCAAGGATGAGGAGGACACTGGAAAGGGCATTCACCCTGACAATCCTTGTGAGGTCATTGAATTTTTTCCGGCATTGGACACCAGTCCTGGGGACCTCACTGTTGGATGTGACCCTGTGGGCGACCTCCCTCCAGGCTTTCCTGTAGATGCTGGTGGTAGGCTTCTTGCCACTGTCTGGGAACAAGAGTTTGCGTCTCCTCTCCAAAGCCCTAACCAGCACCCTCAAATCATGGCCAGTGAAGCGCTGCGCTCGTTCACGGGCCTTCTGCATCTTTCCCGGCGCTATTTCTGTTCAGCAGCAGTGTTTAGGCCTAGCTGGAGGGCTGCAGTGTCCAGGGCATGGCAGCAGATGAACTCGACCCCTCCCCCTTTAAGAGCTGGCCGGCGCCAGGGTGTCTGCTGTCAATCAAGAAATGACCGCACCTGCGCTGCGCCCGGCCTCGGCGGTTTAGCTCAGCACCGCCGGCTTTGCGCCTAAAGATAGTTGTGTAACGCCAGTTTTAGCGCTCGAGCAAACTCTTAGTGCGAAGCTACTGAATATCGGCGAAGTGGCCTCGACTTTGCGCCGGGCGCAAACTTTACCGGCCGCCTGACTTTTCCGCCCCAAAAGTGGCTATACTGAATTTCTAGGCCAAAATTTCTATATGCCGGCAGGACGAAAGGGAAACATGAACAGTTTTGACATGAGGTGGTTAAAGTAGGCAGTAAATTTCACCCCAATACGGTAGCACTTACCACGTAGAAAAAATAGGAAATGTTAGCGTTAGGGTGACATTTCGCTACAATATTTTGTTACAGAGTTGGCGGGCAGGGGATGAGAATGAGAGAAGTTTGTACAAACCAGCAGCCTCCTCATCTTTTTGAAGTAAGGCCTTAGAAGTGCTATCTGTTAATAAAGCTCGAGTCAAATCTTCTCAGATTAAGAACAGCATTGGCAAAGGAAAAGCAAGAGGTATACCGTATAAAATCATGTCTCAATTTCTCAACGGATATCTTGGTGAAGGCAATCAAGATTGGCCAAGATAAGGTAACACTTACAGGGTATTGATGGGAAGAATCTGTGCACGCTAGCGTTGTGCTGTTTTTAGACTGCAGAGGAAGCACGGCGCTACCAGGAGTATCCTGAAAGAAAACATCCTTCCGAAAGGTGAAGTATTACTGAAAGAGAGCCTGCACTGGGATGAAGAGTGAGTAGATTACTGTTAGTATCATCATTTAGCGATCCCACGTGGCTGGTCAGTTCCCAAGAGATCCGTTTGCACGTCAGGAGCCAGATATCCATTGCCCAAACATGGTAACACTTACCACAGCCATAAAATAGAAAATGCTACTGTTCAGGTGACAATTGTCTGTAATGTGAAATGGCAAGGCAGAGACAGGCACAGTTCTCCTCAATGAGAAATGTTTCACAGCAATTCAGCAGCTCAATCTACTTTACTGACTAAATCTAGAGGAAAATAAAAAATGTTACAAAGCAAAGATCCCATACTTGCAAACTTAGATCTGCTGCACATTTTTGTCTGTGCTCCTCACTGCAATCTCCATTTCAGGTTGTTGGTCATTTGCTGCATGCAACGCAAGGCCTTTATATTTTTTCAGCTCCCGACCTTTCAGCTTTGCAACTCGCATATTTTTACTTCCTTTTTGAAAAGGTGATAATGGTTGCCTTTTGTACCTATGTTGCCATCAAATTAATTGGTCTCTAATGTTAATCTCAGCTGATGCAGCACAAACCTGATGCATGATTTTACTAAAAAATCTGTTAGAATTTGGTATCTACTGTCATTTTGAAGAGTTGAGGTTGAATTAAAGTTCCATCAGCCAAATATATATCACGACTACAGGAATTGAGTAGAGTGGATTGGGAAAATACATTAAAGGGCAAGACGATACATGATCAGTGGTGTACATTTAAGGAGTTATTTTACAACTTCCAAAAAATATATATTCCACTGAGAAGAATAGGGTGTAAAAGAAAAGACAGCCATCCGTGGCTATGTAAAGAAATTAAGGATAGTATTCGACTAAAAACAAGGGCATATAAGGTAGCCAAATCCAGTGGGAGGATAGAGGATTGGGAAAACTTTAAAAGACAGTAAAAAGTGACAAAATGATTGATTAAGAAATGGAAGATAGATTATGAAAGTAAATTAGCAAAAAATATAAAAACAGATAGTAAGAGTTTTTATAGTTATATAAAAAGAAAAAGGGTGGCTAAAGTAAATGTTGGTCCCTTAGAGGATGAGACCGGGAAATTAATGGTGGGAAATATGGAGATGGCAAAAACACTGAATGAATATTTTATATCAGTCTTTACAGTAGAAGACACTAAGAATATCCCAACACTGGACAAACAGGGGGCTAAAAGGGGGGAGGAGCTAAACACGATCAAAATCACTAAGGAAGTGGTACTCGGTAAAGTAATGGGACTCAAGGCGGATAAATCACCTGGACCTGATGACTTACATCCTAGGGTCTTGAGGGAAGTGGCGGTCGGGATTGTGGATGCATTGGTAATAATTTTCCAAAACTCCCTGGACTCGGCAAAGGTCCCGGCAGACTGGAAAACTGCTAATGTAACACCCTTATTTAAAAAGGGCAGTAGACAGAAGGCTGGAAACTATAGACCGGTTAGCCTAACATCTGTGGTAGGTAAAATTTTGGAGTCCATTATTAAGGAGACAGTAACAGGACATTTGGATAATCATAATTTAATAGGACAAAGTCAGCATGGTTTTATGAAGGGGAAGTCATGTTTGAGAAATTTGCTGGAGTTCTTTGAGGAAGTAACATATAGGGTGGATAAAGGGGAACCAGTGGACGTAGTGTATTTAGACTTCCAAAAGGCATTTGACAAGGTGCCACACAAAAGATTATTGCTTAAGATAAAAAATCACGGGATTGGGGGTAATATTCTGGCATGGATAGAGGATTGGCTATCTAACAGAAGGCAGAGAGTTGGGATAAATGGTTCATTCTCAGACTGGCAATCAATAACTAGTGTTTTCCGCAGGGGTCAGTGCTGGGTCCCCAACTCTTTACAATCTATATTAACGATTTGGAGGAGGGGACCGAGTGTAACATATCAAAGTTTGCAGATGATACTAAGATGGGAGGGAAAGTAGTGAGTGAGGAGGACATAAAAAACCTGCAATTGGAAATAGACAGGCTAAGTAAGTGGGCAGAGATTTGGCAGATGGAATACAATACTGGAAAGTGTGAGGTTATGCACTTTGGCAGGAAAAATCGTAGAGCAAGTTATTATCTTAATGGCAAGAAACTGGAAAGTACTGAAGTACAAAAAGGGATCTGGGGCTCCTGGTGCACGAAACTCAAAAGGTTAGTATGCAGGTGCATCAAGTGATTAAGAAGGCCAATGGAATGTTGGCTTTCATTGCTAGGGGGATAGAATATAAAAATAGGGAGGTATTGCTTCAGTTGTACAAGGTATTGGTGAGACCGCACCTGGAATACTGCGTACAGTTTTGGTGTCCATACTTAAGAAAGGACATACTTGCTCTCGAGTCAGTACAAAGAAGGTTCACTCGGTTAATCCTGGGGATGAGGGGATGGACATATGAGGAGAGGTTGAGTAGATTGGGACTCTACTCATTGGAGTTCAGAAGAATGAGAGGCGATCTTATTGAAACATATAAGATTGTGAAGGGGTTGGATCGGGTGGATGTGGGGAAAATGTTCCGGATGATGGGTGGAATTGGAACTAGGGGGCATAGTCTTAGAATAAGGGGCTGCTCTTTCAAAACTGAGATGAGGAGGAACTACTTCACTCAGAGGGTGGTAGGTCCATGGAATATGCTGCCCCAAAAAGCTGTAGAAGCTACATCATTACATAAATTTAAAACAGAAATAGACAGTTTCCTAGAAGCAAAGGGAATTAAGGGTTACGGGGAGCAGGCAGGAATTTGGACATGAGTCTAGGTTCGGATCGGTCATGGCCCTGTGGGTAGCGGAGCGGGCCCAGGGGCCGTGTAGCCTGATCCTGCTCCTATTTCGTGTGTCTAATTCTGTTAGATTCAGGAGATGGTTCTGTGATAGTGGATTGGCGGTTAGGATCAGATCAGCCATGATCTTATTGAATGGCGGAGCAGGCTCGAGGGGCCGATTGGCCTACTACTGCTCCTATTTCTTACGTTCTTACGAAGATACTTGCACATATATGGAGGAGGGAATGTTACCGTTAGAGATATATTTCCTTGGCATACTCAACATTGCAGAAAAACTGTAAACTGGATAATCTGATGATGGTATAACAAGCAAAGACAGCAGAACATGTAGCACTTACAGTTTTTGTTTTCAAGAAGTTATCAGTGCCACTGTGGAGGTGACGTGACATTGTCCATGTCCTATGAAACTACCACCTCCAGTAAAATTATAGAAAGTCTTTGCGGAAGTGAAATATACAGTATAAAGCAGAAGAGTTAGAGATGAGCACTTAAATACATAAGTGTCAAAATTCCTATATGAAGGCAGGACGAAAGGGAAACATGAAGGCCTAGAAATTCAGTCGCGTTTGCGCCCACTTATTGGCTATAAAGTGGTTTGCGCCTGAAGTTTTTTATCGCCCGAAATTCAGATGGACCCTAACATCGGCGTTAGCCGGTAGCGCCGCGCCGGCACCGATGACGTCATCGGTGTGCGCAGCGCCCCGGTTGCAATGCTATTCCGGCCCGATGGCCAAATTCAGTTGCGGCCGCCTCGCCCGTAGCAGCCGCAAACAGCGTTTGTGAAACGGGGTCTTGCAGCTCCGAAAGGCCGGCGCATAAATGTGGAGCGGCGGCCGGCCGCTTTCCCGGCGGCCGCCTGCCCGCACCTCCCTCCCCGGACTCCTGCACCACCCCCCCGCGGCATTGATGTCTGAGTCCCGCGAGCCCGGCACTTCTCCGTGGTGCCGGGCTCATTTGCCGGGGGAATCCACCGGTGATCTGACGGCTGCAGGCAGCTCCTCCTTAAGAGAAGGAGGCGGCCTGCAGTACCCCAGCCTGCCGCACCGCATCGGGTGCCGCAGCGGGAGCTGGACGCCTGAAAGTGACATTCATCGCCCCTAGCGAGGCGGCCAAACCCTGCAATAGCGCCCGCCGCCGTCTTGGCCCGTCGCAACTGAATTTTAGGTGGGCGCTACGGGAATCCTGGCGGGCGCAAAATTTCGGGCGCAAAAGACCTCGCGGGGCCATACCGAATTTCTAGGCCGAACAGTTTTGACATGAGGTGGTTAAAGAAGGCAGTAAATGTCACCCCAATACGGTAGCACTTACCACGTAGAAAAAATAGGAAATGTTAGCGTTAGGGTGACATTTCGCTACAATATTTCGTTACAGAATTGGCGGGCAGGGGTGAGAATGAGAGAAGTTTGTACAAAGCAGCAGCATCCTCATCTTTTTGAAGTAAGACCATAGGAAGTGCTATCTGTTAATAAAGCTCGAGTTAAATCTTCACAGATTAAGAACAGCATTGCCAAAGGAAAAGCAAGAGGTATACCGTATAAAATCATGTCTCAATTTCTCCAGGGATATCTTGGCGTAGGCAATCAAGATGTGCCAAGACTAGGTAGCACTTACAGGGTTTTTATGGGAAGAATCTGTGCACGCTAGCGTTGTGCTGCCTTTAGACTGCAGAGACAGCACGGCGCTACTAGGGGTATCCTGAAAGAAAGCATCCTTCCGAAAGGCGAAGTATTACTGAAAGAGAGCCTGCACTGGGAAGAAGTGTGAGTAGATTAATGTTAGCATCACCATTTAGCGATCCCACGTGGCGGGTCAGTTCCCAAGAGTTCCGGTTGCACGTGAGGAGCCAGATAGCTATCGCCCAAACATGGTAGCACTTACCACAGCCATAAAATAGAAAATGCTACTGTTCAGGTGAAAATTGTCTGTAATGTGAAATGGCAAGGCAGAGACAGGCACAGTTCTCCTCAATGAGAAATGTTTCACAGCAATTCAGCAGCTCAATCTACTTTACTGACTAAATCCAGAGGAAAATAAAAAATGTTACAAAGCAAAGATCCCACACTTGCAAACTTAGATCTGCTGCACATTTTCGTCTGTGCTCCTCACTGCAATCTCCATTTCAGGTTGTTGGTCATTTGCTGCATGCAACGCAAGGCCTTTATATATTTTCAGCTGCCTAACTTTCAGCTTTGCAACTCGCATATTTTTACTTCCTTTTGAATAGGTGATAATGGTTGCCTTTTGTACCTATGTTGCCATTAAATTAGTTGGTCTCTAATGTTAATCTCAGCTGAAGCATGCCCAAACCTGATGCATGCTTATACTAAAAAATCTGTTAGAATTTGGTATCTACTATCATTTTGAAGAGTTGAGTTTGAATTAAAGTTCCATCAGCCAAATATATATCACGACTACAGGAATTGAGCAGAGTGGATTGGGAAAATAGATTAAAGGGTAAGACGATACATGATCAGTGGTGTACATTTAAGGAGTTATTTTACAACTTCCAAAAAATATATATTCCACTGAGAAGAATAGGGTGTAAAAGAAAAGACAGCCATCCGTGGCTATGTAAAGAAATTAAGGATAGTATTCGACTAAAAACAAGGGCATATAAGGTAGCCAAACCTAGTGGGAGGATAGAGGATTGGGAAAACTTTAAAAGACAGTAAAAAGTGACAAAATGATTGATTAAGAAATGGAAGATAGATTATGAAAGTAAATTAGCAAAAAATATAAAAACAGATAGTAAGAGTTTTTATAGTTATATAAAAAGAAAAAGGGTGGCTAAAGTAAATGTTGGTCCCTTAGAGGATGAGACCAGGAAATTAATGGTGGGAAATATGGAGATGGCAAAAACACTGAATGAATATTTTATATCAGTCTTTACAGTAGAAGACACTAAGAATATCCCAACACTGGACAAACAGGGGGCTAAAGGGGGGGAGGAGCTAAACACGATCAAAATCACTAAGGAAGTGGTACTCGGTAAAATAATGGGACTCAAGGCGGATAAATCACCTGGACCTGATGACTTACATCCTAGGGTCTTGAGGGAAGTGGCGGTCGGGATTGTGGATGCATTGGTAATAATTTTCCAAAACTCCCTGGACTCGGCAAAGGTCCCGGCAGACTGGAAAACTGCTAATGTAACACCCTTATTTAAAAAGGGCAGTAGACAGAAGGCTGGAAACTATAGACCGGTTAGCCTAACATCTGTGGTAGATAAAATTTTGGAGTCCATTATTAAGGAGACAGTAACAGGACATTTGGATAATCATAATTTAATAGGACAAAGTCAGCATGGTTTTATGAAGGGGAAGTCATGTTTGAGAAATTTGCTGGAGTTCTTTGAGGAAGTAACATATAGGGTGGATAAAGGGGAACCAGTGGACGTAGTGTATTTAGACTTCCAAAAGGCATTTGACAAGGTGCCACACAAAAGATTATTGCTTAAGATAAAAAATCACGGGATTGGGGGTAATATTCTGGCATGGATAGAGGATTGGCTATCTAACAGAAGGCAGAGAGTTGGGATAAATGGTTCATTCTCAGACTGGCAATCAATAACTAGTGTTTTCCGCAGGGGTCAGTGCTGGGTCCCCAACTCTTTACAATCTATATTAACGATTTGGAGGAGGGGACCGAGTGTAACATATCAAAGTTTGCAGATGATACTAAGATGGGAGGGAAAGTAGTGAGTGAGGAGGACATAAAAAACCTGCAATTGGAAATAGACAGGCTAAGTAAGTGGGCAGAGATTTGGCAGATGGAATACAATACTGGAAAGTGTGAGGTTATGCACTTTGGCAGGAAAAATCGTAGAGCAAGTTATTATCTTAATGGCAAGAAACTGGAAAGTACTGAAGTACAAAGGGATCTGGGGCTCCTGGTGCACGAAACTCAAAAGGTTAGTATGCAGGTGCATCAAGTGATTAAGAAGGCCAATGGAATGTTGGCTTTCATTGCTAGGGGGATAGAATATAAAAATAGGGAGGTATTGCTTCAGTTGTACAAGGTATTGGTGAGACCGCACCTGGAATACTGCGTACAGTTTTGGTGTCCATACTTAAGAAAGGACATACTTGCTCTCGAGTCAGTACAAAGAAGGTTCACTCGGTTAATCCTGGGGATGAGGGGATGGACATATGAGGAGAGGTTGAGTAGATTGGGACTCTACTCATTGGAGTTCAGAAGAATGAGAGGCGATCTTATTGAAACATATAAGATTGTGAAGGGGTTGGATCGGGTGGATGTGGGGAAAATGTTCCGGATGATGGGTGGAATTGGAACTAGGGGGCATAGTCTTAGAATAAGGGGCTGCTCTTTCAAAACTGAGATGAGGAGGAACTACTTCACTCAGAGGGTGGTAGGTCCATGGAATATGCTGCCCGAAAAAGCTGTAGAAGCTACATCATTACATAAATTTAAAACAGAAATAGACAGTTTCCTAGAAGCAAAGGGAATTAAGGGTTACGGGGAGCAGGCAGGAATTTGGACATGAGTCTAGGTTCGGATCGGTCATGGCCCTGTGGGTAGCGGAGCGGGCCCAGGGGCCGTGTAGCCTGATCCTGCTCCTATTTCGTGTGTCTAATTCTGTTAGATTCAGGAGATGGTTCTGTGATAGTGGATTGGCGGTTAGGATCAGATCAGCCATGATCTTATTGAATGGCGGAGCAGGCTCGAGGGGCCGATTGGCCTACTACTGCTCCTATTTCTTACGTTCTTACGAAGATACTTGCACATATATGGAGGAGGGAATGTTACCGTTAGAGATATATTTCCTTGGCATACTCAACATTGCAGAAAAACTGTAAACTGGATAATCTGATGATGGTATAACAAGCAAAGACAGCAGAACATGTAGCACTTACAGTTTTTGTTTTCAAGAAGTTATCAGTGCCACTGTGGAGGTGACGTGACATTGTCCATGTCCTATGAAACTACCACCTCCAGTAAAATTATAGAAAGTCTTTGCGGAAGTGAAATATACAGTATAAAGCAGAAGAGTTAGAGATGAGCACTTAAATACATAAGTGTCAAAATTCCTATATGAAGGCAGGACGAAAGGGAAACATGAAGGCCTAGAAATTCAGTCGCGTTTGCGCCCACTTATTGGCTATAAAGTGGTTTGCGCCTGAAGTTTTTTATCGCCCGAAATTCAGATGGACCCTAACATCGGCGTTAGCCGGTAGCGCCGCGCCGGCACCGATGACGTCATCGGTGTGCGCAGCGCCCCGGTTGCAATGCTATTCCGGCCCGATGGCCAAATTCAGTTGCGGCCGCCTCGCCCGTAGCAGCCGCAAACAGCGTTTGTGAAACGGGGTCTTGCAGCTCCGAAAGGCCGGCGCATAAATGTGGAGCGGCGGCCGGCCGCTTTCCCGGCGGCCGCCTGCCCGCACCTCCCTCCCCGGACTCCTGCACCACCCCCCCGCGGCATTGATGTCTGAGTCCCGCGAGCCCGGCACTTCTCCGTGGTGCCGGGCTCATTTGCCGGGGGAATCCACCGGTGATCTGACGGCTGCAGGCAGCTCCTCCTTAAGAGAAGGAGGAGGCCTGCAGTACCCCAGCCTGCCGCACCGCATCGGGTGCCGCAGCGGGAGCTGGACGCCTGAAAGTGACATTCATCGCCCCTAGCGAGGCGGCCAAACCCTGCAATAGCGCCCGCCGCCGTCTTGGCCCGTCGCAACTGAATTTTAGGTGGGCGCTACGGGAATCCTGGCGGGCGCAAAATTTCGGGCGCAAAAGACCTCGCGGGGCCATACCGAATTTCTAGGCCGAACAGTTTTGACATGAGGTGGTTAAAGAAGGCAGTAAATGTCACCCCAATACGGTAGCACTTACCACGTAGAAAAAATAGGAAATGTTAGCGTTAGGGTGACATTTCGCTACAATATTTCGTTACAGAATTGGCGGGCAGGGGTGAGAATGAGAGAAGTTTGTACAAAGCAGCAGCATCCTCATCTTTTTGAAGTAAGACCATAGGAAGTGCTATCTGTTAATAAAGCTCGAGTTAAATCTTCACAGATTAAGAACAGCATTGCCAAAGGAAAAGCAAGAGGTATACCGTATAAAATCATGTCTCAATTTCTCCAGGGATATCTTGGCGTAGGCAATCAAGATGTGCCAAGACTAGGTAGCACTTACAGGGTTTTTATGGGAAGAATCTGTGCACGCTAGCGTTGTGCTGCCTTTAGACTGCAGAGACAGCACGGCGCTACTAGGGGTATCCTGAAAGAAAGCATCCTTCCGAAAGGCGAAGTATTACTGAAAGAGAGCCTGCACTGGGAAGAAGTGTGAGTAGATTAATGTTAGCATCACCATTTAGCGATCCCACGTGGCGGGTCAGTTCCCAAGAGTTCCGGTTGCACGTGAGGAGCCAGATAGCTATCGCCCAAACATGGTAGCACTTACCACAGCCATAAAATAGAAAATGCTACTGTTCAGGTGAAAATTGTCTGTAATGTGAAATGGCAAGGCAGAGACAGGCACAGTTCTCCTCAATGAGAAATGTTTCACAGCAATTCAGCAGCTCAATCTACTTTACTGACTAAATCCAGAGGAAAATAAAAAATGTTACAAAGCAAAGATCCCACACTTGCAAACTTAGATCTGCTGCACATTTTCGTCTGTGCTCCTCACTGCAATCTCCATTTCAGGTTGTTGGTCATTTGCTGCATGCAACGCAAGGCCTTTATATATTTTCAGCTGCCTAACTTTCAGCTTTGCAACTCGCATATTTTTACTTCCTTTTGAATAGGTGATAATGGTTGCCTTTTGTACCTATGTTGCCATTAAATTAGTTGGTCTCTAATGTTAATCTCAGCTGAAGCATGCCCAAACCTGATGCATGCTTATACTAAAAAATCTGTTAGAATTTGGTATCTACTATCATTTTGAAGAGTTGAGTTTGAATTAAAGTTCCATCAGCCAAATATATATCACGACTACAGGAATTGAGTAGAGTGGATTGGGAAAATAGATTAAAGGGTAAGACGATACATGATCAGTGGTGTACATTTAAGGAGTTATTTTACAACTTCCAAAAAATATATATTCCACTGAGAAGAATAGGGTGTAAAAGAAAAGACAGCCATCCGTGGCTATGTAAAGAAATTAAGGATAGTATTCGACTAAAAACAAGGGCATATAAGGTAGCCAAACCTAGTGGGAGGATAGAGGATTGGGAAAACTTTAAAAGACAGTAAAAAGTGACAAAATGATTGATTAAGAAATGGAAGATAGATTATGAAAGTAAATTAGCAAAAAATATAAAAACAGATAGTAAGAGTTTTTATAGTTATATAAAAAGAAAAAGGGTGGCTAAAGTAAATGTTGGTCCCTTAGAGGATGAGACCGGGAAATTAATGGTGGGAAATATGGAGATGGCAAAAACACTGAATGAATATTTTATATCAGTCTTTACAGTAGAAGACACTAAGAATATCCCAACACTGGACAAACAGGGGGCTAAAGGGGGGGAGGAGCTAAACACGATCAAAATCACTAAGGAAGTGGTACTCGGTAAAATAATGGGACTCAAGGCGGATAAATCACCTGGACCTGATGACTTACATCCTAGGGTCTTGAGGGAAGTGGCGGTCGGGATTGTGGATGCATTGGTAATAATTTTCCAAAACTCCCTGGACTCGGCAAAGGTCCCGGCAGACTGGAAAACTGCTAATGTAACACCCTTATTTAAAAAGGGCAGTAGACAGAAGGCTGGAAACTATAGACCGGTTAGCCTAACATCTGTGGTAGGTAAAATTTTGGAGTCCATTATTAAGGAGACAGTAACAGGACATTTGGATAATCATAATTTAATAGGACAAAGTCAGCATGGTTTTATGAAGGGGAAGTCATGTTTGAGAAATTTGCTGGAGTTCTTTGAGGAAGTAACATATAGGGTGGATAAAGGGGAACCAGTGGACGTAGTGTATTTAGACTTCCAAAAGGCATTTGACAAGGTGCCACACAAAAGATTATTGCTTAAGATAAAAAATCACGGGATTGGGGGTAATATTCTGGCATGGATAGAGGATTGGCTATCTAACAGAAGGCAGAGAGTTGGGATAAATGGTTCATTCTCAGACTGGCAATCAATAACTAGTGTTTTCCGCAGGGGTCAGTGCTGGGTCCCCAACTCTTTACAATCTATATTAACGATTTGGAGGAGGGGACCGAGTGTAACATATCAAAGTTTGCAGATGATACTAAGATGGGAGGGAAAGTAGTGAGTGAGGAGGACATAAAAAACCTGCAATTGGAAATAGACAGGCTAAGTAAGTGGGCAGAGATTTGGCAGATGGAATACAATACTGGAAAGTGTGAGGTTATGCACTTTGGCAGGAAAAATCGTAGAGCAAGTTATTATCTTAATGGCAAGAAACTGGAAAGTACTGAAGTACAAAGGGATCTGGGGCTCCTGGTGCACGAAACTCAAAAGGTTAGTATGCAGGTGCATCAAGTGATTAAGAAGGCCAATGGAATGTTGGCTTTCATTGCTAGGGGGATAGAATATAAAAATAGGGAGGTATTGCTTCAGTTGTACAAGGTATTGGTGAGACCGCACCTGGAATACTGCGTACAGTTTTGGTGTCCATACTTAAGAAAGGACATACTTGCTCTCGAGTCAGTACAAAGAAGGTTCACTTGGTTAATCCTGGGGATGAGGGGATGGACATATGAGGAGAGGTTGAGTAGATTGGGACTCTACTCATTGGAGTTCAGAAGAATGAGAGGCGATCTTATTGAAACATATAAGATTGTGAAGGGGTTGGATCGGGTGGATGTGGGGAAAATGTTCCGGATGATGGGTGGAATTGGAACTAGGGGGCATAGTCTTAGAATAAGGGGCTGCTCTTTCAAAACTGAGATGAGGAGGAACTACTTCACTCAGAGGGTGGTAGGTCCATGGAATATGCTGCCCGAAAAAGCTGTAGAAGCTACATCATTACATAAATTTAAAACAGAAATAGACAGTTTCCTAGAAGCAAAGGGAATTAAGGGTTACGGGGAGCAGGCAGGAATTTGGACATGAGTCTAGGTTCGGATCGGTCATGGCCCTGTGGGTAGCGGAGCGGGCCCAGGGGCCGTGTAGCCTGATCCTGCTCCTATTTCGTGTGTCTAATTCTGTTAGATTCAGGAGATGGTTCTGTGATAGTGGATTGGCGGTTAGGATCAGATCAGCCATGATCTTATTGAATGGCGGAGCAGGCTCGAGGGGCCGATTGGCCTACTACTGCTCCTATTTCTTACGTTCTTACGAAGATACTTGCACATATATGGAGGAGGGAATGTTACCGTTAGAGATATATTTCCTTGGCATACTCAACATTGCAGAAAAACTGTAAACTGGATAATCTGATGATGGTATAACAAGCAAAGACAGCAGAACATGTAGCACTTACAGTTTTTGTTTTCAAGAAGTTATCAGTGCCACTGTGGAGGTGACGTGACATTGTCCATGTCCTATGAAACTACCACCTCCAGTAAAATTATAGAAAGTCTTTGCGGAAGTGAAATATACAGTATAAAGCAGAAGAGTTAGAGATGAGCACTTAAATACATAAGTGTCAAAATTCCTATATGAAGGCAGGACGAAAGGGAAACATGAAGGCCTAGAAATTCAGTCGCGTTTGCGCCCACTTATTGGCTATAAAGTGGTTTGCGCCTGAAGTTTTTTATCGCCCGAAATTCAGATGGACCCTAACATCGGCGTTAGCCGGTAGCGCCGCGCCGGCACCGATGACATCATCGGTGTGCGCAGCGCCCCGGTTGCAATGCTATTCCGGCCCGATGGCCAAATTCAGTTGCGGCCGCCTCGCCCGTAGCAGCCGCAAACAGCGTTTGTGAAACGGGGTCTTGCAGCTCCGAAAGGCCGGCGCATAAATGTGGAGCGGCGGCCGGCCGCTTTCCCGGCGGCCGCCTGCCCGCACCTCCCTCCCCGGACTCCTGCACCACCCCCCCGCGGCATTGATGTCTGAGTCCCGCGAGCCCGGCACTTCTCCGTGGTGCCGGGCTCATTTGCCGGGGGAATCCACCGGTGATCTGACGGCTGCAGGCAGCTCCTCCTTAAGAGAAGGAGGAGGCCTGCAGTACCCCAGCCTGCCGCACCGCATCGGGTGCCGCAGCGGGAGCTGGACGCCTGAAAGTGACATTCATCGCCCCTAGCGAGGCGGCCAAACCCTGCAATAGCGCCCGCCGCCGTCTTGGCCCGTCGCAACTGAATTTTAGGTGGGCGCTACGGGAATCCTGGCGGGCGCAAAATTTCGGGCGCAAAAGACCTCGTGGGGCCATACCGAATTTCTAGGCCGAACAGTTTTGACATGAGGTGGTTAAAGAAGGCAGTAAATGTCACCCCAATACGGTAGCACTTACCACGTAGAAAAAATAGGAAATGTTAGCGTTAGGGTGACATTTCGCTACAATATTTCGTTACAGAATTGGCGGGCAGGGGTGAGAATGAGAGAAGTTTGTACAAAGCAGCAGCATCCTCATCTTTTTGAAGTAAGACCATAGGAAGTGCTATCTGTTAATAAAGCTCGAGTTAAATCTTCACAGATTAAGAACAGCATTGCCAAAGGAAAAGCAAGAGGTATACCGTATAAAATCATGTCTCAATTTCTCCAGGGATATCTTGGCGTAGGCAATCAAGATGTGCCAAGACTAGGTAGCACTTACAGGGTTTTTATGGGAAGAATCTGTGCACGCTAGCGTTGTGCTGCCTTTAGACTGCAGAGACAGCACGGCGCTACTAGGGGTATCCTGAAAGAAAGCATCCTTCCGAAAGGCGAAGTATTACTGAAAGAGAGCCTGCACTGGGAAGAAGTGTGAGTAGATTAATGTTAGCATCACCATTTAGCGATCCCACGTGGCGGGTCAGTTCCCAAGAGTTCCGGTTGCACGTGAGGAGCCAGATAGCTATCGCCCAAACATGGTAGCACTTACCACAGCCATAAAATAGAAAATGCTACTGTTCAGGTGAAAATTGTCTGTAATGTGAAATGGCAAGGCAGAGACAGGCACAGTTCTCCTCAATGAGAAATGTTTCACAGCAATTCAGCAGCTCAATCTACTTTACTGACTAAATCCAGAGGAAAATAAAAAATGTTACAAAGCAAAGATCCCACACTTGCAAACTTAGATCTGCTGCACATTTTCGTCTGTGCTCCTCACTGCAATCTCCATTTCAGGTTGTTGGTCATTTGCTGCATGCAACGCAAGGCCTTTATATATTTTCAGCTGCCTAACTTTCAGCTTTGCAACTCGCATATTTTTACTTCCTTTTGAATAGGTGATAATGGTTGCCTTTTGTACCTATGTTGCCATTAAATTAGTTGGTCTCTAATGTTAATCTCAGCTGAAGCATGCCCAAACCTGATGCATGCTTATACTAAAAAATCTGTTAGAATTTGGTATCTACTATCATTTTGAAGAGTTGAGTTTGAATTAAAGTTCCATCAGCCAAATATATATCACGACTACAGGAATTGAGTAGAGTGGATTGGGAAAATAGATTAAAGGGTAAGACGATACATGATCAGTGGTGTACATTTAAGGAGTTATTTTACAACTTCCAAAAAATATATATTCCACTGAGAAGAATAGGGTGTAAAAGAAAAGACAGCCATCCGTGGCTATGTAAAGAAATTAAGGATAGTATTCGACTAAAAACAAGGGCATATAAGGTAGCCAAACCTAGTGGGAGGATAGAGGATTGGGAAAACTTTAAAAGACAGTAAAAAGTGACAAAATGATTGATTAAGAAATGGAAGATAGATTATGAAAGTAAATTAGCAAAAAATATAAAAACAGATAGTAAGAGTTTTTATAGTTATATAAAAAGAAATAGGGTGGCTAAAGTAAATGTTGGTCCCTTAGAGGATGAGACCGGGAAATTAATGGTGGGAAATATGGAGATGGCAAAAACACTGAATGAATATTTTATATCAGTCTTTACAGTAGAAGACACTAAGAATATCCCAACACTGGACAAACAGGGGGCTAAAGGGGGGGAGGAGCTAAACACGATCAAAATCACTAAGGAAGTGGTACTCGGTAAAATAATGGGACTCAAGGCGGATAAATCACCTGGACCTGATGACTTACATCCTAGGGTCTTGAGGGAAGTGGCGGTCGGGATTGTGGATGCATTGGTAATAATTTTCCAAAACTCCCTGGACTCGGCAAAGGTCCCGGCAGACTGGAAAACTGCTAATGTAACACCCTTATTTAAAAAGGGCAGTAGACAGAAGGCTGGAAACTATAGACCGGTTAGCCTAACATCTGTGGTAGGTAAAATTTTGGAGTCCATTATTAAGGAGACAGTAACAGGACATTTGGATAATCATAATTTAATAGGACAAAGTCAGCATGGTTTTATGAAGGGGAAGTCATGTTTGAGAAATTTGCTGGAGTTCTTTGAGGAAGTAACATATAGGGTGGATAAAGGGGAACCAGTGGACGTAGTGTATTTAGACTTCCAAAAGGCATTTGACAAGGTGCCACACAAAAGATTATTGCTTAAGATAAAAAATCACGGGATTGGGGGTAATATTCTGGCATGGATAGAGGATTGGCTATCTAACAGAAGGCAGAGAGTTGGGATAAATGGTTCATTCTCAGACTGGCAATCAATAACTAGTGTTTTCCGCAGGGGTCAGTGCTGGGTCCCCAACTCTTTACAATCTATATTAACGATTTGGAGGAGGGGACCGAGTGTAACATATCAAAGTTTGCAGATGATACTAAGATGGGAGGGAAAGTAGTGAGTGAGGAGGACATAAAAAACCTGCAATTGGAAATAGACAGGCTAAGTAAGTGGGCAGAGATTTGGCAGATGGAATACAATACTGGAAAGTGTGAGGTTATGCACTTTGGCAGGAAAAATCGTAGAGCAAGTTATTATCTTAATGGCAAGAAACTGGAAAGTACTGAAGTACAAAGGGATCTGGGGCTCCTGGTGCACGAAACTCAAAAGGTTAGTATGCAGGTGCATCAAGTGATTAAGAAGGCCAATGGAATGTTGGCTTTCATTGCTAGGGGGATAGAATATAAAAATAGGGAGGTATTGCTTCAGTTGTACAAGGTATTGGTGAGACCGCACCTGGAATACTGCGTACAGTTTTGGTGTCCATACTTAAGAAAGGACATACTTGCTCTCGAGTCAGTACAAAGAAGGTTCACTCGGTTAATCCTGGGGATGAGGGGATGGACATATGAGGAGAGGTTGAGTAGATTGGGACTCTACTCATTGGAGTTCAGAAGAATGAGAGGCGATCTTATTGAAACATATAAGATTGTGAAGGGGTTGGATCGGGTGGATGTGGGGAAAATGTTCCGGATGATGGGTGGAATTGGAACTAGGGGGCATAGTCTTAGAATAAGGGGCTGCTCTTTCAAAACTGAGATGAGGAGGAACTACTTCACTCAGAGGGTGGTAGGTCCATGGAATATGCTGCCCGAAAAAGCTGTAGAAGCTACATCATTACATAAATTTAAAACAGAAATAGACAGTTTCCTAGAAGCAAAGGGAATTAAGGGTTACGGGGAGCAGGCAGGAATTTGGACATGAGTCTAGGTTCGGATCGGTCATGGCCCTGTGGGTAGCGGAGCGGGCCCAGGGGCCGTGTAGCCTGATCCTGCTCCTATTTCGTGTGTCTAATTCTGTTAGATTCAGGAGATGGTTCTGTGATAGTGGATTGGCGGTTAGGATCAGATCAGCCATGATCTTATTGAATGGCGGAGCAGGCTCGAGGGGCCGATTGGCCTACTACTGCTCCTATTTCTTACGTTCTTACGAAGATACTTGCACATATATGGAGGAGGGAATGTTACCGTTAGAGATATATTTCCTTGGCATACTCAACATTGCAGAAAAACTGTAAACTGGATAATCTGATGATGGTATAACAAGCAAAGACAGCAGAACATGTAGCACTTACAGTTTTTGTTTTCAAGAAGTTATCAGTGCCACTGTGGAGGTGACGTGACATTGTCCATGTCCTATGAAACTACCACCTCCAGTAAAATTATAGAAAGTCTTTGCGGAAGTGAAATATACAGTATAAAGCAGAAGAGTTAGAGATGAGCACTTAAATACATAAGTGTCAAAATTCCTATATGAAGGCAGGACGAAAGGGAAACATGAAGGCCTAGAAATTCAGTCGCGTTTGCGCCCACTTATTGGCTATAAAGTGGTTTGCGCCTGAAGTTTTTTATCGCCCGAAATTCAGATGGACCCTAACATCGGCGTTAGCCGGTAGCGCCGCGCCGGCACCGATGACGTCATCGGTGTGCGCAGCGCCCCGGTTGCAATGCTATTCCGGCCCGATGGCCAAATTCAGTTGCGGCCGCCTCGCCCGTAGCAGCCGCAAACAGCGTTTGTGAAACGGGGTCTTGCAGCTCCGAAAGGCCGGCGCATAAATGTGGAGCGGCGGCCGGCCGCTTTCCCGGCGGCCGCCTGCCCGCACCTCCCTCCCCGGACTCCTGCACCACCCCCCCGCGGCATTGATGTCTGAGTCCCGCGAGCCCGGCACTTCTCCGTGGTGCCGGGCTCATTTGCCGGGGGAATCCACCGGTGATCTGACGGCTGCAGGCAGCTCCTCCTTAAGAGAAGGAGGAGGCCTGCAGTACCCCAGCCTGCCGCACCGCATCGGGTGCCGCAGCGGGAGCTGGACGCCTGAAAGTGACATTCATCGCCCCTAGCGAGGAGGCCAAACCCTGCAATAGCGCCCGCCGCCGTCTTGGCCCGTCGCAACTGAATTTTAGGTGGGCGCTACGGGAATCCTGGCGGGCGCAAAATTTCGGGCGCAAAAGACCTCGCGGGGCCATACCGAATTTCTAGGCCGAACAGTTTTGACATGAGGTGGTTAAAGAAGGCAGTAAATGTCACCCCAATACGGTAGCACTTACCACGTAGAAAAAATAGGAAATGTTAGCGTTAGGGTGACATTTCGCTACAATATTTCGTTACAGAATTGGCGGGCAGGGGTGAGAATGAGAGAAGTTTGTACAAAGCAGCAGCATCCTCATCTTTTTGAAGTAAGACCATAGGAAGTGCTATCTGTTAATAAAGCTCGAGTTAAATCTTCACAGATTAAGAACAGCATTGCCAAAGGAAAAGCAAGAGGTATACCGTATAAAATCATGTCTCAATTTCTCCAGGGATATCTTGGCGTAGGCAATCAAGATGTGCCAAGACTAGGTAGCACTTACAGGGTTTTTATGGGAAGAATCTGTGCACGCTAGCGTTGTGCTGCCTTTAGACTGCAGAGACAGCACGGCGCTACTAGGGGTATCCTGAAAGAAAGCATCCTTCCGAAAGGCGAAGTATTACTGAAAGAGAGCCTGCACTGGGAAGAAGTGTGAGTAGATTAATGTTAGCATCACCATTTAGCGATCCCACGTGGCGGGTCAGTTCCCAAGAGTTCCGGTTGCACGTGAGGAGCCAGATAGCTATCGCCCAAACATGGTAGCACTTACCACAGCCATAAAATAGAAAATGCTACTGTTCAGGTGAAAATTGTCTGTAATGTGAAATGGCAAGGCAGAGACAGGCACAGTTCTCCTCAATGAGAAATGTTTCACAGCAATTCAGCAGCTCAATCTACTTTACTGACTAAATCCAGAGGAAAATAAAAAATGTTACAAAGCAAAGATCCCACACTTGCAAACTTAGATCTGCTGCACATTTTCGTCTGTGCTCCTCACTGCAATCTCCATTTCAGGTTGTTGGTCATTTGCTGCATGCAACGCAAGGCCTTTATATATTTTCAGCTGCCTAACTTTCAGCTTTGCAACTCGCATATTTTTACTTCCTTTTGAATAGGTGATAATGGTTGCCTTTTGTACCTATGTTGCCATTAAATTAGTTGGTCTCTAATGTTAATCTCAGCTGAAGCATGCCCAAACCTGATGCATGCTTATACTAAAAAATCTGTTAGAATTTGGTATCTACTATCATTTTGAAGAGTTGAGTTTGAATTAAAGTTCCATCAGCCAAATATATATCACGACTACAGGAATTGAGTAGAGTGGATTGGGAAAATAGATTAAAGGGTAAGACGATACATGATCAGTGGTGTACATTTAAGGAGTTATTTTACAACTTCCAAAAAATATATATTCCACTGAGAAGAATAGGGTGTAAAAGAAAAGACAGCCATCCGTGGCTATGTAAAGAAATTAAGGATAGTATTCGACTAAAAACAAGGGCATATAAGGTAGCCAAACCTAGTGGGAGGATAGAGGATTGGGAAAACTTTAAAAGACAGTAAAAAGTGACAAAATGATTGATTAAGAAATGGAAGATAGATTATGAAAGTAAATTAGCAAAAAATATAAAAACAGATAGTAAGAGTTTTTATAGTTATATAAAAAGAAAAAGGGTGGCTAAAGTAAATGTTGGTCCCTTAGAGGATGAGACCGGGAAATTAATGGTGGGAAATATGGAGATGGCAAAAACACTGAATGAATATTTTATATCAGTCTTTACAGCAGAAGACACTAAGAATATCCCAACACTGGACAAACAGGGGGCTAAAGGGGGGGAGGAGCTAAACACGATCAAAATCACTAAGGAAGTGGTACTCGGTAAAATAATGGGACTCAAGGCGGATAAATCACCTGGACCTGATGACTTACATCCTAGGGTCTTGAGGGAAGTGGCGGTCGGGATTGTGGATGCATTGGTAATAATTTTCCAAAACTCCCTGGACTCGGCAAAGGTCCCGGCAGACTGGAAAACTGCTAATGTAACACCCTTATTTAAAAAGGGCAGTAGACAGAAGGCTGGAAACTATAGACCGGTTAGCCTAACATCTGTGGTAGGTAAAATTTTGGAGTCCATTATTAAGGAGACAGTAACAGGACATTTGGATAATCATAATTTAATAGGACAAAGTCAGCATGGTTTTATGAAGGGGAAGTCATGTTTGAGAAATTTGCTGGAGTTCTTTGAGGAAGTAACATATAGGGTGGATAAAGGGGAACCAGTGGACGTAGTGTATTTAGACTTCCAAAAGGCATTTGACAAGGTGCCACACAAAAGATTATTGCTTAAGATAAAAAATCACGGGATTGGGGGTAATATTCTGGCATGGATAGAGGATTGGCTATCTAACAGAAGGCAGAGAGTTGGGATAAATGGTTCATTCTCAGACTGGCAATCAGTAACTAGTGTTTTCCGCAGGGGTCAGTGCTGGGTCCCCAACTCTTTACAATCTATATTAACGATTTGGAGGAGGGGACCGAGTGTAACATATCAAAGTTTGCAGATGATACTAAGATGGGAGCGAAAGTAGTGAGTGAGGAGGACATAAAAAACCTGCAATTGGAAATAGACAGGCTAAGTAAGTGGGCAGAGATTTGGCAGATGGAATACAATACTGGAAAGTGTGAGGTTATGCACTTTGGCAGGAAAAATCGTAGAGCAAGTTATTATCTTAATGGCAAGAAACTGGAAAGTACTGAAGTACAAAGGGATCTGGGGGTCCTGGTGCACGAAACTCAAAAGGTTAGTATGCAGGTGCATCAAGTGATTAAGAAGGCCAATGGAATGTTGGCTTTCATTGCTAGGGGGATAGAATATAAAAATAGGGAGGTATTGCTTCAGTTGTACAAGGTATTGGTGAGACCGCACCTGGAATACTGCATGTGGTTTTGGTGTCCATACTTAAGAAAGGACATACTTGCTCTCGAGTCAGTACAAAGAAGGTTCACTCGGTTAATCCCGCGGATGAGGGGATGGACATATGAGGAGACGTTGAGTAGATTGGGACTCTACTCATTGGAGTTCAGATGAATGAGAGGCGATCTTATTGAAACATATAAGATTGTGAAGGGGTTGGATCGGGTGGATGTGGGGAAAATGTTCCCGATGACGGGTGAAACGAGAACTAGGGGGCATAGTCTTAGAATAAGGGGCTGCTCTTTCAAAACTGAGATGAGGAGGAACTACTTCACTCAGAGGGTGGTAGGTCCATGGAATATGCTGCCCCAAAAAGCTGTAGAAGCTACATCATTACATAAATTTAAAACAGAAATAGACAGTTTCCTAGAAGTAAGGGAATTAAGGGTTACGGGGAGCAGGCAGGAATTTGGACATGAGTCTAGGTTCGGATCGGTCATGGCCCTCTGGGTAGCGGAGCGGGCCCAGGGGCCGTGTAGCCTGATCCTGCTCCTATTTCGTGTGTCTAATTCTGTTAGATTCAGGAGATGGTTCTGTGATAGTGGATTGGCGGTTAGGATCAGATCAGCCATGATCTTATTGAATGGCAGAGCAGGCTCGAGGGGCCGATTGGCCTACTACTGCTCCTATTTCTTACGTTCTTACGAAGATACTTGCACATATATGGGGGAGGGAATGTTACCGTTAGAGATACATTTCCTTGGCATACTCAACATTGCAGAAAAGCTGTAAACTGGATAATCTGATGATGCTATAACAAGCAAAGACACCAGAACATGTAGCACTTACAGTTTTTGTTTTCAAGAAGTTATCAGTGCCACTGTGGAGGTGACGTGACATTGTCCATGTCCTATGAAACTACCACCTCCAGTAAAATTATAGAAAGTCTTTGCGGAAGTGAAATACAGTATAAAGCAGAAGAGTTAGAGATGAGCACTTAAATACATAAGTGTCAAAATTCCTATATGAAGGCAGGACGAAAGGGAAACATGAACAGTTTTGACATGAGGTGGTTAAAGAAGGCAGTAAATGTCACCCCAATACAGTAGCACTTACCACGTAGAAAAAATAGGAAATGTTAGCGTTAGGGTGACATTTCGCTACAATATTTCGTTACAGAATTGGCGGGCAGGGGATGAGAATGAGAGAAGTTTGTACAAACCAGCAGCCTCCTCATCCTTTTGAAGTAAGACCATAGGAAGTTCTATCTGTTAATAAAGCTCGAGTTAAATCTTCGCAGATTAAGAACAGCATTGCCAAAGGAAAAGCAAGAGGTATACCGTATAAAATCATGTCTCAATTTCTCTAGGGATATCTTGGCGTAGGCAATCAAGATGTGCCAAGACTTGGTAGCACTTACAGGGTTTTTATGGGAAGAATCTATGCACGCTAGCGTTGTGCTGCCTTTAGACTGCAGAGACAGCACGGCACTACTAGGGGTATCCTGAAAGAAAGCATCCTTCCGAAAGGCGAAGTATTACTGAAAGAGAGCCTGCACTGGGAAGAAGTGTGAGTAGATTAATGTTAGCATCACCATTTAGCGATCCCACGTGGCGGGTCAGTTCCCAAGAGTTCCGGTTGCACGTCAGGAGCCAGATAGCTATCGCCCAAACATGGTAGCACTTACCACAGCCATAAATAGAAAATGCTACTGTTCAGGTGACAATTGTCTGTAATGTGAAATGGCAAGGCAGAGACAGGCACAGTTCTCCTCAATGAGAAATGTTTCACAGCAATTCAGCAGCTCAATCTACTTTACTGACTAAATCCAGAGGAAAATAAAAAATGTTACAAAGCAAAGATCCCACACTTGCAAACTTAGATCTGCTGCACATTTTTGTCTGTGCTCCTCACTGCAATCTCCATTTCAGGTTGTTGGTCATTTGCTGCATGCAACGCAAGGCCTTTATATATTTTCAGCTGCCTAACTTTCAGCATTGCAACTCGCATATTTTTACTTCCTTTTGAATAGGTGATAATGGTTGCCTTTTGTACCTATGTTGCCATCAAATTAGTTGGTCTCTAATGTTAATCTCAGCTGAAGTATGCCCAAACCTGATGCATGCTTATACTAAAAAATCTGTTAGAATTTGGTATCTACTATCATTTTGAAGAGTTGAGGTTGAATTAAAGTTCCATCAGCCAAATATATATCACGACTACAGGAATTGAGTAGAGTGGATTGGGAAAATAGATTAAAGGGTAAGACGATACATGATCAGTGGTGTACATTTAAGGAGTTATTTTACAACTTCCAAAAAATATATATTCCACTGAGAAGAATAGGGTGTAAAAGAAAAGACAGCCATCCGTGGCTATGTAAAGAAATTAAGGATAGTATTCGACTAAAAACAAGGGCATATAAGGTAGCCAAATCTAGTGGGAGGATAGAGGATTGGGAAAACTTTAAAAGACAGTAAAAAGTGACAAAATGATTGATTAAGAAATGGAAGATAGATTATGAAAGTAAATTAGCAAAAAATATAAAAACAGATAGTAAGAGTTTTTATAGTTATATAAAAAGAAAAAGGGTGGCTAAAGTAAATGTTGGTCCCTTAGAGGATGAGACCGGGAAATTAATGGTGTGAAATATGGAGATGGCAAAACACTGAATGAATATTTTATATCAGTCTTTACAGTAGAAGACACTAAGAATATCCCAACACTGGACAAACAGGGGGCTAAAGGGGGGGAGGAGCTAAACACGATCAAAATCACTAAGGAAGTGGTACTCGGTAAAATAATGGGACTCAAGGAGGATAAATCACCTGGACCTGATGGCTTACATCCTAGGGTCTTGAGGGAGGTGGCGGTCGGGATTGTGGATGCATTGGTAATAATTTTCCAAAACTCCCTGGACTCGGCAAAGGTCCCGGCCGACTGGAAAACTGCTAATGTAACACCCTTATTTAAAAAGGGCAGTAGACAGAAGGCTGGAAACTATAGACCGGTTAGCTTAACATCTGTGGTAGGTAAAATTTTGGAGTCCATTATTAAGGAGACAGTAACAGGACATCTGGATAATCATAATTTAATAGGACAAAGTCAGCATGGTTTTATGAAGGGGAAGTCATGTTTGACAAATTTGCTGGAGTTCTTTGAGGAAGTAACGTATAGGGTGGATAAAGGGGAACCAGTGGACGTAGTGTATTTAGACTTCCAAAAGGCATTTGACAAGGTGCCACACAAAAGATTATTGCTTAAGATAAAAAATCACGGGATTGGGGGTAATATTCTGGCATGGATAGAGGATTGGCTATCTAACAGAAGGCAGAGAGTTGGGATAAATGGTTCATTCTCAGACTGGCAATCAATAACTAGTGTTTTCCGCAGGGGTCAGTGCTGGGTCCCCAACTCTTTACAATCTATATTGACGATTTGGAGGAGGGGACCGAGTGTAACATATCAAAGTTTGCAGATGATACTAAGATGGGAGGGAAAGTAGTGAGTGAGGAGGACATAAAAAACCTGCAATTGGAAATAGACAGGCTAAGTAAGTGCGCAGAGATTTGGCAGATGGAATACAATACTGGAAAGTGTGAGGTTATGTACTTTGGCAGGAAAAATCGTAGAGCAAGTTATTACCTCAATGGCAAGAAACTGGAAAGTACTGAAGTACAAAGGGATCTGGGGGTCCTGGTGCACGAAACTCAAAAGGTTAGTATGCAGGTGCATCAAGTGATTAAGAAGGCCAATGGAATGTTGGCTTTCATTGCTAGGGGGATAGAATATAAAAATAGGGAGGTATTGCTTCAGTTGTACAAGGTATTGGTGAGACCGCTCCTGGAATACTGCGTACAGTTTTGGTGTCCATACTTAAGAAAGGACATACTTGCTCTCGAGTCAGTACAAAGAAGGTTCACTCGGTTAATCCCGGGGATGAGGGGATGGACATATGAGGAGAGGTTGAGTAGATTGGGACTCTACTCATTGGAGTTCAGAAGAATGAGAGGCGATCTTATTGAAACATATAAGATTGTGAAGGGGTTGGATCGGGTGGATGTGGGGAAAATGTTCCCGATGATGGGTGAAACGAGAACTAGGGGGCATAGTCTTAGAATAAGGGGCTGCTCTTTCAAAACTGAGATGAGGAGGAACTACTTCACTCAGAGGGTGGTAGGTCCATGGAATATGCTGCCCCAAAAAGCTGTAGAAGCTACATCATTACATAAATTTAAAACAGAAATAGACAGTTTCCTAGAAGTAAAGGGAATTAAGGGTTACGGGGAGCAGGCAGGAATTTGGACATGGGTCTACGTTCGGATCGGTCATGGCCCTGTGGGTAGCGGAGCGGGCCCAGGGGCCGTGTAGCCTGATCCTGCTCCTATTTCGTGTGTCTAATTCTGTTAGATTCAGGAGATGGTTCTGTGATAGTGGATTGGCGGTTAGGATCAGATCAGCCATGATCTTATTGAATGGCGGAGCAGGCTCGAGGGGCCGATTGGCCTACTACTGCTCCTATTTCTTACGTTCTTACGAAGATACTTGCACATATATGGAGGAGGGAATGTTACCGTTAGAGATACATTTCCTTGGCATACTCAACATTGCAGAAAAACTGTAAACTGGATAATCTGATGATGGTATAACAAGCAAAGACACCAGAACATGTAGCACTTACAGTTTTTGTTTTCAAGAAGTTATCAGTGCCACTGTGGAGGTGACGTGACATTGTCCATGTCCTATGAAACTACCACCTCCAGTAAAAGTATAGAAAGTCTTTGCGGAAGTGAAATACAGTATAAAGCAGAAGAGTTAGAGATGAGCACTTAAATACATAAGTGTCAAAATTCCTATATGAAGTCAGGACAAAAGGGAAACATGAACAGTTTTGACATGAGGTGGTTAAAGAAAGCAGTAAATGTCACCCCAATACGGTAGCACTTACCACGTAGAAAAAATAGGAAATGTTAGCGTTAGGGTGACATTTCGCTACAATATTTCGTTACAGAATTGGCGGGCAGGGGATGAGAATGAGAGGAGTTTGTACAAACCAGCAGCCTCCTCATCTTTTTGAAGTAAGACCATAGGAAGTGCTATCTGTTAATAAAGCTCGAGTTAAATCTTCTCAGATTAAGAACAGCATTGCCAAAGGAAAAGCAAGAGGTATACCGTATAAAATCATGTCTCAATTTCTCTAGGGATATCTTGGCGTAGGCAATCAAGATGTGCCAAGACTAGGTGGCACTTACAGGGTTTTTATGGGAAGAATCTGTGCACGCTAGCGTTGTGCTGCCTTTAGACTGCAGAGACAGCACGGCGCTACTAGGGGTATCCTGAAAGAAAGCATCCTTCCGAAAGGCGAAGTATTACTGAAAGAGAGCCTGCACTGGGAAGAAGTGTGAGTAGATTAATGTTAGCATCACCATTTAGCGATCCCACGTGGCGGGTCAGTTCCCAAGAGTTCCGGTTGCACGTCAGGAGCCAGATAGCTATCGCCCAAACATGGTAGCACTTACCACAGCCATAAATAGAAAATGCTACTGTTCAGGTGACAATTGTCTGTAATGTGAAATGGCAAGGCAGAGACAGGCACAATTCTCCTCAATGAGAAATGTTTCACAGCAATTCAGCAGCTCAATCTACTTTACTGACTAAATCTAGAGGAAAATAAAAAATGTTACAAAGCAAAAATCCCATACTTGCAAACTTAGATCTGCTGCACATTTTTGTCTGTGCTCCTCACTGCAATCTCCATTTCAGGTTGTTGGTCATTTGCTGCATGCAACGCAAGGCCTTTATATATTTTCAGCTGCCTAACTTTCAGCTTTGCAACTCGCATATTTTTACTTCCTTTTTGAATAGGTGATAATGGTTGCCTTTTGTACCTATGTTGCCATCAAATTAGTTGGTCTCTAATGTTAATCTCAGCTGAAGCATGCCCAAACCTGGTGCATGCTTATACTAAAAAATCTGTTAGAATTTGGTATCTATTGTCATTTTGAAGAGTTGAGGTTGAATTAAAGTTCCATCAGCCAAATATATATCACGACTACAGGAATTGAGTAGAGTGGATTGGGAAAATAGATTAAAGGGTAAGACGATACATGATCAGTGGTGTACATTTAAGGAGTTATTTTACAACTTCCAAAAAATAAATATTCCACTGAGAAGAATAGGGTGTAAAAGAAAAGACAGCCATCCGTGGCTATGCAAATAAATTAAGGATAGTATTCGACTAAAAACAAGGGCATATAAGGTAGCCAAATCTAGTGGGAGGATAGAGGATTGGGAAAACTTTAAAAGACAGTAAAAAATGACAAAATGATTGATTAAGAAATGGAAGATAGATTATGAAAGTAAATTAGCAAAAAATATAAAAACAGATAGTAAGAGTTTTTATAGTTATATAAAAAGAAAAAGGGTGGCTAAAGTAAATGTTGGTGCCTTAGAGGATGAGACCGGGAAATTAATGGTGGGAAATATGGAGATGGCAAAAACACTGAATGAATATTTTATATCAGTCTTTACAGTAGAAGACACTAAGAATATACCAACACTGGAAAAACAGGGGGCTAAAGGTGGGGAGGAGCTAAACACGATGAAAATCACTAAGGAAGTGGTACTCGGTAAAATAATGAGACTCAAGGCGGATAAATCACCTGGACCTGATGGCTCACATCCTAGGGTCTTGAGGGAGGTGGCGGTCGGGATTGTGGATGCATTGGTAATAATTTTCCAAAACTCCCTGGACTCGGCAAAGGTCCCGGCAGACTGGAAAACTGCTAATGTAACACCCTTATTTAAAAAGGGCAGTAGACAGAAGGCTGGAAACTATAGACCGGTTAGCTTAACATCTGTGGTAGGTAAAATTTTGGAGTCCATTATTAAGGAGACAGTAACAGGACATTTGGATAATAATAATTTAATAGGACAAAGTCAGCATGGTTTTATGAAGGGGAAGTCATGTTTGACAAATTTGCTGGAGTTCTTTGAGGAAGTAACATATAGGGTGGATAAAGGGGAACCAGTGGACGTAGTGTATTTAGACCTCCAAAAGGCATTTGACAAGGTGCCACACAAAAGATTATTGCTTAAGATAAAAAATCACGGGATTGGGGGTAATATTCTGGCATGGATAGAGGATTGGCTATCTAACAGAAGGCAGAGAGTTGGGATAAATGGTTCATTCTCAGGCTGGCAATCAGTAACTAGTGTTTTCCGCAGGGGTCAGTGCTGGGTCCCCAACTCTTTACAATCCATATTAATGATTTGGAGGAGGGGACCGAGTGTAACATATCAAAGTTTGCAGATGATACTAAGATGGGAGGGAAAGTAGTGAGTGAGGAGGACATAAAAAACCTGCAATTGGAAATAGACAGGCTAAGTAAGTGGGCAGAGATTTGGCAGATGGAATACAATACTGGAAAGTGTGAGGTTATGTACTTTGGCAGGAAAAATCGTAGAGCAAGTTATTATCTTAATGGCAAGAAACTTGAAAGTACTGAAGTACAAAGGGATCTGGGGGTCCTGGTGCACGAAACTCAAAAGGTTAGTATGCAGGTGCATCAAGTGATTAAGAAGGCCAATGGAATGTTGGCTTTCATTGCTAGGGGGATAGAATATAAAAATAGGGAGGTATTGCTTCAGTTGTACAAGGTATTGGTGAGACCGCACCTGGAATACTGCGTACAGTTTTGGTGTCCATACTTAAGAAAGGACATACTTGCTCTCGAGTCAGTACAAAGAAGGTTCACTCGGTTAATCCCGGGGATGAGGGGATGGACATATGAGGCGAGGTTGAGTAGATTGGGACTCTACTCATTGGAGTTCAGAAGAATGAGAGGCGATCTTATTGAAACATATAAGATTGTGAAGGGGTTGGATCGGGTGGATGTGGGGAAAATGTTCCCGATGATGGGTGAAACGAGAACTAGGGGGCATAGTCTTAGAATAAGGGGCTGCTCTTTCAAAACTGAGATGAGGAGGAACTACTTCACTCAGAGGGTGGTAGGTCCATGGAATATGCTGCCCCAAAAAGCTGTAGAAGCTACATCATTACATAAATTTAAAACAGAAATAGACAGTTTCCTAGAAGTAAAGGGAATTAAGGGTTACGGGGAGCAGGCAGGAATTTGGACATGAGTCTACGTTCGCATCCGTCATGGCCCTGTGGGTAGCGGAGCGGGCCCAGGGGCCGTGTAGCCTGATCCTGCTCCTATTTCGTGTGTCTAATTCTGTTAGATTCAGGAGATGGTTCTGTGATAGTGGATTGGCGGTTAGGATCAGATCAGCCATGATCTTATTGAATGGCGGAGCAGGCTCGAGGGGCCGATTGGCCTACTACTGCTCCTATTTCTTACGTTCGTACGAAGATACTTGCACATATATGGAGGAGGGAATGTTACCGTTAGAGATACATTTCCTTGGCATACTCAACATTGCAGAAAAACTGTAAACTGGATAATCTGATGATGGTATAACAAGCAAAGACACCAGAACATGTAACACTTACAGTTTTTGTTTTCAAGAAGTTATCAGTGCCACTGTGGAGGTGACGTGACATTGTCCATGTCCTATGAAACTACCACCTCCAGTAAAATTATAGAAAGTCTTTGCGGAAGTGAAATACAGTATAAAGCAGAAGAGTTAGAGATGAGCACTTAAATACATAAGTGTCAAAATTCCTATATGAAGGCAGGACGAAAGGGAAAAATGAACAGTTTTGACATGAGGTGGTTAAAGAAGGCAGTAAATGTCACCCCAATACGGTAGCACTTACCACGTAGATAAAATAGGAAGTGTTAGCGTTAGGGTGACATTTCGCTACAATATTTCGTTACAGAATTGGCGGGCAGGGGATGAGAATGAGAGAAGTTTGTACAAACCAGCAGCCTCCTCATCTTTTTGAAGTAAGACCATAGGAAGTGCTATCTGTTAATAAAGCTCGAGTTAAATCTTCTCAGATTAAGAACAGCATTGCCAAAGGAAAAGCAAGAGGTATACCGTATAAAATCATGTCTCAATTTCTCTAGGGATATCTTGGCGTAGGCAATCAAGATGTGCCAAAACTAGGTGGCACTTACAGGGTTTTTATGGGAAGAATCTGTGCACGCTAGCGTTGTGCTGCCTTTAGACTGCAGAGACAGCACGGCGCTACTAGGGGTATCCTGAAAGAAAGCATCCTTCCGAAAGGCGAAGTATTACTGAAAGAGAGCCTGCACTGGGAAGAAGTGTGAGTAGATTAATGTTAGCATCACCATTTAGCGATCCCACGTGGCGGGTCAGTTCCCAAGAGTTCCGGTTGCACGTCAGGAGCCAGATAGCTATCGCCCAAACATGGTAGCACTTACCACAGCCATAAAATAGAAAATGCTACTGTTCAGGTGACAATTGTCTGTAATGTGAAATGGCAAGGCAGAGACAGGCACAGTTCTCCTCAATGAGAAATGTTTCACAGCAATTCAGCAGCTCAATCTACTTTACTGACTAAATCTAGAGGAAAATAAAAAATGTTACAAAGCAAAAATCCCATACTTGCAAACTTAGATCTGCTGCACATTTTTGTCTGTGCTCCTCACTGCAATCTCCATTTCAGGTTGTTGGTCATTTGCTGCATGCAACGCAAGGCCTTTATATATTTTCAGCTGCCTAACTTTCAGCTTTGCAACTCGGATATTTTTACTTCCTTTTGAATAGGTGATAATGGTTGCCTTTTGTACCTATGTTGCCATCAAATTAGTTGGTCTCTAATGTTAATCTCAGCTGAAGCATGCCCAAACCTGATGCATGCTTATACTAAAAAATCTGTTAGAATTTGGTATCTACTATCATTTTGAAGAGTTGAGGTTGAATTAAAGTTCCATCAGCCAAATATATATCACGACTACAGGAATTGAGTAGAGTGGATTGGGAAAATAGATTAAAGGGTAAGACGATACATGATCAGTGGTGTACATTTAAGGAGTTATTTTACAACTTCCAAAAAATATATATTCCACTGAGAAGAATAGGGTGTAAAAGAAAAGACAGCCATCCGTGGCTATGTAAAGAAATTAAGGATAGTATTCGACTAAAAACAAGGGCATATAAGGTAGCCAAACCTAGTGGGAGGATAGAGGATTGGGAAAACTTTAAAAGACAGTAAAAAGTGACAAAATGATTGATTAAGAAATGGAAGATAGATTATGAAAGTAAATTAGCAAAAAATATAAAAACAGATAGTAAGAGTTTTTATAGTTATATAAAAAGAAAAAGGGTGGCTAAAGTAAATGTTGGTCCCTTAGAGGATGAGACCGGGAAATTAATGGTGGGAAATATGGAGATGGCAAAAACACTGAATGAATATTTTATATCAGTCTTTACAGTAGAAGACACTAAGAATATCCCAACACTGGACAAACAGGGGGCTAAAGGGGGGGAGGAGCTAAACACGATCAAAATCACTAAGGAAGTGGTACTCGGTAAAATAATGGGACTCAAGGCGGATAAATCACCTGGACCTGATGACTTACATCCTAGGGTCTTGAGGGAAGTGGCGGTCGGGATTGTGGATGCATTGGTAATAATTTTCCAAAACTCCCTGGACTCGGCAAAGGTCCCGGCAGACTGGAAAACTGCTAATGTAACACCCTTATTTAAAAAGGGCAGTAGACAGAAGGCTGGAAACTATAGACCGGTTAGCCTAACATCTGTGGTAGGTAAAATTTTGGAGTCCATTATTAAGGAGACAGTAACAGGACATTTGGATAATCATAATTTAATAGGACAAAGTCAGCATGGTTTTATGAAGGGGAAGTCATGTTTGACAAATTTGCTGGAGTTCTTTGAGGAAGTAACATATAGGGTGGATAAAGGGGAACCAGTGGACGTAGTGTATTTAGACTTCCAAAAGGCATTTGACAAGGTGCCACACAAAAGATTATTGCTTAAGATAAAAAATCATGGGATTGGGGGTAATATTCTGGCATGGATAGAGGATTGGCTATCTAACAGAAGGCAGAGAGTTGGGATAAATGGTTCATTCTCAGACTGGCAATCAGTAACTAGTGTTTTCCGCAGGGGTCAGTGCTGGGTCCCCAACTCTTTACAAACTATATTAACGATTTGGAGGAGGGGACCGAGTGTAACATATCAAAGTTTGCAGATGATACTAAGATGGGAGCGAAAGTAGTGAGTGAGGAGGACATAAAAAACCTGCAATTGGAAATAGACAGGCTAAGTAAGTGGGCAGAGATTTGGCAGATGGAATACAATACTGGAAAGTGTGAGGTTATGCACTTTGGCAGGAAAAATCGTAGAGCAAGTTATTATCTTAATGGCAAGAAACTGGAAAGTACTGAAGTACAAAGGGATCTGGGGGTCCTGGTGCACGAAACTCAAAAGGTTAGTATGCAGGTGCATCAAGTGATTAAGAAGGCCAATGGAATGTTGGCTTTCATTGCTAGGGGGATAGAATATAAAAATAGGGAGGTATTGCTTCAGTTGTACAAGGTATTGGTGAGACCGCACCTGGAATACTGCATGTGGTTTTGGTGTCCATACTTAAGAAAGGACATACTTGCTCTCGAGTCAGTACAAAGAAGGTTCACTCGGTTAATCCCGCGGATGAGGGGATGGACATATGAGGAGACGTTGAGTAGATTGGGACTCTACTCATTGGAGTTCAGATGAATGAGAGGCGATCTTATTGAAACATATAAGATTGTGAAGGGGTTGGATCGGGTGGATGTGGGGAAAATGTTCCCGATGACGGGTGAAACGAGAACTAGGGGGCATAGTCTTAGAATAAGGGGCTGCTCTTTCAAAACTGAGATGAGGAGGAACTACTTCACTCAGAGGGTGGTAGGTCCATGGAATATGCTGCCCCAAAAAGCTGTAGAAGCTACATCATTACATAAATTTAAAACAGAAATAGACAGTTTCCTAGAAGTAAGGGAATTAAGGGTTACGGGGAGCAGGCAGGAATTTGGACATGAGTCTAGGTTCGGATCGGTCATGGCCCTCTGGGTAGCGGAGCGGGCCCAGGGGCCGTGTAGCCTGATCCTGCTCCTATTTCGTGTGTCTAATTCTGTTAGATTCAGGAGATGGTTCTGTGATAGTGGATTGGCGGTTAGGATCAGATCAGCCATGATCTTATTGAATGGCGGAGCAGGCTCGAGGGGCCGATTGGCCTACTACTGCTCCTATTTCTTACGTTCTTACGAAGATACTTGCACATATATGGGGGAGGGAATGTTACCGTTAGAGATACATTTCCTTGGCATACTCAACATTGCAGAAAAGCTGTAAACTGGATAATCTGATGATGCTATAACAAGCAAAGACACCAGAACATGTAGCACTTACAGTTTTTGTTTTCAAGAAGTTATCAGTGCCACTGTGGAGGTGACGTGACATTGTCCATGTCCTATGAAACTACCACCTCCAGTAAAATTATAGAAAGTCTTTGCGGAAGTGAAATACAGTATAAAGCAGAATAGTTAGAGATGAGCACTTAAATACATAAGTGTCAAAATTCCTATATGAAGGCAGGACGAAAGGGAAACATGAACAGTTTTGACATGAGGTGGTTAAAGAAGGCAGTAAATGTCACCCCAATACAGTAGCACTTACCACGTAGAAAAAATAGGAAATGTTAGCGTTAGGGTGACATTTCGCTACAATATTTCGTTACAGAATTGGCGGGCAGGGGATGAGAATGAGAGAAGTTTGTACAAACCAGCAGCCTCCTCATCCTTTTGAAGTAAGACCATAGGAAGTTCTATCTGTTAATAAAGCTCGAGTTAAATCTTCGCAGATTAAGAACAGCATTGCCAAAGGAAAAGCAAGAGGTATACCGTATAAAATCATGTCTCAATTTCTCTAGGGATATCTTGGCGTAGGCAATCAAGATGTGCCAAGACTTGGTAGCACTTACAGGGTTTTTTGGGAAGAATCTATGCACGCTAGCGTTGTGCTGCCTTTAGACTGCAGAGACAGCACGGCACTACTAGGGGTATCCTGAAAGAAAGCATCCTTCCGAAAGGCGAAGTATTACTGAAAGAGAGCCTGCACTGGGAAGAAGTGTGAGTAGATTAATGTTAGCATCACCATTTAGCGATCCCACGTGGCGGGTCAGTTCCCAAGAGTTCCGGTTGCACGTGAGGAGCCAGAAATCTATCGGCCAAACATGGTAGCACTTACTGTAATGATATCAGCAAATAGTGATGGTATTTGCCTGTTTGATTATTATGCCTTACCAGCATATTTGCCTGTTTGATTATTTATGCCTTACCAGCAGAGGGCATGTGAGACAAGCAGTTTAGTGTTAGTTTCGTTTTAGATGGATCTCTAAGATGGTGTCTCCTGTAATGCTGTTAACTGAGTTGAACAGACTTTAGATTAAAAGACATTGGGCTAGATTTTCAGTATAGACAGTTTTGGGGCGCTAACCTTAGCGCCCGCCCGAAGTTAGCGCCCGCCCCAAAGTAGCGCCCTGTTGCCGGAAATTCAGTGGCTTCGCCCTAAGAGATTGGTGGAGCGCTAAAAGAGGCGTTCCACTCCTATCTTTAGGCGCTAAGCCGGCGGTCCAGAGGGATAGCGCCCAGGCGGGGCGCAGCGCGGGTGCGGTCATTTTTGGACTGACAGCAGACCCCGTGGCGCCGACCAGCTATTAAAGGGGGAAGGGACGAATTGGTCTGCTGCCACGCCCTGCACACTGCAGCCTTGCAAAGAGGCCTCAACACTGCTGCTCAGCCCCAGGGAGTCATGGCAACGCCAGAGAAGGCCCGTCAGCGTGCCCTGCGCTTCTCAGAGGGTGATCTGGACATAATGGTCACAGCTCTGGAGGTGAGGCGCAAGATCTTGTTCCCAGAGAGTGGGAGGAATCCAACCCACCACGACTACACCAAAGCCTGGAAGCAGATCGCCCAGAGGGTGACGTTCACCGGCGATGCCCCCAGGACCCACAAACAATGTCGTAAAAAATACAACGATCTGACCAGGATTGTGAAGGTGAGTAGCCTTTCCAGTCTCCTCCTCATTCTTGCATGTACACCTGACATGATGGGCAAAGGGAGCTGAAAGTCCTATTGGCCAGCCCTCAGCCAGCAGCATTGGGACAATCATGAGCATCACATGGCCATTCGGCACTCTACACTTTGTCCAAGCTATTCCACCATGGGAGGCAGAGCACACTACATCAGGGCTTCACTCTGTCCACGCTATTCCACCATGGGAGGCAGTGCACACTACATCAGGGCTTCACTCTGTCCACGCTATTCCACCATGGGAGGCAGTGCACACTACATCAGGGCTTCACTCTGTCCATGCTATTCCACCATGGGAGGCAGTGCACACTACATCAGGGCTTCACTCTGTCCACGCTATTCCACCATGGGAGGCAGTGCACACTACATCAGGGCTTCACTCTGTCCACGCTATTCCACCATGGGAGGCAGTGCACACTACATCAGGGCTTCACTCTGTCCACGCTATTCCACCATGGGAGGCAGTGCACACTACATCAGGGCTTCACTCTGTCCACGCTATTCCACCATGGGAGGCAGTGCACACTACATCAGGGCTTCACTGCGCACTTACAGCCCGTCCTTTCTCTTGCAGGCTAAAGTAGCGTTTAATCGCCAGGCGCGTGCCAGGGGTGGCCGCGCCAAGCTGCAGAAGCTCACTCGGCTGGAGGAGCGCGTGTGTGTACTCATGGGAGCCCGTGTGATTGTCCCCACAGCGTGCGGAGTATCCGACCCTCCACTGCCCGGCAATGGTAAGGACCTCGCCTTTTGGCCCTCTCGCGTCACACTGGCCCATCCGAGCTACCTCCTTTGCCACTGTCCCACCAATGCGCTGAATGCCACCAGTCCTAACTCCCTCGCTGACGCCGTCTCCTCACTCTGAAGCTACTCTTGTGCATTCCTGCTTTCAGCTGGTGACGACCAGGACCCTGAAGCTGCCAGTGACAGCACCTCCGACCAGGAGGAGGAGGAGGAGCAAGCTGGACCTTCGGGGGAACAGTCACGTCCCGCAGGAGAGGAGGAAATGCTTGACACCTCCTCACTGGACGAGTGCCTGGAGGAACTGTCGCAGGGCAATGCAGCTTCTGGGACCAGTGGCGTCCAGCCACCCAGGAGCCGTGCGCGTGGCCCGCGGCCTTCCCCCCAAAGGGGGCAAGGATCAGAGGGGAGTGCTGCTGATCGGCACACTCGCCGCCACCAACGTGGCAAGGGTCCCCTAGTTCGGCCCCCTCCTCCCCAGCGGGAGAGTCGCGACTCCAGTCCAGACACCTTCACCTCGGAGGAGGTGCGGAAGCTGGATAAGATGGCCGAGGATTTGGACCGGCGCCACACGGAGCTCATGAGCGTGGTGGGGCGCATGCCTGAGGCCATCGAGTCGCTGGCGACCAGTGTGCGCGAGTTCGGGGCAGCAACTGCCGCGAGTGGCGGCATGCTGACCGATGCCGTCAAGACCCTGGCGGATGTGATGCGGGCGCACACCAGGACAACAGGGGCACTCACTGCTGCCACACGCGCTGTCTCAGGCAGGCATCGCCAGGGCAGCCGCCGCGCTGGACCATCCCAGCAAGCCGCCCCTCGGCTGATTGTTGCGGATCCTGCAGTGCGGGCCCGGCCGAGTGCCACTGCGCCACAGCACCAGCCAGCGCATCCCAGACGCCAGCTGGCCCACATTGCGCCATCCGTCGCCGCCATTCCCCCACTGGGGCGTCAAGGGCAAGCGGCTGCAGCTGATGGTGGCCAGGCTCAGGTGCGCCACTCAGCAGACGGCCCCTCGAGGCCCAAACGCCGTGTAGGCCGCCCCCCAGCGGCGTCTGGCGGAAGGGCATCTGAGCCTCAGGCGCCTTCCCCCAGCCTCGCAGCAGCCACTGGGCAGAGCTTGCGAAGGAGCAGCAGGCCGGGCAGGGGAGGCAAAAGGCTGGGCAAGGTCTCGCCCTCGCGGGCCACTCAGTAGAGGGTGTGGGCAGCTTTCCTTTTATATGGCGGTGGCCATCTTTATTTTGCCCATGGTTGTGTTGTTGGAGGGCTTATTTTTTGCGTTAGGCCGACGTTGAGGCCCGGTTTGAAGAAAGTTGGAGTGACTCCTCCCCAGTTTGTGGGAGTGAGTCGTTTGTTGGGCTTTTTGTGGGGCCCGTTTATTGTTTTTGGGGATTCATGTGGGAAGGGCTTTTCATTTTTGTGTAATAAATAATTATCTTTATTCATGCAGTCTCCATGGTTGTTCTTCTTAGTGTTTGTTGGCTTCGCCGGCTGAGGGCTTGCGGAGCAGCTGCATTCATCTTCCCTCATGGCCCCTGGCCATTCCCTGACAGGGGGCTTAGAAGTACCGTGTAATAAGGTGGCGTCGTGCGGCCCTTGGCCCTGGTCGCTCCCTCCTGGGAACGTACTCCTGCTCCTCCTCCTCCTCCTCCTCATGCTCCTCCTGCTCCTCCTCCTGAGGTGCTGGTCCAACGTCAGGTGGCAGTGCCTGAGTCCTGCGGATAGCCAGGTTGTGTAGCATGCAGCAAACCACCACAAATTGGGAGACCCGGTCCGGCGAATACTGGAGAGCTCCTCCGGAGCGATCAAGGCAGCGGAACCGCTGCTTGAGGACCCCAATAGTTAGCTCGATGATGTTGCGGGTGGTTTGATGGCTCTCGTTGTAGGCCTCTTCAGCAGCGGTCCTGGGCGTGCGGAGCGGGGTCATGAGCCAGGTGCACAAAGGATAGCCTTTGTCCCCGAGTAGCCATCCTCTTGGGGGAGGCTGTGCCTGGAACATGTCATGCACAGTACTCTGCCGCAGGATAAAGGCATCGTGGCTGCTGCCTGGGAAGCTGGCATTGACTGCCATGATGCACTGCTTGTGGTCACAGACCAGCTGCACATTCAGAGAATGGTAGCCCTTCCTGTTGCGATACTGCTCGCCATGCTCCAGAGGGGCCCGCAAAGCCACATGCGTACAGTCAATGGCGTCCTGCACCAAGGGGAATTCCCCGAGTCTGGAAAATGCCAATGCGCGCTGATGCTGGCTCTCCAGGGCCATGGGGAAGGAAATGAATTGGCTTCTCCTTCTGAACAGTGCTTCGGTCACCTGGCGGATGCAGCGATGCGCGCCGTACTGGGAGATGTTTGCTATGTCCCCAGCAGCGTATTGGAAGGAGCCGGTGGCATAGAAGTTCAATGCCACCGTCACCTTCACTTCCACCGACAGAGACGTCCTGCACCTGAGCTTTGGCCGCAGATCTCGGCGAAGCAGGCGGCAGATCTCTGCAATCACCTCCTTTCGGAATCGGAGCCTTTTAACACATAGCGCAGCACTCATGTTTAGGTAGGAGCGCTGCTGGCGGTATAGCCTGACTGGGTAAGGCCCACGTGGCCGACGCCTGTAGCCCCCTCTGCCTCTAGCCAGGGCTGCCCCTCTCACAATGCGTCTGCGAGCCCTACGGACATGGAGCTGCAGCTCCGCGTTGGCACCCCATGCAACCCCCATCAAATCCTGGCAAACACACTAATTTCCAAAAGGCCACTTGCAGCGCTCTGGCCTGAGTCCAAAAATACCTGGCTCTTGCTGCTTGAAACCAGTTAGCTATCCTCCTTGTTGTGTCTCCAGAAATGCGTTGCGCAAGAGTGTTTTCTGAAAAAAGGCTGGCCTTTATACTGGAGAGCACATCCCCTTTAATTTGCGCTCCCCGGGGCCCGCGCTGGTTGTGTTGCGTTCCTTTTTCCAAATGCTCCGGCCGCCAGCCGCAAAATGGGGCGGTCCGACTGAAGTTTGGAATCGGGGCGCACAAAGGGCGTTGCACGAGGATGTGATGTCATTTTCTGCGCGCGCATCCGGGCGGGCGCTAAACTTTGCGCCGGCGCTAACAGGCAACTTAATTTGGGGCGGGGCGCAAACTGCGCTGCGCCCGGGCGCTACACGCATAGCGCCCAAAAATCACTTCTCTTAAGGCGCTAACTGCTGGCGCAAGCGACTGAAAATCTAGCCCATTCTCTTTCATGAATGTGTCGTCATTGAACCCACATAGAAATCAATACACTTACCACAGCCATAAAATAGAAAATGCTACTGTTCAGGTGACAATTGTCTGTAATGTGAAATGGCAAGGCAGAGACAGGCAGAGATCTCCTCAATGAGAAATGTTTCACAGCAATTCAGCAGCTCAATCTACTTTAATGACTAAATCTAGAGGAAAATAAAAAAAGTTACAAAGCAAAGATCCCATACTTGCAAACTTAGATCTGCTGCACATTTTTGTCTGTGCTCCTCACTGCAATCTCCATTTCAGGTTGTTGGTCATTTGCTGCATGCAACGCAAGGCCTTTATATTTTTTCAGCTCCCTACCTTTCAGCTTTGCAACTCGCATATTTTTACTTCCTTTATGAATAGGTGATAATGGTTGCCTTTTGTACCTCTGTTGCCATCAAAGTAGTTGGTCTCTAATGTTAATCTCAGCTGAAGCATGCCCAAACCTGATGCATGCTTATGCTAAAAAATCTGTTAGAATTTGGTATCTACTATAATTTTGAAGAGTTGAGGTTGAATTAAAGTTCCATCAGCCGGATATATATCATGACTACAGGAAGATACTTGCACATATATGGAGGAGGCAATGTTACCGTTAGAGATACATTTCCTTGGCATACTCAACATTGCAGAAAACCTGTAAACTGGACAATCCGATGATGGGCTAACAAGCAAAGACACCACAATAGGTACCACTTACAGTTCTTGTTTTCAAGAAGCTATCAGTGCCACTGTGGAGGTGACGTGACATTGTCCATGTCCTATGAAACTACCACCTCCAGTAAAATTATAGAAAGTCTTTGCGGAAGTGAAATACAGTATAAAGCAGAAGGGTTAGAGATGAGCACTTAAATACATAAGTGTCAAAATTCCTATATGAAGGCAGGACGAAAGGGAAACATGAACAGTTTTGACATGAGGTGGTTAAAGAAGGCAGTAAATGTCACCCCAATACGGTAGCACTTACCACGTAGAACAAATAGGAAATGTTAGCGTTAGGGTGACATTTAGCTACAATATTTTGTTACAGAGTTGGCGGGCAGGGGATGAGAATGAGAGAAGTTTATACAAACCAGCAGCCTCCTCATTTTTTTTGAAGTAAGACCATAGGAAGTGCTATCTGTTAATAAAGCTCGAGTTAAATCTTCTCAGATTAAGAACAGCATTGCCAGAGGAAAAGCAAGAGGTATACTGTATAAAATCATGTCTCAATTTCTCTAGGGATATCTTGGCGTAGGCAATCAAGATGTGCCAAGACTAGGTAGCACTTACAGGGTTTTGATGGGAAGAATCTGTGCACGCTAGCGTTGTGCTGCCTTTAGACTGCAGAGACAGCACGGCGCTACTAGGGGTATCCTGAAAGAAAGCATCCTTCAGAAAGGTGAAGTATTACTGAAAGAGAGCCTGCACTGGGAAGAAGTGTGAGAAGATTACTGTTAGTATCATCATTTAGCGATCCCACGTGGCTGGTCAGTTCTCAAGAGATCCGGTTGCACGTGAGGAGCCAGATATCCATCGCGCAAACATGGTAGCACTTACCACAGCCATAAAATAGAACATGTTACTATTCAGGTGACAATTGTCTGTAATGTGAAATGGCAAGGCAGAGACAGGCACAGATCTCCTCAATGAGAAATGTTTCACAGCAATTCAGCAGCTCAATCTACATTACTGACTAAATCTAGAGGAAAATAAATAAACTTACAAAGCAAAGGTGCCATACTTGCAAACTTAAATCTGCTGCACATTTTTGTCTGTGCTCCTCACTGCAATCTCCATTTCAGGTTGTTGGTCATTTGCTGCATGCAACGCAAGGCCTTTATATTTTTTCAGCTCCCTACCTTTCAGCTTTGCAACTCGCATATTTTTACTTCCTTTTTGAATAGGTGATAATGGTTGCCTTTTGTACCTATGTTGCCATCAAATTAGTTGGTCTGTAATGTTAATCTCAGCTGATGCAGCACAAACCTGATGCATGGTTATGCTGAAAAATCTGTTAGAATTTGTTATCTACTATAATTTTGAAGAGTTGAGGTTGAATTAAAGTTCCATCAGCCAGATATATGTCACGACTACAGGAAGATACTTGCAGGTATATGGAGGAGGGAATGTTATCGTTAGAGGTACATTTCCTTGGTATACTCAACATTGCAGAAAAACTGTAAACTGGACAATCTGATGATGGTATAACAAGCAAAGACACCACAACATGTAGCAATTACAGTTTTTGTTTTCAAGAAGCTATCAGTACCACTGTGGAGGTGACTTGACATTGTCCATGTCCTATGAAAATACCAGCTCCAGTAAAAGTATAGAAAGTCTTTGCGGAAGTGAAATGCAGTACAAAGCAGAACAGTTAGAGATGAGCACTTAAAGACATAAGAGACAAAGGCCTAGAAATTCAGTTGCGTGCGCCAGCCGTTAGCGCCTTCGGAGGAGTAGATCTCGAGCGCTAGGCACTTAGCGGCCGGGCGCAGGACGATCTGCGCCTACGCCCAACTTCAGTAGCCATTTAGCGCCGGCGCAAAGTGTTTGCGTGCGCTCAGCTGCACGCGCAGACTATGACGTCATTTCCTCGTGCAACGCCCTTTGTGCGCCCCAATCCGGAACTTCAGTCGCGCCCGCCCAATGTGGGCGTGGCGCTCCTAAGAACTGTGAACTGGAACGCAGCAGAGGCCATGCGGGCCTCGGGGAGCACTAATTAAAGGGCACTTACCCTGAACTATAAAGGCCAGCCATTTTGCAGCAATCACTCTTGTGCAACGGATTTCTGGACAGAGACCAAGGAAGAGAGGTTACTGCTTTGGCCTAACATAGGAGAGGTATTTTTGGCTTCAGGCCAGAGCTTGGCAATTCGCCTTCATTGTGAGGTCATTGTTTGCCAGTATATTATGGGGGCTGCATGGGGTGCCAACTCTCAGTTTCAGCATTATGTGCGAAGGGCTCGCAGACGCTGTGTGAGAGGGGCAGCCCTGGCTAGATGCAGAGGGGGCAACAGGCGTCTGCTACCTAGGCCTTACCCACTCAGGAAATACCGACAGCAGGTGTCCTATCTCACCATGCCTGCCGTGCAGTGTGTTAGGAGGCTGCGCTTCAGAAGGGAGGTGGTTGCAGAGATCTGCCATCTGCTTCACAGAGATCTGCGTCCACAGCTGAGGTGCAGGATGTCTCTGTCGGTGGAAGTGAAGGTCATGGTGGCTCTGAACTTCTATGCAAGCGGCTCCTTCCAAGCCGCTGTTGGGGACATTGCTAACATATCCCAGTTCGCCGTGCATTGCTGCATCCGCCAGGTGACCAATGCCCTTTTCAGAAGGAGACACCAATTCATCTCCTTCCCCATGACCCTGGAGAAGCAGCAGCAGCGTGCAGTGGGATTTGCGAGAACAGCGGGCTTCCCCATGGTGCAGGGCGCCATTGATTGCACGCATGTGGCTTTGCGGGCACCTATCCACAATGCCGAGGATTACTGCAACCGGAAGGGCTACCATTCCCTCAATGTACAGCTGGTGTGTGACCACAGGCAGCGCATCCTAGCTGTCAATGCCTGCTTTCCAGGCAGTAGTCACGATGCATTTATCCTGCGACAGACTACTGTGGCTGACATGTTCCAGGCACAGCCTCCCCCAAGAGGATGGCTTATCGGGGACAAAGGCTATCCTTTGTGTACCTGGCTCATGACCCCGCTCCGCGCGGCCAGGACCCCTGCTGAGGAGGCATACAACGAAAGCCATCAAGCCACTAGGAACATCATAGAACAAACGATTGGTGTCCTCAAGCAATGGTTCCGCTGCCTGGATCGTTCCGGAGGATCTCTGCAGTATTCACCGGAGAGAGTCTCCCAGGTCGTGGTCGTCTGCTGCATGCTGCACAACCTGGCTATCCGCAGGACTCAGGCACTGCCACCTCACGCTGGAGCACCACCTCAGGAGGAGGAGCAGGAGGAGCATGAGGAGGAGGAGGAGGAGGAGGAGGAGTACCAGCCCAGGAGGGAGGCACAAGGTCCAAGGGCCGCCCATCGGCGGCTTATTGAACGTCACTTCTAGGCCCCCTGTCAGGGAATGGCTTGTGGCAATGAAGGGACCTGAATGCAGCCGCTCCGCAAGCCCTCAGCCGGTTAAGGCAACAACCACTTCAAACATCAAACATGGACAAGCTGAATAAATAAAATGCTTTATTGAACAAACTCAGGGCCCTTCCCACATGAAACCCAAAAACAGACAACACACCCAAAAAACTGTCAGACACATGACTCACTCCCACAACCTGGGGAGGAAGAAAAAAACATTTCCACAACAATGGCCTTCATCCTCGGCCTTACAAAAACCAGCATCCCCATAAACAAAACAACCATCCCCATATAAAAACACATTTGCCCACACCCTCTACTTTGTGGCCCGCGAGGGCGATTCCTTGACCAGCCTTTTCCGGCCCCTGGCCGCCCTGCTGCTCCTCCTCAAAGTGTGCCCAGTGGCTGCTGCAAGGCTGGGGGAAGGCTCCTGAGGGGCACATGGCGTGATGGGAGATGCCCTTGGGGGTCTGCCTAGACGAGCTCTGGCCCTCGAGGGGCCGGCTGGTGACTGCTGCAGCTGTGGCTGGGCAGCAGCAGGCTCTCCAGCAGCTCGTCGCAGCTCCACTGGGGGAGTGGCAGTGGCGGCTGCAGGAATGGGGGCAAGCTGGCTGATGGCAGGTGCTCGCTGCTCGCCTGAGACACTGGCACTCGCCCGGGCCATCACTGCAGCATGCGCAGCAATCTGCTGAAGGACAGACCGCTGTGCTGCTGCAGCGCAGCGGGTGCCCTGGCGATGCCTGGCTGACACAGCGAGTGTGGCAGCAGTGAGTGCCCGTACTGCCCTGGTCTGTGCCCGCATCAGGCCAGCCAGTGACTGCATGGCACCACTGATCACCTGTCGACTCGCGGACTGCTCTGCCCCGAAATCAGACCGACTCGCGGACTGCTCTGCCCCGAATTCTGCCCGACTCGCGGACTGCTCTGCCCCGAATTCGGCCCGACTCGCGGCCTGTGCTGCTTCGAATTGTTCGAAACTCCTGGCCTGTGAGGCGCCGAAATCGGCCACACTATGAGCCAGGGACTCGATGGCCTCAGGCAACCGTGCCACAACCCCCATGAACTCGGTGTGCCGGCGATCCGAGTCCACGGACATTTGATCGAGGAGGCGCACCTCCTTGGCGAGGACCGTCTCCGGACTGGAGGCTGGACTCTCCCTCTGGGGAGAAGGCCGCCGAGCTGGCCAACCCTTCCCGCGTTGCTGGATGCCACTGGGCCCAGCAACTACACTCCCCTGCGACCCTTCCCCCCTCTGGGAAGAAGGCCGCCGAGCTGGCCGACCCTTCCCGCATTGCTGCACGTCACTGGGCACAGGAGCTACACTCCCCTGCAACACTTCCCCCTGGCTGTTCTCCAGGGAAGACGTGTCCCCTCCATTGGCATCCCCTGGCGCGGCTGAGGGTTCCCCTGATGGGCCGCCTTGCTCTTCCTCTTCCTCCTCCTCCTCCTCCTCTTCCGAGGGGCTGTCACTGGCAGCTTCAGGGACCTCCTCCTCACCATCTGAAAGCAGGAAGGCACAAGAGTAGCTTTAGAGTGAGGAGAGGGCATCAGCGAGGGAGGCATGAGTGGTGGCATTCAGCGCATTGGTCGGACAGTGGCAAAGGATGTAGATCTGAAGCGCAAGTGGGACGAGAGAGGTCGAAAAGGTGATGTCCTTACCATTGGTGCCCAGAACAGGGTCGGCATCTCCAGATGCAATGGGGCCAATCACCCGGGCACCCATGAGGCTACCCACGCGCTCTTCAAGGTCACTGAGCTGCTGGATCTGGGGACCGCCTCCCCCAGTCACAGTCCGGCTCTTCTGATTGTGTGCCAGCTTGGCCTGCAAGAGAAAGGACGGCCTCTAAGTACAGTGTGGTGCCCAGATCTTGTGTGCACTGCCTCCCATGGTCGAATAGCTTGGCCAGTGTGGTGCCGTGATCTTGTGTGCACTGCCTCCCATGGTCGAATAGCTTGGCCAGTGTGGTGCCGTGATCTTGTGTGCACTGCCTCCCATGGTCGAATAGCTTGGCCAGCGTGGTGCCGTGATCTTGTGTGCACTGCCTCCCATGGTCGAATAGCTTGGCCAGTGTGGTGCCGTGATCTTGAGTGCACTGCCTCCCATGGTGGAATAGCTTGGCCAGTGTGGTGCCGTGATCTTGTGTGCACTGCCTCCCATGGTGGAATAGCTTGGCCAGTGTGGTGCCCTGATCTTGTGTGCACTGCCTCCCATGGTCGAATAGCTTGGCCAGTGTGTAAAGTGCAGAATGTGCAATTGATGTTCATGCCAGTCCCATAGCTGCTGGATGCAGGCTGGCCATTAGGGCTTTTAGGTCCCTTTGCCCATAATGTGAGGTGCACATGCAAGGATGAGGAGGACACTGGAAAGGGCATTCACCCTGACAATCCTTGTGAGGTCATTGAATTTTTTCCGGCATTGGACACCAGTCCTGGGGACCTCACTGTTGGATGTGACCCTGTGGGCGACCTCCCTCCAGGCTTTCCTGTAGATGCTGGTGGTAGGCTTCTTGCCACTGTCTGGGAACAAGAGTTTGCATCTCCTCTCCAAAGCCCTAACCAGCACCCTCAAATCATGGCCAGTGAAGCGCTGCGCTCGTTCACGGGCCTTCTGCATCTTTCCCGGCGCTATTTCTGTTCAGCAGCAGTGTTTAGGCCTAGCTGGAGGGCTGCAGTGTCCAGGGCGTGGCAGCAGACGAACTCGACCCCTCCCCCTTTAAGAGCTGGCCGGCGCCAGGGTGTCTGCTGTCAATCAAGAAATGACCGCACCTGCGCTGCGCCCGGCCTCGGCGGTTTAGCTCAGCACCGCCGGCTTTGCGCCTAAAGGTAGTTGTGTAACGCCAGTTTTAGCGCTCGAGCAAACTCTTAGTGCGAAGCTACTGAATATCGGCGAAGTGGCCTCGACTTTGCGCCGGGCGCAAACTTTACCGGCCGCCTGACTTTTCCGCCCCAAAAGTGGCTATACTGAATTTCTAGGCCAAAATTTCTATATGCCGGCAGGACGAAAGGGAAACATGAACAGTTTTGACATGAGGTGGTTAAAGTAGGCAGTAAATTTCACCCCAATACGGTAGCACTTACCACGTAGAAAAAATAGGAAATGTTAGCGTTAGGGTGACATTTCGCTACAATATTTTGTTACAGAGTTGGCGGGCAGGGGATGAGAATGAGAGAAGTTTGTACAAACCAGCAGCCTCCTCATCTTTTTGAAGTAAGACCATAGGAAGTGCTATCTGTTAATAAAGCTCGAGTCAAATCTTCTCAGATTAAGAACAGCATTGGCAAAGGAAAAGCAAGAGGTATACCCTATAAAATCATGTCTCAATTTCTCAACGGATATCTTGGTGAAGGCAATCAAGATTGGCCAAGATAAGGTAACACTTACAGGGTATTGATGGGAAGAATCTGTGCACGCTAGCGTTGTGCTGTTTTTAGACTGCAGAGGAAGCACGGCGCTACCAGGAGTATCCTGAAAGAAAACATCCTTCCGAAAGGTGAAGTATTACTGAAAGAGAGCCTGCACTGGGAAGAAGTGTGAGTAGATTAATGTTAGCATCACCATTTAGCGATCCCACGTGGCGGGTCAGTTCCCAAGAGTTCCGGTTGCACGTGAGGAGCCAGATATCCATCGCCCAAACATGGTAGCACTTACCACAGCCATAAAATAGAAAATGCTACTGTTCAGGTGACAATTGTCTGTAATGTGAAATGGCAAGGCAGAGACAGGCACAGTTCTCCTCAATGAGAAATGTTTCACAGCAATTCAGCAGCTCAATCTACTTTAATGACTAAATCTAGAGGAAAATAAAAAAAGTTACAAAGCAAAGATCCCATACTTGCAAACTTAGATCTGCTGCACATTTTTGTCTGTGCTCCTCACTGCAATCTCCATTTCAGGTTGTTGGTCATTTGCTGCATGCAACGCAAGGCCTTTATATTTTTTCAGCTCCCGACCTTTCAGCTTTGCAACTCGCATATTTTTACTTCCTTTCTGAATAGGTGATAATGGTTGCCTTTTGTACCTATGTTGCCATCAAATTAATTGGTCTCTAATGTTAATCTCAGCTGATGCAGCACAAACCTGATGCATGCTTATACTAAAAAATCTGTTAGAATTTGGTATCTACTATCATTTTGAAGAGTTGAGGTTGAATTAAAGTTCCATCAGCCAAATATATATCACGACTACAGGAATTGAGTAGAGTGGATTGGGAAAATACATTAAAGGGCAAGACGATACATGATCAGTGGTGTACATTTAAGGAGTTATTTTACAACTTCCAAAAAATATATATTCCACTGAGAAGAATAGGGTGTAAAAGAAAAGACAGCCATCCGTGGCTATGTAAAGAAATTAAGGATAGTATTCGACTAAAAACAAGGGCATATAAGGTAGCCAAATCCAGTGGGAGGATAGAGGATTGGGAAAACTTTAAAAGACAGTAAAAAGTGACAAAATGATTGATTAAGAAATGGAAGATAGATTATGAATTAGCAAAAAATATAAAAACAGATAGTAAGAGTTTTTATAGTTATATAAAAGAAAAAGGGTGGCTAAAGTAAATGTTGGTGCCTGAGAGGATGAGACCGGGAAATTAATGGTGGGAAATATGGAGATGGCAAATACACTGAATGAATATTTTATATCAGTCTTTACAGTAGAAGACACTAAGAATATCCCAACACTGGACAAACAGGGGGCTAAAGGGGGGGAGGAGGTAAACACAATCAAAATCACTAAGGAAGTGGTACTCGGTAAAATAATGGGACTCAAGGCGGATAAATCACCTGGACCTGATGACTTACATCCTAGGGTCTTGAGGGAAGTGGCGGTCGGGATTGTGGATGCATTGGTAATAATTTTCCAAAACTCCCTGGACTCGGCAAAGGTCCCGGCCGACTGGAAAACTGCTAATGTAACACCCTTATTTAAAAAGGGCAGTAGACAGAAGGCTGGAAACTATAGACCGGTTAGCCTAACATCTGTGGTAGGTAAAATTTTGGAGTCCATTATTAAGGAGACAGTAACAGGACATTTGGATAATCATAATTTAATAGGACAAAGTCAGCATGGTTTTATGAAGGGGAAGTCATGTTTGAGAAATTTGCTGGAGTTCTTTGAGGAAGTAACATATAGGGTGGATAAAGGGGAACCAGTGGACGTAGTGTATTTAGACTTCCAAAAGGCATTTGACAAGGTGCCACACAAAAGATTATTGCTTAAGATAAAAAATCACGGGATTGGGGGTAATATTCTGGCATGGATAGAGGATTGGCTATCTAACAGAAGGCAGAGAGTTGGGATAAATGGTTCATTCTCAGACTGGCAATCAATAACTAGTGTTTTCCGCAGGGGTCAGTGCTGGGTCCCCAACTCTTTACAATCTATATTGACGATTTGGAGGAGGGGACCGAGTGTAACATATCAAAGTTTGCAGATGATACTAAGATGGGAGGGAAAGTAATGAGTGAGGAGGACATAAAAAACCTGCAATTGGAAATAGACAGGCTAAGTAAGTAGGCAGAGATTTGGCAGATGGAATACAATACTGGAAAGTGTGAGGTTATGTACTTTGGCAGGAAAAATCGTAGAGCAAGTTATTACCTCAATGGCAAGAAACTGGAAAGTACTGAAGTACAAAGGGATCTGGGGGTCCTGGTGCACGAAACTCAAAAGGTTACTATGCAGGTGCATCAAGTGATTAAGAAGGCCAATGGAATGTTGGCTTTCATTGCTAGGGGGATAGAATATAAAAATAGGGAGGTATTGCTTCAGTTGTACAAGGTATTGGTGAGACCGCACCTGGAATACTGCGTACAGTTTTGGTGTCCATACTTAAGAAAGGACATACTTGCTCTCGAGTCAGTACAAAGAAGGTTCACTCGGTTAATCCCGGGGATGAGGGGATGGACATATGAGGAGAGGTTGAGTAGATTGGGACTCTACTCATTGGAGTTCAGAAGAATGAGAGGCGATCTTATTGAAACATATAAGATTGTGAAGGGGTTGGATCGGGTGGATGTGGGGAAAATGTTCCCGATGATGGGTGAAACTAGAACTAGGGGGCATAGTCTTAGAATAAGGGGCTGCTCTTTCAAAACTGAGATGAGGAGGAACTACTTCACTCAGAGGGTGGTAGGTCCATGGAATATGCTGCCCGAAAAAGCTGTAGAAGCTACATCATTACATAAATTTAAAACAGAAATAGACAGTTTCCTAGAAGTAAAGGGAATTAAGGGTTACGGGGAGCAGGCAGGAATTTGGACATGAGTCTACGTTCGGATCGGTCATGGCCCTGTGGGTAGCGGAGCGGGCCCAGGGGCCGTGTAGCCTGATCCTGCTCCTATTTCGTGTGTCTAATTCTGTTAGATTCAGGAGATGGTTCTGTGATAGTGGATTGGCGGTTAGGATCAGATCAGCCATGATCTTATTGAATGGCGGAGCAGGCTCGAGGGGCCGATTGGCCTACTACTGCTCCTATTTCTTACGTTCTTACGAAGATACTTGCACATATATGGAGGAGGGAATGTTACCGTTAGAGATACATTTCCTTGGCATACTCAACATTGCAGAAAAACTGTAAACTGGATAATCTGATGATGGTATAACAAGCAAAGACACCAGAACATGTAGCAATTACAGTTTTTGTCTTCAAGAAGCTATCAGTGCCACTGTTGAGGTGACTTGACATTGTCCATGTCCTATGAAAGTACCAGCTCCAGTAAAAGTATAGAAAGTCTTTGCGGAAGTGAAATGCAGTACAAAGCAGAACAGTTAGAGATGAGCACTTAAAGACATAAGAGACAAAATTCCTATATGCCGGGAGGACGAAAGGGAAACATGAACAGTTTCGACATGAGGTGGTTAAAGTAGGCAGTAAATGTCAGCCCAATACGGTAGCGCTTACCACGTAGAAAAAATAGGAAATGTTAGCGTTAGGGTGACATTTCGCTACAATATTTTGTTACAGAGTTGGCGGGCAGGGGATGAGAATGAGAGAAGTTTGTACAAACCAGCAGCCTCCTCATCTTTTTGAAGTAAGACCATAGGAAGTGCTATCTGTTAATAAAGCTCGAGTTAAATCTTCGCAGATTAAGAACAGCATTGCCAAAGGAAAAGCAAGAGGTATACCGTATAAAATCATGTCTCAATTTCTCTAGGGATATCTTGGCGTAGGCAATCAAGATGTGCCAAGACTAGGTAGCACTTACAGGGTTTTGATGGGAAGAATCTGTGCGCACAAGCGTTGTGCTGCCTTTAGACTGCAGAGACAGCACGGCGCTACTAGGAGTATCCTGAAAGAAAGCATCCTTCCGAAAGGTGAAGTATTACTGAAAGAGAGCCTGCACTGGGAAGAAGAGTGAGTAGATTACTGTTAGTATCACCATTTAGCGATCCCACGTGGCTGGTCAGCTCCCAAGAGATCCGTTTGCACGTGAGGAGCCAGATAGCTATCGCCCAAACATGGTAGCACTTACCACAGCCATAAAATAGAAAATGCTACTGTTCAGGTGACAATTGTCTGTAATGTGAAATGGCAAGGCAGAGACAGGCACAGATCTCCTCAATGAGAAATGTTTCACAGCAATTCAGCAGCTCAATCTACTTTACTGACTAAATCTAGAGGAAAATAAAAAATGTTACAAAGCAAAGATCCCATACTTGCAAATTTAGATCTGCTGCACATTCTTGTCTGTGCTCCTCACTGCAATCTCCATTTTAGGTTGTTGGTCATTTGCTGCATGCAACGCAAGGCCTTTAGATTTTTTCAGCTCCCTACCTTTCAGCTTTGCAACTTGCATATTTATACTTCCTTTTTGAATAGGTGATAATGGTTGCCTTTTGTACCTACGTTGCCATCAAATTAATTGGTCTCTAATGTTAATCTCAGCTGATGCAGCAGAAACCTGATGCATGCTTTTACTAAAAAATCTTTTAGAATTTGGTATCTACTATCATTTTGAAGAGTTGAGGTTGAATTAAAGTTCCATCAGCCAAATATATATCACGACTGCAGGAAGATACTTGCACATATATGGAGGAGGGAATGTTATCGTTAGAGATACATTTCCTTGGCATACTCAACATTGCAGAAAAACTGTAAACTGGACAATCTGATGATGGTATAACAAGCAAAGACACCACAACATGTAGCAATTACAGTTTTGTTTTCAAGAAGCTATCAGTACCAATGTTGAGGTGACTTGACATTGTCCATGTCCTATGAAAGTACCAGCTCCAGTAAAAGTATAGAAAGTCTTTGCGGAAGTGAAATGCAGTATAAAGCAGAACAGTTAGAGATGAGCACTTAAAGACATAAGTGTCAAAATTCCTATATGAAGGCAGGACGAAAGGGAAACATGAACAGTTTTGACATGAGGTGGTTAAAGAAGGCAGTAAATGTCACCCCAATACGGTAGCACTTACCACGGAGAAAAAATAGGAAATGTTAGCGTTAGGGTGATATTTCGCTACAATATTTCGTTACAGAATTGGCGGGCAGGGGATGAGAATGAGAGAAGTTTGTACAAACCAGCAGCCTCCTCATCTTTTTGAAGTAAGACCATAGGAAGTGCTATCTGTTAATAAAGCTCGAGTTAAATCTTCGCAGATTAAGAACAGCATTGCCAAAGGAAAAGCAAGAGGTATACCGTATAAAATCATGTCTCAATTTCTCTAGGGATATCTTGGCGTAGGCAATCAAGATGTGCCAAGACTAGGTAGCACTTACAGGGTTTTTATGGGAAGAATCTATGCACGCTAGCGTTGTGCTGCCTTTAGACTGCAGAGACAGCACGGCGCTACGAGGAGTATCCTGAAAGAAAGCATCCTTCCGAAAGGTGAAGTATTACTGAAAGAGAGCCTGCACTGGGAAGAAGTGTAAGTAGATTAATGTTAGCATCACCATTTAGCGATCCCACGTGGCGGGTCAGTTCCCAAGAATTCCGGTTGCACGTGAGGAGCCAGATATCCATCGCCCAAACATGTTAGCACTTACCACAGCCATAAAATAGAAAATGCTACTGTTCAGGTGACAATTGTCTGTAATGTGAAATGGCAAGGCAGAGACAGGCACAGTTCTCCTCAATGAGAAATGTTTCACAGCAATTCAGCAGCTCAATCTACTTTACTGACTAAATCTAGAGGAAAATAAAAAATGTTACAAAGCAAAGATCCCATACTTGCAAACTTTGATCTGTTGCACATTTTTGTCTGTGCTCCTCACTGCAATCTCCATTTCAGGTTGTTGGTCATTTGCTGCATGCAACGCAAGGCCTTTAGATTTTTTCTGCTCCCGACCTTTCAGCTTTGCAACTTGCATATTTATACTTCCTTTTTGAATAGGTGATAATGGTTGCCTTTTGTACCTACGTTGCCATCAAATTAATTGGTCTCTAATGTTAATCTCAGCTGATGCAGCAGAAACCTGATGCATGCTTTTACTAAAAAACCTTTTAGAATTTGGTATCTACTATCATTTTGAAGAGTTGAGGTTGAATTAAAGTTCCATCAGCCAAATATATATCACGACTGCAGGAAGATACTTGCACATATATGGAGGAGGGAATGTTATCGTCAGAGATACATTTCCTTGGCATACTCAACATTGCAGAAAAACTGTAAACTGGATAATCTGATGATGGTATAACAAGCAAAGACACCACAACATGTAGCAATTACAGTTTTGTTTTCAAGAAGTTATCAGTGCCACTGTGGAGGTGACGTGACATTGTCCATGTCCTATGAAACTACCACCTCCAGTAAAATTATAGAAAGTCTTTGCGGAAGTGAAATACAGTATAAAGCAGAAGAGTTAGAGATGAGCACTTAAATACATAAGTGTCAAAATTCCTATATGAAGGCAGGACGAAAGGGAAACATGAACAGTTTTGACATGAGGTGGTTAAAGAAGGCAGTAAATGTCACCCCAATACGGTAGCACTTACCACGTAGAAAAAAGAGGAAATGTTAGCGTTAGGGTGACATTTCGCTACAATATTTCGTTACAGAATTGGCGGGCAGGGGATGAGAATGAGAGAAGTTTGTACAAACCAGCAGCCTTCTCATCTTTTTGAAGTAAGACCATAGGAAGTGCTATCTCTTAATAAAGCTCGAGTTAAATCTTCGCAGATTAAGAACAGCATTGCCAAAGGAAAAGCAAGAGGTATACCGTATAAAATCATGTCTCAATTTCTCTAGGGATATCTTGGCGTAGGCAATCAAGATGTGCCAAGACTAGGTAGCACTTACAGGGTTTTGATGGGAAGAATCTGTGCGCACTAGCGTTGTGCTGCCTTTAGACTGCAGAGACAGCACGGCGCTACTAGGAGTATCCTGAAAGAAAGCATCCTTCCGAAAGGTGAAGTATTACTGAAAGAGAGCCTACACTGGGAAGAAGTGTAAGTAGATTAATGTTAGCATCACCATTTAGCGATCCCACGTGGCGGGTCAGTTCCCAAGAATTCCGGTTGCACGTGAGGAGCCAGATAGCTATCGCCCAAACATGGTAGCACTTACCACAGCCATAAATAGAAAATGCTACTGTTCAGGTGACAATTGTCTGTAATGTGAAATGGCAAGGCAGAGACAGGCACAGTTCTCCTCAATGAGAAATGTTTCACAGCAATTCAGCAGCTCAATCTACTTTACTGACTAAATCTAGAGGAAAATAAAAAATGTTACAAAGCAAAGATCCCATACTTGCAAACTTAGATCTGCTGCACATTTTTGTCTGTGCTCCTCACTGCAATCTCCATTTTAGGTTGTTGGTCATTTGCTGCATGCAACGCAAGGCCTTTAGATTTTTTCAGCTCCCTACCTTTCAGCTTTGGAACTTGCATATTTATACTTCCTTTTTGAATAGGTGATAATGGTTGCCTTTTGTACCTACGTTGCCATCAAATTAGTTGGTCTCTAATGTTAATCTCAGCTGATGCAGCACAAACCTGATGCATGCTTATACTAAAAAATCTGTTAGAATTTGGTATCTAATATCATTTTGAAGAGTTGAGGTTGAATTAAATTACATCAGCCAGATATATATCACGCCTACAGGAAGATACTTGCACATATATGGAGGAGGGAATGTTACCGTTAGAGATACATTTCCTTGGCATACTCAACATTGCAGAAAAACTGTAAACTGGATAATCTGATGATGGTATAACAAGCAAAGACACCAGAACATGTAGCAATTACAGTTTTTGTCTTCAAGAAGCTATCAGTGCCACTGTTGAGGTGACTTGACATTGTCCATGTCCTATGAAACTACCACCTCCATTAAAATTATAGAAAGTCTTTGCGGAAGTGAAATACAGAATAAAGCAGAAGAGTTAGAGGTGAGCACTTAAATACATAAGTGTCAAAATTCCTATATGAAGGCAGGACGAAAGGGAAACATGAACAGTTTTGACATGAGGTGGTTAAAGAAGGCAGTAAATGTCACCCCAATACGGTAGCACTTACCACGTAGAAAAAATAGGAAATGTTAGCGTTAGGGTGACATTTCGCTACAATATTTCGTTACAGAATTGGCGGGCAGGGGATGAGAATGAGAGAAGTTTGTACAAACCAGCAGCCTCCTCATCTTTTTGAAGTAAGACCATAGGAAGTGCTATCTGTTAATAAAGCTCGAGTTAAATCTTCGCAGATTAAGAACAGCATTGCCAAAGGAAAAGCAAGAGGTATACCGTATAAAATCATGTCTCAATTTCTCTAGGGATATCTTGGCGTAGGCAATCAAGATGTGCCAAGACTAGGTAGCACTTACAGGGTTTTTATGGGAAGAATCTATGCACGCTAGCGTTGTGCTGCCTTTAGACTGCAGAGACAGCACGGCGCTACGAGGAGTATCCTGAAAGAAAGCATCCTTCCGAAAGGTGAAGTATTACTGAAAGAGAGCCTGCACTGGGAAGAAGTGTAAGTAGATTAATGTTAGCATCACCATTTAGCGATCCCACGTGGCGGGTCAGTTCCCAAGAATTCCGGTTGCACGTGAGGAGCCAGATATCCATCGCCCAAACATGTTAGCACTTACCACAGCCATAAAATAGAAAATGCTACTGTTCAGGTGACAATTGTCTGTAATGTGAAATGGCAAGGCAGAGACAGGCACAATTCTCCTCAATGAGAAATGTTTCACAGCAATTCAGCAGCTCAATCTACTTTACTGACTAAATCTAGAGGAAAATAAAAAATGTTACAAAGCAAAAATCCCATACTTGCAAACTTAGATCTGCTGCACATTTTTGTCTGTGCTCCTCACTGCAATCTCCATTTCAGGTTGTTGGTCATTTGCTGCATGCAACGCAAGGCCTTTAGATTTTTTCAGCTGCCTAACTTTCAGCTTTGCAACTCGCATATTTTTACTTCCTTTTGAATAGGTGATAATGGTTGCCTTTTGTACCTATGTTGCCATCAAATTAGTTGGTCTCTAATGTTAATCTCAGCTGAAGCATGCCCAAACCTGACGCATGCTTATACTAAAAAATCTGTTAGAATTTGGTATCTACTATCATTTTGAAGAGTTGAGGTTGAATTAAAGTTCCATCAGCCAAATATATATCACGACTACAGGAATTGAGTAGAGTGGATTGGGAAAATAGATTAAAGGGTAAACCGATACATGATCAGTGGTGTACATTTAAGGAGTTATTTTACAACTTCCAAAAAATATATATTCCACTGAGAAGAATAGGGTGTAAAAGAAAAGACAGCCATCCGTGGCTATGTAAAGAAATTAAGGATAGTATTCGACTAAAAACAAGGGCATATAAGGTAGCCAAATCTAGTGGGAGGATAGAGGATTGGGGAAACTTTAAAAGACAGTAAAAAATGACAAAATGATTGATTAAGAAATGGAAGATAGATTATGAATTAGCAAAAAATATAAAAACAGATAGTAAGAGTTTTTATAGTTATATAAAAGAAAAAGGGTGGCTAAAGTAAATGTTGGTGCCTGAGAGGATGAGACCGGGAAATTAATGGTGGGAAATATGGAGATGGCAAATACACTGAATGAATATTTTATATCAGTCTTTACAGTAGAAGACACTAAGAATATCCCAACACTGGACAAACAGGGGGCTAAAGGGGGGGAGGAGGTAAACACAATCAAAATCACTAAGGAAGTGGTACTCGGTAAAATAATGGGACTCAAGGCGGATAAATCACCTGGACCTGATGACTTACATCCTAGGGTCTTGAGGGAAGTGGCGGTCGGGATTGTGGATGCATTGGTAATAATTTTCCAAAACTCCCTGGACTCGGCAAAGGTCCCGGCCGACTGGAAAACTGCTAATGTAACACCCTTATTTAAAAAGGGCAGTAGACAGAAGGCTGGAAACTATAGACCGGTTAGCCTAACATCTGTGGTAGGTAAAATTTTGGAGTCCATTATTAAGGAGACAGTAACAGGACATTTGGATAATCATAATTTAATAGGACAAAGTCAGCATGGTTTTATGAAGGGGAAGTCATGTTTGAGAAATTTGCTGGAGTTCTTTGAGGAAGTAACATATAGGGTGGATAAAGGGGAACCAGTGGACGTAGTGTATTTAGACTTCCAAAAGGCATTTGACAAGGTGCCACACAAAAGATTATTGCTTAAGATAAAAAATCACGGGATTGGGGGTAATATTCTGGCATGGATAGAGGATTGGCTATCTAACAGAAGGCAGAGAGTTGGGATAAATGGTTCATTCTCAGACTGGCAATCAATAACTAGTGTTTTCCGCAGGGGTCAGTGCTGGGTCCCCAACTCTTTACAATCTATATTGACGATTTGGAGGAGGGGACCGAGTGTAACATATCAAAGTTTGCAGATGATACTAAGATGGGAGGGAAAGTAATGAGTGAGGAGGACATAAAAAACCTGCAATTGGAAATAGACAGGCTAAGTAAGTAGGCAGAGATTTGGCAGATGGAATACAATACTGGAAAGTGTGAGGTTATGTACTTTGGCAGGAAAAATCGTAGAGCAAGTTATTACCTCAATGGCAAGAAACTGGAAAGTACTGAAGTACAAAGGGATCTGGGGGTCCTGGTGCACGAAACTCAAAAGGTTAGTATGCAGGTGCATCAAGTGATTAAGAAGGCCAATGGAATGTTGGCTTTCATTGCTAGGGGGATAGAATATAAAAATAGGGAGGTATTGCTTCAGTTGTACAAGGTATTGGTGAGACCGCACCTGGAATACTGCGTACAGTTTTGGTGTCCATACTTAAGAAAGGACATACTTGCTCTCGAGTCAGTACAAAGAAGGTTCACTCGGTTAATCCCGGGGATGAGGGGATGGACATATGAGGAGAGGTTGAGTAGATTGGGACTCTACTCATTGGAGTTCAGAAGAATGAGAGGCGATCTTATTGAAACATATAAGATTGTGAAGGGGTTGGATCGGGTGGATGTGGGGAAAATGTTCCCGATGATGGGTGAAACTAGAACTAGGGGGCATAGTCTTAGAATAAGGGGCTGCTCTTTCAAAACTGAGATGAGGAGGAACTACTTCACTCAGAGGGTGGTAGGTCCATGGAATATGCTGCCCGAAAAAGCTGTAGAAGCTACATCATTACATAAATTTAAAACAGAAATAGACAGTTTCCTAGAAGTAAAGGGAATTAAGGGTTACGGGGAGCAGGCAGGAATTTGGACATGAGTCTACGTTCGGATCGGTCATGGCCCTGTGGGTAGCGGAGCGGGCCCAGGGGCCGTGTAGCCTGATCCTGCTCCTATTTCGTGTGTCTAATTCTGTTAGATTCAGGAGATGGTTCTGTGATAGTGGATTGGCGGTTAGGATCAGATCAGCCATGATCTTATTGAATGGCGGAGCAGGCTCGAGGGGCCGATTGGCCTACTACTGCTCCTATTTCTTACGTTCTTACGAAGATACTTGCACATATATGGAGGAGGGAATGTTACCGTTAGAGATACATTTCCTTGGCATACTCAACATTGCAGAAAAACTGTAAACTGGATAATCTGATGATGGTATAACAAGCAAAGACACCAGAACATGTAGCAATTACAGTTTTTGTCTTCAAGAAGCTATCAGTGCCACTGTTGAGGTGACTTGACATTGTCCATGTCCTATGAAAGTACCAGCTCCAGTAAAAGTATAGAAAGTCTTTGCGGAAGTGAAATGCAGTACAAAGCAGAACAGTTAGAGATGAGCACTTAAAGACATAAGAGACAAAATTCCTATATGCCGGGAGGACGAAAGGGAAACATGAACAGTTTCGACATGAGGTGGTTAAAGTAGGCAGTAAATGTCAGCCCAATACGGTAGCGCTTACCACGTAGAAAAAATAGGAAATGTTAGCGTTAGGGTGACATTTCGCTACAATATTTTGTTACAGAGTTGGCGGGCAGGGGATGAGAATGAGAGAAGTTTGTACAAACCAGCAGCCTCCTCATCTTTTTGAAGTAAGACCATAGGAAGTGCTATCTGTTAATAAAGCTCGAGTTAAATCTTCGCAGATTAAGAACAGCATTGCCAAAGGAAAAGCAAGAGGTATACCGTATAAAATCATGTCTCAATTTCTCTAGGGATATCTTGGCGTAGGCAATCAAGATGTGCCAAGACTAGGTAGCACTTACAGGGTTTTGATGGGAAGAATCTGTGCGCACAAGCGTTGTGCTGCCTTTAGACTGCAGAGACAGCACGGCGCTACTAGGAGTATCCTGAAAGAAAGCATCCTTCCGAAAGGTGAAGTATTACTGAAAGAGAGCCTGCACTGGGAAGAAGAGTGAGTAGATTACTGTTAGTATCACCATTTAGCGATCCCACGTGGCTGGTCAGCTCCCAAGAGATCCGTTTGCACGTGAGGAGCCAGATAGCTATCGCCCAAACATGGTAGCACTTACCACAGCCATAAAATAGAAAATGCTACTGTTCAGGTGACAATTGTCTGTAATGTGAAATGGCAAGGCAGAGACAGGCACAGATCTCCTCAATGAGAAATGTTTCACAGCAATTCAGCAGCTCAATCTACGTTACTGACTAAATCTAGAGGAAAATAAAAAATGTTACAAAGCAAAGATCCCATACTTGCAAATTTAGATCTGCTGCACATTCTTGTCTGTGCTCCTCACTGCAATCTCCATTTTAGGTTGTTGGTCATTTGCTGCATGCAACGCAAGGCCTTTAGATTTTTTCAGCTCCCTACCTTTCAGCTTTGCAACTTGCATATTTATACTTCCTTTTTGAATAGGTGATAATGGTTGCCTTTTGTACCTACGTTGCCATCAAATTAATTGGTCTCTAATGTTAATCTCAGCTGATGCAGCAGAAACCTGATGCATGCTTTTACTAAAAAATCTTTTAGAATTTGGTATCTACTATCATTTTGAAGAGTTGAGGTTGAATTAAAGTTCCATCAGCCAAATATATATCACGACTGCAGGAAGATACTTGCACATATATGGAGGAGGGAATGTTATCGTTAGAGATACATTTCCTTGGCATACTCAACATTGCAGAAAAACTGTAAACTGGACAATCTGATGATGGTATAACAAGCAAAGACACCACAACATGTAGCAATTACAGTTTTGTTTTCAAGAAGCTATCAGTACCAATGTTGAGGTGACTTGACATTGTCCATGTCCTATGAAAGTACCAGCTCCAGTAAAAGTATAGAAAGTCTTTGCGGAAGTGAAATGCAGTATAAAGCAGAACAGTTAGAGATGAGCACTTAAAGACATAAGTGTCAAAATTCCTATATGAAGGCAGGACGAAAGGGAAACATGAACAGTTTTGACATGAGGTGGTTAAAGAAGGCAGTAAATGTCACCCCAATACGGTAGCACTTACCACGGAGAAAAAATAGGAAATGTTAGCGTTAGGGTGATATTTCGCTACAATATTTCGTTACAGAATTGGCGGGCAGGGGATGAGAATGAGAGAAGTTTGTACAAACCAGCAGCCTCCTCATCTTTTTGAAGTAAGACCATAGGAAGTGCTATCTGTTAATAAAGCTCGAGTTAAATCTTCGCAGATTAAGAACAGCATTGCCAAAGGAAAAGCAAGAGGTATACCGTATAAAATCATGTCTCAATTTCTCTAGGGATATCTTGGCGTAGGCAATCAAGATGTGCCAAGACTAGGTAGCACTTACAGGGTTTTTATGGGAAGAATCTATGCACGCTAGCGTTGTGCTGCCTTTAGACTGCAGAGACAGCACGGCGCTACGAGGAGTATCCTGAAAGAAAGCATCCTTCCGAAAGGTGAAGTATTACTGAAAGAGAGCCTGCACTGGGAAGAAGTGTAAGTAGATTAATGTTAGCATCACCATTTAGCGATCCCACGTGGCGGGTCAGTTCCCAAGAATTCCGGTTGCACGTGAGGAGCCAGATATCCATCGCCCAAACATGTTAGCACTTACCACAGCCATAAAATAGAAAATGCTACTGTTCAGGTGACAATTGTCTGTAATGTGAAATGGCAAGGCAGAGACAGGCACAGTTCTCCTCAATGAGAAATGTTTCACAGCAATTCAGCAGCTCAATCTACTTTACTGACTAAATCTAGAGGAAAATAAAAAATGTTACAAAGCAAAGATCCCATACTTGCAAACTTTGATCTGTTGCACATTTTTGTCTGTGCTCCTCACTGCAATCTCCATTTCAGGTTGTTGGTCATTTGCTGCATGCAACGCAAGGCCTTTAGATTTTTTCTGCTCCCGACCTTTCAGCTTTGCAACTTGCATATTTATACTTCCTTTTTGAATAGGTGATAATGGTTGCCTTTTGTACCTACGTTGCCATCAAATTAATTGGTCTCTAATGTTAATCTCAGCTGATGCAGCAGAAACCTGATGCATGCTTTTACTAAAAAACCTTTTAGAATTTGGTATCTACTATCATTTTGAAGAGTTGAGGTTGAATTAAAGTTCCATCAGCCAAATATATATCACGACTGCAGGAAGATACTTGCACATATATGGAGGAGGGAATGTTATCGTCAGAGATACATTTCCTTGGCATACTCAACATTGCAGAAAAACTGTAAACTGGATAATCTGATGATGGTATAACAAGCAAAGACACCACAACATGTAGCAATTACAGTTTTGTTTTCAAGAAGTTATCAGTACCAATGTTGAGGTGACGTGACATTGTCCATGTCCTATGAAAGTACCAGCTCCAGTAAAATTATAGAAAGTCTTTGCGGAAGTGAAATACAGTATAAAGCAGAAGAGTTAGAGATGAGCACTTAAATACATAAGTGTCAAAATTCCTATATGAAGGCAGGACGAAAGGGAAACATGAACAGTTTTGACATGAGGTGGTTAAAGAAGGCAGTAAATGTCACCCCAATACGGTAGCACTTACCACGTAGAAAAAAGAGGAAATGTTAGCGTTAGGGTGACATTTCGCTACAATATTTCGTTACAGAATTGGCGGGCAGGGGATGAGAATGAGAGAAGTTTGTACAAACCAGCAGCCTTCTCATCTTTTTGAAGTAAGACCATAGGAAGTGCTATCTCTTAATAAAGCTCGAGTTAAATCTTCGCAGATTAAGAACAGCATTGCCAAAGGAAAAGCAAGAGGTATACCGTATAAAATCATGTCTCAATTTCTCTAGGGATATCTTGGCGTAGGCAATCAAGATGTGCCAAGACTAGGTAGCACTTACAGGGTTTTGATGGGAAGAATCTGTGCGCACTAGCGTTGTGCTGCCTTTAGACTGCAGAGACAGCACGGCGCTACTAGGAGTATCCTGAAAGAAAGCATCCTTCCGAAAGGTGAAGTATTACTGAAAGAGAGCCTACACTGGGAAGAAGTGTAAGTAGATTAATGTTAGCATCACCATTTAGCGATCCCACGTGGCGGGTCAGTTCCCAAGAATTCCGGTTGCACGTGAGGAGCCAGATAGCTATCGCCCAAACATGGTAGCACTTACCACAGCCATAAATAGAAAATGCTACTGTTCAGGTGACAATTGTCTGTAATGTGAAATGGCAAGGCAGAGACAGGCACAGTTCTCCTCAATGAGAAATGTTTCACAGCAATTCAGCAGCTCAATCTACTTTACTGACTAAATCTAGAGGAAAATAAAAAATGTTACAAAGCAAAGATCCCATACTTGCAAACTTAGATCTGCTGCACATTTTTGTCTGTGCTCCTCACTGCAATCTCCATTTTAGGTTGTTGGTCATTTGCTGCATGCAACGCAAGGCCTTTAGATTTTTTCAGCTCCCTACCTTTCAGCTTTGGAACTTGCATATTTATACTTCCTTTTTGAATAGGTGATAATGGTTGCCTTTTGTACCTACGTTGCCATCAAATTAATTGGTCTCTAATGTTAATCTCAGCTGATGCAGCACAAACCTGATGCATGCTTATACTAAAAAATCTGTTAGAATTTGGTATCTAATATCATTTTGAAGAGTTGAGGTTGAATTAAATTACATCAGCCAGATATATATCATGCCTACAGGAAGATACTTGCACATATATGGAGGAGGGAATGTTACCGTTAGAGATACATTTCCTTGGCATACTCAACATTGCAGAAAAACTGTAAACTGGATAATCTGATGATGGTATAACAAGCAAAGACACCAGAACATGTAGCAATTACAGTTTTTGTCTTCAAGAAGCTATCAGTGCCACTGTTGAGGTGACTTGACATTGTCCATGTCCTATGAAACTACCACCTCCATTAAAATTATAGAAAGTCTTTGCGGAAGTGAAATACAGAATAAAGCAGAAGAGTTAGAGGTGAGCACTTAAATACATAAGTGTCAAAATTCCTATATGAAGGCAGGACGAAAGGGAAACATGAACAGTTTTGACATGAGGTGGTTAAAGAAGGCAGTAAATGTCACCCCAATACGGTAGCACTTACCACGTAGAAAAAATAGGAAATGTTAGCGTTAGGGTGACATTTCGCTACAATATTTCGTTACAGAATTGGCGGGCAGGGGATGAGAATGAGAGAAGTTTGTACAAACCAGCAGCCTCCTCATCTTTTTGAAGTAAGACCATAGGAAGTGCTATCTGTTAATAAAGCTCGAGTTAAATCTTCGCAGATTAAGAACAGCATTGCCAAAGGAAAAGCAAGAGGTATACCGTATAAAATCATGTCTCAATTTCTCTAGGGATATCTTGGCGTAGGCAATCAAGATGTGCCAAGACTAGGTAGCACTTACAGGGTTTTTATGGGAAGAATCTATGCACGCTAGCGTTGTGCTGCCTTTAGACTGCAGAGACAGCACGGCGCTACGAGGAGTATCCTGAAAGAAAGCATCCTTCCGAAAGGTGAAGTATTACTGAAAGAGAGCCTGCACTGGGAAGAAGTGTAAGTAGATTAATGTTAGCATCACCATTTAGCGATCCCACGTGGCGGGTCAGTTCCCAAGAATTCCGGTTGCACGTGAGGAGCCAGATATCCATCGCCCAAACATGTTAGCACTTACCACAGCCATAAAATAGAAAATGCTACTGTTCAGGTGACAATTGTCTGTAATGTGAAATGGCAAGGCAGAGACAGGCACAATTCTCCTCAATGAGAAATGTTTCACAGCAATTCAGCAGCTCAATCTACTTTACTGACTAAATCTAGAGGAAAATAAAAAATGTTACAAAGCAAAAATCCCATACTTGCAAACTTAGATCTGCTGCACATTTTTGTCTGTGCTCCTCACTGCAATCTCCATTTCAGGTTGTTGGTCATTTGCTGCATGCAACGCAAGGCCTTTAGATTTTTTCAGCTGCCTAACTTTCAGCTTTGCAACTCGCATATTTTTACTTCCTTTTGAATAGGTGATAATGGTTGCCTTTTGTACCTATGTTGCCATCAAATTAGTTGGTCTCTAATGTTAATCTCAGCTGAAGCATGCCCAAACCTGACGCATGCTTATACTAAAAAATCTGTTAGAATTTGGTATCTACTATCATTTTGAAGAGTTGAGGTTGAATTAAAGTTCCATCAGCCAAATATATATCACGACTACAGGAATTGAGTAGAGTGGATTGGGAAAATAGATTAAAGGGTAAGACGATACATGATCAGTGGTGTACATTTAAGGAGTTATTTTACAACTTCCAAAAAATATATATTCCACTGAGAAGAATAGGGTGTAAAAGAAAAGACAGCCATCCGTGGCTATGTAAAGAAATTAAGGATAGTATTCGACTAAAAACAAGGGCATATAAGGTAGCCAAATCTAGTGGGAGGATAGAGGATTGGGGAAACTTTAAAAGACAGTAAAAAATGACAAAATGATTGATTAAGAAATGGAAGATAGATTATGAATTAGCAAAAAATATAAAAACAGATAGTAAGAGTTTTTATAGTTATATAAAAGAAAAAGGGTGGCTAAAGTAAATGTTGGTGCCTGAGAGGATGAGACCGGGAAATTAATGGTGGGAAATATGGAGATGGCAAATACACTGAATGAATATTTTATATCAGTCTTTACAGTAGAAGACACTAAGAATATCCCAACACTGGACAAACAGGGGGCTAAAGGGGGGGAGGAGGTAAACACAATCAAAATCACTAAGGAAGTGGTACTCGGTAAAATAATGGGACTCAAGGCGGATAAATCACCTGGACCTGATGACTTACATCCTAGGGTCTTGAGGGAAGTGGCGGTCGGGATTGTGGATGCATTGGTAATAATTTTCCAAAACTCCCTGGACTCGGCAAAGGTCCCGGCCGACTGGAAAACTGCTAATGTAACACCCTTATTTAAAAAGGGCAGTAGACAGAAGGCTGGAAACTATAGACCGGTTAGCCTAACATCTGTGGTAGGTAAAATTTTGGAGTCCATTATTAAGGAGACAGTAACAGGACATTTGGATAATCATAATTTAATAGGACAAAGTCAGCATGGTTTTATGAAGGGGAAGTCATGTTTGAGAAATTTGCTGGAGTTCTTTGAGGAAGTAACATATAGGGTGGATAAAGGGGAACCAGTGGACGTAGTGTATTTAGACTTCCAAAAGGCATTTGACAAGGTGCCACACAAAAGATTATTGCTTAAGATAAAAAATCACGGGATTGGGGGTAATATTCTGGCATGGATAGAGGATTGGCTATCTAACAGAAGGCAGAGAGTTGGGATAAATGGTTCATTCTCAGACTGGCAATCAATAACTAGTGTTTTCCGCAGGGGTCAGTGCTGGGTCCCCAACTCTTTACAATCTATATTGACGATTTGGAGGAGGGGACCGAGTGTAACATATCAAAGTTTGCAGATGATACTAAGATGGGAGGGAAAGTAATGAGTGAGGAGGACATAAAAAACCTGCAATTGGAAATAGACAGGCTAAGTAAGTAGGCAGAGATTTGGCAGATGGAATACAATACTGGAAAGTGTGAGGTTATGTACTTTGGCAGGAAAAATCGTAGAGCAAGTTATTACCTCAATGGCAAGAAACTGGAAAGTACTGAAGTACAAAGGGATCTGGGGGTCCTGGTGCACGAAACTCAAAAGGTTAGTATGCAGGTGCATCAAGTGATTAAGAAGGCCAATGGAATGTTGGCTTTCATTGCTAGGGGGATAGAATATAAAAATAGGGAGGTATTGCTTCAGTTGTACAAGGTATTGGTGAGACCGCACCTGGAATACTGCGTACAGTTTTGGTGTCCATACTTAAGAAAGGACATACTTGCTCTCGAGTCAGTACAAAGAAGGTTCACTCGGTTAATCCCGGGGATGAGGGGATGGACATATGAGGAGAGGTTGAGTAGATTGGGACTCTACTCATTGGAGTTCAGAAGAATGAGAGGCGATCTTATTGAAACATATAAGATTGTGAAGGGGTTGGATCGGGTGGATGTGGGGAAAATGTTCCCAATGATGGGTGAAACTAGAACTAGGGGGCATAGTCTTAGAATAAGGGGCTGCTCTTTCAAAACTGAGATGAGGAGGAACTACTTCACTCAGAGGGTGGTAGGTCCATGGAATATGCTGCCCGAAAAAGCTGTAGAAGCTACATCATTACATAAATTTAAAACAGAAATAGACAGTTTCCTAGAAGTAAAGGGAATTAAGGGTTACGGGGAGCAGGCAGGAATTTGGACATGAGTCTACGTTCGGATCGGTCATGGCCCTGTGGGTAGCGGAGCGGGCCCAGGGGCCGTGTAGCCTGATCCTGCTCCTATTTCGTGTGTCTAATTCTGTTAGATTCAGGAGATGGTTCTGTGATAGTGGATTGGCGGTTAGGATCAGATCAGCCATGATCTTATTGAATGGCGGAGCAGGCTCGAGGGGCCGATTGGCCTACTACTGCTCCTATTTCTTACGTTCTTACGAAGATACTTGCACATATATGGAGGAGGGAATGTTACCGTTAGAGATACATTTCCTTGGCATACTCAACATTGCAGAAAAACTGTAAACTGGATAATCTGATGATGGTATAACAAGCAAAGACACCAGAACATGTAGCAATTACAGTTTTTGTCTTCAAGAAGCTATCAGTGCCACTGTTGAGGTGACTTGACATTGTCCATGTCCTATGAAAGTACCAGCTCCAGTAAAAGTATAGAAAGTCTTTGCGGAAGTGAAATGCAGTACAAAGCAGAACAGTTAGAGATGAGCACTTAAAGACATAAGAGACAAAATTCCTATATGCCGGGAGGACGAAAGGGAAACATGAACAGTTTCGACATGAGGTGGTTAAAGTAGGCAGTAAATGTCAGCCCAATACGGTAGCGCTTACCACGTAGAAAAAATAGGAAATGTTAGCGTTAGGGTGACATTTCGCTACAATATTTTGTTACAGAGTTGGCGGGCAGGGGATGAGAATGAGAGAAGTTTGTACAAACCAGCAGCCTCCTCATCTTTTTGAAGTAAGACCATAGGAAGTGCTATCTGTTAATAAAGCTCGAGTTAAATCTTCGCAGATTAAGAACAGCATTGCCAAAGGAAAAGCAAGAGGTATACCGTATAAAATCATGTCTCAATTTCTCTAGGGATATCTTGGCGTAGGCACTGAAGATGTGCCAAGACTAGGTAGCACTTACAGGGTTTTGATGGGAAGAATCTGTGCGCACAAGCGTTGTGCTGCCTTTAGACTGCAGAGACAGCACGGCGCTACTAGGAGTATCCTGAAAGAAAGCATCCTTCCGAAAGGTGAAGTATTACTGAAAGAGAGCCTGCACTGGGAAGAAGAGTGAGTAGATTACTGTTAGTATCACCATTTAGCGATCCCACGTGGCTGGTCAGCTCCCAAGAGATCCGTTTGCACGTGAGGAGCCAGATAGCTATCGCCCAAACATGGTAGCACTTACCACAGCCATAAAATAGAAAATGCTACTGTTCAGGTGACAATTGTCTGTAATGTGAAATGGCAAGGCAGAGACAGGCACAGATCTCCTCAATGAGAAATGTTTCACAGCAATTCAGCAGCTCAATCTACTTTACTGACTAAATCTAGAGGAAAATAAAAAATGTTACAAAGCAAAGATCCCATACTTGCAAATTTAGATCTGCTGCACATTCTTGTCTGTGCTCCTCACTGCAATCTCCATTTTAGGTTGTTGGTCATTTGCTGCATGCAACGCAAGGCCTTTAGATTTTTTCAGCTCCCTACCTTTCAGCTTTGGAACTTGCATATTTATACTTCCTTTTTGAATAGGTGATAATGGTTGCCTTTTGTACCTACGTTGCCATCAAATTAATTGGTCTCTAATGTTAATCTCAGCTGATGCAGCAGAAACCTGATGCATGCTTTTACTAAAAAATCTTTTAGAATTTGGTATCTACTATCATTTTGAAGAGTTGAGGTTGAATTAAAGTTCCATCAGCCAAATATATATCACGACTGCAGGAAGATACTTGCACATATATGGAGGAGGGAATGTTATCGTTAGAGATACATTTCCTTGGCATACTCAACATTGCAGAAAAACTGTAAACTGGACAATCTGATGATGGTATAACAAGCAAAGACACCACAACATGTAGCAATTACAGTTTTGTTTTCAAGAAGCTATCAGTACCAATGTTGAGGTGACTTGACATTGTCCATGTCCTATGAAAGTACCAGCTCCAGTAAAAGTATAGAAAGTCTTTGCGGAAGTGAAATGCAGTATAAAGCAGAACAGTTAGAGATGAGCACTTAAAGACATAAGTGTCAAAATTCCTATATGAAGGCAGGACGAAAGGGAAACATGAACAGTTTTGACATGAGGTGGTTAAAGAAGGCAGTAAATGTCACCCCAATACGGTAGCACTTACCACGGAGAAAAAATAGGAAATGTTAGCGTTAGGGTGATATTTCGCTACAATATTTCGTTACAGAATTGGCGGGCAGGGGATGAGAATGAGAGAAGTTTGTACAAACCAGCAGCCTCCTCATCTTTTTGAAGTAAGACCATAGGAAGTGCTATCTGTTAATAAAGCTCGAGTTAAATCTTCGCAGATTAAGAACAGCATTGCCAAAGGAAAAGCAAGAGGTATACCGTATAAAATCATGTCTCAATTTCTCTAGGGATATCTTGGCGTAGGCAATCAAGATGTGCCAAGACTAGGTAGCACTTACAGGGTTTTTATGGGAAGAATCTATGCACGCTAGCGTTGTGCTGCCTTTAGACTGCAGAGACAGCACGGCGCTACGAGGAGTATCCTGAAAGAAAGCATCCTTCCGAAAGGTGAAGTATTACTGAAAGAGAGCCTGCACTGGGAAGAAGTGTAAGTAGATTAATGTTAGCATCACCATTTAGCGATCCCACGTGGCGGGTCAGTTCCCAAGAATTCCGGTTGCACGTGAGGAGCCAGATATCCATCGCCCAAACATGTTAGCACTTACCACAGCCATAAAATAGAAAATGCTACTGTTCAGGTGACAATTGTCTGTAATGTGAAATGGCAAGGCAGAGACAGGCACAATTCTCCTCAATGAGAAATGTTTCACAGCAATTCAGCAGCTCAATCTACTTTACTGACTAAATCTAGAGGAAAATAAAAAATGTTACAAAGCAAAAATCCCATACTTGCAAACTTAGATCTGCTGCACATTTTTGTCTGTGCTCCTCACTGCAATCTCCATTTCAGGTTGTTGGTCATTTGCTGCATGCAACGCAAGGCCTTTAGATTTTTTCAGCTGCCTAACTTTCAGCTTTGCAACTCGCATATTTTTACTTCCTTTTGAATAGGTGATAATGGTTGCCTTTTGTACCTATGTTGCCATCAAATTAGTTGGTCTCTAATGTTAATCTCAGCTGAAGCATGCCCAAACCTGACGCATGCTTATACTAAAAAATCTGTTAGAATTTGGTATCTACTATCATTTTGAAGAGTTGAGGTTGAATTAAAGTTCCATCAGCCAAATATATATCACGACTACAGGAATTGAGTAGAGTGGATTGGGAAAATAGATTAAAGGGTAAGACGATACATGATCAGTGGTGTACATTTAAGGAGTTATTTTACAACTTCCAAAAAATATATATTCCACTGAGAAGAATAGGGTGTAAAAGAAAAGACAGCCATCCGTGGCTATGTAAAGAAATTAAGGATAGTATTCGACTAAAAACAAGGGCATATAAGGTAGCCAAATCTAGTGGGAGGATAGAGGATTGGGGAAACTTTAAAAGACAGTAAAAAATGACAAAATGATTGATTAAGAAATGGAAGATAGATTATGAATTAGCAAAAAATATAAAAACAGATAGTAAGAGTTTTTATAGTTATATAAAAGAAAAAGGGTGGCTAAAGTAAATGTTGGTGCCTGAGAGGATGAGACCGGGAAATTAATGGTGGGAAATATGGAGATGGCAAATACACTGAATGAATATTTTATATCAGTCTTTACAGTAGAAGACACTAAGAATATCCCAACACTGGACAAACAGGGGGCTAAAGGGGGGGAGGAGGTAAACACAATCAAAATCACTAAGGAAGTGGTACTCGGTAAAATAATGGGACTCAAGGCGGATAAATCACCTGGACCTGATGACTTACATCCTAGGGTCTTGAGGGAAGTGGCGGTCGGGATTGTGGATGCATTGGTAATAATTTTCCAAAACTCCCTGGACTCGGCAAAGGTCCCGGCCGACTGGAAAACTGCTAATGTAACACCCTTATTTAAAAAGGGCAGTAGACAGAAGGCTGGAAACTATAGACCGGTTAGCCTAACATCTGTGGTAGGTAAAATTTTGGAGTCCATTATTAAGGAGACAGTAACAGGACATTTGGATAATCATAATTTAATAGGACAAAGTCAGCATGGTTTTATGAAGGGGAAGTCATGTTTGAGAAATTTGCTGGAGTTCTTTGAGGAAGTAACATATAGGGTGGATAAAGGGGAACCAGTGGACGTAGTGTATTTAGACTTCCAAAAGGCATTTGACAAGGTGCCACACAAAAGATTATTGCTTAAGATAAAAAATCACGGGATTGGGGGTAATATTCTGGCATGGATAGAGGATTGGCTATCTAACAGAAGGCAGAGAGTTGGGATAAATGGTTCATTCTCAGACTGGCAATCAATAACTAGTGTTTTCCGCAGGGGTCAGTGCTGGGTCCCCAACTCTTTACAATCTATATTGACGATTTGGAGGAGGGGACCGAGTGTAACATATCAAAGTTTGCAGATGATACTAAGATGGGAGGGAAAGTAATGAGTGAGGAGGACATAAAAAACCTGCAATTGGAAATAGACAGGCTAAGTAAGTAGGCAGAGATTTGGCAGATGGAATACAATACTGGAAAGTGTGAGGTTATGTACTTTGGCAGGAAAAATCGTAGAGCAAGTTATTACCTCAATGGCAAGAAACTGGAAAGTACTGAAGTACAAAGGGATCTGGGGGTCCTGGTGCACGAAACTCAAAAGGTTAGTATGCAGGTGCATCAAGTGATTAAGAAGGCCAATGGAATGTTGGCTTTCATTGCTAGGGGGATAGAATATAAAAATAGGGAGGTATTGCTTCAGTTGTACAAGGTATTGGTGAGACCGCACCTGGAATACTGCATGTGGTTTTGGTGTCCATACTTAAGAAAGGACATACTTGCTCTCGAGTCAGTACAAAGAAGGTTCACTCGGTTAATCCCGCGGATGAGGGGATGGACATATGAGGAGACGTTGAGTAGATTGGGACTCTACTCATTGGAGTTCAGATGAATGAGAGGCGATCTTATTGAAACATATAAGATTGTGAAGGGGTTGGATCGGGTGGATGTGGGGAAAATGTTCCCGATGACGGGTGAAACGAGAACTAGGGGGCATAGTCTTAGAATAAGGGGCTGCTCTTTCAAAACTGAGATGAGGAGGAACTACTTCACTCAGAGGGTGGTAGGTCCATGGAATATGCTGCCCCAAAAAGCTGTAGAAGCTACATCATTACATAAATTTAAAACAGAAATAGACAGTTTCCTAGAAGTAAGGGAATTAAGGGTTACGGGGAGCAGGCAGGAATTTGGACATGAGTCTAGGTTCGGATCGGTCATGGCCCTCTGGGTAGCGGAGCGGGCCCAGGGGCCGTGTAGCCTGATCCTGCTCCTATTTCGTGTGTCTAATTCTGTTAGATTCAGGAGATGGTTCTGTGATAGTGGATTGGCGGTTAGGATCAGATCAGCCATGATCTTATTGAATGGCAGAGCAGGCTCGAGGGGCCGATTGGCCTACTACTGCTCCTATTTCTTACGTTCTTACGAAGATACTTGCACATATATGGGGGAGGGAATGTTACCGTTAGAGATACATTTCCTTGGCATACTCAACATTGCAGAAAAGCTGTAAACTGGATAATCTGATGATGCTATAACAAGCAAAGACACCAGAACATGTAGCACTTACAGTTTTTGTTTTCAAGAAGTTATCAGTGCCACTGTGGAGGTGACGTGACATTGTCCATGTCCTATGAAACTACCACCTCCAGTAAAATTATAGAAAGTCTTTGCGGAAGTGAAATACAGTATAAAGCAGAAGAGTTAGAGATGAGCACTTAAATACATAAGTGTCAAAATTCCTATATGAAGGCAGGACGAAAGGGAAACATGAACAGTTTTGACATGAGGTGGTTAAAGAAGGCAGTAAATGTCACCCCAATACAGTAGCACTTACCACGTAGAAAAAATAGGAAATGTTAGCGTTAGGGTGACATTTCGCTACAATATTTCGTTACAGAATTGGCGGGCAGGGGATGAGAATGAGAGAAGTTTGTACAAACCAGCAGCCTCCTCATCCTTTTGAAGTAAGACCATAGGAAGTTCTATCTGTTAATAAAGCTCGAGTTAAATCTTCGCAGATTAAGAACAGCATTGCCAAAGGAAAAGCAAGAGGTATACCGTATAAAATCATGTCTCAATTTCTCTAGGGATATCTTGGCGTAGGCAATCAAGATGTGCCAAGACTTGGTAGCACTTACAGGGTTTTTATGGGAAGAATCTATGCACGCTAGCGTTGTGCTGCCTTTAGACTGCAGAGACAGCACGGCACTACTAGGGGTATCCTGAAAGAAAGCATCCTTCCGAAAGGCGAAGTATTACTGAAAGAGAGCCTGCACTGGGAAGAAGTGTGAGTAGATTAATGTTAGCATCACCATTTAGCGATCCCACGTGGCGGGTCAGTTCCCAAGAGTTCGGGTTGCACGTCATGAGCCAGATAGCTATCGCCCAAACATGGTAGCACTTACCACAGCCATAAATAGAAAATGCAACTGTTCAGGTGACAATTGTCTGTAATGTGAAATGGCAAGGCAGAGACAGGCACAGTTCTCCTCAATGAGAAATGTTTCACAGCAATTCAGCAGCTCAATCTACTTTACTGACTAAATCCAGAGGAAAATAAAAAATGTTACAAAGCAAAGATCCCACACTTGCAAACTTAGATCTGCTGCACATTTTTGTCTGTGCTCCTCACTGCAATCTCCATTTCAGGTTGTTGGTCATTTGCTGCATGCAACGCAAGGCCTTTATATATTTTCAGCTGCCTAACTTTCAGCATTGCAACTCGCATATTTTTACTTCCTTTTGAATAGGTGATAATGGTTGCCTTTTGTACCTATTTTGCCATCAAATTAGTTGGTCTCTAATGTTAATCTCAGCTGAAGTATGCCCAAACCTGATGCATGCTTATACTAAAAAATCTGTTAGAATTTGGTATCTACTATCATTTTGAAGAGTTGAGGTTGAATTAAAGTTCCATCAGCCAAATATATATCACGACTACAGGAATTGAGTAGAGTGGATTGGGAAAATAGATTAAAGGGTAAGACGATACATGATCAGTGGTGTACATTTAAGGAGTTATTTTACAACTTCCAAAAAATATATATTCCACTGAGAAGAATAGGGTGTAAAAGAAAAGACAGCCATCCGTGGCTATGTAAAGAAATTAAGGATAGTATTCGACTAAAAACAAGGGCATATAAGGTAGCCAAATCTAGTGGGAGGATAGAGGATTGGGAAAACTTTAAAAGACAGTAAAAAGTGACAAAATGATTGATTAAGAAATGGAAGATAGATTATGAAAGTAAATTAGCAAAAAATATAAAAACAGATAGTAAGAGTTTTTATAGTTATATAAAAAGAAAAAGGGTGGCTAAAGTAAATGTTGGTCCCTTAGAGGATGAGACCGGGAAATTAATGGTGTGAAATATGGAGATGGCAAAACACTGAATGAATATTTTATATCAGTCTTTACAGTAGAAGACACTAAGAATATCCCAACACTGGACAAACAGGGGGCTAAAGGGGGGGAGGAGCTAAACACGATCAAAATCACTAAGGAAGTGGTACTCGGTAAAATAATGGGACTCAAGGAGGATAAATCACCTGGACCTGATGACTTACATCCTAGGGTCTTGAGGGAAGTGGCGGTCGGGATTGTGGATGCATTGGTAATAATTTTCCAAAACTCCCTGGACTCGGCAAAGGTCCCGGCAGACTGGAAAACTGCTAATGTAACACCCTTATTTAAAAAGGGCAGTAGACAGAAGGCTGGAAACTATAGACCGGTTAGCCTAACATCTGTGGTAGGTAAAATTTTGGAGTCCATTATTAAGGAGACAGTAACAGGATATTTGGATAATCATAATTTAATAGGACAAAGTCAGCATGGTTTTATGAAGGGGAAGTCATGTTTGAGAAATTTGCTGGAGTTCTTTGAGGAAGTAACATATAGGGTGGATAAAGGGGAACCAGTGGACGTAGTGTATTTAGACTTCCAAAAGGCATTTGACAAGGTGCCACACAAAAGGTTATTGCTTAAGATAAAAAATCACGGGATTGGGGGTAATATTCTGGCATGGATAGAGGATTGGCTATCTAACAGAAGGCAGAGAGTTGGGATAAATGGTTCATTCTCAGACTGGCAATCAGTAACTAGTGTTTTCCGCAGGGGTCAGTGCTGGGTCCCCAACTCTTTACAATCTATATTCACGATTTGGAGGAGGGGACCGAGTGTAACATATCAAAGTTTGCAGATGATACTAAGATGGGAGGGAAAGTAGTGAGTGAGGAGGACATAAAAAACCTGCAATTGGAAATAGACAGGCTAAGTAAGTGGGCAGAGATTTGGCAGATGGAATACAATACTGGAAAGTGTGAGGTTATGCACTTTGGCAGGAAAAATCGCAGAGCAAGTTGTTGGCCCAGAAATTCCAGAACGGGGCTTGCAGCGCGTGCAAGCCCCGTATTTGCACTTACCCCGCGCTCGTGCCGATCAGCTTCTGGGACGCCTGAACTTGCAGAAATAGAAAGCACATTCCCGGGCAGCGTATGACGTCACGCCGCCCAGGAGTGCAGCCAGCGCGAATCCAGGAGCGTGCAGTGTAAGTGAGACACGCCCCTTGAGGTCTCAGTTTCACTGGACACGCCCCCAATGTTTCTGTCAAGCTGCTAAGGATTTTTACATGCAAAGCAGCAGTTTAAATAGGTTTTTGGAAGTTTTTTGAAGATTTTGGTAACTTTTATAAACTTTTTAAAATGTTTACATTATTTTGAGTAATCTGAAGTAGTTTTAAAGAGAATTAAAGCAATTTAAAGACTTTTAAAAGCCCTAAAAGAATTTTTTAAATTCCATTTATTTATTTAGCAATGTCGTCGTCATACGTGTCTTCACACTGTTCCCTTTGGGGAACTGTATGAAGTGGTGGAAGGATTTATGGCCATGATTAACGCTCATTCCGTGACCGTAACCATCTTTGAACCAGCCATTAGGGCGGTTAGTCCTATGGCGGGAGGGTTTTACGGGCTCCCACAAGCTATACAAGGAGGGGGGGCCACCCACACCCACGGACGCAAATATCCCACTGGATGTCAACCCAGAATTTAGAGCCGGAGCTCCGACTCCACTTGCCGGGACTGTCTGGAGCGGGGTTCGAAACCCTACCCTGATCTGGCCCAGCGGCGGGGATCCTACCGCTATGACAAAGGCCCAATCCGATTAGCAATGTGAAATGGCAGCATAGGGCTCCAGTCACGGGGAGGGAAAAGGCGCAGGAAACGTATGGGTGTCACCTTTTGTGCGGAGTGGGCCTTTTGCGTAGCAGTAAGCATCCCCGCCGCTGGGCCAGAAGGAGTAGGGTTTTGAACCCCACTCCAGACAGTCCCGGCAAGTGGAGTCGGAGTTCCAACTTTAAATTCTGGGTGGACATCCAGCGGGATACTTGCGTCCGTGGGTGTTGGTGGCCCCACCCCCCTCAGATGGGTTGTGGGAGCCCGTAAAACCCTCCCGCCATAGGACTAACCACCCTAATGGCTGGTTCAAAGATGGTTACGGTCACGGAATGAGCGTTAATCACGGCCATAAATCCTTCCACCACTTCATACAGTTCCCCAAAGGGAACAGTGTGAGGATACGTACGATGATGACCTCTTGCGCAAGGCACCTCCTTGGACCCTCAGTCGCAGATGCGAGGGGGCAAGTCGTGCAATTGTTAAATTTTTCATTTTATTGACATGTAAAATGTTGGCCCAGTAATTCCCTTCCAAATGCGCGAGTACGGTCGGGGTACTTACGCATCTGGCTGGATGAAATGCTGGTTTTCAGCATGCACAGTGCATGTGGGGAAAACCGGCATTTCCTGTCCTCTGAACGAAGGGGTTCAGAGGCAGAATGCGTGCAACTGCACAGGCAGCGCGTGCGCAGTAAAATTCGCCGCTTTCATTCATGCTTTCAGTGAGGTCAAGTCATTACAACTTACACATGAAAAAAGCATGGGTACAGTTGCTCCAGAGGCTGCGGAGGAAGATATTTTTTTATCGTGGAGCTTCTGAAAGTATGTATGTCTGTATATATTCCTTTGCGTGTTATGTATATATTCCTTTACTTATGTGTATGAATGTATTATTTAATTATGACTTTCAGAGAAAGTAACTTATTGGAAAATCATAATTAAAAACATACATTCATACACATTAGTAAAGGAATATAAAACATACATACATATACGTAAAGGAATATATGTGGACATACATACATAACTCATTCTCACATTCCATTCACACAGCCACAATTGCTCCTTCTACCTACCTGAAAACCCTTTAAAAAAAAAAAAAATTTTAACTTTAAAACTTACTTAAAATTTCTTAAAATAACTTCCCTCCCTTTCCCAAACAAAAATATTGCATTTCAGAAGCTCCACGATAAAATGTTTCTTCCTCCGCAGCCAATGAACCACTTTACACTTGCTTTTTTCAAGTGTAAATTCTGAGGACTTACCCTCACGGATTTCATGAATGAAATCTACGAAGTTCACTGCGCAAGCGCTGCCTGTGCAGTCGCACGCGCTCGAGGTCTGGAAATGCCGGCGTTCCCCGCATGCGCTGTTCATGCTGAACGCCGGCATTTCCAACGGCCAGATGCGTGAGTACCCCGAGCGCACTCACGCCTTTGGCCGCGAATTTCTGGCCCAATCTCACATTCCATTCACACAGCCACAATTGCTCCTTCTACCTACCGTTCTGAAAACCCGTTTAAAAAAAAAAAATTAAAGTTTAAAACTTACTTAAAATTTCTTAAAATAACTTCCCTCCCTTTCCCAAACCTAAATATTGCATTTCATAAGCTCCTCCATAAAATATATCTCCTTCCCCAGCCAATGAACAACTTTACACTTGCTTTTTTCAAGTGTAAGTTCTAGGGACTTACCCTCACTGAATCCATCAGTGAAATCTACAAAGTTCACTGCGCAAGCGCTGCCTGTGCAGTCGCACGCGCTGTGAATAGACCTCGGGTCTGGAAATGCCGGCGTTCCCCGCATGCGCTGTTCCTGCTGAACGCCGGCATTTCCAACGGCCAGATGCGTGAGTACCCCGAGCGCACTCACGCCTTTGGCCGTGAATTTCTGGCCCAATCTCACATTCCATTCACACAGCCACAATTGCTCCTTGTACCTACCGTTCTGAAAACCCGTTTAAAAAAAAACTAAAGTTTAAAACTTACTTAAAATTTCTTAAAATAACTTCCCTCCCTTTCCCAAATCTAAATATTGCATTTCATAAGCTCCTCCATAAAATATATCTCCTTCCCCAGCCAATGAACAACTTTACACTTGCTTTTTTCAAGCATAAGTTCTAGGGACTTACCCTCACTGAATCCATCAGTGAAATCTACAAAGTTCACTGCGCAAGTGCTGCCTGTGCAGTCGCACGCGCTGCGAATAGACCTCGGGTCTGGAAATGCCGGCGTTCCCCGCATGCGCTGTTCCTGCTGAACGCCGGCATTTCCAACGGCCAGATGCGTGAGTAACCCGACCGTACTCACGCTTCTGGCCTGGAATTTCTGGCCCATTATCTTAATGGCAAGAAACTGGAAACTACTGAAGTACAAAGGGATCTGGGGGTCCTGGTGCACGAAACTCAAAAGGTTAGTATGCAGGTGCATCAAGTGATTAAGAAGGCCAATGGAATGTTGGCTTTCATTGCTAGGGGGATAGAATATAAAAATAGGGAGGTATTGCTTCAGTTGTACAAGGTATTGGTGAGACCGCACCTGGAATATTGCGTACAGTTTTGGTGTCCATACTTAAGAAAGGACATACTTGCTCTCGAGTCAGTACAAAGAAGGTTCACTCGGTTAATCCCGGGGATGAGGGGATGGACATATGAGGCGAGGTTGAGTAGATTGGGACTCTACTCATTGGAGTTCAGAAGAATGAGAGGCGATCTTATTGAAACATATAAGATTGTGAAGGGGTTGGATCGGGTGGATGTGGGGAAAATGTTCCCGATGACGGGTGAAACGAGAACTAGGGGGCATAGTCTTAGAATAAGGGGCTGCTCTTTCAAAACTGAGATGAGGAGGAACTACTTCACTCAGAGGGTGGTAGGTCCATGGAATATGCTGCCCCAAAAAGCTGTAGAAGCTACATCATTACATAAATTTAAAACAGAAATAGACAGTTTCCTAGAAGTAAGGGAATTAAGGGTTACGGGGAGCAGGCAGGAATTTGGACATGAGTCTAGGTTCGGATCGGTCATGGCCCTCTGGGTAGCGGAGCGGGCCCAGGGGCCGTGTAGCCTGATCCTGCTCCTATTTCGTGTGTCTAATTCTGTTAGATTCAGGAGATGGTTCTGTGATAGTGGATTGGCGGTTAGGATCAGATCAGCCATGATCTTATTGAATGGCAGAGCAGGCTCGAGGGGCCGATTGGCCTACTACTGCTCCTATTTCTTACGTTCTTACGAAGATACTTGCACATATATGGGGGAGGGAATGTTACCGTTAGAGATACATTTCCTTGGCATACTCAACATTGCAGAAAAGCTGTAAACTGGATAATCTGATGATGCTATAACAAGCAAAGACACCAGAACATGTAGCACTTACAGTTTTTGTTTTCAAGAAGTTATCAGTGCCACTGTGGAGGTGACGTGACATTGTCCATGTCCTATGAAACTACCACCTCCAGTAAAATTATAGAAAGTCTTTGCGGAAGTGAAATACAGTATAAAGCAGAAGAGTTAGAGATGAGCACTTAAATACATAAGTGTCAAAATTCCTATATGAAGGCAGGACGAAAGGGAAACATGAACAGTTTTGACATGAGGTGGTTAAAGAAGGCAGTAAATGTCACCCCAATACAGTAGCACTTACCACGTAGAAAAAATAGGAAATGTTAGCGTTAGGGTGACATTTCGCTACAATATTTCGTTACAGAATTGGCGGGCAGGGGATGAGAATGAGAGAAGTTTGTACAAACCAGCAGCCTCCTCATCCTTTTGAAGTAAGACCATAGGAAGTTCTATCTGTTAATAAAGCTCGAGTTAAATCTTCGCAGATTAAGAACAGCATTGCCAAAGGAAAAGCAAGAGGTATACCGTATAAAATCATGTCTCAATTTCTCTAGGGATATCTTGGCGTAGGCAATCAAGATGTGCCAAGACTTGGTAGCACTTACAGGGTTTTTATGGGAAGAATCTATGCACGCTAGCGTTGTGCTGCCTTTAGACTGCAGAGACAGCACGGCACTACTAGGGGTATCCTGAAAGAAAGCATCCTTCCGAAAGGCGAAGTATTACTGAAAGAGAGCCTGCACTGGGAAGAAGTGTGAGTAGATTAATGTTAGCATCACCATTTAGCGATCCCACGTGGCGGGTCAGTTCCCAAGAGTTCGGGTTGCACGTCATGAGCCAGATAGCTATCGCCCAAACATGGTAGCACTTACCACAGCCATAAATAGAAAATGCAACTGTTCAGGTGACAATTGTCTGTAATGTGAAATGGCAAGGCAGAGACAGGCACAGTTCTCCTCAATGAGAAATGTTTCACAGCAATTCAGCAGCTCAATCTACTTTACTGACTAAATCCAGAGGAAAATAAAAAATGTTACAAAGCAAAGATCCCACACTTGCAAACTTAGATCTGCTGCACATTTTTGTCTGTGCTCCTCACTGCAATCTCCATTTCAGGTTGTTGGTCATTTGCTGCATGCAACGCAAGGCCTTTATATATTTTCAGCTGCCTAACTTTCAGCATTGCAACTCGCATATTTTTACTTCCTTTTGAATAGGTGATAATGGTTGCCTTTTGTACCTATGTTGCCATCAAATTAGTTGGTCTCTAATGTTAATCTCAGCTGAAGTATGCCCAAACCTGATGCATGCTTATACTAAAAAATCTGTTAGAATTTGGTATCTACTATCATTTTGAAGAGTTGAGGTTGAATTAAAGTTCCATCAGCCAAATATATATCACGACTACAGGAATTGAGTAGAGTGGATTGGGAAAATAGATTAAAGGGTAAGACGATACATGATCAGTGGTGTACATTTAAGGAGTTATTTTACAACTTCCAAAAAATATATATTCCACTGAGAAGAATAGGGTGTAAAAGAAAAGACAGCCATCCGTGGCTATGTAAAGAAATTAAGGATAGTATTCGACTAAAAACAAGGGCATATAAGGTTTTACTCGGTAAAATAATGGGACTCAAGGCGGATAAATCACCTGGACCTGATGACTTACATCCTAGGGTCTTGAGGGAAGTGGCGGTCGGGATTGTGGATGCATTGGTAATAATTTTCCAAAACTCCCTGGACTCGGCAAAGGTCCCGGCAGACTGGAAAACTGCTAATGTAACACCCTTATTTAAAAAGGGCAGTAGACAGAAGGCTGGAAACTATAGACCGGTTAGCTTAACATCTGTGGCAGGTAAAATTTTGGAGTCCATTATTAAGGAGACAGTAACAGGACATTTGGATAATAATAATTTAATAGGACAAAGTCAGCATGGTTTTATGAAGGGGAAGTCATGTTTGAGAAATTTGCTGGAGTTCTTTGAGGAAGTAACATTTAGGGTGGATAAAGGGGAACCAGTGGACGTAGTGTATTTAGACTTCCAAAAGGCATTTGACAAGGTGCCACACAAAAGGTTATTGCTTAAGATAAAAAATCACGGGATTGGGGGTAATATTCTGGCATGGATAGAGGATTGGCTATCTAACAGAAGGCAGAGAGTTGGGATAAATGGTTCATTCTCAGACTGGCAATCAGTAACTAGTGTTTTCCGCAGGGGTCAGTGCTGGGTCCCCAACTCTTTACAATCTATATTCACGATTAGGAGGAGGGGACCGAGTGTAACATATCAAAGTTTGCAGATGATACTAAGATGGGAGGGAAAGTAGTGAGTGAGGAGGACATAAAAAACCTGCAATTGGAAATAGACAGGCTAAGTAAGTGGGCAGAGATTTGGCAGATGGAATACAATACTGGAAAGTGTGAGGTTATGCACTTTGGCAGGAAAAATCGTAGAGCAAGTTGTTGGCCCAGAAATTCCAGAACGGGGCTTGCAGCGCGTGCAAGCCCCGTATTTGCACTTACCCCGCGCTCGTGCCGATCAGCTTCTGGGACGCCTGAACTTGCAGAAATAGAAAGCACATTCCCGGGCAGCGTATGACGTCACGCCACCCAGGAGTGCAGCCAGCGCGAAGCCAGGAGCGTGCAGTGTAAGTGAGACACGCCCCTTGAGGTCTCAGTTTCACTGGACACGCCCCCAATGTTTCTGTCAAGCTGCTAAGGATTTTTACATGCAAAGCAGCAGTTTAAATAGGTTTTTGGAAGTTTTTTGAAGATTTTGGTAACTTTTATAAACTTTTTAAAATGTTTACATTATTTTGAGTAATCTGAAGTAGTTTTAAAGAGAATTAAAGCAATTTAAAGACTTTTAAAAGCCCTAAAAGAATTTTTTAAATTCCATTTATTTATTTAGCAATGTCGTCGTCATACGTGTCTTCACACTGTTCCCTTTGGGGAACTGTATGAAGTGGTGGAAGGATTTATGGCCATGATTAACGCTCATTCCGTGACCGTAACCATCTTTGAACCAGCCATTAGGGCGGTTAGTCCTATGGCGGGAGGGTTTTACGGGCTCCCACAAGCTATACAAGGAGGGGGGGCCACCCACACCCACGGACGCAAATATCCCACTGGATGTCAACCCAGAATTTAGAGCCGGAGCTCCGACTCCACTTGCCGGGACTGTCTGGAGCGGGGTTCGAAACCCTACCCTGATCTGGCCCAGCGGCGGGGATCCTACCGCTATGACAAAGGCCCAATCCGATTAGCAATGTGAAATGGCAGCATAGGGCTCCAGTCACGGGGAGGGAAAAGGCGCAGGAAACGTATGGGTGTCACCTTTTGTGCGGAGTGGGCCTTTTGCGTAGCAGTAAGCATCCCCGCCGCTGGGCCAGAAGGAGTAGGGTTTTGAACCCCACTCCAGACAGTCCCGGCAAGTGGAGTCGGAGTTCCAACTTTAAATTCTGGGTGGACATCCAGCGGGATACTTGCGTCCGTGGGTGTTGGTGGCCCCACCCCCCTCAGATGGGTTGTGGGAGCCCGTAAAACCCTCCCGCCATAGGACTAACCACCCTAATGGCTGGTTCAAAGATGGTTACGGTCACGGAATGAGCGTTAATCACGGCCATAAATCCTTCCACCACTTCATACAGTTCCCCAAAGGGAACAGTGTGAGGATACGTACGATGATGACCTCTTGCGCAAGGCACCTCCTTGGACCCTCAGTCGCAGATGCGAGGGGGCAAGTCGTGCAATTGTTAAATTTTTCATTTTATTGACATGTAAAATGTTGGCCCAGTAATTCCCTTCCAAATGCGCGAGTACGGTCGGGGTACTTACGCATCTGGCTGGATGAAATGCTGGTTTTCAGCATGCACAGTGCATGTGGGGAAAACCGGCATTTCCTGTCCTCTGAACGAAGGGGTTCAGAGGCAGAACGCGTGCAACTGCACAGGCAGCGCGTGCGCAGTAAAATTCGCCGCTTTCATTCATGCTTTCAGTGAGGTCAAGTCATTACAACTTACACATGAAAAAAGCATGGGTACAGTTGCTCCAGAGGCTGCGGAGGAAGATATTTTTTTATCGTGGAGCTTCTGAAAGTATGTATGTCTGTATATATTCCTTTGCGTGTTATGTATATATTCCTTTACTTATGTGTATGAATGTATTATTTAATTATGACTTTCAGAGAAAGTAACTTATTGGAAAATCATAATTAAAAACATACATTCATACACATTAGTAAAGGAATATAAAACATACATACATATACGTAAAGGAATATATGTGGACATACATACATAACTCATTCTCACATTCCATTCACACAGCCACAATTGCTCCTTCTACCTACCTGAAAACCCTTTAAAAAAAAAAAAATTTTTAACTTTAAAACTTACTTAAAATTTCTTAAAATAACTTCCCTCCCTTTCCCAAACAAAAATATTGCATTTCAGAAGCTCCACGATAAAATGTTTCTTCCTCCGCAGCCAATGAACCACTTTACACTTGCTTTTTTCAAGTGTAAATTCTGAGGACTTACCCTCACGGATTTCATGAATGAAATCTACGAAGTTCACTGCGCAAGCGCTGCCTGTGCAGTCGCACGCGCTCGAGGTCTGGAAATGCCGGCGTTCCCCGCATGCGCTGTTCATGCTGAACGCCGGCATTTCCAACGGCCAGATGCGTGAGTACCCCGAGCGCACTCACGCCTTTGGCCGCGAATTTCTGGCCCAATCTCACATTCCATTCACACAGCCACAATTGCTCCTTCTACCTACCGTTCTGAAAACCCGTTTAAAAAAAAAAAATTAAAGTTTAAAACTTACTTAAAATTTCTTAAAATAACTTCCCTCCCTTTCCCAAACCTAAATATTGCATTTCATAAGCTCCTCCATAAAATATATCTCCTTCCCCAGCCAATGAACAACTTTACACTTGCTTTTTTCAAGTGTAAGTTCTAGGGACTTACCCTCACTGAATCCATCAGTGAAATCTACAAAGTTCACTGCGCAAGCGCTGCCTGTGCAGTCGCACGCGCTGTGAATAGACCTCGGGTCTGGAAATGCCGGCGTTCCCCGCATGCGCTGTTCCTGCTGAACGCCGGCATTTCCAACGGCCAGATGCGTGAGTACCCCAAGCGCACTCACGCCTTTGGCCGTGAATTTCTGGCCCAATCTCACATTCCATTCACACAGCCACAATTGCTCCTTGTACCTACCGTTCTGAAAACCCGTTTAAAAAAAAACTAAAGTTTAAAACTTACTTAAAATTTCTTAAAATAACTTCCCTCCCTTTCCCAAATCTAAATATTGCATTTCATAAGCTCCTCCATAAAATATATCTCCTTCCCCAGCCAATGAACAACTTTACACTTGCTTTTTTCAAGCATAAGTTCTAGGGACTTACCCTCACTGAATCCATCAGTGAAATCTACAAAGTTCACTGCGCAAGTGCTGCCTGTGCAGTCGCACGCGCTGTGAATAGACCTCGGGTCTGGAAATGCTGGCGTTCCCCGCATGCGCTGTTCCTGCTGAACGCCGGCATTTCCAACGGCCAGATGCGTGAGTAACCCGACCGTACTCACGCTTCTGGCCTGGAATTTCTGGCCCATTATCTTAATGGCAAGAAACTGGAAAGTACTGAAGTACAAAGGGATCTGGGGGTCCTGGTGCACGAAACTCAAAAGGTTAGTATGCAGGTGCATCAAGTGATTAAGAAGGCCAATGGAATGTTGGCTTTCATTGCTAGGGGGATAGAATATAAAAATAGGGAGGTATTGCTTCAGTTGTACAAGGTATTGGTGAGACCGCACCTGGAATACTGCGTACAGTTTTGGTGTCCATACTTAAGAAAGGACATACTTGCTCTCGAGTCAGTACAAAGAAGGTTCACTCGGTTAATCCCGGGGATGAGGGGATGGACATATGAGGCGAGGTTGAGTAGATTGGGACTCTACTCATTGGAGTTCAGAAGAATGAGAGGCGATCTTATTGAAACATATAAGATTGTGAAGGGGTTGGATCGGGTGGATGTGGGGAAAATGTTCCCGATGACGGGTGAAACGAGAACTAGGGGGCATAGTCTTAGAATAAGGGGCTGCTCTTTCAAAACTGAGATGAGGAGGAACTACTTCACTCAGAGGGTGGTAGGTCCATGGAATATGCTGCCCCAAAAAGCTGTAGAAGCTACATCATTACATAAATTTAAAACAGAAATAGACAGTTTCCTAGAAGTAAAGGGAATTAAGGGTTACGGGGAGCAGGCAGGAATTTGGACATGAGTCTACGTTCGGATCGGTCATGGCCCTGTGGGTAGCGGAGCGGGCCCAGGGGCCGTGTAGCCTGATCCTGCTCCTATTTCGTGTGTCTAATTCTGTTAGATTCAGGAGATGGTTCTGTGATAGTGGATTGGCGGTTAGGATCAGATCAGCCATGATCTTATTGAATGGCGGAGCAGGCTCGAGGGGCCGATTGGCCTACTACTGCTCCTATTTCTTACGTTCGTACGAAGATACTTGCACATATATGGAGGAGGGAATGTTACCGTTAGAGATACATTTCCTTGGCATACTCAACATTGCAGAAAAACTGTAAACTGGATAATCTGATGATGGTATAACAAGCAAAGACACCAGAACATGTAGCACTTACAGTTTTTGTTTTCAAGAAGTTATCAGTGCCACTGTGGAGGTGACGTGACATTGTCCATGTCCTATGAAACTACCACCTCCAGTAAAATTATAGAAAGTCTTTGCGGAAGTGAAATACAGTATAAAGCAGAAGAGTTAGAGATGAGCACTTAAATACATAAGTGTCAAAATTCCTATATGAAGGCAGGACGAAAGGGAAACATGAACAGTTTTGACATGAGGTGGTTAAAGAAGGCAGTAAATGTCACCCCAATACGGTAGCACTTACCACGTAGATAAAATAGGAAGTGTTAGCGTTAGGGTGACATTTCGCTACAATATTTCGTTACAGAATTGGCGGGCAGGGGATGAGAATGAGAGAAGTTTGTACAAACCAGCAGCCTCCTCATCTTTTTGAAGTAAGACCATAGGAAGTGCTATCTGTTAATAAAGCTCGAGTTAAATCTTCTCAGATTAAGAACAGCATTGCCAAAGGAAAAGCAAGAGGTATACCGTATAAAATCATGTCTCAATTTCTCTAGGGATATCTTGGCGTAGGCAATCAAGATGTGCCAAAACTAGGTGGCACTTACAGGGTTTTTATGGGAAGAATCTGTGCACGCTAGCGTTGTGCTGCCTTTAGACTGCAGAGACAGCACGGCGCTACTAGGGGTATCCTGAAAGAAAGCATCCTTCCGAAAGGCGAAGTATTACTGAAAGAGAGCCTGCACTGGGAAGAAGTGTGAGTAGATTAATGTTAGCATCACCATTTAGCGATCCCACGTGGCGGGTCAGTTCCCAAGAGTTCCGGTTGCACGTCAGGAGCCAGATAGCTATCGCCCAAACATGGTAGCACTTACCACAGCCATAAAATAGAAAATGCTACTGTTCAGGTGACAATTGTCTGTAATGTGAAATGGCAAGGCAGAGACAGGCACAGTTCTCCTCAATGAGAAATGTTTCACAGCAATTCAGCAGCTCAATCTACTTTACTGACTAAATCCAGAGGAAAATAAAAAATGTTACAAAGCAAAGATCCCACACTTGCAAACTTAGATCTGCTGCACATTTTTGTCTGTGCTCCTCACTGCAATCCCCATTTCAGGTTGTTGGTCATTTGCTGCATGCAACGCAAGGCCTTTATATATTTTCAGCTGCCTAACTTTCAGCATTGCAACTCGCATATTTTTACTTCCTTTTGAATAGGTGATAATGGTTGCCTTTTGTACCTATGTTGCCATCAAATTAGTTGGTCTCTAATGTTAATCTCAGCTGAAGTATGCCCAAACCTGATGCATGCTTATACTAAAAAATCTGTTAGAATTTGGTATCTACTATCATTTTGAAGAGTTGAGGTTGAATTAAAGTTCCATCAGCCAAATATATATCACGACTACAGGAATTGAGTAGAGTGGATTGGGAAAATAGATTAAAGGGTAAGACGATACATGATCAGTGGTGTACATTTAAGGAGTTATTTTACAACTTCCAAAAAATATATATTCCACTGAGAAGAATAGGGTGTAAAAGAAAAGACAGCCATCCGTGGCTATGTAAAGAAATTAAGGATAGTATTCGACTAAAAACAAGGGCATATAAGGTAGCCAAATCTAGTGGGAGGATAGAGGATTGGGGAAACTTTAAAAGACAGTAAAAAATGACAAAATGATTGATTAAGAAATGGAAGATAGATTATGAATTAGCAAAAAATATAAAAACAGATAGTAAGAGTTTTTATAGTTATATAAAAGAAAAAGGGTGGCTAAAGTAAATGTTGGTGCCTGAGAGGATGAGACCGGGAAATTAATGGTGGGAAATATGGAGATGGCCGAGGATTTGGACCGGCGCCACACGGAGCTCATGAGCGTGGTGGGGCGCATGCCTGAGGCCATCGAGTCGCTGGCGACCAGTGTGCGCGAGTTCGGGGCAGCAACTGCCGCGAGTGGCGGCATGCTGACTGATGCCGTCAAGACCCTGGCGGATGTGATGCGGGCGCACACCAGGACAACAGGGGCACTCACTGCTGCCACACGCGCTGTCTCAGGCAGGCATCGCCAGGGCAGCCGCCGCGCTGGACCATCCCAGCAAGCCGCCCCTCGGCTGATTGTTGCGGATCCTGCAGTGCGGGTCCGGCCGAGTGCCACTGCGCCACATCACCAGCCAGCGCATCCCAGACGCCAGCTGGCCCACATTGCGCCATCCGTCGCCGCCATTCCCCCACTGGGGCGTCAAGGGCAAGCGGCTGCAGCTGATGGTGGCCAGGCTCAGGTGCGCCACTCAGCAGACGGCCCCTCGAGGCCCAAACGCCGTGTAGGCCGCCCCCCAGCGGCGTCTGGCGGAAGGGCATCTGAGCCTCAGGCGCCTTCCCCCAGCCTCGCAGCAGCCACTGGGCAGAGCTTGCGAAGGAGCAGCAGGCCGGGCAGGGGAGGCAAAAGGCTGGGCAAGGTCTCGCCCTCGCGGGCCACTCAGTAGAGGGTGTGGGCAGCTTTCCTTTTATATGGCGGTGGCCATCTTTATTTTGCCCATGGTTGTGTTGTTGGAGGGCTTATTTTTTGCGTTAGGCCGACGTTGAGGCCCGGTTTGAAGAAAGTTGGAGTGACTCCTCCCCAGTTTGTGGGAGTGAGTCGTTTGTTGGGCTTTTTGTGGGGCCCGTTTATTGTTTTTGGGGATTCATGTGGGAAGGGCTTTTCATTTTTGTGTAATAAATAATTATCTTTATTCATGCAGTCTCCATGGTTGTTCTTCTTAGTGTTTGTTGGCTTCGCCGGCTGAGGGCTTGCGGAGCGGCTGCATTCATCTTCCCTCATGGCCCCTGGCCATTCCCTGACAGGGGGCTTAGAAGTACCGTGTAATAAGGTGGCGTCGTGCGGCCCTTGGCCCTGGTCGCTCCCTCCTGGGAACGTACTCCTGCTCCTCCTCCTCCTCCTCCTCATGCTCCTCCTGCTCCTCCTCCTGAGGTGCTGGTCCAACGTCAGGTGGCAGTGCCTGAGTCCTGCGGATAGCCAGGTTGTGTAGCATGCAGCAAACCACCACAAATTGGGAGACCCGGTCCGGCGAATACTGGAGAGCTCCTCCGGAGCGATCAAGGCAGCGGAACCGCTGCTTGAGGACCCCAATAGTTAGCTCGATGATGTTGCGGGTGGTTTGATGGCTCTCGTTGTAGGCCTCTTCAGCAGCGGTCCTGGGCGCGCGGAGCGGGGTCATGAGCCAGGTGCACAAAGGATAGCCTTTGTCCCCGAGTAGCCATCCTCTTGGGGGAGGCTGTGCCTGGAACATGTCATGCACAGTACTCTGCCGCAGGATAAAGGCATCGTGGCTGCTGCCTGGGAAGCTGGCATTGACTGCCATGATGCGCTGCTTGTGGTCACAGACCAGCTGCACATTCAGAGAATGGTAGCCCTTCCTGTTGCGATACTGCTCGCCATGCTCCAGAGGGGCCCGCAAAGCCACATGCGTACAGTCAATGGCGTCCTGCACCAAGGGGAATTCCCCGAGTCTGGAAAATGCCAATGCGCGCTGATGCTGGCTCTCCAGGGCCATGGGGAAGGAGATGAATTGGCTTCTCCTTCTGAACAGTGCTTCGGTCACCTGGCGGATGCAGCGATGCGCGCCGTACTGGGAGATGTTTGCTATGTCCCCAGCAGCGTATTGGAAGGAGCCGGTGGCATAGAAGTTCAATGCCACCGTCACCTTCACTTCCACCGACAGAGACGTCCTGCACCTGAGCTTTGGCCGCAGATCTCGGCGAAGCAGGCGGCAGATCTCTGCAATCACCTCCTTTCGGAATCGGAGCCTTTTAACACATAGCGCAGCACTCATGTTTAGGTAGGAGCGCTGCTGGCGGTATAGCCTGACTGGGTAAGGCCCACGTGGCCGACGCCTGTAGCCCCCTCTGCCTCTAGCCAGGGCTGCCCCTCTCACAATGCGTCTGCGAGCCCTACGGACATGGAGCTGCAGCTCCGCGTTGGCACCCCATGCAACCCCCATCAAATCCTGGCAAACACACTAATTTCCAAAAGGCCACTTGCAGCGCTCTGGCCTGAGTCCAAAAATACCTGGCTCTTGCTGCTTGAAACCAGTTAGCTATCCTCCTTGTTGTGTCTCCAGAAATGCGTTGCGCAAGAGTGTTTTCTGAAAAAAGGCTGGCCTTTATACTGGAGAGCACATCCCCTTTAATTTGCGCTCCCCGGGGCCCGCGCTGGTTGTGTTGCGTTCCTTTTTCCAAATGCTCCGGCCGCCAGCCGCAAAATGGGGCGGTCCGACTGAAGTTTGGAATCGGGGCGCACAAAGGGCGTTGCACGAGGATGTGATGTCATTTTCTGCGCGCGCATCCGGGCGGGCGCTAAACTTTGCGCCGGCGCTAACAGGCAACTTAATTTGGGGCGGGGCGCAAACTGCGCTGCGCCCGGGCGCTACACGCATAGCGCCCAAAAATCACTTCTCTTAAGGCGCTAACTGCTGGCGCAAGCGACTGAAAATCTAGCCCATTCTCTTTCATGAATGTGTCGTCATTGAACCCACATAGAAATCAATACACTTACCACAGCCATAAAATAGAAAATGCTACTGTTCAGGTGACAATTGTCTGTAATGTGAAATGGCAAGGCAGAGACAGGCAGAGATCTCCTCAATGAGAAATGTTTCACAGCAATTCAGCAGCTCAATCTACTTTAATGACTAAATCTAGAGGAAAATAAAAAAAGTTACAAAGCAAAGATCCCATACTTGCAAACTTAGATCTGCTGCACATTTTTGTCTGTGCTCCTCACTGCAATCTCCATTTCAGGTTGTTGGTCATTTGCTGCATGCAACGCAAGGCCTTTATATTTTTTCAGCTCCCTACCTTTCAGCTTTGCAACTCGCTTTTTTTTAACTTCCTTTATGAATAGGTGATAATGGTTGCCTTTTGTACCTCTGTTGCCATCAAAGTAGTTGGTCTCTAATGTTAATCTCAGCTGAAGCATGCCCAAACCTGATGCATGCTTATGCTAAAAAATCTGTTAGAATTTGGTATCTACTATAATTTTGAAGAGTTGAGGTTGAATTAAAGTTCCATCAGCCGGATATATATCATGACTACAGGAAGATACTTGCACATATATGGAGGAGGCAATGTTACCGTTAGAGATACATTTCCTTGGCATACTCAACATTGCAGAAAACCTGTAAACTGGACAATCCGATGATGGGCTAACAAGCAAAGACACCACAATAGGTACCACTTACAGTTCTTGTTTTCAAGAAGCTATCAGTGCCACTGTGGAGGTGACGTGACATTGTCCATGTCCTATGAAACTACCACCTCCAGTAAAATTATAGAAAGTCTTTGCGGAAGTGAAATACAGTATAAAGCAGAAGGGTTAGAGATGAGCACTTAAATACATAAGTGTCAAAATTCCTATATGAAGGCAGGACGAAAGGGAAACATGAACAGTTTTGACATGAGGTGGTTAAAGAAGGCAGTAAATGTCACCCCAATACGGTAGCACTTACCACGTAGAACAAATAGGAAATGTTAGCGTTAGGGTGACATTTAGCTACAATATTTTGTTACAGAGTTGGCGGGCAGGGGATGAGAATGAGAGAAGTTTATACAAACCAGCAGCCTCCTCATTTTTTTTGAAGTAAGACCATAGGAAGTGCTATCTGTTAATAAAGCTCGAGTTAAATCTTCTCAGATTAAGAACAGCATTGCCAGAGGAAAAGCAAGAGGTATACTGTATAAAATCATGTCTCAATTTCTCAAGGGATATCTTGGCGTAGGCAATCAAGATGTGCCAAGACTAGGTAGCACTTACAGGGTTTTGATGGGAAGAATCTGTGCACGCTAGCGTTGTGCTGCCTTTAGACTGCAGAGACAGCACGGCGCTACTAGGGGTATCCTGAAAGAAAGCATCCTTCTGAAAGGTGAAGTATTACTGAAAGAGAGCCTGCACTGGGAAGAAGTGTGAGAAGATTACTGTTAGTATCATCATTTAGCGATCCCACGTGGCTGGTCAGTTCTCAAGAGATCCGGTTGCACGTGAGGAGCCAGATATCCATCGCGCAAACATGGTAGCACTTACCACAGCCATAAAATAGAACATGTTACTATTCAGGTGACAATTGTCTGTAATGTGAAATGGCAAGGCAGAGACAGGCACAGATCTCCTCAATGAGAAATGTTTCACAGCAATTCAGCAGCTCAATCTACATTACTGACTAAATCTAGAGGAAAATAAATAAACTTACAAAGCAAAGGTGCCATACTTGCAAACTTAAATCTGCTGCACATTTTTGTCTGTGCTCCTCACTGCAATCTCCATTTCAGGTTGTTGGTCATTTGCTGCATGCAACGCAAGGCCTTTATATTTTTTCAGCTCCCTACCTTTCAGCTTTGCAACTCGCATATTTTTACTTCCTTTTTGAATAGGTGATAATGGTTGCCTTTTGTACCTATGTTGCCATCAAATTAGTTGGTCTGTAATGTTAATCTCAGCTGATGCAGCACAAACCTGATGCATGGTTATGCTGAAAAATCTGTTAGAATTTGTTATCTACTATAATTTTGAAGAGTTGAGGTTGAATTAAAGTTCCATCAGCCAGATATATGTCACGACTACAGGAAGATACTTGCAGGTATATGGAGGAGGGAATGTTATCGTTAGAGGTACATTTCCTTGGTATACTCAACATTGCAGAAAAACTGTAAACTGGACAATCTGATGATGGTATAACAAGCAAAGACACCACAACATGTAGCAATTACAGTTTTTGTTTTCAAGAAGCTATCAGTACCACTGTGGAGGTGACTTGACATTGTCCATGTCCTATGAAAATACCAGCTCCAGTAAAAGTATAGAAAGTCTTTGCGGAAGTGAAATGCAGTACAAAGCAGAACAGTTAGAGATGAGCACTTAAAGACATAAGAGACAAAGGCCTAGAAATTCAGTTGCGTGCGCCAGCCGTTAGCGCCTTCGGAGGAGTAGATCTCGAGCGCTAGGCACTTAGCGGCCGGGCGCAGGACGATCTGCGCCTACGCCCAACTTCGGTAGCCATTTAGCGCCGGCGCAAAGTGTTTGCGTGCGCTCAGCTGCACGCGCAGACTATGACGTCATTTCCTCGTGCAACGCCCTTTGTGCGCCCCAATCCGGAACTTCAGTCGCGCCCGCCCAATGTGGGCGTGGCGCTCCTAAGAACTGTGAACTGGAACGCAGCAGAGGCCATGCGGGCCTCGGGGAGCGCTAATTAAAGGGCACTTACCCTGAACTATAAAGGCCAGCCATTTTGCAGCAATCACTCTTGTGCAACGGATTTCTGGACAGAGACCAAGGAAGAGAGGTTACTGCTTTGGCCCAACATAGGAGAGGTATTTTTGGCTTCAGGCCAGAGCTTGGCAATTTGCCTTCATTGTGAGGTCATTGTTTGCCAGTATATTATGGGGGCTGCATGGGGTGCCAACTCTCAGTTTCAGCATTATGTGCGAAGGGCTCGCAGACGCTGTGTGAGAGGGGCAGCCCTGGCTAGATGCAGAGGGGGCAACAGGCGTCTGCTACCTAGGCCTTACCCACTCAGGAAATACCGACAGCAGGTGTCCTATCTCACCATGCCTGCCGTGCAGTGTGTTAGGAGGCTGCGCTTCAGAAGGGAGGTGGTTGCAGAGATCTGCCATCTGCTTCACAGAGATCTGCGTCCACAGCTGAGGTGCAGGATGTCTCTGTCGGTGGAAGTGAAGGTCACGGTGGCTCTGAACTTCTATGCAAGCGGCTCCTTCCAAGCCGCTGTTGGGGACATTGCTAACATATCCCAGTTCGCCGTGCATTGCTGCATCCGCCAGGTGACCAATGCCCTTTTCAGAAGGAGACACCAATTCATCTCCTTCCCCATGACCCTGGAGAAGCAGCAGCAGCGTGCAGTGGGGTTTGCGAGAACAGCGGGCTTCCCCATGGTGCAGGGCGCCATTGATTGCACGCATGTGGCTTTGCGGGCACCTATCCACAATGCCGAGGATTACTGCAACCGGAAGGGCTACCATTCCCTCAATGTACAGCTGGTGTGTGACCACAGGCAGCGCATCCTAGCTGTCAATGCCTGCTTTCCAGGCAGTAGTCACGATGCATTTATCCTGCGACAGACTACTGTGGCTGACATGTTCCAGGCACAGCCTCCCCCAAGAGGATGGCTTATCGGGGACAAAGGCTATCCTTTGTGTACCTGGCTCATGACCCCGCTCCGCGCGGCCAGGACCCCTGCTGAGGAGGCATACAACGAAAGCCATCAAGCCACTAGGAACATCATAGAACAAACGATTGGTGTCCTCAAGCAATGGTTCCGCTGCCTGGATCGTTCCGGAGGATCTCTGCAGTATTCACCGGAGAGAGTCTCCAAGGTCGTGGTCGTCTGCTGCATGCTGCACAACCTGGCTATCCGCAGGACTCAGGCACTGCCACCTCACGCTGGAGCACCACCTCAGGAGGAGGAGCAGGAGGAGCATGAGGAGGAGGAGGAGGAGGAGGAGGAGTACCAGCCCAGGAGGGAGGCACAAGGTCCAAGGGCCGCCCATCGGCGGCTTATTGAACGTCACTTCTAGGCCCCCTGTCAGGGAATGGCTTGTGGCAATGAAGGGACCTGAATGCAGCCGCTCCGCAAGCCCTCAGCCGGTTAAGGCAACAACCACTTCAAACATCAAACATGGACAAGCTGAATAAATAAAATGCTTTATTGAACAAACTCAGGGCCCTTCCCACATGAAACCCAAAAACAGACAACACACCCAAAAAACTGTCAGACACATGACTCACTCCCACAACCTGGGGAGGAAGAAAAAAACATTTCCACAACAATGGCCTTCATCCTCGGCCTTACAAAAACCAGCATCCCCATAAACAAAACAACCATCCCCATATAAAAACACATTTGCCCACACCATCTACTTTGTGGCCCGCGAGGGCGATTCCTTGACCAGCCTTTTCCGGCCCCTGGCCGCCCTGCTGCTCCTCCTCAAAGTGTGCCCAGTGGCTGCTGCAAGGCTGGGGGAAGGCTCCTGAGGGGCACATGGCGTGACGGGAGATGCCCTTGGGGGTCTGCCTAGACGAGCTCTGGCCCTCGAGGGGCCGGCTGGTGACTGCTGCAGCTGTGGCTGGGCAGCAGCAGGCTCTCCAGCAGCTCGTCGCAGCTCCACTGGGGGAGTGGCAGTGGCGGCTGCAGGAATGGGGGCAAGCTGGCTGATGGCAGGTGCTCGCTGCTCGCCTGAGACACTGGCACTCGCCCGGGCCATCACTGCAGCATGCGCAGCAATCTGCTGAAGGACAGACCGCTGTGCTGCTGCAGCGCAGCGGGTGCCCTGGCGATGCCTGGCTGACACAGCGAGTGTGGCAGCAGTGAGTGCCCGTACTGCCCTGGTCTGTGCCCGCATCAGGCCAGCCAGTGACTGCACGGCACCACTGATCACCTGTCGACTCGCGGACTGCTCTGCCCCGAAATCAGACCGACTCGCGGACTGCTCTGCCCCGAATTCTGCCCGACTCGCGGACTGCTCTGCCCCGAATTCGGCCCGACTCGCGGCCTGTGCTGCTTCGAATTGTTCGAAACTCCTGGCCTGTGAGGCGCCGAAATCGGCCACACTATGAGCCAGGGACTCGATGGCCTCAGGCAACCGTGCCACAACCCCCATGAACTCGGTGTGCCGGCGATCCGAGTCCACGGACATTTGATCGAGGAGGCGCACCTCCTTGGCGAGGACCGTCTCCGGACTGGAGGCCGGACTCTCCCTCTGGGGAGAAGGCCGCCGAGCTGGCCAACCCTTCCCGCGTTGCTGGATGCCACTGGGCCCAGCAACTACACTCCCCTGCGACCCTTCCCCCCTCTGGGAAGAAGGCCGCCGAGCTGGCCGACCCTTCCCGTGTTGCTGCACGTCACTGGGCACAGGAGCTACACTCCCCTGCAACACTTCCCCCTGGCTGTTCTCCAGGGAAGACGTGTCCCCTCCATTGGCATCCCCTGGCGCGGCTGAGGGTTCCCCTGATGGGCCGCCTTGCTCTTCCTCTTCCTCCTCCACCTCCTCCTCTTCCGAGGGGCTGTCACTGGCAGCTTCAGGGACCTCCTCCTCACCATCTGAAAGCAGGAAGGCACAAGAGTAGCTTTAGAGTGAGGAGAGGGCATCAGCGAGGGAGGCATGAGTGGTGGCATTCAGCGCATTGGTCGGACAGTGGCAAAGGATGTAGATCTGAAGCGCAAGTGGGACGAGAGAGGTCGAAAAGGTGATGTCCTTACCATTGGTGCCCAGAACAGGGTCGGCATCTCCAGATGCAATGGGGCCAATCACCCGGGCACCCATGAGGCTACCCACGCGCTCTTCAAGGTCACTGAGCTGCTGGATCTGGGGACCGCCTCCCCCGGTCACAGTCCGGCTCTTCTGATTGTGTGCCAGCTTGGCCTGCAAGAGAAAGGACGGCCTCTAAGTACAGTGTGGTGCCCAGATCTTGTGTGCACTGCCTCCCATGGTCGAATAGCTTGGCCAGTGTGGTGCCGTGATCTTGTGTGCACTGCCTCCCATGGTCGAATAGCTTGGCCAGTGTGGTGTCGTGATCTTGTGTGCACTGCCTCCCATGGTCGAATAGCTTGGCCAGCGTGGTGCCGTGATCTTGTGTGCACTGCCTCCCATGGTCGAATAGCTTGGCCAGCGTGGTGCCGTGATCTTGTGTGCACTGCCTCCCATGGTCGAATAGCTTGGCCAGTGTGGTGTCGTGATCTTGTGTGCACTGCCTCCCATGGTCGAATAGCTTGGCCAGCGTGGTGTCGTGATCTTGTGTGCACTGCCTCCCATGGTCGAATAGCTTGGCCAGCGTGGTGCCGTGATCTTGTGTGCACTGCCTCCCATGGTCGAATAGCTTGGCCAGTGTGGTGCCGTGATCTTGAGTGCACTGCCTCCCATGGTGGAATAGCTTGGCCAGTGTGGTGCCGTGATCTTGTGTGCACTGCCTCCCATGGTGGAATAGCTTGGCCAGTGTGGTGCCCTGATCTTGTGTGCACTGCCTCCCATGGTCGAATAGCTTGGCCAGTGTGTAAAGTGCAGAATGTGCAATTGATGTTCATGCCAGTCCCATAGCTGCTGGATGCAGGCTGGCCATTAGGGCTTTTAGGTCCCTTTGCCCATAATGTGAGGTGCACATGCAAGGATGAGGAGGACACTGGAAAGGGCATTCACCCTGACAATCCTTGTGAGGTCATTGAATTTTTTCCGGCATTGGACACCAGTCCTGGGGACCTCACTGTTGGATGTGACCCTGTGGGCGACCTCCCTCCAGGCTTTCCTGTAGATGCTGGTGGTAGGCTTCTTGCCACTGTCTGGGAACAAGAGTTTGCGTCTCCTCTCCAAAGCCCTAACCAGCACCCTCAAATCATGGCCAGTGAAGCGCTGCGCTCGTTCACGGGCCTTCTGCATCTTTCCCGGCGCTATTTCTGTTCAGCAGCAGTGTTTAGGCCTAGCTGGAGGGCTGCAGTGTCCAGGGCATGGCAGCAGACGAACTCGACCCCTCCCCCTTTAAGAGCTGGCCGGCGCCAGGGTGTCTGCTGTCAATCAAGAAATGACCGCACCTGCGCTGCGCCCGGCCTCGGCGGTTTAGCTCAGCACCGCCGGCTTTGCGCCTAAAGATAGTTGTGTAACGCCAGTTTTAGCGCTCGAGCAAACTCTTAGTGCGAAGCTACTGAATATCGGCGAAGTGGCCTCGACTTTGCGCCGGGCGCAAACTTTACCGGCCGCCTGACTTTTCCGCCCCAAAAGTGGCTATACTGAATTTCTAGGCCAAAATTTCTATATGCCGGCAGGACGAAAGGGAAACATGAACAGTTTTGACATGAGGTGGTTAAAGTAGGCAGTAAATTTCACCCCAATACGGTAGCACTTACCACGTAGAAAAAATAGGAAATGTTAGCGTTAGGGTGACATTTCGCTACAATATTTTGTTACAGAGTTGGCGGGCAGGGGATGAGAATGAGAGAAGTTTGTACAAACCAGCAGCCTCCTCATCTTTTTGAAGTAAGGCCTTAGAAGTGCTATCTGTTAATAAAGCTCGAGTCAAATCTTCTCAGATTAAGAACAGCATTGGCAAAGGAAAAGCAAGAGGTATACCGTATAAAATCATGTCTCAATTTCTCAACGGATATCTTGGTGAAGGCAATCAAGATTGGCCAAGATAAGGTAACACTTACAGGGTATTGATGGGAAGAATCTGTGCACGCTAGCGTTGTGCTGTTTTTAGACTGCAGAGGAAGCACGGCGCTACCAGGAGTATCCTGAAAGAAAACATCCTTCCGAAAGGTGAAGTATTACTGAAAGAGAGCCTGCACTGGGATGAAGAGTGAGTAGATTACTGTTAGTATCATCATTTAGCGATCCCACGTGGCTGGTCAGTTCCCAAGAGATCCGTTTGCACGTCAGGAGCCAGATATCCATTGCCCAAACATGGTAACACTTACCACAGCCATAAAATAGAAAATGCTACTGTTCAGGTGACAATTGTCTGTAATGTGAAATGGCAAGGCAGAGACAGGCACAGTTCTCCTCAATGAGAAATGTTTCACAGCAATTCAGCAGCTCAATCTACTTTACTGACTAAATCTAGAGGAAAATAAAAAATGTTACAAAGCAAAGATCCCATACTTGCAAACTTAGATCTGCTGCACATTTTTGTCTGTGCTCCTCACTGCAATCTCCATTTCAGGTTGTTGGTCATTTGCTGCATGCAACGCAAGGCCTTTATATTTTTTCAGCTCCCGACCTTTCAGCTTTGCAACTCGCATATTTTTACTTCCTTTTTGAAAAGGTGATAATGGTTGCCTTTTGTACCTATGTTGCCATCAAATTAATTGGTCTCTAATGTTAATCTCAGCTGATGCAGCACAAACCTGATGCATGATTTTACTAAAAAATCTGTTAGAATTTGGTATCTACTGTCATTTTGAAGAGTTGAGGTTGAATTAAAGTTCCATCAGCCAAATATATATCACGACTACAGGAATTGAGTAGAGTGGATTGGGAAAATACATTAAAGGGCAAGACGATACATGATCAGTGGTGTACATTTAAGGAGTTATTTTACAACTTCCAAAAAATATATATTCCACTGAGAAGAATAGGGTGTAAAAGAAAAGACAGCCATCCGTGGCTATGTAAAGAAATTAAGGATAGTATTCGACTAAAAACAAGGGCATATAAGGTAGCCAAATCCAGTGGGAGGATAGAGGATTGGGAAAACTTTAAAAGACAGTAAAAAGTGACAAAATGATTGATTAAGAAATGGAAGATAGATTATGAAAGTAAATTAGCAAAAAATATAAAAACAGATAGTAAGAGTTTTTATAGTTATATAAAAAGAAAAAGGGTGGCTAAAGTAAATGTTGGTCCCTTAGAGGATGAGACCGGGAAATTAATGGTGGGAAATATGGAGATGGCAAAAACACTGAATGAATATTTTATATCAGTCTTTACAGTAGAAGACACTAAGAATATCCCAACACTGGACAAACAGGGGGCTAAAAGGGGGGAGGAGCTAAACACGATCAAAATCACTAAGGAAGTGGTACTCGGTAAAGTAATGGGACTCAAGGCGGATAAATCACCTGGACCTGATGACTTACATCCTAGGGTCTTGAGGGAAGTGGCGGTCGGGATTGTGGATGCATTGGTAATAATTTTCCAAAACTCCCTGGACTCGGCAAAGGTCCCGGCAGACTGGAAAACTGCTAATGTAACACCCTTATTTAAAAAGGGCAGTAGACAGAAGGCTGGAAACTATAGACCGGTTAGCCTAACATCTGTGGTAGGTAAAATTTTGGAGTCCATTATTAAGGAGACAGTAACAGGACATTTGGATAATCATAATTTAATAGGACAAAGTCAGCATGGTTTTATCAAGGGGAAGTCATGTTTGAGAAATTTGCTGGAGTTCTTTGAGGAAGTAACATATAGGGTGGATAAAGGGGAACCAGTGGACGTAGTGTATTTAGACTTCCAAAAGGCATTTGACAAGGTGCCACACAAAAGATTATTGCTTAAGATAAAAAATCACGGGATTGGGGGTAATATTCTGGCATGGATAGAGGATTGGCTATCTAACAGAAGGCAGAGAGTTGGGATAAATGGTTCATTCTCAGACTGGCAATCAATAACTAGTGTTTTCCGCAGGGGTCAGTGCTGGGTCCCCAACTCTTTACAATCTATATTAACGATTTGGAGGAGGGGACCGAGTGTAACATATCAAAGTTTGCAGATGATACTAAGATGGGAGGGAAAGTAGTGAGTGAGGAGGACATAAAAAACCTGCAATTGGAAATAGACAGGCTAAGTAAGTGGGCAGAGATTTGGCAGATGGAATACAATACTGGAAAGTGTGAGGTTATGTACTTTGGCAGGAAAAATCGTAGAGCAAGTTATTATCTTAATGGCAAGAAACTGGAAAGTACTGAAGTACAAAGGGATCTGGGGGTCCTGGTGCACGAAACTCAAAAGGTTAGTATGCAGGTGCATCAAGTGATTAAGAAGGCCAATGGAATGTTGGCTTTCATTGCTAGGGGGATAGAATATAAAAATAGGGAGGTATTGCTTCAGTTGTACAAGGTATTGGTGAGACCGCACCTGGAATACTGCGTACAGTTTTGGTGTCCATACTTAAGAAAGGACATACTTGCTCTCGAGTCAGTACAAAGAAGGTTCACTCGGTTAATCCTGGGGATGAGGGGATGGACATATGAGGAGAGGTTGAGTAGATTGGGACTCTACTCATTGGAGTTCAGAAGAATGAGAGGCGATCTTATTGAAACATATAAGATTGTGAAGGGGTTGGATCGGGTGGATGTGGGGAAAATGTTCCGGATGATGGGTGGAATTGGAACTAGGGGGCATAGTCTTAGAATAAGGGGCTGCTCTTTCAAAACTGAGATGAGGAGGAACTACTTCACTCAGAGGGTGGTAGGTCCATGGAATATGCTGCCCGAAAAAGCTGTAGAAGCTACATCATTACATAAATTTAAAACAGAAATAGACAGTTTCCTAGAAGCAAAGGGAATTAAGGGTTACGGGGAGCAGGCAGGAATTTGGACATGAGTCTAGGTTCGGATCGGTCATGGCCCTGTGGGTAGCGGAGCGGGCCCAGGGGCCGTGTAGCCTGATCCTGCTCCTATTTCGTGTGTCTAATTCTGTTAGATTCAGGAGATGGTTCTGTGATAGTGGATTGGCGGTTAGGATCAGATCAGCCATGATCTTATTGAATGGCGGAGCAGGCTCGAGGGGCCGATTGGCCTACTACTGCTCCTATTTCTTACGTTCTTACGAAGATACTTGCACATATATGGAGGAGGGAATGTTACCGTTAGAGATATATTTCCTTGGCATACTCAACATTGCAGAAAAACTGTAAACTGGATAATCTGATGATGGTATAACAAGCAAAGACAGCAGAACATGTAGCACTTACAGTTTTTGTTTTCAAGAAGTTATCAGTGCCACTGTGGAGGTGACGTGACATTGTCCATGTCCTATGAAACTACCACCTCCAGTAAAATTATAGAAAGTCTTTGCGGAAGTGAAATATACAGTATAAAGCAGAAGAGTTAGAGATGAGCACTTAAATACATAAGTGTCAAAATTCCTATATGAAGGCAGGACGAAAGGGAAACATGAAGGCCTAGAAATTCAGTCGCGTTTGCGCCCACTTATTGGCTATAAAGTGGTTTGCGCCTGAAGTTTTTTATCGCCCGAAATTCAGATGGACCCTAACATCGGCGTTAGCCGGTAGCGCCGCGCCGGCACCGATGACGTCATCGGTGTGCGCAGCGCCCCGGTTGCAATGCTATTCCGGCCCGATGGCCAAATTCAGTTGCGGCCGCCTCGCCCGTAGCAGCCGCAAACAGCGTTTGTGAAACGGGGTCTTGCAGCTCCGAAAGGCCGGCGCATAAATGTGGAGCGGCGGCCGGCCGCTTTCCCGGCGGCCGCCTGCCCGCACCTCCCTCCCCGGACTCCTGCACCACCCCCCCGCGGCATTGATGTCTGAGTCCCGCGAGCCCGGCACTTCTCCGTGGTGCCGGGCTCATTTGCCGGGGGAATCCACCGGTGATCTGACGGCTGCAGGCAGCTCCTCCTTAAGAGAAGGAGGAGGCCTGCAGTACCCCAGCCTGCCGCACCGCATCGGGTGCCGCAGCGGGAGCTGGACGCCTGAAAGTGACATTCATCGCCCCTAGCGAGGCGGCCAAACCCTGCAATAGCGCCCGCCGCCGTCTTGGCCCGTCGCAACTGAATTTTAGGTGGGCGCTACGGGAATCCTGGCGGGCGCAAAATTTCGGGCGCAAAAGACCTCGCGGGGCCATACCGAATTTCTAGGCCGAACAGTTTTGACATGAGGTGGTTAAAGAAGGCAGTAAATGTCACCCCAATACGGTAGCACTTACCACGTAGAAAAAATAGGAAATGTTAGCGTTAGGGTGACATTTCGCTACAATATTTCGTTACAGAATTGGCGGGCAGGGGTGAGAATGAGAGAAGTTTGTACAAACCAGCAGCATCCTCATCTTTTTGAAGTAAGACCATAGGAAGTGCTATCTGTTAATAAAGCTCGAGTTAAATCTTCACAGATTAAGAACAGCATTGCCAAAGGAAAAGCAAGAGGTATACCGTATAAAATCATGTCTCAATTTCTCCAGGGATATCTTGGCGTAGGCAATCAAGATGTGCCAAGACTAGGTAGCACTTACAGGGTTTTTATGGGAAGAATCTGTGCACGCTAGCGTTGTGCTGCCTTTAGACTGCAGAGACAGCACGGCGCTACTAGGGGTATCCTGAAAGAAAGCATCCTTCCGAAAGGCGAAGTATTACTGAAAGAGAGCCTGCACTGGGAAGAAGTGTGAGTAGATTAATGTTAGCATCACCATTTAGCGATCCCACGTGGCGGGTCAGTTCCCAAGAGTTCCAGTTGCACGTGAGGAGCCAGATAGCTATCGCCCAAACATGGTAGCACTTACCACAGCCATAAAATAGAAAATGCTACTGTTCAGGTGAAAATTGTCTGTAATGTGAAATGGCAAGGCAGAGACAGGCACAGTTCTCCTCAATGAGAAATGTTTCACAGCAATTCAGCAGCTCAATCTACTTTACTGACTAAATCCAGAGGAAAATAAAAAATGTTACAAAGCAAAGATCCCACACTTGCAAACTTAGATCTGCTGCACATTTTCGTCTGTGCTCCTCACTGCAATCTCCATTTCAGGTTGTTGGTCATTTGCTGCATGCAACGCAAGGCCTTTATATATTTTCAGCTGCCTAACTTTCAGCTTTGCAACTCGCATATTTTTACTTCCTTTTGAATAGGTGATAATGGTTGCCTTTTGTACCTATGTTGCCATTAAATTAGTTGGTCTCTAATGTTAATCTCAGCTGAAGCATGCCCAAACCTGATGCATGCTTATACTAAAAAATCTGTTAGAATTTGGTATCTACTATCATTTTGAAGAGTTGAGTTTGAATTAAAGTTCCATCAGCCAAATATATATCACGACTACAGGAATTGAGTAGAGTGGATTGGGAAAATAGATTAAAGGGTAAGACGATACATGATCAGTGGTGTACATTTAAGGAGTTATTTTACAACTTCCAAAAAATATATATTCCACTGAGAAGAATAGGGTGTAAAAGAAAAGACAGCCATCCGTGGCTATGTAAAGAAATTAAGGATAGTATTCGACTAAAAACAAGGGCATATAAGGTAGCCAAACCTAGTGGGAGGATAGAGGATTGGGAAAACTTTAAAAGACAGTAAAAAGTGACAAAATGATTGATTAAGAAATGGAAGATAGATTATGAAAGTAAATTAGCAAAAAATATAAAAACAGATAGTAAGAGTTTTTATAGTTATATAAAAAGAAAAAGGGTGGCTAAAGTAAATGTTGGTCCCTTAGAGGATGAGACCGGGAAATTAATGGTGGGAAATATGGAGATGGCAAAAACACTGAATGAATATTTTATATCAGTCTTTACAGTAGAAGACACTAAGAATATCCCAACACTGGACAAACAGGGGGCTAAAGGGGGGGAGGAGCTAAACACGATCAAAATCACTAAGGAAGTGGTACTCGGTAAAATAATGGGACTCAAGGCGGATAAATCACCTGGACCTGATGACTTACATCCTAGGGTCTTGAGGGAAGTGGCGGTCGGGATTGTGGATGCATTGGTAATAATTTTCCAAAACTCCCTGGACTCGGCAAAGGTCCCGGCAGACTGGAAAACTGCTAATGTAACACCCTTATTTAAAAAGGGCAGTAGACAGAAGGCTGGAAACTATAGACCGGTTAGCCTAACATCTGTGGTAGGTAAAATTTTGGAGTCCATTATTAAGGAGACAGTAACAGGACATTTGGATAATCATAATTTAATAGGACAAAGTCAGCATGGTTTTATCAAGGGGAAGTCATGTTTGAGAAATTTGCTGGAGTTCTTTGAGGAAGTAACATATAGGGTGGATAAAGGGGAACCAGTGGACGTAGTGTATTTAGACTTCCAAAAGGCATTTGACAAGGTGCCACACAAAAGATTATTGCTTAAGATAAAAAATCACGGGATTGGGGGTAATATTCTGGCATGGATAGAGGATTGGCTATCTAACAGAAGGCAGAGAGTTGGGATAAATGGTTCATTCTCAGACTGGCAATCAATAACTAGTGTTTTCCGCAGGGGTCAGTGCTGGGTCCCCAACTCTTTACAATCTATATTAACGATTTGGAGGAGGGGACCGAGTGTAACATATCAAAGTTTGCAGATGATACTAAGATGGGAGGGAAAGTAGTGAGTGAGGAGGACATAAAAAACCTGCAATTGGAAATAGACAGGCTAAGTAAGTGGGCAGAGATTTGGCAGATGGAATACAATACTGGAAAGTGTGAGGTTATGCACTTTGGCAGGAAAAATCGTAGAGCAAGTTATTATCTTAATGGCAAGAAACTGGAAAGTACTGAAGTACAAAGGGATCTGAGGCTCCTGGTGCACGAAACTCAAAAGGTTAGTATGCAGGTGCATCAAGTGATTAAGAAGGCCAATGGAATGTTGGCTTTCATTGCTAGGGGGATAGAATATAAAAATAGGGAGGTATTGCTTCAGTTGTACAAGGTATTGGTGAGACCGCACCTGGAATACTGCGTACAGTTTTGGTGTCCATACTTAAGAAAGGACATACTTGCTCTCGAGTCAGTACAAAGAAGGTTCACTCGGTTAATCCTGGGGATGAGGGGATGGACATATGAGGAGAGGTTGAGTAGATTGGGACTCTACTCATTGGAGTTCAGAAGAATGAGAGGCGATCTTATTGAAACATATAAGATTGTGAAGGGGTTGGATCGGGTGGATGTGGGGAAAATGTTCCGGATGATGGGTGGAATTGGAACTAGGGGGCATAGTCTTAGAATAAGGGGCTGCTCTTTCAAAACTGAGATGAGGAGGAACTACTTCACTCAGAGGGTGGTAGGTCCATGGAATATGCTGCCCGAAAAAGCTGTAGAAGCTACATCATTACATAAATTTAAAACAGAAATAGACAGTTTCCTAGAAGCAAAGGGAATTAAGGGTTACGGGGAGCAGGCAGGAATTTGGACATGAGTCTAGGTTCGGATCGGTCATGGCCCTGTGGCTAGCGGAGCGGGCCCAGGGGCCGTGTAGCCTGATCCTGCTCCTATTTCGTGTGTCTAATTCTGTTAGATTCAGGAGATGGTTCTGTGATAGTGGATTGGCGGTTAGGATCAGATCAGCCATGATCTTATTGAATGGCGGAGCAGGCTCGAGGGGCCGATTGGCCTACTACTGCTCCTATTTCTTACGTTCTTACGAAGATACTTGCACATATATGGAGGAGGGAATGTTACCGTTAGAGATATATTTCCTTGGCATACTCAACATTGCAGAAAAACTGTAAACTGGATAATCTGATGATGGTATAACAAGCAAAGACAGCAGAACATGTAGCACTTACAGTTTTTGTTTTCAAGAAGTTATCAGTGCCACTGTGGAGGTGACGTGACATTGTCCATGTCCTATGAAACTACCACCTCCAGTAAAATTATAGAAAGTCTTTGCGGAAGTGAAATATACAGTATAAAGCAGAAGAGTTAGAGATGAGCACTTAAATACATAAGTGTCAAAATTCCTATATGAAGGCAGGACGAAAGGGAAACATGAAGGCCTAGAAATTCAGTCGCGTTTGCGCCCACTTATTGGCTATAAAGTGGTTTGCGCCTGAAGTTTTTTATCGCCCGAAATTCAGATGGACCCTAACATCGGCGTTAGCCGGTAGCGCCGCGCCGGCACCGATGACGTCATCGGTGTGCGCAGCGCCCCGGTTGCAATGCTATTCCGGCCCGATGGCCAAATTCAGTTGCGGCCGCCTCGCCCGTAGCAGCCGCAAACAGCGTTTGTGAAACGGGGTCTTGCAGCTCCGAAAGGCCGGCGCATAAATGTGGAGCGGCGGCCGGCCGCTTTCCCGGCGGCCGCCTGCCCGCACCTCCCTCCCCGGACTCCTGCACCACCCCCCCGCGGCATTGATGTCTGAGTCCCGCGAGCCCGGCACTTCTCCGTGGTGCCGGGCTCATTTGCCGGGGGAATCCACCGGTGATCTGACGGCTGCAGGCAGCTCCTCCTTAAGAGAAGGAGGAGGCCTGCAGTACCCCAGCCTGCCGCACCGCATCGGGTGCCGCAGCGGGAGCTGGACGCCTGAAAGTGACATTCATCGCCCCTAGCGAGGCGGCCAAACCCTGCAATAGCGCCCGCCGCCGTCTTGGCCCGTCGCAACTGAATTTTAGGTGGGCGCTACGGGAATCCTGGCGGGCGCAAAATTTCGGGCGCAAAAGACCTCGCGGGGCCATACCGAATTTCTAGGCCGAACAGTTTTGACATGAGGTGGTTAAAGAAGGCAGTAAATGTCACCCCAATACGGTAGCACTTACCACGTAGAAAAAATAGGAAATGTTAGCGTTAGGGTGACATTTCGCTACAATATTTCGTTACAGAATTGGCGGGCAGGGGTGAGAATGAGAGAAGTTTGTACAAACCAGCAGCATCCTCATCTTTTTGAAGTAAGACCATAGGAAGTGCTATCTGTTAATAAAGCTCGAGTTAAATCTTCACAGATTAAGAACAGCATTGCCAAAGGAAAAGCAAGAGGTATACCGTATAAAATCATGTCTCAATTTCTCCAGGGATATCTTGGCGTAGGCAATCAAGATGTGCCAAGACTAGGTAGCACTTACAGGGTTTTTATGGGAAGAATCTGTGCACGCTAGCGTTGTGCTGCCTTTAGACTGCAGAGACAGCACGGCGCTACTAGGGGTATCCTGAAAGAAAGCATCCTTCCGAAAGGCGAAGTATTACTGAAAGAGAGCCTGCACTGGGAAGAAGTGTGAGTAGATTAATGTTAGCATCACCATTTAGCGATCCCACGTGGCGGGTCAGTTCCCAAGAGTTCCAGTTGCACGTGAGGAGCCAGATAGCTATCGCCCAAACATGGTAGCACTTACCACAGCCATAAAATAGAAAATGCTACTGTTCAGGTGAAAATTGTCTGTAATGTGAAATGGCAAGGCAGAGACAGGCACAGTTCTCCTCAATGAGAAATGTTTCACAGCAATTCAGCAGCTCAATCTACTTTACTGACTAAATCCAGAGGAAAATAAAAAATGTTACAAAGCAAAGATCCCACACTTGCAAACTTAGATCTGCTGCACATTTTCGTCTGTGCTCCTCACTGCAATCTCCATTTCAGGTTGTTGGTCATTTGCTGCATGCAACGCAAGGCCTTTATATATTTTCAGCTGCCTAACTTTCAGCTTTGCAACTCGCATATTTTTACTTCCTTTTGAATAGGTGATAATGGTTGCCTTTTGTACCTATGTTGCCATTAAATTAGTTGGTCTCTAATGTTAATCTCAGCTGAAGCATGCCCAAACCTGATGCATGCTTATACTAAAAAATCTGTTAGAATTTGGTATCTACTATCATTTTGAAGAGTTGAGTTTGAATTAAAGTTCCATCAGCCAAATATATATCACGACTACAGGAATTGAGTAGAGTGGATTGGGAAAATAGATTAAAGGGTAAGACGATACATGATCAGTGGTGTACATTTAAGGAGTTATTTTACAACTTCCAAAAAATATATATTCCACTGAGAAGAATAGGGTGTAAAAGAAAAGACAGCCATCCGTGGCTATGTAAAGAAATTAAGGATAGTATTCGACTAAAAACAAGGGCATATAAGGTAGCCAAACCTAGTGGGAGGATAGAGGATTGGGAAAACTTTAAAAGACAGTAAAAAGTGACAAAATGATTGATTAAGAAATGGAAGATAGATTATGAAAGTAAATTAGCAAAAAATATAAAAACAGATAGTAAGAGTTTTTATAGTTATATAAAAAGAAAAAGGGTGGCTAAAGTAAATGTTGGTCCCTTAGAGGATGAGACCGGGAAATTAATGGTGGGAAATATGGAGATGGCAAAAACACTGAATGAATATTTTATATCAGTCTTTACAGTAGAAGACACTAAGAATATCCCAACACTGGACAAACAGGGGGCTAAAGGGGGGGAGGAGCTAAACACGATCAAAATCACTAAGGAAGTGGTACTCGGTAAAATAATGGGACTCAAGGCGGATAAATCACCTGGACCTGATGACTTACATCCTAGGGTCTTGAGGGAAGTGGCGGTCGGGATTGTGGATGCATTGGTAATAATTTTCCAAAACTCCCTGGACTCGGCAAAGGTCCCGGCAGACTGGAAAACTGCTAATGTAACACCCTTATTTAAAAAGGGCAGTAGACAGAAGGCTGGAAACTATAGACCGGTTAGCCTAACATCTGTGGTAGGTAAAATTTTGGAGTCCATTATTAAGGAGACAGTAACAGGACATTTGGATAATCATAATTTAATAGGACAAAGTCAGCATGGTTTTATGAAGGGGAAGTCATGTTTGACAAATTTGCTGGAGTTCTTTGAGGAAGTAACATATAGGGTGGATAAAGGGGAACCAGTGGACGTAGTGTATTTAGACTTCCAAAAGGCATTTGACAAGGTGCCACACAAAAGATTATTGCTTAAGATAAAAAATCACGGGATTGGGGGTAATATTCTGGCATGGATAGAGGATTGGCTATCTAACAGAAGGCAGAGAGTTGGGAAAAATGGTTCATTCTCAGACTGGCAATCAATAACTAGTGTTTTCCGCAGGGGTCAGTGCTGGGTCCCCAACTCTTTACAATCTATATTCACGATTTGGAGGAGGGGACCGAGTGTAACATATCAAAGTTTGCAGATGATACTAAGATGGGAGGGAAAGTAGTGAGTGAGGAGGACATAAAAAACCTGCAATTGGAAATAGACAGGCTAAGTAAGTGGGCAGAGATTTGGCAGATGGAATACAATACTGGAAAGTGTGAGGTTATGCACTTTGGCAGGAAAAATCGCAGAGCAAGTTGTTGGCCCAGAAATTCCAGAACGGGGCTTGCAGCGCGTGCAAGCCCCGTATTTGCACTTACCCCGCACTCGTGCCGATCAGCTTCTGGGACGCCTGAACTTGCAGAAATAGAAAGCACATTCCCGGGCAGCGTATGACGTCACGCCGCCCAGGAGTGCAGCCAGCGCGAAGCCAGGAGCGTGCAGTGTAAGTGAGACACGCCCCTTGAGGTCTCAGTTTCACTGGACACGCCCCCAATGTTTCTGTCAAGCTGCTAAGGATTTTTACATGCAAAGCAGCAGTTTAAATAGGTTTTTGGAAGTTTTTTGAAGATTTTGGTAACTTTTATAAACTTTTTAAAATGTTTACATTATTTTGAGTAATCTGAAGTAGTTTTAAAGAGAATTAAAGCAATTTAAAGACTTTTAAAAGCCCTAAAAGAATTTTTTAAATTCCATTTATTTATTTAGCAATGTCGTCGTCATACGTGTCTTCACACTGTTCCCTTTGGGGAACTGTATGAAGTGGTGGAAGGATTTATGGCCATGATTAACGCTCATTCCGTGACCGTAACCATCTTTGAACCAGGCATTAGGGCGGTTAGTCCTATGGCGGGAGGGTTTTACGGGCTCCCACAAGCTATACAAGGAGGGGGGGCCACCCACACCCACGGACGCAAATATCCCACTGGATGTCAACCCAGAATTTAGAGCCGGAGCTCCGACTCCACTTGCCGGGACTGTCTGGAGCGGGGTTCGAAACGCTACCCTGATCTGGCCCAGCGGCGGGGATCCTACCGCTATGACAAAGGCCCAATCCGATTAGCAATGTGAAATGGCAGCATAGGGCTCCAGTCACGGGGAGGGAAAAGGCGCAGGAAACGTATGGGTGTCACCTTTTGTGCGGAGTGGGCCTTTTGCGTAGCAGTAAGCATCCCCGCCGCTGGGCCAGAAGGAGTAGGGTTTTGAACCCCACTCCAGACAGTCCCGGCAAGTGGAGTCGGAGTTCCAACTTTAAATTCTGGGTGGACATCCAGCGGGATACTTGCGTCCGTGGGTGTTGGTGGCCCCACCCCCCTCAGATGGGTTGTGGGAGCCCGTAAAACCCTCCCGCCATAGGACTAACCACCCTAATGGCTGGTTCAAAGATGGTTACGGTCACGGAATGAGCGTTAATCACGGCCATAAATCCTTCCACCACTTCATACAGTTCCCCAAAGGGAACAGTGTGAGGATACGTACGATGATGACCTCTTGCGCAAGGCACCTCCTTGGACCCTCAGTCGCAGATGCGAGGGGGCAAGTCGTGCAATTGTTAAATTTTTCATTTTATTGACATGTAAAATGTTGGCCCAGTAATTCCCTTCCAAATGCGCGAGTACGGTTGGGTTACTTACGCATCTGGCTGGATGAAATGCTGGTTTTCAGCATGCACAGTGCATGTGGGGAAAACTTGCATTTCCTGTCCTCTGAACGAAGGGGTTCAGAGGCAGAACGCGTGCAACTGCACAGGCAGCGCGTGCGCAGTAAAATTCGCCGCTTTCATTCATGCTTTCAGTGAGGTCAAGTCATTACAACTTACACATGAAAAAAGCATGGGTACAGTTGCTCCAGAGGCTGCGGAGGAAGATATTTTTTTATCGTGGAGCTTCTGAAAGTATGTATGTCTGTATATATTCCTTTGCGTGTTATGTATATATTCCTTTACTTATGTGTATGAATGTATTATTTAATTATGACTTTCAGAGAAAGTAACTTATTGGAAAATCATAATTAAAAACATACATTCATACACATTAGTAAAGGAATATAAAACATACATACATATACGTAAAGGAATATATGTGGACATACATACATAACTCATTCTCACATTCCATTCACACAGCCACAATTGCTCCTTCTACCTACCTGAAAACCCTTTAAAAAAAAAAAAAATTTTAACTTTAAAACTTACTTAAAATTTCTTAAAATAACTTCCCTCCCTTTCCCAAACAAAAATATTGCATTTCAGAAGCTCCACGATAAAATGTTTCTTCCTCCGCAGCCAATGAACCACTTTACACTTGCTTTTTTCAAGTGTAAATTCTGAGGACTTACCCTCACGGATTTCATGAATGAAATCTACGAAGTTCACTGCGCAAGCGCTGCCTGTGCAGTCGCACACGCTCGAGGTCTGGAAATGCCGGCGTTCCCCGCATGCGCTGTTCATGCTGAACGCCGGCATTTCCAACGGCCAGATGCGTGAGTACCCCAAGCGCACTCACGCCTTTGGCCGCGAATTTCTGGCCCAATCTCACATTCCATTCACACAGCCACAATTGCTCCTTCTACCTACCGTTCTGAAAACCCGTTTAAAAAAAAAAAATTAAAGTTTAAAACTTACTTAAAATTTCTTAAAATAACTTCCCTCCCTTTCCCAAACCTAAATATTGCATTTCATAAGCTCCTCCATAAAATATATCTCCTTCCCCAGCCAATGAACAACTTTACACATGCTTTTTTCAAGTGTAAGTTCTAGGGACTTACCCTCACTGAATCCATCAGTGAAATCTACAAAGTTCACTGCGCAAGCGCTGCCTGTGCAGTCGCACGTGCTGTGAATAGACTTCGGGTCTGGAAATGCCGGCGTTCCCCGCATGCGCTGTTCCTGCTGAACGCCGGCATTTCCAACGGCCAGATGCGTGAGTACCCTGAGCGCACTCACGCCTTTGGCCGCGAATTTCTGGCCCAATCTCACATTCCATTCACACAGCCACAATTGCTCCTTGTACCTACCGTTCTGAAAACCCGTTTAAAAAAAAACTAAAGTTTAAAACATACTTAAAATTTCTTAAAATAACTTCCCTCCCTTTACCAAATCTAAATATTGCATTTCATAAGCTCCTCCATAAAATATATCTCCTTCCCCAGCCAATGAACAACTTTACACTTGCTTTTTTCAAGTGTAAGTTCTAGGGACTTACCCTCACTGAATCCATCAGTGAAATCTACAAAGTTCACTGCGCAAGTGCTGCCTGTGCAGTCGCACGCGCTGTGAATAGACCTCGGGTCTGGAAATGCCGGCGTTCCCCGCATGCGCTGTTCCTGCTGAACGCCGGCATTTCCAACGGCCAGATGCGTGAGTAACCCGACCGTACTCACGCTTCTGGCCTGGAATTTCTGGCCCATTATCTTAATGGCAAGAAACTGGAAAGTACTGAAGTACAAAGGGATCTGGGGGTCCTGGTGCACGAAACTCAAAAGGTTAGTATGCAGGTGCATCAAGTGATTAAGAAGGCCAATGGAATGTTGGCTTTCATTGCTAGGGGGATAGAATATAAAAATAGGGAGGTATTGCTTCAGTTGTACAAGGTATTGGTGAGACCGCTCCTGGAATACTGCGTACAGTTTTGGTGTCCATACTTAAGAAAGGACATACTTGCTCTCGAGTCAGTACAAAGAAGGTTCACTCGGTTAATCCCGGGGATGACGGGATGGACATATGAGGAGAGGTTGAGTAGATTGGGACTCTACTCATTGGAGTTCAGAAGAATGAGAGGCGATCTTATTGAAACATATAAGATTGTGAAGGGGTTGGATCGGGTGGATGTGGGGAAAATGTTCCCGATGATGGGTGAAACGAGAACTAGGGGGCATAGTCTTAGAATAAGGGGCTGCTCTTTCAAAACTGAGATGAGGAGGAACTACTTCACTCAGAGGGTGGTAGGTCCATGGAATATGCTGCCCCAAAAAGCTGTAGAAGCTACATCATTACATAAATTTAAAACAGAAATAGACAGTTTCCTAGAAGTAAAGGGAATTAAGGGTTACGGGGAGCAGGCAGGAATTTGGACATGAGTCTACGTTCGGATCGGTCATGGCCCTGTGGGTAGCGGAGCGGGCCCAGGGGCCGTGTAGCCTGATCCTGCTCCTATTTCGTGTGTCTAATTCTGTTAGATTCTGGAGATGGTTCTGTGATAGTGGATTGGCGGTTAGGATCAGATCAGCCATGATCTTATTGAATGGCGGAGCAGGCTCGAGGGGCCGATTGGCCTACTACTGCTCCTATTTCTTACGTTCGTACGAAGATACTTGCACATATATGGAGGAGGGAATGTTACCGTTAGAGATACATTTCCTTGGCATACTCAACATTGCAGAAAAACTGTAAACTGGATAATCTGATGATGGTATAACAAGCAAAGACACCAGAACATGTAGCATTTACAGTTTTTGTTTTCAAGAAGTTATCAGTGCCACTGTGGAGGTGACGTGACATTGTCCATGTCCTATGAAACTACCACCTCCAGTAAAATTATAGAAAGTCTTTGCGGAAGTGAAATACAGTATAAAGCAGAAGAGTTAGAGATGAGCACTTAAATACATAAGTGTCAAAATTCCTATATGAAGGCAGGACGAAAGGGAAACATGAACAGTTTTGACATGAGGTGGTTAAAGAAGGCAGTAAATGTCACCCCAATACGGTAGCACTTACCACGTAGATAAAATAGGAAGTGTTAGCGTTAGGGTGACATTTCGCTACAATATTTTGTTACAGAATTGGCGGGCAGGGGATGAGAATGAGAGAAGTTTGTACAAACCAGCAGCCTCCTCATCTTTTTGAAGTAAGACCATAGGAAGTGCTATCTGTTAATAAAGCTCGAGTTAAATCTTCTCAGATTAAGAACAGCATTGCCAAAGGAAAAGCAAGAGGTATACCGTATAAAATCATGTCTCAATTTCTCTAGGGATATCTTGGCGTAGGCAATCAAGATGTGCCAAAACTAGGTGGCACTTACAGGGTTTTTATGGGAAGAATCTGTGCACGCTAGCGTTGTGCTGCCTTTAGACTGCAGAGACAGCACGGCGCTACTAGGGGTATCCTGAAAGAAAGCATCCTTCCGAAAGGCGAAGTATTACTGAAAGAGAGCCTGCACTGGGAAGAAGTGTGAGTAGATTAATGTTAGCATCACCATTTAGCGATCCCACGTGGCGGGTCAGTTCCCAAGAGTTCCGGTTGCACGTCAGGAGCCAGATAGCTATCGCCCAAACATGGTAGCACTTACCACAGCCATCAAATAGAAAATGCTACTGTTCAGGTGACAATTGTCTGTAATGTGAAATGGCAAGGCAGAGACAGGCACAGTTCTCCTCAATGAGAAATGTTTCACAGCAATTCAGCAGCTCAATCTACTTTACTGACTAAATCTAGAGGAAAATAAAAAATGTTACAAAGCAAAAATCCCATACTTGCAAACTTAGATCTGCTGCACATTTTTGTCTGTGCTCCTCACTGCAATCTCCATTTCAGGTTGTTGGTCATTTGCTGCATGCAACGCAAGGCCTTTATATATTTTCAGCTGCCTAACTTTCAGCTTTGCAACTCGCATATTTTTACTTCCTTTTGAATAGGTGATAATGGTTGCCTTTTGTACCTATGTTGCCATCAAATTAGTTGGTCTCTAATGTTAATCTCAGCTGAAGCATGCCCAAACCTGATGCATGCTTATACTAAAAAATCTGTTAGAATTTGGTATCTACTATCATTTTGAAGAGTTGAGGTTGAATTAAAGTTCCATCAGCCAAATATATATCACGACTACAGGAATTGCGTAGAGTGGATTGGGAAAATAGATTAAAGGGTAAGACGATACATGATCAGTGGTGTACATTTAAGGAGTTATTTTACAACTTCCAAAAAATATATATTCCACTGAGAAGAATAGGGTGTAAAAGAAAAGACAGCCATCCGTGGCTATGTAAAGAAATTAAGGATAGTATTCGACTAAAAACAAGGGCATATAAGGTAGCCAAACCTAGTGGGAGGATAGAGGATTGGGAAAACTTTAAAAGACAGTAAAAAGTGACAAAATGATTGATTAAGAAATGGAAGATAGATTATGAAAGTAAATTAGCAAAAAATATAAAAACAGATAGTAAGAGTTTTTATAGTTATATAAAAAGAAAAAGGGTGGCTAAAGTAAATGTTGGTCCCTTAGAGGATGAGACCGGGAAATTAATGGTGGGAAATATGGAGATGGCAAAAACACTGAATGAATATTTTATATCAGTCTTTACAGTAGAAGACACTAAGAATATCCCAACACTGGACAAACAGGGGGCTAAAGGGGGGGAGGAGCTAAACACGATCAAAATCACTAAGGAAGTGGTACTCGGTAAAATAATGGGACTCAAGGCGGATAAATCACCTGGACCTGATGACTTACATCCTAGGGTCTTGAGGGAAGTGGCGGTCGGGATAGTGGATGCATTGGTAATAATTTTCCAAAACTCCCTGGACTCGGCAAAGGTCCCGGCAGACTGGAAAACTGCTAATGTAACACCCTTATTTAAAAAGGGCAGTAGACAGAAGGCTGGAAACTATAGACCGGTTAGCCTAACATCTGTGGTAGGTAAAATTTTGGAGTCCATTATTAAGGAGACAGTAACAGGACATTTGGATAATCATAATTTAATAGGACAAAGTCAGCATGGTTTTATGAAGGGGAAGTCATGTTTGAGAAATTTGCTGGAGTTCTTTGAGGAAGTAACATATAGGGTGGATAAAGGGGAACCAGTGGACGTAGTGTATTTAGACTTCCAAAAGGCATTTGACAAGGTGCCACACAAAAGATTATTGCTTAAGATAAAAAATCATGGGATTGGGGGTAATATTCTGGCATGGATAGAGGATTGGCTATCTAACAGAAGGCAGAGAGTTGGGATAAATGGTTCATTCTCAGACTGGCAATCAGTAACTAGTGTTTTCCGCAGGGGTCAGTGCTGGGTCCCCAACTCTTTACAATCTATATTAACGATTTGGAGGGGGGGACCGAGTGTAACATATCAAAGTTTGCAGATGATACTAAGATGGGAGCGAAAGTAGTGAGTGAGGAGGACATAAAAAACCTGCAATTGGAAATAGACAGGCTAAGTAAGTGGGCAGAGATTTGGCAGATGGAATACAATACTGGAAAGTGTGAGGTTATGCACTTTGGCAGGAAAAATCGTAGAGCAAGTTATTATCTTAATGGCAAGAAACTGGAAAGTACTGAAGTACAAAGGGATCTGGGGGTCCTGGTGCACGAAACTCAAAAGGTTAGTATGCAGGTGCATCAAGTGATTAAGAAGGCCAATGGAATGTTGGCTTTCATTGCTAGGGGGATAGAATATAAAAATAGGGAGGTATTGCTTCAGTTGTACAAGGTATTGGTGAGACCGCATCTGGAATACTGCATGTGGTTTTGGTGTCCATACTTAAGAAAGGACATACTTGCTCTCGAGTCAGTACAAAGAAGGTACACTCGGTTAATCCCGCGGATGAGGGGATGGACATATGAGGAGACGTTGAGTAGATTGGGACTCTACTCATTGGAGTTCAGAAGAATGAGAGGCGATCTTATTGAAACATATAAGATTGTGAAGGGGTTGGATCAGGTGGATGTGGGGAAAATGTTCCCGATGACGGGTGAAACGAGAACTAGGGGGCATAGTCTTAGAATAAGGGGCTGCTCTTTCAAAACTGAGATGAGGAGGAACTACTTCACTCAGAGGGTGGTAGGTCCATGGAATATGCTGCCCCAAAAAGCTGTAGAAGCTACATCATTACATAAATTTAAAACAGAAATAGACAGTTTCCTAGAAGTAAGGGAATTAAGGGTTACGGGGAGCAGGCAGGAATTTGGACATGAGTCTAGGTTCGGATCGGTCATGGCCCTCTGGGTAGCGGAGCGGGCCCAGGGTCCGTGTAGCCTGATCCTGCTCCTATTTCGTGTGTCTAATTCTGTTAGATTCAGGAGATGGTTCTGTGATAGTGGATTGGCGGTTAGGATCAGATCAGCCATGATCTTATTGAATGGCAGAGCAGGCTCGAGGGGCCGATTGGCCTACTACTGCTCCTATTTCTTACGTTCTTACGAAGATACTTGCACATATATGGGGGAGGGAATGTTACCGTTAGAGATACATTTCCTTGGCATACTCAACATTGCAGAAAAGCTGTAAACTGGATAATCTGATGATGCTATAACAAGCAAAGACACCAGAACATGTAGCACTTACAGTTTTTGTTTTCAAGAAGTTATCAGTGCCACTGTGGAGGTGACGTGACATTGTCCATGTCCTATGAAACTACCACCTCCAGTAAAATTATAGAAATTCTTTGCGGAAGTGAAATACAGTATAAAGCAGAAGAGTTAGAGATGAGCACTTAAATACATAAGTGTCAAAATTCCTATATGAAGGCAGGACGAAAGGGAAACATGAACAGTTTTGACATGAGGTGGTTAAAGAAGGCAGTAAATGTCACCCCAATACAGTAGCACTTACCACGTAGAAAAAATAGGAAATGTTAGCGTTAGGGTGACATTTCGCTACAATATTTCGTTACAGAATTGGCGGGCAGGGGATGAGAATGAGAGAAGTTTGTACAAACCAGCAGCCTCCTCATCCTTTTGAAGTAAGACCATAGGAAGTTCTATCTGTTAATAAAGCTCGAGTTAAATCTTCGCAGATTAAGAACAGCATTGCCAAAGGAAAAGCAAGAGGTATACCGTATAAAATCATGTCTCAATTTCTCTAGGGATATCTTGGCGTAGGCAATCAAGATGTGCCAAGACTTGGTAGCACTTACAGGGTTTTTATGGGAAGAATCTATGCACGCTAGCGTTGTGCTGCCTTTAGACTGCAGAGACAGCACGGCACTACTAGGGGTATCCTGAAAGAAAGCATCCTTCCGAAAGGCGAAGTATTACTGAAAGAGAGCCTGCACTGGGAAGAAGTGTGAGTAGATTAATGTTAGCATCACCATTTAGCGATCCCACGTGGCGGGTCAGTTCCCAAGAGTTCCGGTTGCACGTGAGGAGCCAGAAATCTATCGGCCAAACATGGTAGCACTTACTGCAATGATATCAGCAAATAGTGATGGTATTTGCCTGTTTGATTATTATGCCTTACCAGCATATTTGCCTGTTTGATTATTTATGCCTTACCAGCAGAGGGCATGTGAGACAAGCAGTTTAGTGTTAGTTTCGTTTTAGATGGATCTCTAAGATGGTGTCTCCTGTAATGCTGTTAACTGAGTTGAACATACTTTAGATTAAAAGACATTGGGCTAGATTTTCAGTATAGACAGTTTTGGGGCGCTAACCTTAGCGCCCGCCCGAAGTTAGCGCCCGCCCCAAAGTAGCGCCCCGTTGCCGGAAATTCAGTGGCTTCGCCCTAAGAGATTGGTGGAGCGCTAAAAGAGGCGTTCCACTCCTATCTTTAGGCGCTAAGCCGGCGGTCCAGAGGGATAGCGCCCAGGCGGGGCGCAGCGCGGGTGCGGTCATTTTTGGACTGACAGCAGACCCCGTGGCGCCGACCAGCTCTTAAAGGGGGAAGGGACGAATTGGTCTGCTGCCACGCCCTGCACACTGCAGCCTTGCAAAGAGGCCTCAACACTGCTGCTCAGCCCCAGGGAGTCATGGCAACGCCAGAGAAGGCCCGTCAGCGTGCCCTGCGCTTCTCAGAGGGTGATCTGGACATAATGGTCACAGCTCTGGAGGTGAGGCGCAAGATCTTGTTCCCAGAGAGTGGGAGGAATCCAACCCACCACGACTACACCAAAGCCTGGAAGCAGATCGCCCAGAGGGTGACGTTCACCGGCGATGCCCCCAGGACCCACAAACAATGTCGTAAAAAATACAACGATCTGACCAGGATTGTGAAGGTGAGTAGCCTTTCCAGTCTCCTCCTCATTCTTGCATGTACACCTGACATGATGGGCAAAGGGAGCTGAAAGTCCTATTGGCCAGCCCTCAGCCAGCAGCATTGGGACAGTCATGAGCATCACATGGCCATTCGGCACTCTACACTTTGTCCAAGCTATTCCACCATGGGAGGCAGAGCACACTACATCAGGGCTTCACTCTGTCCACGCTATTCCACCATGGGAGGCAGTGCACACTACATCAGGGCTTCACTCTGTCCACGCTATTCCACCATGGGAGGCAGTGCACACTACATCAGGGCTTCACTCTGTCCACGCTATTCCACCATGGGAGGCAGTGCACACTACATCAGGGCTTCACTCTGTCCACGCTATTCCACCATGGGAGGCAGTGCACACTACATCAGGGCTTCACTCTGTCCACGCTATTCCACCATGGGAGGCAGTGCACACTACATCAGGGCTTCACTGCGCACTTACAGCCCGTCCTTTCTCTTGCAGGCTAAAGTAGCGTTTAATCGCCAGGCGCGTGCCAGGGGTGGCCGCGCCAAGCTGCAGAAGCTCACTCGGCTGGAGGAGCGCGTGTGTGTACTCATGGGAGCCCGTGTGATTGTCCCCACAGCGTGCGGAGTATCCGACCCTCCACTGCCCGGCAATGGTAAGGACCTCGCCTTTTGGCCCTCTCGCGTCACACTGGCCCATCCGAGCTACCTCCTTTGCCACTGTCCCACCAATGCGCTGAATGCCACCAGTCCTAACTCCCTCGCTGACGCCGTCTCCTCACTCTGAAGCTACTCTTGTGCATTCCTGCTTTCAGCTGGTGACGACCAGGACCCTGAAGCTGCCAGTGACAGCACCTCCGACCAGGAGGAGGAGGAGGAGCAAGCTGGACCTTCGGGGGAACAGTCACGTCCCGCAGGAGAGGAGGAAATGCTTGACACCTCCTCACTGGACGAGTGCCTGGAGGAACTGTCGCAGGGCAATGCAGCTTCTGGGACCAGTGGCGTCCAGCCACCCAGGAGCCGTGCGCGTGGCCCGCGGCCTTCCCCCCAAAGGGGGCAAGGATCAGAGGGGAGTGCTGCTGATCGGCACACTCGCCGCCACCAACGTGGCAAGGGTCCCCTAGTTCGGCCCCCTCCTCCCCAGCGGGAGAGTCGCGACTCCAGTCCGGACACCTTCACCTCGGAGGAGGTGCGGAAGCTGGATAAGATGGCCGAGGATTTGGACCGGCGCCACACGGAGCTCATGAGCGTGGTGGGGCGCATGCCTGAGGCCATCGAGTCGCTGGCGACCAGTGTGCGCGAGTTCGGGGCAGCAACTGCCGCGAGTGGCGGCATGCTGACTGATGCCGTCAAGACCCTGGCGGATGTGATGCGGGCGCACACCAGGACAACAGGGGCACTCACTGCTGCCACACGCGCTGTCTCAGGCAGGCATCGCCAGGGCAGCCGCCACGCTGGACCATCCCAGCAAGCCGCCCCTCGGCTGATTGTTGCGGATCCTGCAGTGCGGGCCCGGCCGAGTGCCACTGCGCCACAGCACCAGCCAGCGCATCCCAGACGCCAGCTGGCCCACATTGCGCCATCCGTCGCCGCCATTCCCCCACTGGGGCGTCAAGGGCAAGCGGCTGCAGCTGATGGTGGCCAGGCTCAGGTGCGCCACTCAGCAGACGGCCCCTCGAGGCCCAAACGCCGTGTAGGCCGCCCCCCAGCGGCGTCTGGCAGAAGGGCATCTGAGCCTCAGGCGCCTTCCCCCAGCCTCGCAGCAGCCACTGGGCAGAGCTTGCGAAGGAGCAGCAGGCCGGGCAGGGGAGGCAAAAGGCTGGGCAAGGTCTCGCCCTCGCGGGCCACTCAGTAGAGGGTGTGGGCAGCTTTCCTTTTATATGGCGGTGGCCATCTTTATTTTGCCCATGGTTGTGTTGTTGGAGGGCTTATTTTTTGCGTTAGGCCGACGTTGAGGCCCGGTTTGAAGAAAGTTGGAGTGACTCCTCCCCAGTTTGTGGGAGTGAGTCGTTTGTTGGGCTTTTTGTGGGGCCCGTTTATTGTTTTTGGGGATTCATGTGGGAAGGGCTTTTCATTTTTGTGTAATAAATAATTATCTTTATTCATGCAGTCTCCATGGTTGTTCTTCTTAGTGTTTGTTGGCTTCGCCGGCTGAGGGCTTGCGGAGCGGCTGCATTCATCTTCCCTCATGGCCCCTGGCCATTCCCTGACAGGGGGCTTAGAAGTACCGTGTAATAAGGTGGCGTCGTGCGGCCCTTGGCCCTGGTCGCTCCCTCCTGGGAACGTACTCCTGCTCCTCCTCCTCCTCCTCCTCATGCTCCTCCTGCTCCTCCTCCTGAGGTGCTGGTCCAACGTCAGGTGGCAGTGCCTGAGTCCTGCGGATAGCCAGGTTGTGTAGCATGCAGCAAACCACCACAAATTGGGAGACCCGGTCCGGCGAATACTGGAGAGCTCCTCCGGAGCGATCAAGGCAGCAGAACCGCTGCTTGAGGACCCCAATAGTTAGCTCGATGATGTTGCGGGTGGTTTGATGGCTCTCGTTGTAGGCCTCTTCAGCAGCGGTCCTGGGCGCGCGGAGCGGGGTCATGAGCCAGGTGCACAAAGGATAGCCTTTGTCCCCGAGTAGCCATCCTCTTGGGGGAGGCTGTGCCTGGAACATGTCATGCACAGTACTCTGCCGCAGGATAAAGGCATCGTGGCTGCTGCCTGGGAAGCTGGCATTGACTGCCATGATGCGCTGCTTGTGGTCACAGACCAGCTGCACATTCAGAGAATGGTAGCCCTTCCTGTTGCGATACTGCTCGCCATGCTCCAGAGGGGCCCGCAAAGCCACATGCGTACAGTCAATGGCGTCCTGCACCAAGGGGAATTCCCCGAGTCTGGAAAATGCCAATGCGCGCTGATGCTGGCTCTCCAGGGCCATGGGGAAGGAGATGAATTGGCTTCTCCTTCTGAACAGTGCTTCGGTCACCTGGCGGATGCAGCGATGCGCGCCGTACTGGGAGATGTTTGCTATGTCCCCAGCAGCGTATTGGAAGGAGCCGGTGGCATAGAAGTTCAATGCCACCGTCACCTTCACTTCCACCGACAGAGACGTCCTGCACCTGAGCTTTGGCCGCAGATCTCGGCGAAGCAGGTGGCAGATCTCTGCAATCACCTCCTTTCGGAATCGGAGCCTTTTAACACATAGCGCAGCACTCATGTTTAGGTAGGAGCGCTGCTGGCGGTATAGCCTGACTGGGTAAGGCCCACGTGGCCGACGCCTGTAGCCCCCTCTGCCTCTAGCCAGGGCTGCCCCTCTCACAATGCGTCTGCGAGCCCTACGGACATGGAGCTGCAGCTCCGCGTTGGCACCCCATGCAACCCTCATCAAATCCTGGCAAACACACTAATTTCCAAAAGGCCACTTGCAGCGCTCTGGCCTGAGTCCAAAAATACCTGGCTCTTGCTGCTTGAAACCAGTTAGCTATCCTCCTTGTTGTGTCTCCAGAAATGCGTTGCGCAAGAGTGTTTTCTGAAAAAAGGCTGGCCTTTATACTGGAGAGCACATCCCCTTTAATTTGCGCTCCCCGGGGCCCGCGCTGGTTGTGTTGCGTTCCTTTTTCCAAATGCTCCGGCCGCCAGCCGCAAAATGGGGCGGTCCGACTGAAGTTTGGAATCGGGGCGCACAAAGGGCGTTGCACGAGGATGTGATGTCATTTTCTGCGCGCGCATCCGGGCGGGCGCTAAACTTTGCGCCGGCGCTAACAGGCAACTTAATTTGGGGCGGGGCGCAAACTGCGCTGCGCCCGGGCGCTACACGCATAGCGCCCAAAAATCACTTCTCTTAAGGCGCTAACTGCTGGCGCAAGCGACTGAAAATCTAGCCCATTCTCTTTCATGAATGTGTCGTCATTGAACCCACATAGAAATCAATACACTTACCACAGCCATAAAATAGAAAATGCTACTGTTCAGGTGACAATTGTCTGTAATGTGAAATGGCAAGGCAGAGACAGGCAGAGATCTCCTCAATGAGAAATGTTTCACAGCAATTCAGCAGCTCAATCTACTTTAATGACTAAATCTAGAGGAAAATAAAAAAAGTTACAAAGCAAAGATCCCATACTTGCAAACTTAGATCTGCTGCACATTTTTGTCTGTGCTCCTCACTGCAATCTCCATTTCAGGTTGTTGGTCATTTGCTGCATGCAACGCAAGGCCTTTATATTTTTTCAGCTCCCTACCTTTCAGCTTTGCAACTCGCTTTTTTTTAACTTCCTTTATGAATAGGTGATAATGGTTGCCTTTTGTACCTCTGTTGCCATCAAAGTAGTTGGTCTCTAATGTTAATCTCAGCTGAAGCATGCCCAAACCTGATGCATGCTTATGCTAAAAAATCTGTTAGAATTTGGTATCTACTATAATTTTGAAGAGTTCAGGTTGAATTAAAGTTCCATCAGCCGGATATATATCATGACTACAGGAAGATACTTGCACATATATGGAGGAGGCAATGTTACCGTTAGAGATACATTTCCTTGGCATACTCAACATTGCAGAAAACCTGTAAACTGGACAATCCGATGATGGGCTAACAAGCAAAGACACCACAATAGGTACCACTTACAGTTCTTGTTTTCAAGAAGCTATCAGTGCCACTGTGGAGGTGACGTGACATTGTCCATGTCCTATGAAACTACCACCTCCAGTAAAATTATAGAAAGTCTTTGCGGAAGTGAAATACAGTATAAAGCAGAAGGGTTAGAGATGAGCACTTAAATACATAAGTGTCAAAATTCCTATATGAAGGCAGGACGAAAGGGAAACATGAACAGTTTTGACATGAGGTGGTTAAAGAAGGCAGTAAATGTCACCCCAATACGGTAGCACTTACCACGTAGAACAAATAGGAAATGTTAGCGTTAGGGTGACATTTAGCTACAATATTTTGTTACAGAGTTGGCGGGCAGGGGATGAGAATGAGAGAAGTTTATACAAACCAGCAGCCTCCTCATTTTTTTTGAAGTAAGACCATAGGAAGTGCTATCTGTTAATAAAGCTCGAGTTAAATCTTCTCAGATTAAGAACAGCATTGCCAGAGGAAAAGCAAGAGGTATACTGTATAAAATCATGTCTCAATTTCTCAAGGGATATCTTGGCGTAGGCAATCAAGATGTGCCAAGACTAGGTAGCACTTACAGGGTTTTGATGGGAAGAATCTGTGCACGCTAGCGTTGTGCTGCCTTTAGACTGCAGAGACAGCACGGCGCTACTAGGGGTATCCTGAAAGAAAGCATCCTTCTGAAAGGTGAAGTATTACTGAAAGAGAGCCTGCACTGGGAAGAAGTGTGAGAAGATTACTGTTAGTATCATCATTTAGCGATCCCACGTGGCTGGTCAGTTCTCAAGAGATCCGGTTGCACGTGAGGAGCCAGATATCCATCGCGCAAACATGGTAGCACTTACCACAGCCATAAAATAGAACATGTTACTATTCAGGTGACAATTGTCTGTAATGTGAAATGGCAAGGCAGAGACAGGCACAGATCTCCTCAATGAGAAATGTTTCACAGCAATTCAGCAGCTCAATCTACATTACTGACTAAATCTAGAGGAAAATAAATAAACTTACAAAGCAAAGGTGCCATACTTGCAAACTTAAATCTGCTGCACATTTTTGTCTGTGCTCCTCACTGCAATCTCCATTTCAGGTTGTTGGTCATTTGCTGCATGCAACGCAAGGCCTTTATATTTTTTCAGCTCCCTACCTTTCAGCTTTGCAACTCGCATATTTTTACTTCCTTTTTGAATAGGTGATAATGGTTGCCTTTTGTACCTATGTTGCCATCAAATTAGTTGGTCTGTAATGTTAATCTCAGCTGATGCAGCACAAACCTGATGCATGGTTATGCTGAAAAATCTGTTAGAATTTGTTATCTACTATAATTTTGAAGAGTTGAGGTTGAATTAAAGTTCCATCAGCCAGATATATGTCACGACTACAGGAAGATACTTGCAGGTATATGGAGGAGGGAATGTTATCGTTAGAGGTACATTTCCTTGGTATACTCAACATTGCAGAAAAACTGTAAACTGGACAATCTGATGATGGTATAACAAGCAAAGACACCACAACATGTAGCAATTACAGTTTTTGTTTTCAAGAAGCTATCAGTACCACTGTGGAGGTGACTTGACATTGTCCATGTCCTATGAAAATACCAGCTCCAGTAAAAGTATAGAAAGTCTTTGCGGAAGTGAAATGCAGTACAAAGCAGAACAGTTAGAGATGAGCACTTAAAGACATAAGAGACAAAGGCCTAGAAATTCAGTTGCGTGCGCCAGCCGTTAGCGCCTTCGGAGGAGTAGATCTCGAGCGCTAGGCACTTAGCGGCCGGGCGCAGGACGATCTGCGCCTACGCCCAACTTCAGTAGCCATTTAGCGCCGGCGCAAAGTGTTTGCGTGCGCTCAGCTGCACGCGCAGACTATGACGTCATTTCCTCGTGCAACGCCCTTTGTGCGCCCCAATCCGGAACTTCAGTCGCGCCCGCCCAATGTGGGCGTGGCGCTCCTAAGAACTGTGAACTGGAACGCAGCAGAGGCCATGCGGGCCTCGGGGAGCGCTAATTAAAGGGCACTTACCCTGAACTATAAAGGCCAGCCATTTTGCAGCAATCACTCTTGTGCAACGGATTTCTGGACAGAGACCAAGGAAGAGAGGTTACTGCTTTGGCCCAACATAGGAGAGGTATTTTTGGCTTCAGGCCAGAGCTTGGCAATTCGCCTTCATTGTGAGGTCATTGTTTGCCAGTATATTATGGGGGCTGCATGGGGTGCCAACTCTCAGTTTCAGCATTATGTGCGAAGGGCTCGCAGACGCTGTGTGAGAGGGGCAGCCCTGGCTAGATGCAGAGGGGGCAACAGGCGTCTGCTACCTAGGCCTTACCCACTCAGGAAATACCGACAGCAGGTGTCCTATCTCACCATGCCTGCCGTGCAGTGTGTTAGGAGGCTGCGCTTCAGAAGGGAGGTGGTTGCAGAGATCTGCCATCTGCTTCACAGAGATCTGCGTCCACAGCTGAGGTGCAGGATGTCTCTGTCGGTGGAAGTGAAGGTCACGGTGGCTCTGAACTTCTATGCAAGCGGCTCCTTCCAAGCCGCTGTTGGGGACATTGCTAACATATCCCAGTTCGCCGTGCATTGCTGCATCCGCCAGGTGACCAATGCCCTTTTCAGAAGGAGACACCAATTCATCTCCTTCCCCATGACCCTGGAGAAGCAGCAGCAGCGTGCAGTGGGGTTTGCGAGAACAGCGGGCTTCCCCATGGTGCAGGGCGCCATTGATTGCACGCATGTGGCTTTGCGGGCACCTATCCACAATGCCGAGGATTACTGCAACCGGAAGGGCTACCATTCCCTCAATGTACAGCTGGTGTGTGACCACAGGCAGCGCATCCTAGCTGTCAATGCCTGCTTTCCAGGCAGTAGTCACGATGCATTTATCCTGCGACAGACTACTGTGGCTGACATGTTCCAGGCACAGCCTCCCCCAAGAGGATGGCTTATCGGGGACAAAGGCTATCCTTTGTGTACCTGGCTCATGACCCCGCTCCGCGCGGCCAGGACCCCTGCTGAGGAGGCATACAACGAAAGCCATCAAGCCACTAGGAACATCATAGAACAAACGATTGGTGTCCTCAAGCAATGGTTCCGCTGCCTGGATCGTTCCGGAGGATCTCTGCAGTATTCACCGGAGAGAGTCTCCCAGGTCGTGGTCGTCTGCTGCATGCTGCACAACCTGGCTATCCGCAGGACTCAGGCACTGCCACCTCACGCTGGAGCACCACCTCAGGAGGAGGAGCAGGAGGAGCATGAGGAGGAGGAGGAGGAGGAGGAGGAGTACCAGCCCAGGAGGGAGGCACAAGGTCCAAGGGCCGCCCATCGGCGGCTTATTGAACGTCACTTCTAGGCCCCCTGTCAGGGAATGGCTTGTGGCAATGAAGGGACCTGAATGCAGCCGCTCCGCAAGCCCTCAGCCGGTTAAGGCAACAACCACTTCAAACATCAAACATGGACAAGCTGAATAAATAAAATGCTTTATTGAACAAACTCAGGGCCCTTCCCACATGAAACCCAAAAACAGACAACACACCCAAAAAACTGTCAGACACATGACTCACTCCCACAACCTGGGGAGGAAGAAAAAAACATTTCCACAACAATGGCCTTCATCCTCGGCCTTACAAAAACCAGCATCCCCATAAACAAAACAACCATCCCCATATAAAAACACATTTGCCCACACCCTCTACTTTGTGGCCCGCGAGGGCGATTCCTTGACCAGCCTTTTCCGGCCCCTGGCCGCCCTGCTGCTCCTCCTCAAAGTGTGCCCAGTGGCTGCTGCAAGGCTGGGGGAAGGCTCCTGAGGGGCACATGGCGTGACGGGAGATGCCCTTGGGGGTCTGCCTAGACGAGCTCTGGCCCTCGAGGGGCTGGCTGGTGACTGCTGCAGCTGTGGCTGGGCAGCAGCAGGCTCTCCAGCAGCTCGTCGCAGCTCCACTGGGGGAGTGGCAGTGGCGGCTGCAGGAATGGGGGCAAGCTGGCTGATGGCAGGTGCTCGCTGCTCGCCTGAGACACTGGCACTCGCCCGGGCCATCACTGCAGCATGCGCAGCAATCTGCTGAAGGACAGACCGCTGTGCTGCTGCAGCGCAGCGGGTGCCCTGGCGATGCCTGGCTGACACAGCGAGTGTGGCAGCAGTGAGTGCCCGTACTGCCCTGGTCTGTGCCCGCATCAGGCCAGCCAGTGACTGCACGGCACCAGTGATCACCTGTCGACTCGCGGACTGCTCTGCCCCGAAATCAGACCGACTCGCGGACTGCTCTGCCCCGAATTCTGCCCGACTCGCGGACTGCTCTGCCCCGAATTCGGCCCGACTCGCGGCCTGTGCTGCTTCGAATTGTTCGAAACTCCTGGCCTGTGAGGCGCCGAAATCGGCCACACTATGAGCCAGGGACTCGATGGCCTCAGGCAACCGTGCCACAACCCCCATGAACTCGGTGTGCCGGCGATCCGAGTCCACGGACATTTGATCGAGGAGGCGCACCTCCTTGGCGAGGACCGTCTCCGGACTGGAGGCCGGACTCTCCCTCTGGGGAGAAGGCCGCCGAGCTGGCCAACCCTTCCCGCGTTGCTGGATGCCACTGGGCCCAGCAACTACACTCCCCTGCGACCCTTCCCCCCTCTGGGAAGAAGGCCGCCGAGCTGGCCGACCCTTCCCGCGTTGCTGCACGTCACTGGGCACAGGAGCTACACTCCCCTGCAACACTTCCCCCTGGCTGTTCTCCAGGGAAGACGTGTCCCCTCCATTGGCATCCCCTGGCGCGGCTGAGGGTTCCCCTGATGGGCCGCCTTGCTCTTCCTCTTCCTCCTCCTCCTCCTCCTCTTCCGAGGGGCTGTCACTGGCAGCTTCAGGGACCTCCTCCTCACCATCTGAAAGCAGGAAGGCACAAGAGTAGCTTTAGAGTGAGGAGAGGGCATCAGCGAGGGAGGCATGAGTGGTGGCATTCAGCGCATTGGTCGGACAGTGGCAAAGGATGTAGATCTGAAGCGCAAGTGGGACAAGAGAGGTCGAAAAGGTGATGTCCTTACCATTGGTGCCCAGAACAGGGTCGGCATCTCCAGATGCAATGGGGCCAATCACCCGGGCACCCATGAGGCTACCCACGCGCTCTTCAAGGTCACTGAGCTGCTGGATCTGGGGACCGCCTCCCCCGGTCACAGTCCGGCTCTTCTGATTGTGTGCCAGCTTGGCCTGCAAGAGAAAGGACGGCCTCTAAGTACAGTGTGGTGCCCAGATCTTGTGTGCACTGCCTCCCATGGTCGAATAGCTTGGCCAGTGTGGTGCCGTGATCTTGTGTGCACTGCCTCCCATGGTCGAATAGCTTGGCCAGTGTGGTGCCGTGATCTTGTGTGCACTGCCTCCCATGGTCGAATAGCTTGGCCAGCGTGGTGCCGTGATCTTGTGTGCACTGCCTCCCATGGTCGAATAGCTTGGCCAGTGTGGTGCCGTGATCTTGAGTGCACTGCCTCCCATGGTGGAATAGCTTGGCCAGTGTGGTGCCGTGATCTTGTGTGCACTGCCTCCCATGGTGGAATAGCTTGGCCAGTGTGGTGCCCTGATCTTGTGTGCACTGCCTCCCATGGTCGAATAGCTTGGCCAGTGTGTAAAGTGCAGAATGTGCAATTGATGTTCATGCCAGTCCCATAGCTGCTGGATGCAGGCTGGCCATTAGGGCTTTTAGGTCCCTTTGCCCATAATGTGAGGTGCACATGCAAGGATGAGGAGGACACTGGAAAGGGCATTCACCCTGACAATCCTTGTGAGGTCATTGAATTTTTTCCGGCATTGGACACCAGTCCTGGGGACCTCACTGTTGGATGTGACCCTGTGGGCGACCTCCCTCCAGGCTTTCCTGTAGATGCTGGTGGTAGGCTTCTTGCCACTGTCTGGGAACAAGAGTTTGCGTCTCCTCTCCAAAGCCCTAACCAGCACCCTCAAATCATGGCCAGTGAAGCGCTGCGCTCGTTCACGGGCCTTCTGCATCTTTCCCGGCGCTATTTCTGTTCAGCAGCAGTGTTTAGGCCTAGCTGGAGGGCTGCAGTGTCCAGGGCATGGCAGCAGACGAACTCGACCCCTCCCCCTTTAAGAGCTGGCCGGCGCCAGGGTGTCTGCTGTCAATCAAGAAATGACCGCACCTGCGCTGCGCCCGGCCTCGGCGGTTTAGCTCAGCACCGCCGGCTTTGCGCCTAAAGATAGTTGTGTAACGCCAGTTTTAGCGCTCGAGCAAACTCTTAGTGCGAAGCTACTGAATATCGGCGAAGTGGCCTCGACTTTGCGCCGGGCGCAAACTTTACCGGCCGCCTGACTTTTCCGCCCCAAAAGTGGCTATACTGAATTTCTAGGCCAAAATTTCTATATGCCGGCAGGACGAAAGGGAAACATGAACAGTTTTGACATGAGGTGGTTAAAGTAGGCAGTAAATTTCACCCCAATACGGTAGCACTTACCACGTAGAAAAAATAGGAAATGTTAGCGTTAGGGTGACATTTCGCTACAATATTTTGTTACAGAGTTGGCGGGCAGGGGATGAGAATGAGAGAAGTTTGTACAAACCAGCAGCCTCCTCATCTTTTTGAAGTAAGGCCTTAGAAGTGCTATCTGTTAATAAAGCTCGAGTCAAATCTTCTCAGATTAAGAACAGCATTGGCAAAGGAAAAGCAAGAGGTATACCGTATAAAATCATGTCTCAATTTCTCAACGGATATCTTGGTGAAGGCAATCAAGATTGGCCAAGATAAGGTAACACTTACAGGGTATTGATGGGAAGAATCTGTGCACGCTAGCGTTGTGCTGTTTTTAGACTGCAGAGGAAGCACGGCGCTACCAGGAGTATCCTGAAAGAAAACATCCTTCCGAAAGGTGAAGTATTACTGAAAGAGAGCCTGCACTGGGATGAAGAGTGAGTAGATTACTGTTAGTATCATCATTTAGCGATCCCACGTGGCTGGTCAGTTCCCAAGAGATCCGTTTGCACGTCAGGAGCCAGATATCCATTGCCCAAACATGGTAACACTTACCACAGCCATAAAATAGAAAATGCTACTGTTCAGGTGACAATTGTCTGTAATGTGAAATGGCAAGGCAGAGACAGGCACAGTTCTCCTCAATGAGAAATGTTTCACAGCAATTCAGCAGCTCAATCTACTTTACTGACTAAATCTAGAGGAAAATAAAAAATGTTACAAAGCAAAGATCCCATACTTGCAAACTTAGATCTGCTGCACATTTTTGTCTGTGCTCCTCACTGCAATCTCCATTTCAGGTTGTTGGTCATTTGCTGCATGCAACGCAAGGCCTTTATATTTTTTCAGCTCCCGACCTTTCAGCTTTGCAACTCGCATATTTTTACTTCCTTTTTGAAAAGGTGATAATGGTTGCCTTTTGTACCTATGTTGCCATCAAATTAATTGGTCTCTAATGTTAATCTCAGCTGATGCAGCACAAACCTGATGCATGATTTTACTAAAAAATCTGTTAGAATTTGGTATCTACTGTCATTTTGAAGAGTTGAGGTTGAATTAAAGTTCCATCAGCCAAATATATATCACGACTACAGGAATTGAGTAGAGTGGATTGGGAAAATACATTAAAGGGCAAGACGATACATGATCAGTGGTGTACATTTAAGGAGTTATTTTACAACTTCCAAAAAATATATATTCCACTGAGAAGAATAGGGTGTAAAAGAAAAGACAGCCATCCGTGGCTATGTAAAGAAATTAAGGATAGTATTCGACTAAAAACAAGGGCATATAAGGTAGCCAAATCCAGTGGGAGGATAGAGGATTGGGAAAACTTTAAAAGACAGTAAAAAGTGACAAAATGATTGATTAAGAAATGGAAGATAGATTATGAAAGTAAATTAGCAAAAAATATAAAAACAGATAGTAAGAGTTTTTATAGTTATATAAAAAGAAAAAGGGTGGCTAAAGTAAATGTTGGTCCCTTAGAGGATGAGACCGGGAAATTAATGGTGGGAAATATGGAGATGGCAAAAACACTGAATGAATATTTTATATCAGTCTTTACAGTAGAAGACACTAAGAATATCCCAACACTGGACAAACAGGGGGCTAAAAGGGGGGAGGAGCTAAACACGATCAAAATCACTAAGGAAGTGGTACTCGGTAAAGTAATGGGACTCAAGGCGGATAAATCACCTGGACCTGATGACTTACATCCTAGGGTCTTGAGGGAAGTGGCGGTCGGGATTGTGGATGCATTGGTAATAATTTTCCAAAACTCCCTGGACTCGGCAAAGGTCCCGGCAGACTGGAAAACTGCTAATGTAACACCCTTATTTAAAAAGGGCAGTAGACAGAAGGCTGGAAACTATAGACCGGTTAGCCTAACATCTGTGGTAGATAAAATTTTGGAGTCCATTATTAAGGAGACAGTAACAGGACATTTGGATAATCATAATTTAATAGGACAAAGTCAGCATGGTTTTATGAAGGGGAAGTCATGTTTGAGAAATTTGCTGGAGTTCTTTGAGGAAGTAACATATAGGGTGGATAAAGGGGAACCAGTGGACGTAGTGTATTTAGACTTCCAAAAGGCATTTGACAAGGTGCCACACAAAAGATTATTGCTTAAGATAAAAAATCACGGGATTGGGGGTAATATTCTGGCATGGATAGAGGATTGGCTATCTAACAGAAGGCAGAGAGTTGGGATAAATGGTTCATTCTCAGACTGGCAATCAATAACTAGTGTTTTCCGCAGGGGTCAGTGCTGGGTCCCCAACTCTTTACAATCTATATTAACGATTTGGAGGAGGGGACCGAGTGTAACATATCAAAGTTTGCAGATGATACTAAGATGGGAGGGAAAGTAGTGAGTGAGGAGGACATAAAAAACCTGCAATTGGAAATAGACAGGCTAAGTAAGTGGGCAGAGATTTGGCAGATGGAATACAATACTGGAAAGTGTGAGGTTATGCACTTTGGCAGGAAAAATCGTAGAGCAAGTTATTATCTTAATGGCAAGAAACTGGAAAGTACTGAAGTACAAAAAGGGATCTGGGGCTCCTGGTGCACGAAACTCAAAAGGTTAGTATGCAGGTGCATCAAGTGATTAAGAAGGCCAATGGAATGTTGGCTTTCATTGCTAGGGGGATAGAATATAAAAATAGGGAGGTATTGCTTCAGTTGTACAAGGTATTGGTGAGACCGCACCTGGAATACTGCGTACAGTTTTGGTGTCCATACTTAAGAAAGGACATACTTGCTCTCGAGTCAGTACAAAGAAGGTTCACTCGGTTAATCCTGGGGATGAGGGGATGGACATATGAGGAGAGGTTGAGTAGATTGGGACTCTACTCATTGGAGTTCAGAAGAATGAGAGGCGATCTTATTGAAACATATAAGATTGTGAAAGGGTTGGATCGGGTGGATGTGGGGAAAATGTTCCGGATGATGGGTGGAATTGGAACTAGGGGGCATAGTCTTAGAATAAGGGGCTGCTCTTTCAAAACTGAGATGAGGAGGAACTACTTCACTCAGAGGGTGGTAGGTCCATGGAATATGCTGCCCCAAAAAGCTGTAGAAGCTACATCATTACATAAATTTAAAACAGAAATAGACAGTTTCCTAGAAGCAAAGGGAATTAAGGGTTACGGGGAGCAGGCAGGAATTTGGACATGAGTCTAGGTTCGGATCGGTCATGGCCCTGTGGGTAGCGGAGCGGGCCCAGGGGCCGTGTAGCCTGATCCTGCTCCTATTTCGTGTGTCTAATTCTGTTAGATTCAGGAGATGGTTCTGTGATAGTGGATTGGCGGTTAGGATCAGATCAGCCATGATCTTATTGAATGGCGGAGCAGGCTCGAGGGGCCGATTGGCCTACTACTGCTCCTATTTCTTACGTTCTTACGAAGATACTTGCACATATATGGAGGAGGGAATGTTACCGTTAGAGATATATTTCCTTGGCATACTCAACATTGCAGAAAAACTGTAAACTGGATAATCTGATGATGGTATAACAAGCAAAGACAGCAGAACATGTAGCACTTACAGTTTTTGTTTTCAAGAAGTTATCAGTGCCACTGTGGAGGTGACGTGACATTGTCCATGTCCTATGAAACTACCACCTCCAGTAAAATTATAGAAAGTCTTTGCGGAAGTGAAATATACAGTATAAAGCAGAAGAGTTAGAGATGAGCACTTAAATACATAAGTGTCAAAATTCCTATATGAAGGCAGGACGAAAGGGAAACATGAAGGCCTAGAAATTCAGTCGCGTTTGCGCCCACTTATTGGCTATAAAGTGGTTTGCGCCTGAAGTTTTTTATCGCCCGAAATTCAGATGGACCCTAACATCGGCGTTAGCCGGTAGCGCCGCGCCGGCACCGATGACGTCATCGGTGTGCGCAGCGCCCCGGTTGCAATGCTATTCCGGCCCGATGGACAAATTCAGTTGCGGCCGCCTCGCCCGTAGCAGCCGCAAACAGCGTTTGTGAAACGGGGTCTTGCAGCTCCGAAAGGCCGGCGCATAAATGTGGAGCGGCGGCCGGCCGCTTTCCCGGCGGCCGCCTGCCCGCACCTCCCTCCCCGGACTCCTGCACCACCCCCCCGCGGCATTGATGTCTGAGTCCCGCGAGCCCGGCACTTCTCCGTGGTGCCGGGCTCATTTGCCGGGGGAATCCACCGGTGATCTGACGGCTGCAGGCAGCTCCTCCTTAAGAGAAGGAGGCGGCCTGCAGTACCCCAGCCTGCCGCACCGCATCGGGTGCCGCAGCGGGAGCTGGACGCCTGAAAGTGACATTCATCGCCCCTAGCGAGGCGGCCAAACCCTGCAATAGCGCCCGCCGCCGTCTTGGCCCGTCGCAACTGAATTTTAGGTGGGCGCTACGGGAATCCTGGCGGGCGCAAAATTTCGGGCGCAAAAGACCTCGCGGGGCCATACCGAATTTCTAGGCCGAACAGTTTTGACATGAGGTGGTTAAAGAAGGCAGTAAATGTCACCCCAATACGGTAGCACTTACCACGTAGAAAAAATAGGAAATGTTAGCGTTAGGGTGACATTTCGCTACAATATTTCGTTACAGAATTGGCGGGCAGGGGTGAGAATGAGAGAAGTTTGTACAAAGCAGCAGCATCCTCATCTTTTTGAAGTAAGACCATAGGAAGTGCTATCTGTTAATAAAGCTCGAGTTAAATCTTCACAGATTAAGAACAGCATTGCCAAAGGAAAAGCAAGAGGTATACCGTATAAAATCATGTCTCAATTTCTCCAGGGATATCTTGGCGTAGGCAATCAAGATGTGCCAAGACTAGGTAGCACTTACAGGGTTTTTATGGGAAGAATCTGTGCACGCTAGCGTTGTGCTGCCTTTAGACTGCAGAGACAGCACGGCGCTACTAGGGGTATCCTGAAAGAAAGCATCCTTCCGAAAGGCGAAGTATTACTGAAAGAGAGCCTGCACTGGGAAGAAGTGTGAGTAGATTAATGTTAGCATCACCATTTAGCGATCCCACGTGGCGGGTCAGTTCCCAAGAGTTCCGGTTGCACGTGAGGAGCCAGATAGCTATCGCCCAAACATGGTAGCACTTACCACAGCCATAAAATAGAAAATGCTACTGTTCAGGTGAAAATTGTCTGTAATGTGAAATGGCAAGGCAGAGACAGGCACAGTTCTCCTCAATGAGAAATGTTTCACAGCAATTCAGCAGCTCAATCTACTTTACTGACTAAATCCAGAGGAAAATAAAAAATGTTACAAAGCAAAGATCCCACACTTGCAAACTTAGATCTGCTGCACATTTTCGTCTGTGCTCCTCACTGCAATCTCCATTTCAGGTTGTTGGTCATTTGCTGCATGCAACGCAAGGCCTTTATATATTTTCAGCTGCCTAACTTTCAGCTTTGCAACTCGCATATTTTTACTTCCTTTTGAATAGGTGATAATGGTTGCCTTTTGTACCTATGTTGCCATTAAATTAGTTGGTCTCTAATGTTAATCTCAGCTGAAGCATGCCCAAACCTGATGCATGCTTATACTAAAAAATCTGTTAGAATTTGGTATCTACTATCATTTTGAAGAGTTGAGTTTGAATTAAAGTTCCATCAGCCAAATATATATCACGACTACAGGAATTGAGCAGAGTGGATTGGGAAAATAGATTAAAGGGTAAGACGATACATGATCAGTGGTGTACATTTAAGGAGTTATTTTACAACTTCCAAAAAATATATATTCCACTGAGAAGAATAGGGTGTAAAAGAAAAGACAGCCATCCGTGGCTATGTAAAGAAATTAAGGATAGTATTCGACTAAAAACAAGGGCATATAAGGTAGCCAAACCTAGTGGGAGGATAGAGGATTGGGAAAACTTTAAAAGACAGTAAAAAGTGACAAAATGATTGATTAAGAAATGGAAGATAGATTATGAAAGTAAATTAGCAAAAAATATAAAAACAGATAGTAAGAGTTTTTATAGTTATATAAAAAGAAAAAGGGTGGCTAAAGTAAATGTTGGTCCCTTAGAGGATGAGACCAGGAAATTAATGGTGGGAAATATGGAGATGGCAAAAACACTGAATGAATATTTTATATCAGTCTTTACAGTAGAAGACACTAAGAATATCCCAACACTGGACAAACAGGGGGCTAAAGGGGGGGAGGAGCTAAACACGATCAAAATCACTAAGGAAGTGGTACTCGGTAAAATAATGGGACTCAAGGCGGATAAATCACCTGGACCTGATGACTTACATCCTAGGGTCTTGAGGGAAGTGGCGGTCGGGATTGTGGATGCATTGGTAATAATTTTCCAAAACTCCCTGGACTCGGCAAAGGTCCCGGCAGACTGGAAAACTGCTAATGTAACACCCTTATTTAAAAAGGGCAGTAGACAGAAGGCTGGAAACTATAGACCGGTTAGCCTAACATCTGTGGTAGATAAAATTTTGGAGTCCATTATTAAGGAGACAGTAACAGGACATTTGGATAATCATAATTTAATAGGACAAAGTCAGCATGGTTTTATGAAGGGGAAGTCATGTTTGAGAAATTTGCTGGAGTTCTTTGAGGAAGTAACATATAGGGTGGATAAAGGGGAACCAGTGGACGTAGTGTATTTAGACTTCCAAAAGGCATTTGACAAGGTGCCACACAAAAGATTATTGCTTAAGATAAAAAATCACGGGATTGGGGGTAATATTCTGGCATGGATAGAGGATTGGCTATCTAACAGAAGGCAGAGAGTTGGGATAAATGGTTCATTCTCAGACTGGCAATCAATAACTAGTGTTTTCCGCAGGGGTCAGTGCTGGGTCCCCAACTCTTTACAATCTATATTAACGATTTGGAGGAGGGGACCGAGTGTAACATATCAAAGTTTGCAGATGATACTAAGATGGGAGGGAAAGTAGTGAGTGAGGAGGACATAAAAAACCTGCAATTGGAAATAGACAGGCTAAGTAAGTGGGCAGAGATTTGGCAGATGGAATACAATACTGGAAAGTGTGAGGTTATGCACTTTGGCAGGAAAAATCGTAGAGCAAGTTATTATCTTAATGGCAAGAAACTGGAAAGTACTGAAGTACAAAGGGATCTGGGGCTCCTGGTGCACGAAACTCAAAAGGTTAGTATGCAGGTGCATCAAGTGATTAAGAAGGCCAATGGAATGTTGGCTTTCATTGCTAGGGGGATAGAATATAAAAATAGGGAGGTATTGCTTCAGTTGTACAAGGTATTGGTGAGACCGCACCTGGAATACTGCGTACAGTTTTGGTGTCCATACTTAAGAAAGGACATACTTGCTCTCGAGTCAGTACAAAGAAGGTTCACTCGGTTAATCCTGGGGATGAGGGGATGGACATATGAGGAGAGGTTGAGTAGATTGGGACTCTACTCATTGGAGTTCAGAAGAATGAGAGGCGATCTTATTGAAACATATAAGATTGTGAAGGGGTTGGATCGGGTGGATGTGGGGAAAATGTTCCGGATGATGGGTGGAATTGGAACTAGGGGGCATAGTCTTAGAATAAGGGGCTGCTCTTTCAAAACTGAGATGAGGAGGAACTACTTCACTCAGAGGGTGGTAGGTCCATGGAATATGCTGCCCGAAAAAGCTGTAGAAGCTACATCATTACATAAATTTAAAACAGAAATAGACAGTTTCCTAGAAGCAAAGGGAATTAAGGGTTACGGGGAGCAGGCAGGAATTTGGACATGAGTCTAGGTTCGGATCGGTCATGGCCCTGTGGGTAGCGGAGCGGGCCCAGGGGCCGTGTAGCCTGATCCTGCTCCTATTTCGTGTGTCTAATTCTGTTAGATTCAGGAGATGGTTCTGTGATAGTGGATTGGCGGTTAGGATCAGATCAGCCATGATCTTATTGAATGGCGGAGCAGGCTCGAGGGGCCGATTGGCCTACTACTGCTCCTATTTCTTACGTTCTTACGAAGATACTTGCACATATATGGAGGAGGGAATGTTACCGTTAGAGATATATTTCCTTGGCATACTCAACATTGCAGAAAAACTGTAAACTGGATAATCTGATGATGGTATAACAAGCAAAGACAGCAGAACATGTAGCACTTACAGTTTTTGTTTTCAAGAAGTTATCAGTGCCACTGTGGAGGTGACGTGACATTGTCCATGTCCTATGAAACTACCACCTCCAGTAAAATTATAGAAAGTCTTTGCGGAAGTGAAATATACAGTATAAAGCAGAAGAGTTAGAGATGAGCACTTAAATACATAAGTGTCAAAATTCCTATATGAAGGCAGGACGAAAGGGAAACATGAAGGCCTAGAAATTCAGTCGCGTTTGCGCCCACTTATTGGCTATAAAGTGGTTTGCGCCTGAAGTTTTTTATCGCCCGAAATTCAGATGGACCCTAACATCGGCGTTAGCCGGTAGCGCCGCGCCGGCACCGATGACGTCATCGGTGTGCGCAGCGCCCCGGTTGCAATGCTATTCCGGCCCGATGGCCAAATTCAGTTGCGGCCGCCTCGCCCGTAGCAGCCGCAAACAGCGTTTGTGAAACGGGGTCTTGCAGCTCCGAAAGGCCGGCGCATAAATGTGGAGCGGCGGCCGGCCGCTTTCCCGGCGGCCGCCTGCCCGCACCTCCCTCCCCGGACTCCTGCACCACCCCCCCGCGGCATTGATGTCTGAGTCCCGCGAGCCCGGCACTTCTCCGTGGTGCCGGGCTCATTTGCCGGGGGAATCCACCGGTGATCTGACGGCTGCAGGCAGCTCCTCCTTAAGAGAAGGAGGAGGCCTGCAGTACCCCAGCCTGCCGCACCGCATCGGGTGCCGCAGCGGGAGCTGGACGCCTGAAAGTGACATTCATCGCCCCTAGCGAGGCGGCCAAACCCTGCAATAGCGCCCGCCGCCGTCTTGGCCCGTCGCAACTGAATTTTAGGTGGGCGCTACGGGAATCCTGGCGGGCGCAAAATTTCGGGCGCAAAAGACCTCGCGGGGCCATACCGAATTTCTAGGCCGAACAGTTTTGACATGAGGTGGTTAAAGAAGGCAGTAAATGTCACCCCAATACGGTAGCACTTACCACGTAGAAAAAATAGGAAATGTTAGCGTTAGGGTGACATTTCGCTACAATATTTCGTTACAGAATTGGCGGGCAGGGGTGAGAATGAGAGAAGTTTGTACAAAGCAGCAGCATCCTCATCTTTTTGAAGTAAGACCATAGGAAGTGCTATCTGTTAATAAAGCTCGAGTTAAATCTTCACAGATTAAGAACAGCATTGCCAAAGGAAAAGCAAGAGGTATACCGTATAAAATCATGTCTCAATTTCTCCAGGGATATCTTGGCGTAGGCAATCAAGATGTGCCAAGACTAGGTAGCACTTACAGGGTTTTTATGGGAAGAATCTGTGCACGCTAGCGTTGTGCTGCCTTTAGACTGCAGAGACAGCACGGCGCTACTAGGGGTATCCTGAAAGAAAGCATCCTTCCGAAAGGCGAAGTATTACTGAAAGAGAGCCTGCACTGGGAAGAAGTGTGAGTAGATTAATGTTAGCATCACCATTTAGCGATCCCACGTGGCGGGTCAGTTCCCAAGAGTTCCGGTTGCACGTGAGGAGCCAGATAGCTATCGCCCAAACATGGTAGCACTTACCACAGCCATAAAATAGAAAATGCTACTGTTCAGGTGAAAATTGTCTGTAATGTGAAATGGCAAGGCAGAGACAGGCACAGTTCTCCTCAATGAGAAATGTTTCACAGCAATTCAGCAGCTCAATCTACTTTACTGACTAAATCCAGAGGAAAATAAAAAATGTTACAAAGCAAAGATCCCACACTTGCAAACTTAGATCTGCTGCACATTTTCGTCTGTGCTCCTCACTGCAATCTCCATTTCAGGTTGTTGGTCATTTGCTGCATGCAACGCAAGGCCTTTATATATTTTCAGCTGCCTAACTTTCAGCTTTGCAACTCGCATATTTTTACTTCCTTTTGAATAGGTGATAATGGTTGCCTTTTGTACCTATGTTGCCATTAAATTAGTTGGTCTCTAATGTTAATCTCAGCTGAAGCATGCCCAAACCTGATGCATGCTTATACTAAAAAATCTGTTAGAATTTGGTATCTACTATCATTTTGAAGAGTTGAGTTTGAATTAAAGTTCCATCAGCCAAATATATATCACGACTGCAGGAATTGAGTAGAGTGGATTGGGAAAATAGATTAAAGGGTAAGACGATACATGATCAGTGGTGTACATTTAAGGAGTTATTTTACAACTTCCAAAAAATATATATTCCACTGAGAAGAATAGGGTGTAAAAGAAAAGACAGCCATCCGTGGCTATGTAAAGAAATTAAGGATAGTATTCGACTAAAAACAAGGGCATATAAGGTAGCCAAACCTAGTGGGAGGATAGAGGATTGGGAAAACTTTAAAAGACAGTAAAAAGTGACAAAATGATTGATTAAGAAATGGAAGATAGATTATGAAAGTAAATTAGCAAAAAATATAAAAACAGATAGTAAGAGTTTTTATAGTTATATAAAAAGAAAAAGGGTGGCTAAAGTAAATGTTGGTCCCTTAGAGGATGAGACCGGGAAATTAATGGTGGGAAATATGGAGATGGCAAAAACACTGAATGAATATTTTATATCAGTCTTTACAGTAGAAGACACTAAGAATATCCCAACACTGGACAAACAGGGGGCTAAAGGGGGGGAGGAGCTAAACACGATCAAAATCACTAAGGAAGTGGTACTCGGTAAAATAATGGGACTCAAGGCGGATAAATCACCTGGACCTGATGACTTACATCCTAGGGTCTTGAGGGAAGTGGCGGTCGGGATTGTGGATGCATTGGTAATAATTTTCCAAAACTCCCTGGACTCGGCAAAGGTCCCGGCAGACTGGAAAACTGCTAATGTAACACCCTTATTTAAAAAGGGCAGTAGACAGAAGGCTGGAAACTATAGACCGGTTAGCCTAACATCTGTGGTAGGTAAAATTTTGGAGTCCATTATTAAGGAGACAGTAACAGGACATTTGGATAATCATAATTTAATAGGACAAAGTCAGCATGGTTTTATGAAGGGGAAGTCATGTTTGAGAAATTTGCTGGAGTTCTTTGAGGAAGTAACATATAGGGTGGATAAAGGGGAACCAGTGGACGTAGTGTATTTAGACTTCCAAAAGGCATTTGACAAGGTGCCACACAAAAGATTATTGCTTAAGATAAAAAATCACGGGATTGGGGGTAATATTCTGGCATGGATAGAGGATTGGCTATCTAACAGAAGGCAGAGAGTTGGGATAAATGGTTCATTCTCAGACTGGCAATCAATAACTAGTGTTTTCCGCAGGGGTCAGTGCTGGGTCCCCAACTCTTTACAATCTATATTAACGATTTGGAGGAGGGGACCGAGTGTAACATATCAAAGTTTGCAGATGATACTAAGATGGGAGGGAAAGTAGTGAGTGAGGAGGACATAAAAAACCTGCAATTGGAAATAGACAGGCTAAGTAAGTGGGCAGAGATTTGGCAGATGGAATACAATACTGGAAAGTGTGAGGTTATGCACTTTGGCAGGAAAAATCGTAGAGCAAGTTATTATCTTAATGGCAAGAAACTGGAAAGTACTGAAGTACAAAGGGATCTGGGGCTCCTGGTGCACGAAACTCAAAAGGTTAGTATGCAGGTGCATCAAGTGATTAAGAAGGCCAATGGAATGTTGGCTTTCATTGCTAGGGGGATAGAATATAAAAATAGGGAGGTATTGCTTCAGTTGTACAAGGTATTGGTGAGACCGCACCTGGAATACTGCGTACAGTTTTGGTGTCCATACTTAAGAAAGGACATACTTGCTCTCGAGTCAGTACAAAGAAGGTTCACTCGGTTAATCCTGGGGATGAGGGGATGGACATATGAGGAGAGGTTGAGTAGATTGGGACTCTACTCATTGGAGTTCAGAAGAATGAGAGGCGATCTTATTGAAACATATAAGATTGTGAAGGGGTTGGATCGGGTGGATGTGGGGAAAATGTTCCGGATGATGGGTGGAATTGGAACTAGGGGGCATAGTCTTAGAATAAGGGGCTGCTCTTTCAAAACTGAGATGAGGAGGAACTACTTCACTCAGAGGGTGGTAGGTCCATGGAATATGCTGCCCGAAAAAGCTGTAGAAGCTACATCATTACATAAATTTAAAACAGAAATAGACAGTTTCCTAGAAGCAAAGGGAATTAAGGGTTACGGGGAGCAGGCAGGAATTTGGACATGAGTCTAGGTTCGGATCGGTCATGGCCCTGTGGGTAGCGGAGCGGGCCCAGGGGCCGTGTAGCCTGATCCTGCTCCTATTTCGTGTGTCTAATTCTGTTAGATTCAGGAGATGGTTCTGTGATAGTGGATTGGCGGTTAGGATCAGATCAGCCATGATCTTATTGAATGGCGGAGCAGGCTCGAGGGGCCGATTGGCCTACTACTGCTCCTATTTCTTACGTTCTTACGAAGATACTTGCACATATATGGAGGAGGGAATGTTACCGTTAGAGATACATTTCCTTGGCATACTCAACATTGCAGAAAAACTGTAAACTGGATAATCTGATGATGGTATAACAAGCAAAGACAGCAGAACATGTAGCACTTACAGTTTTTGTTTTCAAGAAGTTATCAGTGCCACTGTGGAGGTGACGTGACATTGTCCATGTCCTATGAAACTACCACCTCCAGTAAAATTATAGAAAGTCTTTGCGGAAGTGAAATATACAGTATAAAGCAGAAGAGTTAGAGATGAGCACTTAAATACATAAGTGTCAAAATTCCTATATGAAGGCAGGACGAAAGGGAAACATGAAGGCCTAGAAATTCAGTCGCGTTTGCGCCCACTTATTGGCTATAAAGTGGTTTGCGCCTGAAGTTTTTTATCGCCCGAAATTCAGATGGACCCTAACATCGGCGTTAGCCGGTAGCGCCGCGCCGGCACCGATGACATCATCGGTGTGCGCAGCGCCCCGGTTGCAATGCTATTCCGGCCCGATGGCCAAATTCAGTTGCGGCCGCCTCGCCCGTAGCAGCCGCAAACAGCGTTTGTGAAACGGGGTCTTGCAGCTCCGAAAGGCCGGCGCATAAATGTGGAGCGGCGGCCGGCCGCTTTCCCGGCGGCCGCCTGCCCGCACCTCCCTCCCCGGACTCCTGCACCACCCCCCCGCGGCATTGATGTCTGAGTCCCGCGAGCCCGGCACTTCTCCGTGGTGCCGGGCTCATTTGCCGGGGGAATCCACCGGTGATCTGACGGCTGCAGGCAGCTCCTCCTTAAGAGAAGGAGGAGGCCTGCAGTACCCCAGCCTGCCGCACCGCATCGGGTGCCGCAGCGGGAGCTGGACGCCTGAAAGTGACATTCATCGCCCCTAGCGAGGCGGCCAAACCCTGCAATAGCGCCCGCCGCCGTCTTGGCCCGTCGCAACTGAATTTTAGGTGGGCGCTACGGGAATCCTGGCGGGCGCAAAATTTCGGGCGCAAAAGACCTCGTGGGGCCATACCGAATTTCTAGGCCGAACAGTTTTGACATGAGGTGGTTAAAGAAGGCAGTAAATGTCACCCCAATACGGTAGCACTTACCACGTAGAAAAAATAGGAAATGTTAGCGTTAGGGTGACATTTCGCTACAATATTTCGTTACAGAATTGGCGGGCAGGGGTGAGAATGAGAGAAGTTTGTACAAAGCAGCAGCATCCTCATCTTTTTGAAGTAAGACCATAGGAAGTGCTATCTGTTAATAAAGCTCGAGTTAAATCTTCACAGATTAAGAACAGCATTGCCAAAGGAAAAGCAAGAGGTATACCGTATAAAATCATGTCTCAATTTCTCCAGGGATATCTTGGCGTAGGCAATCAAGATGTGCCAAGACTAGGTAGCACTTACAGGGTTTTTATGGGAAGAATCTGTGCACGCTAGCGTTGTGCTGCCTTTAGACTGCAGAGACAGCACGGCGCTACTAGGGGTATCCTGAAAGAAAGCATCCTTCCGAAAGGCGAAGTATTACTGAAAGAGAGCCTGCACTGGGAAGAAGTGTGAGTAGATTAATGTTAGCATCACCATTTAGCGATCCCACGTGGCGGGTCAGTTCCCAAGAGTTCCGGTTGCACGTGAGGAGCCAGATAGCTATCGCCCAAACATGGTAGCACTTACCACAGCCATAAAATAGAAAATGCTACTGTTCAGGTGAAAATTGTCTGTAATGTGAAATGGCAAGGCAGAGACAGGCACAGTTCTCCTCAATGAGAAATGTTTCACAGCAATTCAGCAGCTCAATCTACTTTACTGACTAAATCCAGAGGAAAATAAAAAATGTTACAAAGCAAAGATCCCACACTTGCAAACTTAGATCTGCTGCACATTTTCGTCTGTGCTCCTCACTGCAATCTCCATTTCAGGTTGTTGGTCATTTGCTGCATGCAACGCAAGGCCTTTATATATTTTCAGCTGCCTAACTTTCAGCTTTGCAACTCGCATATTTTTACTTCCTTTTGAATAGGTGATAATGGTTGCCTTTTGTACCTATGTTGCCATTAAATTAGTTGGTCTCTAATGTTAATCTCAGCTGAAGCATGCCCAAACCTGATGCATGCTTATACTAAAAAATCTGTTAGAATTTGGTATCTACTATCATTTTGAAGAGTTGAGTTTGAATTAAAGTTCCATCAGCCAAATATATATCACGACTACAGGAATTGAGTAGAGTGGATTGGGAAAATAGATTAAAGGGTAAGACGATACATGATCAGTGGTGTACATTTAAGGAGTTATTTTACAACTTCCAAAAAATATATATTCCACTGAGAAGAATAGGGTGTAAAAGAAAAGACAGCCATCCGTGGCTATGTAAAGAAATTAAGGATAGTATTCGACTAAAAACAAGGGCATATAAGGTAGCCAAACCTAGTGGGAGGATAGAGGATTGGGAAAACTTTAAAAGACAGTAAAAAGTGACAAAATGATTGATTAAGAAATGGAAGATAGATTATGAAAGTAAATTAGCAAAAAATATAAAAACAGATAGTAAGAGTTTTTATAGTTATATAAAAAGAAATAGGGTGGCTAAAGTAAATGTTGGTCCCTTAGAGGATGAGACCGGGAAATTAATGGTGGGAAATATGGAGATGGCAAAAACACTGAATGAATATTTTATATCAGTCTTTACAGTAGAAGACACTAAGAATATCCCAACACTGGACAAACAGGGGGCTAAAGGGGGGGAGGAGCTAAACACGATCAAAATCACTAAGGAAGTGGTACTCGGTAAAATAATGGGACTCAAGGCGGATAAATCACCTGGACCTGATGACTTACATCCTAGGGTCTTGAGGGAAGTGGCGGTCGGGATTGTGGATGCATTGGTAATAATTTTCCAAAACTCCCTGGACTCGGCAAAGGTCCCGGCAGACTGGAAAACTGCTAATGTAACACCCTTATTTAAAAAGGGCAGTAGACAGAAGGCTGGAAACTATAGACCGGTTAGCCTAACATCTGTGGTAGGTAAAATTTTGGAGTCCATTATTAAGGAGACAGTAACAGGACATTTGGATAATCATAATTTAATAGGACAAAGTCAGCATGGTTTTATGAAGGGGAAGTCATGTTTGAGAAATTTGCTGGAGTTCTTTGAGGAAGTAACATATAGGGTGGATAAAGGGGAACCAGTGGACGTAGTGTATTTAGACTTCCAAAAGGCATTTGACAAGGTGCCACACAAAAGATTATTGCTTAAGATAAAAAATCACGGGATTGGGGGTAATATTCTGGCATGGATAGAGGATTGGCTATCTAACAGAAGGCAGAGAGTTGGGATAAATGGTTCATTCTCAGACTGGCAATCAATAACTAGTGTTTTCCGCAGGGGTCAGTGCTGGGTCCCCAACTCTTTACAATCTATATTAACGATTTGGAGGAGGGGACCGAGTGTAACATATCAAAGTTTGCAGATGATACTAAGATGGGAGGGAAAGTAGTGAGTGAGGAGGACATAAAAAACCTGCAATTGGAAATAGACAGGCTAAGTAAGTGGGCAGAGATTTGGCAGATGGAATACAATACTGGAAAGTGTGAGGTTATGCACTTTGGCAGGAAAAATCGTAGAGCAAGTTATTATCTTAATGGCAAGAAACTGGAAAGTACTGAAGTACAAAGGGATCTGGGGCTCCTGGTGCACGAAACTCAAAAGGTTAGTATGCAGGTGCATCAAGTGATTAAGAAGGCCAATGGAATGTTGGCTTTCATTGCTAGGGGGATAGAATATAAAAATAGGGAGGTATTGCTTCAGTTGTACAAGGTATTGGTGAGACCGCACCTGGAATACTGCGTACAGTTTTGGTGTCCATACTTAAGAAAGGACATACTTGCTCTCGAGTCAGTACAAAGAAGGTTCACTCGGTTAATCCTGGGGATGAGGGGATGGACATATGAGGAGAGGTTGAGTAGATTGGGACTCTACTCATTGGAGTTCAGAAGAATGAGAGGCGATCTTATTGAAACATATAAGATTGTGAAGGGGTTGGATCGGGTGGATGTGGGGAAAATGTTCCGGATGATGGGTGGAATTGGAACTAGGGGGCATAGTCTTAGAATAAGGGGCTGCTCTTTCAAAACTGAGATGAGGAGGAACTACTTCACTCAGAGGGTGGTAGGTCCATGGAATATGCTGCCCGAAAAAGCTGTAGAAGCTACATCATTACATAAATTTAAAACAGAAATAGACAGTTTCCTAGAAGCAAAGGGAATTAAGGGTTACGGGGAGCAGGCAGGAATTTGGACATGAGTCTAGGTTCGGATCGGTCATGGCCCTGTGGGTAGCGGAGCGGGCCCAGGGGCCGTGTAGCCTGATCCTGCTCCTATTTCGTGTGTCTAATTCTGTTAGATTCAGGAGATGGTTCTGTGATAGTGGATTGGCGGTTAGGATCAGATCAGCCATGATCTTATTGAATGGCGGAGCAGGCTCGAGGGGCCGATTGGCCTACTACTGCTCCTATTTCTTACGTTCTTACGAAGATACTTGCACATATATGGAGGAGGGAATGTTACCGTTAGAGATATATTTCCTTGGCATACTCAACATTGCAGAAAAACTGTAAACTGGATAATCTGATGATGGTATAACAAGCAAAGACAGCAGAACATGTAGCACTTACAGTTTTTGTTTTCAAGAAGTTATCAGTGCCACTGTGGAGGTGACGTGACATTGTCCATGTCCTATGAAACTACCACCTCCAGTAAAATTATAGAAAGTCTTTGCGGAAGTGAAATATACAGTATAAAGCAGAAGAGTTAGAGATGAGCACTTAAATACATAAGTGTCAAAATTCCTATATGAAGGCAGGACGAAAGGGAAACATGAAGGCCTAGAAATTCAGTCGCGTTTGCGCCCACTTATTGGCTATAAAGTGGTTTGCGCCTGAAGTTTTTTATCGCCCGAAATTCAGATGGACCCTAACATCGGCGTTAGCCGGTAGCGCCGCGCCGGCACCGATGACGTCATCGGTGTGCGCAGCGCCCCGGTTGCAATGCTATTCCGGCCCGATGGCCAAATTCAGTTGCGGCCGCCTCGCCCGTAGCAGCCGCAAACAGCGTTTGTGAAACGGGGTCTTGCAGCTCCGAAAGGCCGGCGCATAAATGTGGAGCGGCGGCCGGCCGCTTTCCCGGCGGCCGCCTGCCCGCACCTCCCTCCCCGGACTCCTGCACCACCCCCCCGCGGCATTGATGTCTGAGTCCCGCGAGCCCGGCACTTCTCCGTGGTGCCGGGCTCATTTGCCGGGGGAATCCACCGGTGATCTGACGGCTGCAGGCAGCTCCTCCTTAAGAGAAGGAGGAGGCCTGCAGTACCCCAGCCTGCCGCACCGCATCGGGTGCCGCAGCGGGAGCTGGACGCCTGAAAGTGACATTCATCGCCCCTAGCGAGGAGGCCAAACCCTGCAATAGCGCCCGCCGCCGTCTTGGCCCGTCGCAACTGAATTTTAGGTGGGCGCTACGGGAATCCTGGCGGGCGCAAAATTTCGGGCGCAAAAGACCTCGCGGGGCCATACCGAATTTCTAGGCCGAACAGTTTTGACATGAGGTGGTTAAAGAAGGCAGTAAATGTCACCCCAATACGGTAGCACTTACCACGTAGAAAAAATAGGAAATGTTAGCGTTAGGGTGACATTTCGCTACAATATTTCGTTACAGAATTGGCGGGCAGGGGTGAGAATGAGAGAAGTTTGTACAAAGCAGCAGCATCCTCATCTTTTTGAAGTAAGACCATAGGAAGTGCTATCTGTTAATAAAGCTCGAGTTAAATCTTCACAGATTAAGAACAGCATTGCCAAAGGAAAAGCAAGAGGTATACCGTATAAAATCATGTCTCAATTTCTCCAGGGATATCTTGGCGTAGGCAATCAAGATGTGCCAAGACTAGGTAGCACTTACAGGGTTTTTATGGGAAGAATCTGTGCACGCTAGCGTTGTGCTGCCTTTAGACTGCAGAGACAGCACGGCGCTACTAGGGGTATCCTGAAAGAAAGCATCCTTCCGAAAGGCGAAGTATTACTGAAAGAGAGCCTGCACTGGGAAGAAGTGTGAGTAGATTAATGTTAGCATCACCATTTAGCGATCCCACGTGGCGGGTCAGTTCCCAAGAGTTCCGGTTGCACGTGAGGAGCCAGATAGCTATCGCCCAAACATGGTAGCACTTACCACAGCCATAAAATAGAAAATGCTACTGTTCAGGTGAAAATTGTCTGTAATGTGAAATGGCAAGGCAGAGACAGGCACAGTTCTCCTCAATGAGAAATGTTTCACAGCAATTCAGCAGCTCAATCTACTTTACTGACTAAATCCAGAGGAAAATAAAAAATGTTACAAAGCAAAGATCCCACACTTGCAAACTTAGATCTGCTGCACATTTTCGTCTGTGCTCCTCACTGCAATCTCCATTTCAGGTTGTTGGTCATTTGCTGCATGCAACGCAAGGCCTTTATATATTTTCAGCTGCCTAACTTTCAGCTTTGCAACTCGCATATTTTTACTTCCTTTTGAATAGGTGATAATGGTTGCCTTTTGTACCTATGTTGCCATCAAATTAGTTGGTCTCTAATGTTAATCTCAGCTGAAGCATGCCCAAACCTGATGCATGCTTATACTAAAAAATCTGTTAGAATTTGGTATCTACTATCATTTTGAAGAGTTGAGTTTGAATTAAAGTTCCATCAGCCAAATATATATCACGACTACAGGAATTGAGTAGAGTGGATTGGGAAAATAGATTAAAGGGTAAGACGATACATGATCAGTGGTGTACATTTAAGGAGTTATTTTACAACTTCCAAAAAATATATATTCCACTGAGAAGAATAGGGTGTAAAAGAAAAGACAGCCATCCGTGGCTATGTAAAGAAATTAAGGATAGTATTCGACTAAAAACAAGGGCATATAAGGTAGCCAAACCTAGTGGGAGGATAGAGGATTGGGAAAACTTTAAAAGACAGTAAAAAGTGACAAAATGATTGATTAAGAAATGGAAGATAGATTATGAAAGTAAATTAGCAAAAAATATAAAAACAGATAGTAAGAGTTTTTATAGTTATATAAAAAGAAAAAGGGTGGCTAAAGTAAATGTTGGTCCCTTAGAGGATGAGACCGGGAAATTAATGGTGGGAAATATGGAGATGGCAAAAACACTGAATGAATATTTTATATCAGTCTTTACAGCAGAAGACACTAAGAATATCCCAACACTGGACAAACAGGGGGCTAAAGGGGGGGAGGAGCTAAACACGATCAAAATCACTAAGGAAGTGGTACTCGGTAAAATAATGGGACTCAAGGCGGATAAATCACCTGGACCTGATGACTTACATCCTAGGGTCTTGAGGGAAGTGGCGGTCGGGATTGTGGATGCATTGGTAATAATTTTCCAAAACTCCCTGGACTCGGCAAAGGTCCCGGCAGACTGGAAAACTGCTAATGTAACACCCTTATTTAAAAAGGGCAGTAGACAGAAGGCTGGAAACTATAGACCGGTTAGCCTAACATCTGTGGTAGGTAAAATTTTGGAGTCCATTATTAAGGAGACAGTAACAGGACATTTGGATAATCATAATTTAATAGGACAAAGTCAGCATGGTTTTATGAAGGGGAAGTCATGTTTGAGAAATTTGCTGGAGTTCTTTGAGGAAGTAACATATAGGGTGGATAAAGGGGAACCAGTGGACGTAGTGTATTTAGACTTCCAAAAGGCATTTGACAAGGTGCCACACAAAAGATTATTGCTTAAGATAAAAAATCACGGGATTGGGGGTAATATTCTGGCATGGATAGAGGATTGGCTATCTAACAGAAGGCAGAGAGTTGGGATAAATGGTTCATTCTCAGACTGGCAATCAGTAACTAGTGTTTTCCGCAGGGGTCAGTGCTGGGTCCCCAACTCTTTACAAACTATATTAACGATTTGGAGGAGGGGACCGAGTGTAACATATCAAAGTTTGCAGATGATACTAAGATGGGAGCGAAAGTAGTGAGTGAGGAGGACATAAAAAACCTGCAATTGGAAATAGACAGGCTAAGTAAGTGGGCAGAGATTTGGCAGATGGAATACAATACTGGAAAGTGTGAGGTTATGCACTTTGGCAGGAAAAATCGTAGAGCAAGTTATTATCTTAATGGCAAGAAACTGGAAAGTACTGAAGTACAAAGGGATCTGGGGGTCCTGGTGCACGAAACTCAAAAGGTTAGTATGCAGGTGCATCAAGTGATTAAGAAGGCCAATGGAATGTTGGCTTTCATTGCTAGGGGGATAGAATATAAAAATAGGGAGGTATTGCTTCAGTTGTACAAGGTATTGGTGAGACCGCACCTGGAATACTGCATGTGGTTTTGGTGTCCATACTTAAGAAAGGACATACTTGCTCTCGAGTCAGTACAAAGAAGGTTCACTCGGTTAATCCCGCGGATGAGGGGATGGACATATGAGGAGACGTTGAGTAGATTGGGACTCTACTCATTGGAGTTCAGATGAATGAGAGGCGATCTTATTGAAACATATAAGATTGTGAAGGGGTTGGATTGGGTGGATGTGGGGAAAATGTTCCCGATGACGGGTGAAACGAGAACTAGGGGGCATAGTCTTAGAATAAGGGGCTGCTCTTTCAAAACTGAGATGAGGAGGAACTACTTCACTCAGAGGGTGGTAGGTCCATGGAATATGCTGCCCCAAAAAGCTGTAGAAGCTACATCATTACATAAATTTAAAACAGAAATAGACAGTTTCCTAGAAGTAAGGGAATTAAGGGTTACGGGGAGCAGGCAGGAATTTGGACATGAGTCTAGGTTCGGATCGGTCATGGCCCTCTGGGTAGCGGAGCGGGCCCAGGGGCCGTGTAGCCTGATCCTGCTCCTATTTCGTGTGTCTAATTCTGTTAGATTCAGGAGATGGTTCTGTGATAGTGGATTGGCGGTTAGGATCAGATCAGCCATGATCTTATTGAATGGCGGAGCAGGCTCGAGGGGCCGATTGGCCTACTACTGCTCCTATTTCTTACGTTCTTACGAAGATACTTGCACATATATGGGGGAGGGAATGTTACCGTTAGAGATACATTTCCTTGGCATACTCAACATTGCAGAAAAGCTGTAAACTGGATAATCTGATGATGCTATAACAAGCAAAGACACCAGAACATGTAGCACTTACAGTTTTTGTTTTCAAGAAGTTATCAGTGCCACTGTGGAGGTGACGTGACATTGTCCATGTCCTATGAAACTACCACCTCCAGTAAAATTATAGAAAGTCTTTGCGGAAGTGAAATACAGTATAAAGCAGAATAGTTAGAGATGAGCACTTAAATACATAAGTGTCAAAATTCCTATATGAAGGCAGGACGAAAGGGAAACATGAACAGTTTTGACATGAGGTGGTTAAAGAAGGCAGTAAATGTCACCCCAATACAGTAGCACTTACCACGTAGAAAAAATAGGAAATGTTAGCGTTAGGGTGACATTTCGCTACAATATTTCGTTACAGAATTGGCGGGCAGGGGATGAGAATGAGAGAAGTTTGTACAAACCAGCAGCCTCCTCATCCTTTTGAAGTAAGACCATAGGAAGTTCTATCTGTTAATAAAGCTCGAGTTAAATCTTCGCAGATTAAGAACAGCATTGCCAAAGGAAAAGCAAGAGGTATACCGTATAAAATCATGTCTCAATTTCTCTAGGGATATCTTGGCGTAGGCAATCAAGATGTGCCAAGACTTGGTAGCACTTACAGGGTTTTTTGGGAAGAATCTATGCACGCTAGCGTTGTGCTGCCTTTAGACTGCAGAGACAGCACGGCACTACTAGGGGTATCCTGAAAGAAAGCATCCTTCCGAAAGGCGAAGTATTACTGAAAGAGAGCCTGCACTGGGAAGAAGTGTGAGTAGATTAATGTTAGCATCACCATTTAGCGATCCCACGTGGCGGGTCAGTTCCCAAGAGTTCCGGTTGCACGTGAGGAGCCAGAAATCTATCGGCCAAACATGGTAGCACTTACTGTAATGATATCAGCAAATAGTGATGGTATTTGCCTGTTTGATTATTATGCCTTACCAGCATATTTGCCTGTTTGATTATTTATGCCTTACCAGCAGAGGGCATGTGAGACAAGCAGTTTAGTGTTAGTTTCGTTTTAGATGGATCTCTAAGATGGTGTCTCCTGTAATGCTGTTAACTGAGTTGAACAGACTTTAGATTAAAAGACATTGGGCTAGATTTTCAGTATAGACAGTTTTGGGGCGCTAACCTTAGCGCCCGCCCGAAGTTAGCGCCCGCCCCAAAGTAGCGCCCCGTTGCCGGAAATTCAGTGGCTTCGCCCTAAGAGATTGGTGGAGCGCTAAAAGAGGCGTTCCACTCCTATCTTTAGGCGCTAAGCCGGCGGTCCAGAGGGATAGCGCCCAGGCGGGGCGCAGCGCGGGTGCGGTCATTTTTGGACTGACAGCAGACCCCGTGGCGCCGACCAGCTATTAAAGGGGGAAGGGACGAATTGGTCTGCTGCCACGCCCTGCACACTGCAGCCTTGCAAAGAGGCCTCAACACTGCTGCTCAGCCCCAGGGAGTCATGGCAACGCCAGAGAAGGCCCGTCAGCGTGCCCTGCGCTTCTCAGAGGGTGATCTGGACATAATGGTCACAGCTCTGGAGGTGAGGCGCAAGATCTTGTTCCCAGAGAGTGGGAGGAATCCAACCCACCACGACTACACCAAAGCCTGGAAGCAGATCGCCCAGAGGGTGACGTTCACCGGCGATGCCCCCAGGACCCACAAACAATGTCGTAAAAAATACAACGATCTGACCAGGATTGTGAAGGTGAGTAGCCTTTCCAGTCTCCTCCTCATTCTTGCATGTACACCTGACATGATGGGCAAAGGGAGCTGAAAGTCCTATTGGCCAGCCCTCAGCCAGCAGCATTGGGACAATCATGAGCATCACATGGCCATTCGGCACTCTACACTTTGTCCAAGCTATTCCACCATGGGAGGCAGAGCACACTACATCAGGGCTTCACTCTGTCCACGCTATTCCACCATGGGAGGCAGTGCACACTACATCAGGGCTTCACTCTGTCCACGCTATTCCACCATGGGAGGCAGTGCACACTACATCAGGGCTTCACTCTGTCCATGCTATTCCACCATGGGAGGCAGTGCACACTACATCAGGGCTTCACTCTGTCCACGCTATTCCACCATGGGAGGCAGTGCACACTACATCAGGGCTTCACTCTGTCCACGCTATTCCACCATGGGAGGCAGTGCACACTACATCAGGGCTTCACTCTGTCCACGCTATTCCACCATGGGAGGCAGTGCACACTACATCAGGGCTTCACTCTGTCCACGCTATTCCACCATGGGAGGCAGTGCACACTACATCAGGGCTTCACTGCGCACTTACAGCCCGTCCTTTCTCTTGCAGGCTAAAGTAGCGTTTAATCGCCAGGCGCGTGCCAGGGGTGGCCGCGCCAAGCTGCAGAAGCTCACTCGGCTGGAGGAGCGCGTGTGTGTACTCATGGGAGCCCGTGTGATTGTCCCCACAGCGTGCGGAGTATCCGACCCTCCACTGCCCGGCAATGGTAAGGACCTCGCCTTTTGGCCCTCTCGCGTCACACTGGCCCATCCGAGCTACCTCCTTTGCCACTGTCCCACCAATGCGCTGAATGCCACCAGTCCTAACTCCCTCGCTGACGCCGTCTCCTCACTCTGAAGCTACTCTTGTGCATTCCTGCTTTCAGCTGGTGACGACCAGGACCCTGAAGCTGCCAGTGACAGCACCTCCGACCAGGAGGAGGAGGAGGAGCAAGCTGGACCTTCGGGGGAACAGTCACGTCCCGCAGGAGAGGAGGAAATGCTTGACACCTCCTCACTGGACGAGTGCCTGGAGGAACTGTCGCAGGGCAATGCAGCTTCTGGGACCAGTGGCGTCCAGCCACCCAGGAGCCGTGCGCGTGGCCCGCGGCCTTCCCCCCAAAGGGGGCAAGGATCAGAGGGGAGTGCTGCTGATCGGCACACTCGCCGCCACCAACGTGGCAAGGGTCCCCTAGTTCGGCCCCCTCCTCCCCAGCGGGAGAGTCGCGACTCCAGTCCAGACACCTTCACCTCGGAGGAGGTGCGGAAGCTGGATAAGATGGCCGAGGATTTGGACCGGCGCCACACGGAGCTCATGAGCGTGGTGGGGCGCATGCCTGAGGCCATCGAGTCGCTGGCGACCAGTGTGCGCGAGTTCGGGGCAGCAACTGCCGCGAGTGGCGGCATGCTGACCGATGCCGTCAAGACCCTGGCGGATGTGATGCGGGCGCACACCAGGACAACAGGGGCACTCACTGCTGCCACACGCGCTGTCTCAGGCAGGCATCGCCAGGGCAGCCGCCGCGCTGGACCATCCCAGCAAGCCGCCCCTCGGCTGATTGTTGCGGATCCTGCAGTGCGGGCCCGGCCGAGTGCCACTGCGCCACAGCACCAGCCAGCGCATCCCAGACGCCAGCTGGCCCACATTGCGCCATCCGTCGCCGCCATTCCCCCACTGGGGCGTCAAGGGCAAGCGGCTGCAGCTGATGGTGGCCAGGCTCAGGTGCGCCACTCAGCAGACGGCCCCTCGAGGCCCAAACGCCGTGTAGGCCGCCCCCCAGCGGCGTCTGGCGGAAGGGCATCTGAGCCTCAGGCGCCTTCCCCCAGCCTCGCAGCAGCCACTGGGCAGAGCTTGCGAAGGAGCAGCAGGCCGGGCAGGGGAGGCAAAAGGCTGGGCAAGGTCTCGCCCTCGCAGGCCACTCAGTAGAGGGTGTGGGCAGCTTTCCTTTTATATGGCGGTGGCCATCTTTATTTTGCCCATGGTTGTGTTGTTGGAGGGCTTATTTTTTGCGTTAGGCCGACGTTGAGGCCCGGTTTGAAGAAAGTTGGAGTGACTCCTCCCCAGTTTGTGGGAGTGAGTCGTTTGTTGGGCTTTTTGTGGGGCCCGTTTATTGTTTTTGGGGATTCATGTGGGAAGGGCTTTTCATTTTTGTGTAATAAATAATTATCTTTATTCATGCAGTCTCCATGGTTGTTCTTCTTAGTGTTTGTTGGCTTCGCCGGCTGAGGGCTTGCGGAGCAGCTGCATTCATCTTCCCTCATGGCCCCTGGCCATTCCCTGACAGGGGGCTTAGAAGTACCGTGTAATAAGGTGGCGTCGTGCGGCCCTTGGCCCTGGTCGCTCCCTCCTGGGAACGTACTCCTGCTCCTCCTCCTCCTCCTCCTCATGCTCCTCCTGCTCCTCCTCCTGAGGTGCTGGTCCAACGTCAGGTGGCAGTGCCTGAGTCCTGCGGATAGCCAGGTTGTGTAGCATGCAGCAAACCACCACAAATTGGGAGACCCGGTCCGGCGAATACTGGAGAGCTCCTCCGGAGCGATCAAGGCAGCGGAACCGCTGCTTGAGGACCCCAATAGTTAGCTCGATGATGTTGCGGGTGGTTTGATGGCTCTCGTTGTAGGCCTCTTCAGCAGCGGTCCTGGGCGTGCGGAGCGGGGTCATGAGCCAGGTGCACAAAGGATAGCCTTTGTCCCCGAGTAGCCATCCTCTTGGGGGAGGCTGTGCCTGGAACATGTCATGCACAGTACTCTGCCGCAGGATAAAGGCATCGTGGCTGCTGCCTGGGAAGCTGGCATTGACTGCCATGATGCACTGCTTGTGGTCACAGACCAGCTGCACATTCAGAGAATGGTAGCCCTTCCTGTTGCGATACTGCTCGCCATGCTCCAGAGGGGCCCGCAAAGCCACATGCGTACAGTCAATGGCGTCCTGCACCAAGGGGAATTCCCCGAGTCTGGAAAATGCCAATGCGCGCTGATGCTGGCTCTCCAGGGCCATGGGGAAGGAAATGAATTGGCTTCTCCTTCTGAACAGTGCTTCGGTCACCTGGCGGATGCAGCGATGCGCGCCGTACTGGGAGATGTTTGCTATGTCCCCAGCAGCGTATTGGAAGGAGCCGGTGGCATAGAAGTTCAATGCCACCGTCACCTTCACTTCCACCGACAGAGACGTCCTGCACCTGAGCTTTGGCCGCAGATCTCGGCGAAGCAGGCGGCAGATCTCTGCAATCACCTCCTTTCGGAATCGGAGCCTTTTAACACATAGCGCAGCACTCATGTTTAGGTAGGAGCGCTGCTGGCGGTATAGCCTGACTGGGTAAGGCCCACGTGGCCGACGCCTGTAGCCCCCTCTGCCTCTAGCCAGGGCTGCCCCTCTCACAATGCGTCTGCGAGCCCTACGGACATGGAGCTGCAGCTCCGCGTTGGCACCCCATGCAACCCCCATCAAATCCTGGCAAACACACTAATTTCCAAAAGGCCACTTGCAGCGCTCTGGCCTGAGTCCAAAAATACCTGGCTCTTGCTGCTTGAAACCAGTTAGCTATCCTCCTTGTTGTGTCTCCAGAAATGCGTTGCGCAAGAGTGTTTTCTGAAAAAAGGCTGGCCTTTATACTGGAGAGCACATCCCCTTTAATTTGCGCTCCCCGGGGCCCGCGCTGGTTGTGTTGCGTTCCTTTTTCCAAATGCTCCGGCCGCCAGCCGCAAAATGGGGCGGTCCGACTGAAGTTTGGAATCGGGGCGCACAAAGGGCGTTGCACGAGGATGTGATGTCATTTTCTGCGCGCGCATCCGGGCGGGCGCTAAACTTTGCGCCGGCGCTAACAGGCAACTTAATTTGGGGCGGGGCGCAAACTGCGCTGCGCCCGGGCGCTACACGCATAGCGCCCAAAAATCACTTCTCTTAAGGCGCTAACTGCTGGCGCAAGCGACTGAAAATCTAGCCCATTCTCTTTCATGAATGTGTCGTCATTGAACCCACATAGAAATCAATACACTTACCACAGCCATAAAATAGAAAATGCTACTGTTCAGGTGACAATTGTCTGTAATGTGAAATGGCAAGGCAGAGACAGGCAGAGATCTCCTCAATGAGAAATGTTTCACAGCAATTCAGCAGCTCAATCTACTTTAATGACTAAATCTAGAGGAAAATAAAAAAAGTTACAAAGCAAAGATCCCATACTTGCAAACTTAGATCTGCTGCACATTTTTGTCTGTGCTCCTCACTGCAATCTCCATTTCAGGTTGTTGGTCATTTGCTGCATGCAACGCAAGGCCTTTATATTTTTTCAGCTCCCTACCTTTCAGCTTTGCAACTCGCATATTTTTACTTCCTTTATGAATAGGTGATAATGGTTGCCTTTTGTACCTCTGTTGCCATCAAAGTAGTTGGTCTCTAATGTTAATCTCAGCTGAAGCATGCCCAAACCTGATGCATGCTTATGCTAAAAAATCTGTTAGAATTTGGTATCTACTATAATTTTGAAGAGTTGAGGTTGAATTAAAGTTCCATCAGCCGGATATATATCATGACTACAGGAAGATACTTGCACATATATGGAGGAGGCAATGTTACCGTTAGAGATACATTTCCTTGGCATACTCAACATTGCAGAAAACCTGTAAACTGGACAATCCGATGATGGGCTAACAAGCAAAGACACCACAATAGGTACCACTTACAGTTCTTGTTTTCAAGAAGCTATCAGTGCCACTGTGGAGGTGACGTGACATTGTCCATGTCCTATGAAACTACCACCTCCAGTAAAATTATAGAAAGTCTTTGCGGAAGTGAAATACAGTATAAAGCAGAAGGGTTAGAGATGAGCACTTAAATACATAAGTGTCAAAATTCCTATATGAAGGCAGGACGAAAGGGAAACATGAACAGTTTTGACATGAGGTGGTTAAAGAAGGCAGTAAATGTCACCCCAATACGGTAGCACTTACCACGTAGAACAAATAGGAAATGTTAGCGTTAGGGTGACATTTAGCTACAATATTTTGTTACAGAGTTGGCGGGCAGGGGATGAGAATGAGAGAAGTTTATACAAACCAGCAGCCTCCTCATTTTTTTTGAAGTAAGACCATAGGAAGTGCTATCTGTTAATAAAGCTCGAGTTAAATCTTCTCAGATTAAGAACAGCATTGCCAGAGGAAAAGCAAGAGGTATACTGTATAAAATCATGTCTCAATTTCTCTAGGGATATCTTGGCGTAGGCAATCAAGATGTGCCAAGACTAGGTAGCACTTACAGGGTTTTGATGGGAAGAATCTGTGCACGCTAGCGTTGTGCTGCCTTTAGACTGCAGAGACAGCACGGCGCTACTAGGGGTATCCTGAAAGAAAGCATCCTTCAGAAAGGTGAAGTATTACTGAAAGAGAGCCTGCACTGGGAAGAAGTGTGAGAAGATTACTGTTAGTATCATCATTTAGCGATCCCACGTGGCTGGTCAGTTCTCAAGAGATCCGGTTGCACGTGAGGAGCCAGATATCCATCGCGCAAACATGGTAGCACTTACCACAGCCATAAAATAGAACATGTTACTATTCAGGTGACAATTGTCTGTAATGTGAAATGGCAAGGCAGAGACAGGCACAGATCTCCTCAATGAGAAATGTTTCACAGCAATTCAGCAGCTCAATCTACATTACTGACTAAATCTAGAGGAAAATAAATAAACTTACAAAGCAAAGGTGCCATACTTGCAAACTTAAATCTGCTGCACATTTTTGTCTGTGCTCCTCACTGCAATCTCCATTTCAGGTTGTTGGTCATTTGCTGCATGCAACGCAAGGCCTTTATATTTTTTCAGCTCCCTACCTTTCAGCTTTGCAACTCGCATATTTTTACTTCCTTTTTGAATAGGTGATAATGGTTGCCTTTTGTACCTATGTTGCCATCAAATTAGTTGGTCTGTAATGTTAATCTCAGCTGATGCAGCACAAACCTGATGCATGGTTATGCTGAAAAATCTGTTAGAATTTGTTATCTACTATAATTTTGAAGAGTTGAGGTTGAATTAAAGTTCCATCAGCCAGATATATGTCACGACTACAGGAAGATACTTGCAGGTATATGGAGGAGGGAATGTTATCGTTAGAGGTACATTTCCTTGGTATACTCAACATTGCAGAAAAACTGTAAACTGGACAATCTGATGATGGTATAACAAGCAAAGACACCACAACATGTAGCAATTACAGTTTTTGTTTTCAAGAAGCTATCAGTACCACTGTGGAGGTGACTTGACATTGTCCATGTCCTATGAAAATACCAGCTCCAGTAAAAGTATAGAAAGTCTTTGCGGAAGTGAAATGCAGTACAAAGCAGAACAGTTAGAGATGAGCACTTAAAGACATAAGAGACAAAGGCCTAGAAATTCAGTTGCGTGCGCCAGCCGTTAGCGCCTTCGGAGGAGTAGATCTCGAGCGCTAGGCACTTAGCGGCCGGGCGCAGGACGATCTGCGCCTACGCCCAACTTCAGTAGCCATTTAGCGCCGGCGCAAAGTGTTTGCGTGCGCTCAGCTGCACGCGCAGACTATGACGTCATTTCCTCGTGCAACGCCCTTTGTGCGCCCCAATCCGGAACTTCAGTCGCGCCCGCCCAATGTGGGCGTGGCGCTCCTAAGAACTGTGAACTGGAACGCAGCAGAGGCCATGCGGGCCTCGGGGAGCACTAATTAAAGGGCACTTACCCTGAACTATAAAGGCCAGCCATTTTGCAGCAATCACTCTTGTGCAACGGATTTCTGGACAGAGACCAAGGAAGAGAGGTTACTGCTTTGGCCCAACATAGGAGAGGTATTTTTGGCTTCAGGCCAGAGCTTGGCAATTCGCCTTCATTGTGAGGTCATTGTTTGCCAGTATATTATGGGGGCTGCATGGGGTGCCAACTCTCAGTTTCAGCATTATGTGCGAAGGGCTCGCAGACGCTGTGTGAGAGGGGCAGCCCTGGCTAGATGCAGAGGGGGCAACAGGCGTCTGCTACCTAGGCCTTACCCACTCAGGAAATACCGACAGCAGGTGTCCTATCTCACCATGCCTGCCGTGCAGTGTGTTAGGAGGCTGCGCTTCAGAAGGGAGGTGGTTGCAGAGATCTGCCATCTGCTTCACAGAGATCTGCGTCCACAGCTGAGGTGCAGGATGTCTCTGTCGGTGGAAGTGAAGGTCACGGTGGCTCTGAACTTCTATGCAAGCGGCTCCTTCCAAGCCGCTGTTGGGGACATTGCTAACATATCCCAGTTCGCCGTGCATTGCTGCATCCGCCAGGTGACCAATGCCCTTTTCAGAAGGAGACACCAATTCATCTCCTTCCCCATGACCCTGGAGAAGCAGCAGCAGCGTGCAGTGGGATTTGCGAGAACAGCGGGCTTCCCCATGGTGCAGGGCGCCATTGATTGCACGCATGTGGCTTTGCGGGCACCTATCCACAATGCCGAGGATTACTGCAACCGGAAGGGCTACCATTCCCTCAATGTACAGCTGGTGTGTGACCACAGGCAGCGCATCCTAGCTGTCAATGCCTGCTTTCCAGGCAGTAGTCACGATGCATTTATCCTGCGACAGACTACTGTGGCTGACATGTTCCAGGCACAGCCTCCCCCAAGAGGATGGCTTATCGGGGACAAAGGCTATCCTTTGTGTACCTGGCTCATGACCCCGCTCCGCGCGGCCAGGACCCCTGCTGAGGAGGCATACAACGAAAGCCATCAAGCCACTAGGAACATCATAGAACAAACGATTGGTGTCCTCAAGCAATGGTTCCGCTGCCTGGATCGTTCCGGAGGATCTCTGCAGTATTCACCGGAGAGAGTCTCCCAGGTCGTGGTCGTCTGCTGCATGCTGCACAACCTGGCTATCCGCAGGACTCAGGCACTGCCACCTCACGCTGGAGCACCACCTCAGGAGGAGGAGCAGGAGGAGCATGAGGAGGAGGAGGAGGAGGAGGAGGAGTACCAGCCCAGGAGGGAGGCACAAGGTCCAAGGGCCGCCCATCGGCGGCTTATTGAACGTCACTTCTAGGCCCCCTGTCAGGGAATGGCTTGTGGCAATGAAGGGACCTGAATGCAGCCGCTCCGCAAGCCCTCAGCCGGTTAAGGCAACAACCACTTCAAACATCAAACATGGACAAGCTGAATAAATAAAATGCTTTATTGAACAAACTCAGGGCCCTTCCCACATGAAACCCAAAAACAGACAACACACCCAAAAAACTGTCAGACACATGACTCACTCCCACAACCTGGGGAGGAAGAAAAAAACATTTCCACAACAATGGCCTTCATCCTCGGCCTTACAAAAACCAGCATCCCCATAAACAAAACAACCATCCCCATATAAAAACACATTTGCCCACACCCTCTACTTTGTGGCCCGCGAGGGCGATTCCTTGACCAGCCTTTTCCGGCCCCTGGCCGCCCTGCTGCTCCTCCTCAAAGTGTGCCCAGTGGCTGCTGCAAGGCTGGGGGAAGGCTCCTGAGGGGCACATGGCGTGATGGGAGATGCCCTTGGGGGTCTGCCTAGACGAGCTCTGGCCCTCGAGGGGCCGGCTGGTGACTGCTGCAGCTGTGGCTGGGCAGCAGCAGGCTCTCCAGCAGCTCGTCGCAGCTCCACTGGGGGAGTGGCAGTGGCGGCTGCAGGAATGGGGGCAAGCTGGCTGATGGCAGGTGCTCGCTGCTCGCCTGAGACACTGGCACTCGCCCGGGCCATCACTGCAGCATGCGCAGCAATCTGCTGAAGGACAGACCGCTGTGCTGCTGCAGCGCAGCGGGTGCCCTGGCGATGCCTGGCTGACACAGCGAGTGTGGCAGCAGTGAGTGCCCGTACTGCCCTGGTCTGTGCCCGCATCAGGCCAGCCAGTGACTGCATGGCACCACTGATCACCTGTCGACTCGCGGACTGCTCTGCCCCGAAATCAGACCGACTCGCGGACTGCTCTGCCCCGAATTCTGCCCGACTCGCGGACTGCTCTGCCCCGAATTCGGCCCGACTCGCGGCCTGTGCTGCTTCGAATTGTTCGAAACTCCTGGCCTGTGAGGCGCCGAAATCGGCCACACTATGAGCCAGGGACTCGATGGCCTCAGGCAACCGTGCCACAACCCCCATGAACTCGGTGTGCCGGCGATCCGAGTCCACGGACATTTGATCGAGGAGGCGCACCTCCTTGGCGAGGACCGTCTCCGGACTGGAGGCTGGACTCTCCCTCTGGGGAGAAGGCCGCCGAGCTGGCCAACCCTTCCCGCGTTGCTGGATGCCACTGGGCCCAGCAACTACACTCCCCTGCGACCCTTCCCCCCTCTGGGAAGAAGGCCGCCGAGCTGGCCGACCCTTCCCGCATTGCTGCACGTCACTGGGCACAGGAGCTACACTCCCCTGCAACACTTCCCCCTGGCTGTTCTCCAGGGAAGACGTGTCCCCTCCATTGGCATCCCCTGGCGCGGCTGAGGGTTCCCCTGATGGGCCGCCTTGCTCTTCCTCTTCCTCCTCCTCCTCCTCCTCTTCCGAGGGGCTGTCACTGGCAGCTTCAGGGACCTCCTCCTCACCATCTGAAAGCAGGAAGGCACAAGAGTAGCTTTAGAGTGAGGAGAGGGCATCAGCGAGGGAGGCATGAGTGGTGGCATTCAGCGCATTGGTCGGACAGTGGCAAAGGATGTAGATCTGAAGCGCAAGTGGGACGAGAGAGGTCGAAAAGGTGATGTCCTTACCATTGGTGCCCAGAACAGGGTCGGCATCTCCAGATGCAATGGGGCCAATCACCCGGGCACCCATGAGGCTACCCACGCGCTCTTCAAGGTCACTGAGCTGCTGGATCTGGGGACCGCCTCCCCCAGTCACAGTCCGGCTCTTCTGATTGTGTGCCAGCTTGGCCTGCAAGAGAAAGGACGGCCTCTAAGTACAGTGTGGTGCCCAGATCTTGTGTGCACTGCCTCCCATGGTCGAATAGCTTGGCCAGTGTGGTGCCGTGATCTTGTGTGCACTGCCTCCCATGGTCGAATAGCTTGGCCAGTGTGGTGCCGTGATCTTGTGTGCACTGCCTCCCATGGTCGAATAGCTTGGCCAGCGTGGTGCCGTGATCTTGTGTGCACTGCCTCCCATGGTCGAATAGCTTGGCCAGTGTGGTGCCGTGATCTTGAGTGCACTGCCTCCCATGGTGGAATAGCTTGGCCAGTGTGGTGCCGTGATCTTGTGTGCACTGCCTCCCATGGTGGAATAGCTTGGCCAGTGTGGTGCCCTGATCTTGTGTGCACTGCCTCCCATGGTCGAATAGCTTGGCCAGTGTGTAAAGTGCAGAATGTGCAATTGATGTTCATGCCAGTCCCATAGCTGCTGGATGCAGGCTGGCCATTAGGGCTTTTAGGTCCCTTTGCCCATAATGTGAGGTGCACATGCAAGGATGAGGAGGACACTGGAAAGGGCATTCACCCTGACAATCCTTGTGAGGTCATTGAATTTTTTCCGGCATTGGACACCAGTCCTGGGGACCTCACTGTTGGATGTGACCCTGTGGGCGACCTCCCTCCAGGCTTTCCTGTAGATGCTGGTGGTAGGCTTCTTGCCACTGTCTGGGAACAAGAGTTTGCATCTCCTCTCCAAAGCCCTAACCAGCACCCTCAAATCATGGCCAGTGAAGCGCTGCGCTCGTTCACGGGCCTTCTGCATCTTTCCCGGCGCTATTTCTGTTCAGCAGCAGTGTTTAGGCCTAGCTGGAGGGCTGCAGTGTCCAGGGCGTGGCAGCAGACGAACTCGACCCCTCCCCCTTTAAGAGCTGGCCGGCGCCAGGGTGTCTGCTGTCAATCAAGAAATGACCGCACCTGCGCTGCGCCCGGCCTCGGCGGTTTAGCTCAGCACCGCCGGCTTTGCGCCTAAAGGTAGTTGTGTAACGCCAGTTTTAGCGCTCGAGCAAACTCTTAGTGCGAAGCTACTGAATATCGGCGAAGTGGCCTCGACTTTGCGCCGGGCGCAAACTTTACCGGCCGCCTGACTTTTCCGCCCCAAGAGTGGCTATACTGAATTTCTAGGCCAAAATTTCTATATGCCGGCAGGACGAAAGGGAAACATGAACAGTTTTGACATGAGGTGGTTAAAGTAGGCAGTAAATTTCACCCCAATACGGTAGCACTTACCACGTAGAAAAAATAGGAAATGTTAGCGTTAGGGTGACATTTCGCTACAATATTTTGTTACAGAGTTGGCGGGCAGGGGATGAGAATGAGAGAAGTTTGTACAAACCAGCAGCCTCCTCATCTTTTTGAAGTAAGACCATAGGAAGTGCTATCTGTTAATAAAGCTCGAGTCAAATCTTCTCAGATTAAGAACAGCATTGGCAAAGGAAAAGCAAGAGGTATACCCTATAAAATCATGTCTCAATTTCTCAACGGATATCTTGGTGAAGGCAATCAAGATTGGCCAAGATAAGGTAACACTTACAGGGTATTGATGGGAAGAATCTGTGCACGCTAGCGTTGTGCTGTTTTTAGACTGCAGAGGAAGCACGGCGCTACCAGGAGTATCCTGAAAGAAAACATCCTTCCGAAAGGTGAAGTATTACTGAAAGAGAGCCTGCACTGGGAAGAAGTGTGAGTAGATTAATGTTAGCATCACCATTTAGCGATCCCACGTGGCGGGTCAGTTCCCAAGAGTTCCGGTTGCACGTGAGGAGCCAGATATCCATCGCCCAAACATGGTAGCACTTACCACAGCCATAAAATAGAAAATGCTACTGTTCAGGTGACAATTGTCTGTAATGTGAAATGGCAAGGCAGAGACAGGCACAGTTCTCCTCAATGAGAAATGTTTCACAGCAATTCAGCAGCTCAATCTACTTTAATGACTAAATCTAGAGGAAAATAAAAAAAGTTACAAAGCAAAGATCCCATACTTGCAAACTTAGATCTGCTGCACATTTTTGTCTGTGCTCCTCACTGCAATCTCCATTTCAGGTTGTTGGTCATTTGCTGCATGCAACGCAAGGCCTTTATATTTTTTCAGCTCCCGACCTTTCAGCTTTGCAACTCGCATATTTTTACTTCCTTTCTGAATAGGTGATAATGGTTGCCTTTTGTACCTATGTTGCCATCAAATTAATTGGTCTCTAATGTTAATCTCAGCTGATGCAGCACAAACCTGATGCATGCTTATACTAAAAAATCTGTTAGAATTTGGTATCTACTATCATTTTGAAGAGTTGAGGTTGAATTAAAGTTCCATCAGCCAAATATATATCACGACTACAGGAATTGAGTAGAGTGGATTGGGAAAATACATTAAAGGGCAAGACGATACATGATCAGTGGTGTACATTTAAGGAGTTATTTTACAACTTCCAAAAAATATATATTCCACTGAGAAGAATAGGGTGTAAAAGAAAAGACAGCCATCCGTGGCTATGTAAAGAAATTAAGGATAGTATTCGACTAAAAACAAGGGCATATAAGGTAGCCAAATCCAGTGGGAGGATAGAGGATTGGGAAAACTTTAAAAGACAGTAAAAAGTGACAAAATGATTGATTAAGAAATGGAAGATAGATTATGAATTAGCAAAAAATATAAAAACAGATAGTAAGAGTTTTTATAGTTATATAAAAGAAAAAGGGTGGCTAAAGTAAATGTTGGTGCCTGAGAGGATGAGACCGGGAAATTAATGGTGGGAAATATGGAGATGGCAAATACACTGAATGAATATTTTATATCAGTCTTTACAGTAGAAGACACTAAGAATATCCCAACACTGGACAAACAGGGGGCTAAAGGGGGGGAGGAGGTAAACACAATCAAAATCACTAAGGAAGTGGTACTCGGTAAAATAATGGGACTCAAGGCGGATAAATCACCTGGACCTGATGACTTACATCCTAGGGTCTTGAGGGAAGTGGCGGTCGGGATTGTGGATGCATTGGTAATAATTTTCCAAAACTCCCTGGACTCGGCAAAGGTCCCGGCCGACTGGAAAACTGCTAATGTAACACCCTTATTTAAAAAGGGCAGTAGACAGAAGGCTGGAAACTATAGACCGGTTAGCCTAACATCTGTGGTAGGTAAAATTTTGGAGTCCATTATTAAGGAGACAGTAACAGGACATTTGGATAATCATAATTTAATAGGACAAAGTCAGCATGGTTTTATGAAGGGGAAGTCATGTTTGAGAAATTTGCTGGAGTTCTTTGAGGAAGTAACATATAGGGTGGATAAAGGGGAACCAGTGGACGTAGTGTATTTAGACTTCCAAAAGGCATTTGACAAGGTGCCACACAAAAGATTATTGCTTAAGATAAAAAATCACGGGATTGGGGGTAATATTCTGGCATGGATAGAGGATTGGCTATCTAACAGAAGGCAGAGAGTTGGGATAAATGGTTCATTCTCAGACTGGCAATCAATAACTAGTGTTTTCCGCAGGGGTCAGTGCTGGGTCCCCAACTCTTTACAATCTATATTGACGATTTGGAGGAGGGGACCGAGTGTAACATATCAAAGTTTGCAGATGATACTAAGATGGGAGGGAAAGTAATGAGTGAGGAGGACATAAAAAACCTGCAATTGGAAATAGACAGGCTAAGTAAGTAGGCAGAGATTTGGCAGATGGAATACAATACTGGAAAGTGTGAGGTTATGTACTTTGGCAGGAAAAATCGTAGAGCAAGTTATTACCTCAATGGCAAGAAACTGGAAAGTACTGAAGTACAAAGGGATCTGGGGGTCCTGGTGCACGAAACTCAAAAGGTTAGTATGCAGGTGCATCAAGTGATTAAGAAGGCCAATGGAATGTTGGCTTTCATTGCTAGGGGGATAGAATATAAAAATAGGGAGGTATTGCTTCAGTTGTACAAGGTATTGGTGAGACCGCACCTGGAATACTGCGTACAGTTTTGGTGTCCATACTTAAGAAAGGACATACTTGCTCTCGAGTCAGTACAAAGAAGGTTCACTCGGTTAATCCCGGGGATGAGGGGATGGACATATGAGGAGAGGTTGAGTAGATTGGGACTCTACTCATTGGAGTTCAGAAGAATGAGAGGCGATCTTATTGAAACATATAAGATTGTGAAGGGGTTGGATCGGGTGGATGTGGGGAAAATGTTCCCGATGATGGGTGAAACTAGAACTAGGGGGCATAGTCTTAGAATAAGGGGCTGCTCTTTCAAAACTGAGATGAGGAGGAACTACTTCACTCAGAGGGTGGTAGGTCCATGGAATATGCTGCCCGAAAAAGCTGTAGAAGCTACATCATTACATAAATTTAAAACAGAAATAGACAGTTTCCTAGAAGTAAAGGGAATTAAGGGTTACGGGGAGCAGGCAGGAATTTGGACATGAGTCTACGTTCGGATCGGTCATGGCCCTGTGGGTAGCGGAGCGGGCCCAGGGGCCGTGTAGCCTGATCCTGCTCCTATTTCGTGTGTCTAATTCTGTTAGATTCAGGAGATGGTTCTGTGATAGTGGATTGGCGGTTAGGATCAGATCAGCCATGATCTTATTGAATGGCGGAGCAGGCTCGAGGGGCCGATTGGCCTACTACTGCTCCTATTTCTTACGTTCTTACGAAGATACTTGCACATATATGGAGGAGGGAATGTTACCGTTAGAGATACATTTCCTTGGCATACTCAACATTGCAGAAAAACTGTAAACTGGATAATCTGATGATGGTATAACAAGCAAAGACACCAGAACATGTAGCAATTACAGTTTTTGTCTTCAAGAAGCTATCAGTGCCACTGTTGAGGTGACTTGACATTGTCCATGTCCTATGAAAGTACCAGCTCCAGTAAAAGTATAGAAAGTCTTTGCGGAAGTGAAATGCAGTACAAAGCAGAACAGTTAGAGATGAGCACTTAAAGACATAAGAGACAAAATTCCTATATGCCGGGAGGACGAAAGGGAAACATGAACAGTTTCGACATGAGGTGGTTAAAGTAGGCAGTAAATGTCAGCCCAATACGGTAGCGCTTACCACGTAGAAAAAATAGGAAATGTTAGCGTTAGGGTGACATTTCGCTACAATATTTTGTTACAGAGTTGGCGGGCAGGGGATGAGAATGAGAGAAGTTTGTACAAACCAGCAGCCTCCTCATCTTTTTGAAGTAAGACCATAGGAAGTGCTATCTGTTAATAAAGCTCGAGTTAAATCTTCGCAGATTAAGAACAGCATTGCCAAAGGAAAAGCAAGAGGTATACCGTATAAAATCATGTCTCAATTTCTCTAGGGATATCTTGGCGTAGGCAATCAAGATGTGCCAAGACTAGGTAGCACTTACAGGGTTTTGATGGGAAGAATCTGTGCGCACAAGCGTTGTGCTGCCTTTAGACTGCAGAGACAGCACGGCGCTACTAGGAGTATCCTGAAAGAAAGCATCCTTCCGAAAGGTGAAGTATTACTGAAAGAGAGCCTGCACTGGGAAGAAGAGTGAGTAGATTACTGTTAGTATCACCATTTAGCGATCCCACGTGGCTGGTCAGCTCCCAAGAGATCCGTTTGCACGTGAGGAGCCAGATAGCTATCGCCCAAACATGGTAGCACTTACCACAGCCATAAAATAGAAAATGCTACTGTTCAGGTGACAATTGTCTGTAATGTGAAATGGCAAGGCAGAGACAGGCACAGATCTCCTCAATGAGAAATGTTTCACAGCAATTCAGCAGCTCAATCTACTTTACTGACTAAATCTAGAGGAAAATAAAAAATGTTACAAAGCAAAGATCCCATACTTGCAAATTTAGATCTGCTGCACATTCTTGTCTGTGCTCCTCACTGCAATCTCCATTTTAGGTTGTTGGTCATTTGCTGCATGCAACGCAAGGCCTTTAGATTTTTTCAGCTCCCTACCTTTCAGCTTTGGAACTTGCATATTTATACTTCCTTTTTGAATAGGTGATAATGGTTGCCTTTTGTACCTACGTTGCCATCAAATTAATTGGTCTCTAATGTTAATCTCAGCTGATGCAGCAGAAACCTGATGCATGCTTTTACTAAAAAATCTTTTAGAATTTGGTATCTACTATCATTTTGAAGAGTTGAGGTTGAATTAAAGTTCCATCAGCCAAATATATATCACGACTGCAGGAAGATACTTGCACATATATGGAGGAGGGAATGTTATCGTTAGAGATACATTTCCTTGGCATACTCAACATTGCAGAAAAACTGTAAACTGGACAATCTGATGATGGTATAACAAGCAAAGACACCACAACATGTAGCAATTACAGTTTTGTTTTCAAGAAGCTATCAGTACCAATGTTGAGGTGACTTGACATTGTCCATGTCCTATGAAAGTACCAGCTCCAGTAAAAGTATAGAAAGTCTTTGCGGAAGTGAAATGCAGTATAAAGCAGAACAGTTAGAGATGAGCACTTAAAGTCATAAGTGTCAAAATTCCTATATGAAGGCAGGACGAAAGGGAAACATGAACAGTTTTGACATGAGGTGGTTAAAGAAGGCAGTAAATGTCACCCCAATACGGTAGCACTTACCACGGAGAAAAAATAGGAAATGTTAGCGTTAGGGTGATATTTCGCTACAATATTTCGTTACAGAATTGGCGGGCAGGGGATGAGAATGAGAGAAGTTTGTACAAACCAGCAGCCTCCTCATCTTTTTGAAGTAAGACCATAGGAAGTGCTATCTGTTAATAAAGCTCGAGTTAAATCTTCGCAGATTAAGAACAGCATTGCCAAAGGAAAAGCAAGAGGTATACCGTATAAAATCATGTCTCAATTTCTCTAGGGATATCTTGGCGTAGGCAATCAAGATGTGCCAAGACTAGGTAGCACTTACAGGGTTTTTATGGGAAGAATCTATGCACGCTAGCGTTGTGCTGCCTTTAGACTGCAGAGACAGCACGGCGCTACGAGGAGTATCCTGAAAGAAAGCATCCTTCCGAAAGGTGAAGTATTACTGAAAGAGAGCCTGCACTGGGAAGAAGTGTAAGTAGATTAATGTTAGCATCACCATTTAGCGATCCCACGTGGCGGGTCAGTTCCCAAGAATTCCGGTTGCACGTGAGGAGCCAGATATCCATCGCCCAAACATGTTAGCACTTACCACAGCCATAAAATAGAAAATGCTACTGTTCAGGTGACAATTGTCTGCAATGTGAAATGGCAAGGCAGAGACAGGCACAGTTCTCCTCAATGAGAAATGTTTCACAGCAATTCAGCAGCTCAATCTACTTTACTGACTAAATCTAGAGGAAAATAAAAAATGTTACAAAGCAAAGATCCCATACTTGCAAACTTTGATCTGTTGCACATTTTTGTCTGTGCTCCTCACTGCAATCTCCATTTCAGGTTGTTGGTCATTTGCTGCATGCAACGCAAGGCCTTTAGATTTTTTCTGCTCCCGACCTTTCAGCTTTGCAACTTGCATATTTATACTTCCTTTTTGAATAGGTGATAATGGTTGCCTTTTGTACCTACGTTGCCATCAAATTAATTGGTCTCTAATGTTAATCTCAGCTGATGCAGCAGAAACCTGATGCATGCTTTTACTAAAAAACCTTTTAGAATTTGGTATCTACTATCATTTTGAAGAGTTGAGGTTGAATTAAAGTTCCATCAGCCAAATATATATCACGACTGCAGGAAGATACTTGCACATATATGGAGGAGGGAATGTTATCGTCAGAGATACATTTCCTTGGCATACTCAACATTGCAGAAAAACTGTAAACTGGATAATCTGATGATGGTATAACAAGCAAAGACACCACAACATGTAGCAATTACAGTTTTGTTTTCAAGAAGTTATCAGTACCAATGTTGAGGTGACGTGACATTGTCCATGTCCTATGAAACTACCACCTCCAGTAAAATTATAGAAAGTCTTTGCGGAAGTGAAATACAGTATAAAGCAGAAGAGTTAGAGATGAGCACTTAAATACATAAGTGTCAAAATTCCTATATGAAGGCAGGACGAAAGGGAAACATGAACAGTTTTGACATGAGGTGGTTAAAGAAGGCAGTAAATGTCACCCCAATACGGTAGCACTTACCACGTAGAAAAAAGAGGAAATGTTAGCGTTAGGGTGACATTTCGCTACAATATTTCGTTACAGAATTGGCGGGCAGGGGATGAGAATGAGAGAAGTTTGTACAAACCAGCAGCCTTCTCATCTTTTTGAAGTAAGACCATAGGAAGTGCTATCTCTTAATAAAGCTCGAGTTAAATCTTCGCAGATTAAGAACAGCATTGCCAAAGGAAAAGCAAGAGGTATACCGTATAAAATCATGTCTCAATTTCTCTAGGGATATCTTGGCGTAGGCAATCAAGATGTGCCAAGACTAGGTAGCACTTACAGGGTTTTGATGGGAAGAATCTGTGCGCACTAGCGTTGTGCTGCCTTTAGACTGCAGAGACAGCACTGCGCTACTAGGAGTATCCTGAAAGAAAGCATCCTTCCGAAAGGTGAAGTATTACTGAAAGAGAGCCTACACTGGGAAGAAGTGTAAGTAGATTAATGTTAGCATCACCATTTAGCGATCCCACGTGGCGGGTCAGTTCCCAAGAATTCCGGTTGCACGTGAGGAGCCAGATAGCTATCGCCCAAACATGGTAGCACTTACCACAGCCATAAATAGAAAATGCTACTGTTCAGGTGACAATTGTCTGTAATGTGAAATGGCAAGGCAGAGACAGGCACAGTTCTCCTCAATGAGAAATGTTTCACAGCAATTCAGCAGCTCAATCTACTTTACTGACTAAATCTAGAGGAAAATAAAAAATGTTACAAAGCAAAGATCCCATACTTGCAAACTTAGATCTGCTGCACATTTTTGTCTGTGCTCCTCACTGCAATCTCCATTTTAGGTTGTTGGTCATTTGCTGCATGCAACGCAAGGCCTTTAGATTTTTTCAGCTCCCTACCTTTCAGCTTTGGAACTTGCATATTTATACTTCCTTTTTGAATAGGTGATAATGGTTGCCTTTTGTACCTACGTTGCCATCAAATTAATTGGTCTCTAATGTTAATCTCAGCTGATGCAGCACAAACCTGATGCATGCTTATACTAAAAAATCTGTTAGAATTTGGTATCTAATATCATTTTGAAGAGTTGAGGTTGAATTAAATTACATCAGCCAGATATATATCACGCCTACAGGAAGATACTTGCACATATATGGAGGAGGGAATGTTACCGTTAGAGATACATTTCCTTGGCATACTCAACATTGCAGAAAAGCTGTAAACTGGATAATCTGATGATGGTATAACAAGCAAAGACACCAGAACATGTAGCACTTACAGTTTTTGTCTTCAAGAAGTTATCAGTGCCACTGTGGAGGTGACGTGACATTGTCCATGTCCTATGAAACTACCACCTCCATTAAAATTATAGAAAGTCTTTGCGGAAGTGAAATACAGAATAAAGCAGAAGAGTTAGAGGTGAGCACTTAAATACATAAGTGTCAAAATTCCTATATGAAGGCAGGACGAAAGGGAAACATGAACAGTTTTGACATGAGGTGGTTAAAGAAGGCAGTAAATGTCACCCCAATACGGTAGCACTTACCACGTAGAAAAAATAGGAAATGTTAGCGTTAGGGTGACATTTCGCTACAATATTTCGTTACAGAATTGGCGGGCAGGGGATGAGAATGAGAGAAGTTTGTACAAACCAGCAGCCTCCTCATCTTTTTGAAGTAAGACCATAGGAAGTGCTATCTGTTAATAAAGCTCGAGTTAAATCTTCGCAGATTAAGAACAGCATTGCCAAAGGAAAAGCAAGAGGTATACCGTATAAAATCATGTCTCAATTTCTCTAGGGATATCTTGGCGTAGGCAATCAAGATGTGCCAAGACTAGGTAGCACTTACAGGGTTTTTATGGGAAGAATCTATGCACGCTAGCGTTGTGCTGCCTTTAGACTGCAGAGACAGCACGGCGCTACGAGGAGTATCCTGAAAGAAAGCATCCTTCCGAAAGGTGAAGTATTACTGAAAGAGAGCCTGCACTGGGAAGAAGTGTAAGTAGATTAATGTTAGCATCACCATTTAGCGATCCCACGTGGCGGGTCAGTTCCCAAGAATTCCGGTTGCACGTGAGGAGCCAGATATCCATCGCCCAAACATGTTAGCACTTACCACAGCCATAAAATAGAAAATGCTACTGTTCAGGTGACAATTGTCTGTAATGTGAAATGGCAAGGCAGAGACAGGCACAATTCTCCTCAATGAGAAATGTTTCACAGCAATTCAGCAGCTCAATCTACTTTACTGACTAAATCTAGAGGAAAATAAAAAATGTTACAAAGCAAAAATCCCATACTTGCAAACTTAGATCTGCTGCACATTTTTGTCTGTGCTCCTCACTGCAATCTCCATTTCAGGTTGTTGGTCATTTGCTGCATGCAACGCAAGGCCTTTAGATTTTTTCAGCTGCCTAACTTTCAGCTTTGCAACTCGCATATTTTTACTTCCTTTTGAATAGGTGATAATGGTTGCCTTTTGTACCTATGTTGCCATCAAATTAGTTGGTCTCTAATGTTAATCTCAGCTGAAGCATGCCCAAACCTGACGCATGCTTATACTAAAAAATCTGTTAGAATTTGGTATCTACTATCATTTTGAAGAGTTGAGGTTGAATTAAAGTTCCATCAGCCAAATATATATCACGACTACAGGAATTGAGTAGAGTGGATTGGGAAAATAGATTAAAGGGTAAGACGATACATGATCAGTGGTGTACATTTAAGGAGTTATTTTACAACTTCCAAAAAATATATATTCCACTGAGAAGAATAGGGTGTAAAAGAAAAGACAGCCATCCGTGGCTATGTAAAGAAATTAAGGATAGTATTCGACTAAAAACAAGGGCATATAAGGTAGCCAAATCTAGTGGGAGGATAGAGGATTGGGGAAACTTTAAAAGACAGTAAAAAATGACAAAATGATTGATTAAGAAATGGAAGATAGATTATGAATTAGCAAAAAATATAAAAACAGATAGTAAGAGTTTTTATAGTTATATAAAAGAAAAAGGGTGGCTAAAGTAAATGTTGGTGCCTGAGAGGATGAGACCGGGAAATTAATGGTGGGAAATATGGAGATGGCAAATACACTGAATGAATATTTTATATCAGTCTTTACAGTAGAAGACACTAAGAATATCCCAACACTGGACAAACAGGGGGCTAAAGGGGGGGAGGAGGTAAACACAATCAAAATCACTAAGGAAGTGGTACTCGGTAAAATAATGGGACTCAAGGCGGATAAATCACCTGGACCTGATGACTTACATCCTAGGGTCTTGAGGGAAGTGGCGGTCGGGATTGTGGATGCATTGGTAATAATTTTCCAAAACTCCCTGGACTCGGCAAAGGTCCCGGCCGACTGGAAAACTGCTAATGTAACACCCTTATTTAAAAAGGGCAGTAGACAGAAGGCTGGAAACTATAGACCGGTTAGCCTAACATCTGTGGTAGGTAAAATTTTGGAGTCCATTATTAAGGAGACAGTAACAGGACATTTGGATAATCATAATTTAATAGGACAAAGTCAGCATGGTTTTATGAAGGGGAAGTCATGTTTGAGAAATTTGCTGGAGTTCTTTGAGGAAGTAACATATAGGGTGGATAAAGGGGAACCAGTGGACGTAGTGTATTTAGACTTCCAAAAGGCATTTGACAAGGTGCCACACAAAAGATTATTGCTTAAGATAAAAAATCACGGGATTGGGGGTAATATTCTGGCATGGATAGAGGATTGGCTATCTAACAGAAGGCAGAGAGTTGGGATAAATGGTTCATTCTCAGACTGGCAATCAATAACTAGTGTTTTCCGCAGGGGTCAGTGCTGGGTCCCCAACTCTTTACAATCTATATTGACGATTTGGAGGAGGGGACCGAGTGTAACATATCAAAGTTTGCAGATGATACTAAGATGGGAGGGAAAGTAATGAGTGAGGAGGACATAAAAAACCTGCAATTGGAAATAGACAGGCTAAGTAAGTAGGCAGAGATTTGGCAGATGGAATACAATACTGGAAAGTGTGAGGTTATGTACTTTGGCAGGAAAAATCGTAGAGCAAGTTATTACCTCAATGGCAAGAAACTGGAAAGTACTGAAGTACAAAGGGATCTGGGGGTCCTGGTGCACGAAACTCAAAAGGTTAGTATGCAGGTGCATCAAGTGATTAAGAAGGCCAATGGAATGTTGGCTTTCATTGCTAGGGGGATAGAATATAAAAATAGGGAGGTATTGCTTCAGTTGTACAAGGTATTGGTGAGACCGCACCTGGAATACTGCGTACAGTTTTGGTGTCCATACTTAAGAAAGGACATACTTGCTCTCGAGTCAGTACAAAGAAGGTTCACTCGGTTAATCCCGGGGATGAGGGGATGGACATATGAGGAGAGGTTGAGTAGATTGGGACTCTACTCATTGGAGTTCAGAAGAATGAGAGGCGATCTTATTGAAACATATAAGATTGTGAAGGGGTTGGATCGGGTGGATGTGGGGAAAATGTTCCCGATGATGGGTGAAACTAGAACTAGGGGGCATAGTCTTAGAATAAGGGGCTGCTCTTTCAAAACTGAGATGAGGAGGAACTACTTCACTCAGAGGGTGGTAGGTCCATGGAATATGCTGCCCGAAAAAGCTGTAGAAGCTACATCATTACATAAATTTAAAACAGAAATAGACAGTTTCCTAGAAGTAAAGGGAATTAAGGGTTACGGGGAGCAGGCAGGAATTTGGACATGAGTCTACGTTCGGATCGGTCATGGCCCTGTGGGTAGCGGAGCGGGCCCAGGGGCCGTGTAGCCTGATCCTGCTCCTATTTCGTGTGTCTAATTCTGTTAGATTCAGGAGATGGTTCTGTGATAGTGGATTGGCGGTTAGGATCAGATCAGCCATGATCTTATTGAATGGCGGAGCAGGCTCGAGGGGCCGATTGGCCTACTACTGCTCCTATTTCTTACGTTCTTACGAAGATACTTGCACATATATGGAGGAGGGAATGTTACCGTTAGAGATACATTTCCTTGGCATACTCAACATTGCAGAAAAACTGTAAACTGGATAATCTGATGATGGTATAACAAGCAAAGACACCAGAACATGTAGCAATTACAGTTTTTGTCTTCAAGAAGCTATCAGTGCCACTGTTGAGGTGACTTGACATTGTCCATGTCCTATGAAAGTACCAGCTCCAGTAAAAGTATAGAAAGTCTTTGCGGAAGTGAAATGCAGTACAAAGCAGAACAGTTAGAGATGAGCACTTAAAGACATAAGAGACAAAATTCCTATATGCCGGGAGGACGAAAGGGAAACATGAACAGTTTCGACATGAGGTGGTTAAAGTAGGCAGTAAATGTCAGCCCAATACGGTAGCGCTTACCACGTAGAAAAAATAGGAAATGTTAGCGTTAGGGTGACATTTCGCTACAATATTTTGTTACAGAGTTGGCGGGCAGGGGATGAGAATGAGAGAAGTTTGTACAAACCAGCAGCCTCCTCATCTTTTTGAAGTAAGACCATAGGAAGTGCTATCTGTTAATAAAGCTCGAGTTAAATCTTCGCAGATTAAGAACAGCATTGCCAAAGGAAAAGCAAGAGGTATACCGTATAAAATCATGTCTCAATTTCTCTAGGGATATCTTGGCGTAGGCAATCAAGATGTGCCAAGACTAGGTAGCACTTACAGGGTTTTGATGGGAAGAATCTGTGCGCACAAGCGTTGTGCTGCCTTTAGACTGCAGAGACAGCACGGCGCTACTAGGAGTATCCTGAAAGAAAGCATCCTTCCGAAAGGTGAAGTATTACTGAAAGAGAGCCTGCACTGGGAAGAAGAGTGAGTAGATTACTGTTAGTATCACCATTTAGCGATCCCACGTGGCTGGTCAGCTCCCAAGAGATCCGTTTGCACGTGAGGAGCCAGATAGCTATCGCCCAAACATGGTAGCACTTACCACAGCCATAAAATAGAAAATGCTACTGTTCAGGTGACAATTGTCTGTAATGTGAAATGGCAAGGCAGAGACAGGCACAGATCTCCTCAATGAGAAATGTTTCACAGCAATTCAGCAGCTCAATCTACTTTACTGACTAAATCTAGAGGAAAATAAAAAATGTTACAAAGCAAAGATCCCATACTTGCAAATTTAGATCTGCTGCACATTCTTGTCTGTGCTCCTCACTGCAATCTCCATTTTAGGTTGTTGGTCATTTGCTGCATGCAACGCAAGGCCTTTAGATTTTTTCAGCTCCCTACCTTTCAGCTTTGCAACTTGCATATTTATACTTCCTTTTTGAATAGGTGATAATGGTTGCCTTTTGTACCTACGTTGCCATCAAATTAATTGGTCTCTAATGTTAATCTCAGCTGATGCAGCAGAAACCTGATGCATGCTTTTACTAAAAAATCTTTTAGAATTTGGTATCTACTATCATTTTGAAGAGTTGAGGTTGAATTAAAGTTCCATCAGCCAAATATATATCACGACTGCAGGAAGATACTTGCACATATATGGAGGAGGGAATGTTATCGTTAGAGATACATTTCCTTGGCATACTCAACATTGCAGAAAAACTGTAAACTGGACAATCTGATGATGGTATAACAAGCAAAGACACCACAACATGTAGCAATTACAGTTTTGTTTTCAAGAAGCTATCAGTACCAATGTTGAGGTGACTTGACATTGTCCATGTCCTATGAAAGTACCAGCTCCAGTAAAAGTATAGAAAGTCTTTGCGGAAGTGAAATGCAGTATAAAGCAGAACAGTTAGAGATGAGCACTTAAAGACATAAGTGTCAAAATTCCTATATGAAGGCAGGACGAAAGGGAAACATGAACAGTTTTGACATGAGGTGGTTAAAGAAGGCAGTAAATGTCACCCCAATACGGTAGCACTTACCACGGAGAAAAAATAGGAAATGTTAGCGTTAGGGTGATATTTCGCTACAATATTTCGTTACAGAATTGGCGGGCAGGGGATGAGAATGAGAGAAGTTTGTACAAACCAGCAGCCTCCTCATCTTTTTGAAGTAAGACCATAGGAAGTGCTATCTGTTAATAAAGCTCGAGTTAAATCTTCGCAGATTAAGAACAGCATTGCCAAAGGAAAAGCAAGAGGTATACCGTATAAAATCATGTCTCAATTTCTCTAGGGATATCTTGGCGTAGGCAATCAAGATGTGCCAAGACTAGGTAGCACTTACAGGGTTTTTATGGGAAGAATCTATGCACGCTAGCGTTGTGCTGCCTTTAGACTGCAGAGACAGCACGGCGCTACGAGGAGTATCCTGAAAGAAAGCATCCTTCCGAAAGGTGAAGTATTACTGAAAGAGAGCCTGCACTGGGAAGAAGTGTAAGTAGATTAATGTTAGCATCACCATTTAGCGATCCCACGTGGCGGGTCAGTTCCCAAGAATTCCGGTTGCACGTGAGGAGCCAGATATCCATCGCCCAAACATGTTAGCACTTACCACAGCCATAAAATAGAAAATGCTACTGTTCAGGTGACAATTGTCTGTAATGTGAAATGGCAAGGCAGAGACAGGCACAGTTCTCCTCAATGAGAAATGTTTCACAGCAATTCAGCAGCTCAATCTACTTTACTGACTAAATCTAGAGGAAAATAAAAAATGTTACAAAGCAAAGATCCCATACTTGCAAACTTTGATCTGTTGCACATTTTTGTCTGTGCTCCTCACTGCAATCTCCATTTCAGGTTGTTGGTCATTTGCTGCATGCAACGCAAGGCCTTTAGATTTTTTCAGCTGCCTAACTTTCAGCTTTGCAACTCGCATATTTTTACTTCCTTTTGAATAGGTGATAATGGTTGCCTTTTGTACCTACGTTGCCATCAAATTAATTGGTCTCTAATGTTAATCTCAGCTGATGCAGCAGAAACCTGATGCATGCTTTTACTAAAAAACCTTTTAGAATTTGGTATCTACTATCATTTTGAAGAGTTGAGGTTGAATTAAAGTTCCATCAGCCAAATATATATCACGACTGCAGGAAGATACTTGCACATATATGGAGGAGGGAATGTTATCGTCAGAGATACATTTCCTTGGCATACTCAACATTGCAGAAAAACTGTAAACTGGATAATCTGATGATGGTATAACAAGCAAAGACACCACAACATGTAGCAATTACAGTTTTGTTTTCAAGAAGTTATCAGTACCAATGTTGAGGTGACGTGACATTGTCCATGTCCTATGAAACTACCACCTCCAGTAAAATTATAGAAAGTCTTTGCGGAAGTGAAATACAGTATAAAGCAGAAGAGTTAGAGATGAGCACTTAAATACATAAGTGTCAAAATTCCTATATGAAGGCAGGACGAAAGGGAAACATGAACAGTTTTGACATGAGGTGGTTAAAGAAGGCAGTAAATGTCACCCCAATACGGTAGCACTTACCACGTAGAAAAAAGAGGAAATGTTAGCGTTAGGGTGACATTTCGCTACAATATTTCGTTACAGAATTGGCGGGCAGGGGATGAGAATGAGAGAAGTTTGTACAAACCAGCAGCCTTCTCATCTTTTTGAAGTAAGACCATAGGAAGTGCTATCTCTTAATAAAGCTCGAGTTAAATCTTCGCAGATTAAGAACAGCATTGCCAAAGGAAAAGCAAGAGGTATACCGTATAAAATCATGTCTCAATTTCTCTAGGGATATCTTGGCGTAGGCAATCAAGATGTGCCAAGACTAGGTAGCACTTACAGGGTTTTGATGGGAAGAATCTGTGCGCACTAGCGTTGTGCTGCCTTTAGACTGCAGAGACAGCACTGCGCTACTAGGAGTATCCTGAAAGAAAGCATCCTTCCGAAAGGTGAAGTATTACTGAAAGAGAGCCTACACTGGGAAGAAGTGTAAGTAGATTAATGTTAGCATCACCATTTAGCGATCCCACGTGGCGGGTCAGTTCCCAAGAATTCCGGTTGCACGTGAGGAGCCAGATAGCTATCGCCCAAACATGGTAGCACTTACCACAGCCATAAATAGAAAATGCTACTGTTCAGGTGACAATTGTCTGTAATGTGAAATGGCAAGGCAGAGACAGGCACAGTTCTCCTCAATGAGAAATGTTTCACAGCAATTCAGCAGCTCAATCTACTTTACTGACTAAATCTAGAGGAAAATAAAAAATGTTACAAAGCAAAGATCCCATACTTGCAAACTTAGATCTGCTGCACATTTTTGTCTGTGCTCCTCACTGCAATCTCCATTTTAGGTTGTTGGTCATTTGCTGCATGCAACGCAAGGCCTTTAGATTTTTTCAGCTCCCTACCTTTCAGCTTTGGAACTTGCATATTTATACTTCCTTTTTGAATAGGTGATAATGGTTGCCTTTTGTACCTACGTTGCCATCAAATTAATTGGTCTCTAATGTTAATCTCAGCTGATGCAGCACAAACCTGATGCATGCTTATACTAAAAAATCTGTTAGAATTTGGTATCTAATATCATTTTGAAGAGTTGAGGTTGAATTAAATTACATCAGCCAGATATATATCACGCCTACAGGAAGATACTTGCACATATATGGAGGAGGGAATGTTACCGTTAGAGATACATTTCCTTGGCATACTCAACATTGCAGAAAAGCTGTAAACTGGATAATCTGATGATGGTATAACAAGCAAAGACACCAGAACATGTAGCACTTACAGTTTTTGTCTTCAAGAAGTTATCAGTGCCACTGTGGAGGTGACGTGACATTGTCCATGTCCTATGAAACTACCACCTCCATTAAAATTATAGAAAGTCTTTGCGGAAGTGAAATACAGAATAAAGCAGAAGAGTTAGAGGTGAGCACTTAAATACATAAGTGTCAAAATTCCTATATGAAGGCAGGACGAAAGGGAAACATGAACAGTTTTGACATGAGGTGGTTAAAGAAGGCAGTAAATGTCACCCCAATACGGTAGCACTTACCACGTAGAAAAAATAGGAAATGTTAGCGTTAGGGTGACATTTCGCTACAATATTTCGTTACAGAATTGGCGGGCAGGGGATGAGAATGAGAGAAGTTTGTACAAACCAGCAGCCTCCTCATCTTTTTGAAGTAAGACCATAGGAAGTGCTATCTGTTAATAAAGCTCGAGTTAAATCTTCGCAGATTAAGAACAGCATTGCCAAAGGAAAAGCAAGAGGTATACCGTATAAAATCATGTCTCAATTTCTCTAGGGATATCTTGGCGTAGGCAATCAAGATGTGCCAAGACTAGGTAGCACTTACAGGGTTTTTATGGGAAGAATCTATGCACGCTAGCGTTGTGCTGCCTTTAGACTGCAGAGACAGCACGGCGCTACGAGGAGTATCCTGAAAGAAAGCATCCTTCCGAAAGGTGAAGTATTACTGAAAGAGAGCCTGCACTGGGAAGAAGTGTAAGTAGATTAATGTTAGCATCACCATTTAGCGATCCCACGTGGCGGGTCAGTTCCCAAGAATTCCGGTTGCACGTGAGGAGCCAGATATCCATCGCCCAAACATGTTAGCACTTACCACAGCCATAAAATAGAAAATGCTACTGTTCAGGTGACAATTGTCTGTAATGTGAAATGGCAAGGCAGAGACAGGCACAATTCTCCTCAATGAGAAATGTTTCACAGCAATTCAGCAGCTCAATCTACTTTACTGACTAAATCTAGAGGAAAATAAAAAATGTTACAAAGCAAAAATCCCATACTTGCAAACTTAGATCTGCTGCACATTTTTGTCTGTGCTCCTCACTGCAATCTCCATTTCAGGTTGTTGGTCATTTGCTGCATGCAACGCAAGGCCTTTAGATTTTTTCAGCTGCCTAACTTTCAGCTTTGCAACTCGCATATTTTTACTTCCTTTTGAATAGGTGATAATGGTTGCCTTTTGTACCTATGTTGCCATCAAATTAGTTGGTCTCTAATGTTAATCTCAGCTGAAGCATGCCCAAACCTGACGCATGCTTATACTAAAAAATCTGTTAGAATTTGGTATCTACTATCATTTTGAAGAGTTGAGGTTGAATTAAAGTTCCATCAGCCAAATATATATCACGACTACAGGAATTGAGTAGAGTGGATTGGGAAAATAGATTAAAGGGTAAGACGATACATGATCAGTGGTGTACATTTAAGGAGTTATTTTACAACTTCCAAAAAATATATATTCCACTGAGAAGAATAGGGTGTAAAAGAAAAGACAGCCATCCGTGGCTATGTAAAGAAATTAAGGATAGTATTCGACTAAAAACAAGGGCATATAAGGTAGCCAAATCTAGTGGGAGGATAGAGGATTGGGGAAACTTTAAAAGACAGTAAAAAATGACAAAATGATTGATTAAGAAATGGAAGATAGATTATGAATTAGCAAAAAATATAAAAACAGATAGTAAGAGTTTTTATAGTTATATAAAAGAAAAAGGGTGGCTAAAGTAAATGTTGGTGCCTGAGAGGATGAGACCGGGAAATTAATGGTGGGAAATATGGAGATGGCAAATACACTGAATGAATATTTTATATCAGTCTTTACAGTAGAAGACACTAAGAATATCCCAACACTGGACAAACAGGGGGCTAAAGGGGGGGAGGAGGTAAACACAATCAAAATCACTAAGGAAGTGGTACTCGGTAAAATAATGGGACTCAAGGCGGATAAATCACCTGGACCTGATGACTTACATCCTAGGGTCTTGAGGGAAGTGGCGGTCGGGATTGTGGATGCATTGGTAATAATTTTCCAAAACTCCCTGGACTCGGCAAAGGTCCCGGCCGACTGGAAAACTGCTAATGTAACACCCTTATTTAAAAAGGGCAGTAGACAGAAGGCTGGAAACTATAGACCGGTTAGCCTAACATCTGTGGTAGGTAAAATTTTGGAGTCCATTATTAAGGAGACAGTAACAGGACATTTGGATAATCATAATTTAATAGGACAAAGTCAGCATGGTTTTATGAAGGGGAAGTCATGTTTGAGAAATTTGCTGGAGTTCTTTGAGGAAGTAACATATAGGGTGGATAAAGGGGAACCAGTGGACGTAGTGTATTTAGACTTCCAAAAGGCATTTGACAAGGTGCCACACAAAAGATTATTGCTTAAGATAAAAAATCACGGGATTGGGGGTAATATTCTGGCATGGATAGAGGATTGGCTATCTAACAGAAGGCAGAGAGTTGGGATAAATGGTTCATTCTCAGACTGGCAATCAATAACTAGTGTTTTCCGCAGGGGTCAGTGCTGGGTCCCCAACTCTTTACAATCTATATTGACGATTTGGAGGAGGGGACCGAGTGTAACATATCAAAGTTTGCAGATGATACTAAGATGGGAGGGAAAGTAATGAGTGAGGAGGACATAAAAAACCTGCAATTGGAAATAGACAGGCTAAGTAAGTAGGCAGAGATTTGGCAGATGGAATACAATACTGGAAAGTGTGAGGTTATGTACTTTGGCAGGAAAAATCGTAGAGCAAGTTATTACCTCAATGGCAAGAAACTGGAAAGTACTGAAGTACAAAGGGATCTGGGGGTCCTGGTGCACGAAACTCAAAAGGTTAGTATGCAGGTGCATCAAGTGATTAAGAAGGCCAATGGAATGTTGGCTTTCATTGCTAGGGGGATAGAATATAAAAATAGGGAGGTATTGCTTCAGTTGTACAAGGTATTGGTGAGACCGCACCTGGAATACTGCGTACAGTTTTGGTGTCCATACTTAAGAAAGGACATACTTGCTCTCGAGTCAGTACAAAGAAGGTTCACTCGGTTAATCCCGGGGATGAGGGGATGGACATATGAGGAGAGGTTGAGTAGATTGGGACTCTACTCATTGGAGTTCAGAAGAATGAGAGGCGATCTTATTGAAACATATAAGATTGTGAAGGGGTTGGATCGGGTGGATGTGGGGAAAATGTTCCCGATGATGGGTGAAACTAGAACTAGGGGGCATAGTCTTAGAATAAGGGGCTGCTCTTTCAAAACTGAGATGAGGAGGAACTACTTCACTCAGAGGGTGGTAGGTCCATGGAATATGCTGCCCGAAAAAGCTGTAGAAGCTACATCATTACATAAATTTAAAACAGAAATAGACAGTTTCCTAGAAGTAAAGGGAATTAAGGGTTACGGGGAGCAGGCAGGAATTTGGACATGAGTCTACGTTCGGATCGGTCATGGCCCTGTGGGTAGCGGAGCGGGCCCAGGGGCCGTGTAGCCTGATCCTGCTCCTATTTCGTGTGTCTAATTCTGTTAGATTCAGGAGATGGTTCTGTGATAGTGGATTGGCGGTTAGGATCAGATCAGCCATGATCTTATTGAATGGCGGAGCAGGCTCGAGGGGCCGATTGGCCTACTACTGCTCCTATTTCTTACGTTCTTACGAAGATACTTGCACATATATGGAGGAGGGAATGTTACCGTTAGAGATACATTTCCTTGGCATACTCAACATTGCAGAAAAACTGTAAACTGGATAATCTGATGATGGTATAACAAGCAAAGACACCAGAACATGTAGCAATTACAGTTTTTGTCTTCAAGAAGCTATCAGTGCCACTGTTGAGGTGACTTGACATTGTCCATGTCCTATGAAAGTACCAGCTCCAGTAAAAGTATAGAAAGTCTTTGCGGAAGTGAAATGCAGTACAAAGCAGAACAGTTAGAGATGAGCACTTAAAGACATAAGAGACAAAATTCCTATATGCCGGGAGGACGAAAGGGAAACATGAACAGTTTCGACATGAGGTGGTTAAAGTAGGCAGTAAATGTCAGCCCAATACGGTAGCGCTTACCACGTAGAAAAAATAGGAAATGTTAGCGTTAGGGTGACATTTCGCTACAATATTTTGTTACAGAGTTGGCGGGCAGGGGATGAGAATGAGAGAAGTTTGTACAAACCAGCAGCCTCCTCATCTTTTTGAAGTAAGACCATAGGAAGTGCTATCTGTTAATAAAGCTCGAGTTAAATCTTCGCAGATTAAGAACAGCATTGCCAAAGGAAAAGCAAGAGGTATACCGTATAAAATCATGTCTCAATTTCTCTAGGGATATCTTGGCGTAGGCAATCAAGATGTGCCAAGACTAGGTAGCACTTACAGGGTTTTGATGGGAAGAATCTGTGCGCACAAGCGTTGTGCTGCCTTTAGACTGCAGAGACAGCACGGCGCTACTAGGAGTATCCTGAAAGAAAGCATCCTTCCGAAAGGTGAAGTATTACTGAAAGAGAGCCTGCACTGGGAAGAAGAGTGAGTAGATTACTGTTAGTATCACCATTTAGCGATCCCACGTGGCTGGTCAGCTCCCAAGAGATCCGTTTGCACGTGAGGAGCCAGATAGCTATCGCCCAAACATGGTAGCACTTACCACAGCCATAAAATAGAAAATGCTACTGTTCAGGTGACAATTGTCTGTAATGTGAAATGGCAAGGCAGAGACAGGCACAGATCTCCTCAATGAGAAATGTTTCACAGCAATTCAGCAGCTCAATCTACTTTACTGACTAAATCTAGAGGAAAATAAAAAATGTTACAAAGCAAAGATCCCATACTTGCAAATTTAGATCTGCTGCACATTCTTGTCTGTGCTCCTCACTGCAATCTCCATTTTAGGTTGTTGGTCATTTGCTGCATGCAACGCAAGGCCTTTAGATTTTTTCAGCTCCCTACCTTTCAGCTTTGCAACTTGCATATTTATACTTCCTTTTTGAATAGGTGATAATGGTTGCCTTTTGTACCTACGTTGCCATCAAATTAATTGGTCTCTAATGTTAATCTCAGCTGATGCAGCAGAAACCTGATGCATGCTTTTACTAAAAAATCTTTTAGAATTTGGTATCTACTATCATTTTGAAGAGTTGAGGTTGAATTAAAGTTCCATCAGCCAAATATATATCACGACTGCAGGAAGATACTTGCACATATATGGAGGAGGGAATGTTATCGTTAGAGATACATTTCCTTGGCATACTCAACATTGCAGAAAAACTGTAAACTGGACAATCTGATGATGGTATAACAAGCAAAGACACCACAACATGTAGCAATTACAGTTTTGTTTTCAAGAAGCTATCAGTACCAATGTTGAGGTGACTTGACATTGTCCATGTCCTATGAAAGTACCAGCTCCAGTAAAAGTATAGAAAGTCTTTGCGGAAGTGAAATGCAGTATAAAGCAGAACAGTTAGAGATGAGCACTTAAAGACATAAGTGTCAAAATTCCTATATGAAGGCAGGACGAAAGGGAAACATGAACAGTTTTGACATGAGGTGGTTAAAGAAGGCAGTAAATGTCACCCCAATACGGTAGCACTTACCACGGAGAAAAAATAGGAAATGTTAGCGTTAGGGTGATATTTCGCTACAATATTTCGTTACAGAATTGGCGGGCAGGGGATGAGAATGAGAGAAGTTTGTACAAACCAGCAGCCTCCTCATCTTTTTGAAGTAAGACCATAGGAAGTGCTATCTGTTAATAAAGCTCGAGTTAAATCTTCGCAGATTAAGAACAGCATTGCCAAAGGAAAAGCAAGAGGTATACCGTATAAAATCATGTCTCAATTTCTCTAGGGATATCTTGGCGTAGGCAATCAAGATGTGCCAAGACTAGGTAGCACTTACAGGGTTTTTATGGGAAGAATCTATGCACGCTAGCGTTGTGCTGCCTTTAGACTGCAGAGACAGCACGGCGCTACGAGGAGTATCCTGAAAGAAAGCATCCTTCCGAAAGGTGAAGTATTACTGAAAGAGAGCCTGCACTGGGAAGAAGTGTAAGTAGATTAATGTTAGCATCACCATTTAGCGATCCCACGTGGCGGGTCAGTTCCCAAGAATTCCGGTTGCACGTGAGGAGCCAGATATCCATCGCCCAAACATGTTAGCACTTACCACAGCCATAAAATAGAAAATGCTACTGTTCAGGTGACAATTGTCTGTAATGTGAAATGGCAAGGCAGAGACAGGCACAGTTCTCCTCAATGAGAAATGTTTCACAGCAATTCAGCAGCTCAATCTACTTTACTGACTAAATCTAGAGGAAAATAAAAAATGTTACAAAGCAAAGATCCCATACTTGCAAACTTTGATCTGTTGCACATTTTTGTCTGTGCTCCTCACTGCAATCTCCATTTCAGGTTGTTGGTCATTTGCTGCATGCAACGCAAGGCCTTTAGATTTTTTCTGCTCCCGACCTTTCAGCTTTGCAACTTGCATATTTATACTTCCTTTTTGAATAGGTGATAATGGTTGCCTTTTGTACCTACGTTGCCACCAAATTAATTGGTCTCTAATGTTAATCTCAGCTGATGCAGCAGAAACCTGATGCATGCTTTTACTAAAAAACCTTTTAGAATTTGGTATCTACTATCATTTTGAAGAGTTGAGGTTGAATTAAAGTTCCATCAGCCAAATATATATCACGACTGCAGGAAGATACTTGCACATATATGGAGGAGGGAATGTTATCGTCAGAGATACATTTCCTTGGCATACTCAACATTGCAGAAAAACTGTAAACTGGATAATCTGATGATGGTATAACAAGCAAAGACACCACAACATGTAGCAATTACAGTTTTGTTTTCAAGAAGTTATCAGTACCAATGTTGAGGTGACGTGACATTGTCCATGTCCTATGAAACTACCACCTCCAGTAAAATTATAGAAAGTCTTTGCGGAAGTGAAATACAGTATAAAGCAGAAGAGTTAGAGATGAGCACTTAAATACATAAGTGTCAAAATTCCTATATGAAGGCAGGACGAAAGGGAAACATGAACAGTTTTGACATGAGGTGGTTAAAGAAGGCAGTAAATGTCACCCCAATACGGTAGCACTTACCACGTAGAAAAAAGAGGAAATGTTAGCGTTAGGGTGACATTTCGCTACAATATTTCGTTACAGAATTGGCGGGCAGGGGATGAGAATGAGAGAAGTTTGTACAAACCAGCAGCCTTCTCATCTTTTTGAAGTAAGACCATAGGAAGTGCTATCTCTTAATAAAGCTCGAGTTAAATCTTCGCAGATTAAGAACAGCATTGCCAAAGGAAAAGCAAGAGGTATACCGTATAAAATCATGTCTCAATTTCTCTAGGGATATCTTGGCGTAGGCAATCAAGATGTGCCAAGACTAGGTAGCACTTACAGGGTTTTGATGGGAAGAATCTGTGCGCACTAGCGTTGTGCTGCCTTTAGACTGCAGAGACAGCACGGCGCTACTAGGAGTATCCTGAAAGAAAGCATCCTTCCGAAAGGTGAAGTATTACTGAAAGAGAGCCTACACTGGGAAGAAGTGTAAGTAGATTAATGTTAGCATCACCATTTAGCGATCCCACGTGGCGGGTCAGTTCCCAAGAATTCCGGTTGCACGTGAGGAGCCAGATAGCTATCGCCCAAACATGGTAGCACTTACCACAGCCATAAATAGAAAATGCTACTGTTCAGGTGACAATTGTCTGTAATGTGAAATGGCAAGGCAGAGACAGGCACAGTTCTCCTCAATGAGAAATGTTTCACAGCAATTCAGCAGCTCAATCTACTTTACTGACTAAATCTAGAGGAAAATAAAAAATGTTACAAAGCAAAGATCCCATACTTGCAAACTTAGATCTGCTGCACATTTTTGTCTGTGCTCCTCACTGCAATCTCCATTTTAGGTTGTTGGTCATTTGCTGCATGCAACGCAAGGCCTTTAGATTTTTTCAGCTCCCTACCTTTCAGCTTTGGAACTTGCATATTTATACTTCCTTTTTGAATAGGTGATAATGGTTGCCTTTTGTACCTACGTTGCCATCAAATTAATTGGTCTCTAATGTTAATCTCAGCTGATGCAGCACAAACCTGATGCATGCTTATACTAAAAAATCTGTTAGAATTTGGTATCTAATATCATTTTGAAGAGTTGAGGTTGAATTAAATTACATCAGCCAGATATATATCACGCCTACAGGAAGATACTTGCACATATATGGAGGAGGGAATGTTACCGTTAGAGATACATTTCCTTGGCATACTCAACATTGCAGAAAAACTGTAAACTGGATAATCTGATGATGGTATAACAAGCAAAGACACCAGAACATGTAGCAATTACAGTTTTTGTCTTCAAGAAGCTATCAGTGCCACTGTTGAGGTGACTTGACATTGTCCATGTCCTATGAAACTACCACCTCCATTAAAATTATAGAAAGTCTTTGCGGAAGTGAAATACAGAATAAAGCAGAAGAGTTAGAGGTGAGCACTTAAATACATAAGTGTCAAAATTCCTATATGAAGGCAGGACGAAAGGGAAACATGAACAGTTTTGACATGAGGTGGTTAAAGAAGGCAGTAAATGTCACCCCAATACGGTAGCACTTACCACGTAGAAAAAATAGGAAATGTTAGCGTTAGGGTGACATTTCGCTACAATATTTCGTTACAGAATTGGCGGGCAGGGGATGAGAATGAGAGAAGTTTGTACAAACCAGCAGCCTCCTCATCTTTTTGAAGTAAGACCATAGGAAGTGCTATCTGTTAATAAAGCTCGAGTTAAATCTTCGCAGATTAAGAACAGCATTGCCAAAGGAAAAGCAAGAGGTATACCGTATAAAATCATGTCTCAATTTCTCTAGGGATATCTTGGCGTAGGCAATCAAGATGTGCCAAGACTAGGTAGCACTTACAGGGTTTTTATGGGAAGAATCTATGCACGCTAGCGTTGTGCTGCCTTTAGACTGCAGAGACAGCACGGCGCTACGAGGAGTATCCTGAAAGAAAGCATCCTTCCGAAAGGTGAAGTATTACTGAAAGAGAGCCTGCACTGGGAAGAAGTGTAAGTAGATTAATGTTAGCATCACCATTTAGCGATCCCACGTGGCGGGTCAGTTCCCAAGAATTCCGGTTGCACGTGAGGAGCCAGATATCCATCGCCCAAACATGTTAGCACTTACCACAGCCATAAAATAGAAAATGCTACTGTTCAGGTGACAATTGTCTGTAATGTGAAATGGCAAGGCAGAGACAGGCACAATTCTCCTCAATGAGAAATGTTTCACAGCAATTCAGCAGCTCAATCTACTTTACTGACTAAATCTAGAGGAAAATAAAAAATGTTACAAAGCAAAAATCCCATACTTGCAAACTTAGATCTGCTGCACATTTTTGTCTGTGCTCCTCACTGCAATCTCCATTTCAGGTTGTTGGTCATTTGCTGCATGCAACGCAAGGCCTTTAGATTTTTTCAGCTGCCTAACTTTCAGCTTTGCAACTCGCATATTTTTACTTCCTTTTGAATAGGTGATAATGGTTGCCTTTTGTACCTATGTTGCCATCAAATTAGTTGGTCTCTAATGTTAATCTCAGCTGAAGCATGCCCAAACCTGACGCATGCTTATACTAAAAAATCTGTTAGAATTTGGTATCTACTATCATTTTGAAGAGTTGAGGTTGAATTAAAGTTCCATCAGCCAAATATATATCACGACTACAGGAATTGAGTAGAGTGGATTGGGAAAATAGATTAAAGGGTAAACCGATACATGATCAGTGGTGTACATTTAAGGAGTTATTTTACAACTTCCAAAAAATATATATTCCACTGAGAAGAATAGGGTGTAAAAGAAAAGACAGCCATCCGTGGCTATGTAAAGAAATTAAGGATAGTATTCGACTAAAAACAAGGGCATATAAGGTAGCCAAATCTAGTGGGAGGATAGAGGATTGGGGAAACTTTAAAAGACAGTAAAAAATGACAAAATGATTGATTAAGAAATGGAAGATAGATTATGAATTAGCAAAAAATATAAAAACAGATAGTAAGAGTTTTTATAGTTATATAAAAGAAAAAGGGTGGCTAAAGTAAATGTTGGTGCCTGAGAGGATGAGACCGGGAAATTAATGGTGGGAAATATGGAGATGGCAAATACACTGAATGAATATTTTATATCAGTCTTTACAGTAGAAGACACTAAGAATATCCCAACACTGGACAAACAGGGGGCTAAAGGGGGGGAGGAGGTAAACACAATCAAAATCACTAAGGAAGTGGTACTCGGTAAAATAATGGGACTCAAGGCGGATAAATCACCTGGACCTGATGACTTACATCCTAGGGTCTTGAGGGAAGTGGCGGTCGGGATTGTGGATGCATTGGTAATAATTTTCCAAAACTCCCTGGACTCGGCAAAGGTCCCGGCCGACTGGAAAACTGCTAATGTAACACCCTTATTTAAAAAGGGCAGTAGACAGAAGGCTGGAAACTATAGACCGGTTAGCCTAACATCTGTGGTAGGTAAAATTTTGGAGTCCATTATTAAGGAGACAGTAACAGGACATTTGGATAATCATAATTTAATAGGACAAAGTCAGCATGGTTTTATGAAGGGGAAGTCATGTTTGAGAAATTTGCTGGAGTTCTTTGAGGAAGTAACATATAGGGTGGATAAAGGGGAACCAGTGGACGTAGTGTATTTAGACTTCCAAAAGGCATTTGACAAGGTGCCACACAAAAGATTATTGCTTAAGATAAAAAATCACGGGATTGGGGGTAATATTCTGGCATGGATAGAGGATTGGCTATCTAACAGAAGGCAGAGAGTTGGGATAAATGGTTCATTCTCAGACTGGCAATCAATAACTAGTGTTTTCCGCAGGGGTCAGTGCTGGGTCCCCAACTCTTTACAATCTATATTGACGATTTGGAGGAGGGGACCGAGTGTAACATATCAAAGTTTGCAGATGATACTAAGATGGGAGGGAAAGTAATGAGTGAGGAGGACATAAAAAACCTGCAATTGGAAATAGACAGGCTAAGTAAGTAGGCAGAGATTTGGCAGATGGAATACAATACTGGAAAGTGTGAGGTTATGTACTTTGGCAGGAAAAATCGTAGAGCAAGTTATTACCTCAATGGCAAGAAACTGGAAAGTACTGAAGTACAAAGGGATCTGGGGGTCCTGGTGCACGAAACTCAAAAGGTTAGTATGCAGGTGCATCAAGTGATTAAGAAGGCCAATGGAATGTTGGCTTTCATTGCTAGGGGGATAGAATATAAAAATAGGGAGGTATTGCTTCAGTTGTACAAGGTATTGGTGAGACCGCACCTGGAATACTGCGTACAGTTTTGGTGTCCATACTTAAGAAAGGACATACTTGCTCTCGAGTCAGTACAAAGAAGGTTCACTCGGTTAATCCCGGGGATGAGGGGATGGACATATGAGGAGAGGTTGAGTAGATTGGGACTCTACTCATTGGAGTTCAGAAGAATGAGAGGCGATCTTATTGAAACATATAAGATTGTGAAGGGGTTGGATCGGGTGGATGTGGGGAAAATGTTCCCGATGATGGGTGAAACTAGAACTAGGGGGCATAGTCTTAGAATAAGGGGCTGCTCTTTCAAAACTGAGATGAGGAGGAACTACTTCACTCAGAGGGTGGTAGGTCCATGGAATATGCTGCCCGAAAAAGCTGTAGAAGCTACATCATTACATAAATTTAAAACAGAAATAGACAGTTTCCTAGAAGTAAAGGGAATTAAGGGTTACGGGGAGCAGGCAGGAATTTGGACATGAGTCTACGTTCGGATCGGTCATGGCCCTGTGGGTAGCGGAGCGGGCCCAGGGGCCGTGTAGCCTGATCCTGCTCCTATTTCGTGTGTCTAATTCTGTTAGATTCAGGAGATGGTTCTGTGATAGTGGATTGGCGGTTAGGATCAGATCAGCCATGATCTTATTGAATGGCGGAGCAGGCTCGAGGGGCCGATTGGCCTACTACTGCTCCTATTTCTTACGTTCTTACGAAGATACTTGCACATATATGGAGGAGGGAATGTTACCGTTAGAGATACATTTCCTTGGCATACTCAACATTGCAGAAAAACTGTAAACTGGATAATCTGATGATGGTATAACAAGCAAAGACACCAGAACATGTAGCAATTACAGTTTTTGTCTTCAAGAAGCTATCAGTGCCACTGTTGAGGTGACTTGACATTGTCCATGTCCTATGAAAGTACCAGCTCCAGTAAAAGTATAGAAAGTCTTTGCGGAAGTGAAATGCAGTACAAAGCAGAACAGTTAGAGATGAGCACTTAAAGACATAAGAGACAAAATTCCTATATGCCGGGAGGACGAAAGGGAAACATGAACAGTTTCGACATGAGGTGGTTAAAGTAGGCAGTAAATGTCAGCCCAATACGGTAGCGCTTACCACGTAGAAAAAATAGGAAATGTTAGCGTTAGGGTGACATTTCGCTACAATATTTTGTTACAGAGTTGGCGGGCAGGGGATGAGAATGAGAGAAGTTTGTACAAACCAGCAGCCTCCTCATCTTTTTGAAGTAAGACCATAGGAAGTGCTATCTGTTAATAAAGCTCGAGTTAAATCTTCGCAGATTAAGAACAGCATTGCCAAAGGAAAAGCAAGAGGTATACCGTATAAAATCATGTCTCAATTTCTCTAGGGATATCTTGGCGTAGGCAATCAAGATGTGCCAAGACTAGGTAGCACTTACAGGGTTTTGATGGGAAGAATCTGTGCGCACAAGCGTTGTGCTGCCTTTAGACTGCAGAGACAGCACGGCGCTACTAGGAGTATCCTGAAAGAAAGCATCCTTCCGAAAGGTGAAGTATTACTGAAAGAGAGCCTGCACTGGGAAGAAGAGTGAGTAGATTACTGTTAGTATCACCATTTAGCGATCCCACGTGGCTGGTCAGCTCCCAAGAGATCCGTTTGCACGTGAGGAGCCAGATAGCTATCGCCCAAACATGGTAGCACTTACCACAGCCATAAAATAGAAAATGCTACTGTTCAGGTGACAATTGTCTGTAATGTGAAATGGCAAGGCAGAGACAGGCACAGATCTCCTCAATGAGAAATGTTTCACAGCAATTCAGCAGCTCAATCTACTTTACTGACTAAATCTAGAGGAAAATAAAAAATGTTACAAAGCAAAGATCCCATACTTGCAAATTTAGATCTGCTGCACATTCTTGTCTGTGCTCCTCACTGCAATCTCCATTTTAGGTTGTTGGTCATTTGCTGCATGCAACGCAAGGCCTTTAGATTTTTTCAGCTCCCTACCTTTCAGCTTTGGAACTTGCATATTTATACTTCCTTTTTGAATAGGTGATAATGGTTGCCTTTTGTACCTACGTTGCCATCAAATTAATTGGTCTCTAATGTTAATCTCAGCTGATGCAGCAGAAACCTGATGCATGCTTTTACTAAAAAATCTTTTAGAATTTGGTATCTACTATCATTTTGAAGAGTTGAGGTTGAATTAAAGTTCCATCAGCCAAATATATATCACGACTGCAGGAAGATACTTGCACATATATGGAGGAGGGAATGTTATCGTTAGAGATACATTTCCTTGGCATACTCAACATTGCAGAAAAACTGTAAACTGGACAATCTGATGATGGTATAACAAGCAAAGACACCACAACATGTAGCAATTACAGTTTTGTTTTCAAGAAGCTATCAGTACCAATGTTGAGGTGACTTGACATTGTCCATGTCCTATGAAAGTACCAGCTCCAGTAAAAGTATAGAAAGTCTTTGCGGAAGTGAAATGCAGTATAAAGCAGAACAGTTAGAGATGAGCACTTAAAGACATAAGTGTCAAAATTCCTATATGAAGGCAGGACGAAAGGGAAACATGAACAGTTTTGACATGAGGTGGTTAAAGAAGGCAGTAAATGTCACCCCAATACGGTAGCACTTACCACGGAGAAAAAATAGGAAATGTTAGCGTTAGGGTGATATTTCGCTACAATATTTCGTTACAGAATTGGCGGGCAGGGGATGAGAATGAGAGAAGTTTGTACAAACCAGCAGCCTCCTCATCTTTTTGAAGTAAGACCATAGGAAGTGCTATCTGTTAATAAAGCTCGAGTTAAATCTTCGCAGATTAAGAACAGCATTGCCAAAGGAAAAGCAAGAGGTATACCGTATAAAATCATGTCTCAATTTCTCTAGGGATATCTTGGCGTAGGCAATCAAGATGTGCCAAGACTAGGTAGCACTTACAGGGTTTTTATGGGAAGAATCTATGCACGCTAGCGTTGTGCTGCCTTTAGACTGCAGAGACAGCACGGCGCTACGAGGAGTATCCTGAAAGAAAGCATCCTTCCGAAAGGTGAAGTATTACTGAAAGAGAGCCTGCACTGGGAAGAAGTGTAAGTAGATTAATGTTAGCATCACCATTTAGCGATCCCACGTGGCGGGTCAGTTCCCAAGAATTCCGGTTGCACGTGAGGAGCCAGATATCCATCGCCCAAACATGTTAGCACTTACCACAGCCATAAAATAGAAAATGCTACTGTTCAGGTGACAATTGTCTGTAATGTGAAATGGCAAGGCAGAGACAGGCACAATTCTCCTCAATGAGAAATGTTTCACAGCAATTCAGCAGCTCAATCTACTTTACTGACTAAATCTAGAGGAAAATAAAAAATGTTACAAAGCAAAAATCCCATACTTGCAAACTTAGATCTGCTGCACATTTTTGTCTGTGCTCCTCACTGCAATCTCCATTTCAGGTTGTTGGTCATTTGCTGCATGCAACGCAAGGCCTTTAGATTTTTTCAGCTGCCTAACTTTCAGCTTTGCAACTCGCATATTTTTACTTCCTTTTGAATAGGTGATAATGGTTGCCTTTTGTACCTATGTTGCCATCAAATTAGTTGGTCTCTAATGTTAATCTCAGCTGAAGCATGCCCAAACCTGACGCATGCTTATACTAAAAAATCTGTTAGAATTTGGTATCTACTATCATTTTGAAGAGTTGAGGTTGAATTAAAGTTCCATCAGCCAAATATATATCACGACTACAGGAATTGAGTAGAGTGGATTGGGAAAATAGATTAAAGGGTAAGACGATACATGATCAGTGGTGTACATTTAAGGAGTTATTTTACAACTTCCAAAAAATATATATTCCACTGAGAAGAATAGGGTGTAAAAGAAAAGACAGCCATCCGTGGCTATGTAAAGAAATTAAGGATAGTATTCGACTAAAAACAAGGGCATATAAGGTAGCCAAATCTAGTGGGAGGATAGAGGATTGGGGAAACTTTAAAAGACAGTAAAAAATGACAAAATGATTGATTAAGAAATGGAAGATAGATTATGAATTAGCAAAAAATATAAAAACAGATAGTAAGAGTTTTTATAGTTATATAAAAGAAAAAGGGTGGCTAAAGTAAATGTTGGTGCCTGAGAGGATGAGACCGGGAAATTAATGGTGGGAAATATGGAGATGGCAAATACACTGAATGAATATTTTATATCAGTCTTTACAGTAGAAGACACTAAGAATATCCCAACACTGGACAAACAGGGGGCTAAAGGGGGGGAGGAGGTAAACACAATCAAAATCACTAAGGAAGTGGTACTCGGTAAAATAATGGGACTCAAGGCGGATAAATCACCTGGACCTGATGACTTACATCCTAGGGTCTTGAGGGAAGTGGCGGTCGGGATTGTGGATGCATTGGTAATAATTTTCCAAAACTCCCTGGACTCGGCAAAGGTCCCGGCCGACTGGAAAACTGCTAATGTAACACCCTTATTTAAAAAGGGCAGTAGACAGAAGGCTGGAAACTATAGACCGGTTAGCCTAACATCTGTGGTAGGTAAAATTTTGGAGTCCATTATTAAGGAGACAGTAACAGGACATTTGGATAATCATAATTTAATAGGACAAAGTCAGCATGGTTTTATGAAGGGGAAGTCATGTTTGAGAAATTTGCTGGAGTTCTTTGAGGAAGTAACATATAGGGTGGATAAAGGGGAACCAGTGGACGTAGTGTATTTAGACTTCCAAAAGGCATTTGACAAGGTGCCACACAAAAGATTATTGCTTAAGATAAAAAATCACGGGATTGGGGGTAATATTCTGGCATGGATAGAGGATTGGCTATCTAACAGAAGGCAGAGAGTTGGGATAAATGGTTCATTCTCAGACTGGCAATCAATAACTAGTGTTTTCCGCAGGGGTCAGTGCTGGGTCCCCAACTCTTTACAATCTATATTGACGATTTGGAGGAGGGGACCGAGTGTAACATATCAAAGTTTGCAGATGATACTAAGATGGGAGGGAAAGTAATGAGTGAGGAGGACATAAAAAACCTGCAATTGGAAATAGACAGGCTAAGTAAGTAGGCAGAGATTTGGCAGATGGAATACAATACTGGAAAGTGTGAGGTTATGTACTTTGGCAGGAAAAATCGTAGAGCAAGTTATTACCTCAATGGCAAGAAACTGGAAAGTACTGAAGTACAAAGGGATCTGGGGGTCCTGGTGCACGAAACTCAAAAGGTTAGTATGCAGGTGCATCAAGTGATTAAGAAGGCCAATGGAATGTTGGCTTTCATTGCTAGGGGGATAGAATATAAAAATAGGGAGGTATTGCTTCAGTTGTACAAGGTATTGGTGAGACCGCACCTGGAATACTGCGTACAGTTTTGGTGTCCATACTTAAGAAAGGACATACTTGCTCTCGAGTCAGTACAAAGAAGGTTCACTCGGTTAATCCCGGGGATGAGGGGATGGACATATGAGGAGAGGTTGAGTAGATTGGGACTCTACTCATTGGAGTTCAGAAGAATGAGAGGCGATCTTATTGAAACATATAAGATTGTGAAGGGGTTGGATCGGGTGGATGTGGGGAAAATGTTCCCGATGATGGGTGAAACTAGAACTAGGGGGCATAGTCTTAGAATAAGGGGCTGCTCTTTCAAAACTGAGATGAGGAGGAACTACTTCACTCAGAGGGTGGTAGGTCCATGGAATATGCTGCCCGAAAAAGCTGTAGAAGCTACATCATTACATAAATTTAAAACAGAAATAGACAGTTTCCTAGAAGTAAAGGGAATTAAGGGTTACGGGGAGCAGGCAGGAATTTGGACATGAGTCTACGTTCGGATCGGTCATGGCCCTGTGGGTAGCGGAGCGGGCCCAGGGGCCGTGTAGCCTGATCCTGCTCCTATTTCGTGTGTCTAATTCTGTTAGATTCAGGAGATGGTTCTGTGATAGTGGATTGGCGGTTAGGATCAGATCAGCCATGATCTTATTGAATGGCGGAGCAGGCTCGAGGGGCCGATTGGCCTACTACTGCTCCTATTTCTTACGTTCTTACGAAGATACTTGCACATATATGGAGGAGGGAATGTTACCGTTAGAGATACATTTCCTTGGCATACTCAACATTGCAGAAAAACTGTAAACTGGATAATCTGATGATGGTATAACAAGCAAAGACACCAGAACATGTAGCAATTACAGTTTTTGTCTTCAAGAAGCTATCAGTGCCACTGTTGAGGTGACTTGACATTGTCCATGTCCTATGAAAGTACCAGCTCCAGTAAAAGTATAGAAAGTCTTTGCGGAAGTGAAATGCAGTACAAAGCAGAACAGTTAGAGATGAGCACTTAAAGACATAAGAGACAAAATTCCTATATGCCGGGAGGACGAAAGGGAAACATGAACAGTTTCGACATGAGGTGGTTAAAGTAGGCAGTAAATGTCAGCCCAATACGGTAGCGCTTACCACGTAGAAAAAATAGGAAATGTTAGCGTTAGGGTGACATTTCGCTACAATATTTTGTTACAGAGTTGGCGGGCAGGGGATGAGAATGAGAGAAGTTTGTACAAACCAGCAGCCTCCTCATCTTTTTGAAGTAAGACCATAGGAAGTGCTATCTGTTAATAAAGCTCGAGTTAAATCTTCGCAGATTAAGAACAGCATTGCCAAAGGAAAAGCAAGAGGTATACCGTATAAAATCATGTCTCAATTTCTCTAGGGATATCTTGGCGTAGGCAATCAAGATGTGCCAAGACTAGGTAGCACTTACAGGGTTTTGATGGGAAGAATCTGTGCGCACAAGCGTTGTGCTGCCTTTAGACTGCAGAGACAGCACGGCGCTACTAGGAGTATCCTGAAAGAAAGCATCCTTCCGAAAGGTGAAGTATTACTGAAAGAGAGCCTGCACTGGGAAGAAGAGTGAGTAGATTACTGTTAGTATCACCATTTAGCGATCCCACGTGGCTGGTCAGCTCCCAAGAGATCCGTTTGCACGTGAGGAGCCAGATAGCTATCGCCCAAACATGGTAGCACTTACCACAGCCATAAAATAGAAAATGCTACTGTTCAGGTGACAATTGTCTGTAATGTGAAATGGCAAGGCAGAGACAGGCACAGATCTCCTCAATGAGAAATGTTTCACAGCAATTCAGCAGCTCAATCTACTTTACTGACTAAATCTAGAGGAAAATAAAAAATGTTACAAAGCAAAGATCCCATACTTGCAAATTTAGATCTGCTGCACATTCTTGTCTGTGCTCCTCACTGCAATCTCCATTTTAGGTTGTTGGTCATTTGCTGCATGCAACGCAAGGCCTTTAGATTTTTTCAGCTCCCTACCTTTCAGCTTTGGAACTTGCATATTTATACTTCCTTTTTGAATAGGTGATAATGGTTGCCTTTTGTACCTACGTTGCCATCAAATTAATTGGTCTCTAATGTTAATCTCAGCTGATGCAGCAGAAACCTGATGCATGCTTTTACTAAAAAATCTTTTAGAATTTGGTATCTACTATCATTTTGAAGAGTTGAGGTTGAATTAAAGTTCCATCAGCCAAATATATATCACGACTGCAGGAAGATACTTGCACATATATGGAGGAGGGAATGTTATCGTTAGAGATACATTTCCTTGGCATACTCAACATTGCAGAAAAACTGTAAACTGGACAATCTGATGATGGTATAACAAGCAAAGACACCACAACATGTAGCAATTACAGTTTTGTTTTCAAGAAGCTATCAGTACCAATGTTGAGGTGACTTGACATTGTCCATGTCCTATGAAAGTACCAGCTCCAGTAAAAGTATAGAAAGTCTTTGCGGAAGTGAAATGCAGTATAAAGCAGAACAGTTAGAGATGAGCACTTAAAGACATAAGTGTCAAAATTCCTATATGAAGGCAGGACGAAAGGGAAACATGAACAGTTTTGACATGAGGTGGTTAAAGAAGGCAGTAAATGTCACCCCAATACGGTAGCACTTACCACGGAGAAAAAATAGGAAATGTTAGCGTTAGGGTGATATTTCGCTACAATATTTCGTTACAGAATTGGCGGGCAGGGGATGAGAATGAGAGAAGTTTGTACAAACCAGCAGCCTCCTCATCTTTTTGAAGTAAGACCATAGGAAGTGCTATCTGTTAATAAAGCTCGAGTTAAATCTTCGCAGATTAAGAACAGCATTGCCAAAGGAAAAGCAAGAGGTATACCGTATAAAATCATGTCTCAATTTCTCTAGGGATATCTTGGCGTAGGCAATCAAGATGTGCCAAGACTAGGTAGCACTTACAGGGTTTTTATGGGAAGAATCTATGCACGCTAGCGTTGTGCTGCCTTTAGACTGCAGAGACAGCACGGCGCTACGAGGAGTATCCTGAAAGAAAGCATCCTTCCGAAAGGTGAAGTATTACTGAAAGAGAGCCTGCACTGGGAAGAAGTGTAAGTAGATTAATGTTAGCATCACCATTTAGCGATCCCACGTGGCGGGTCAGTTCCCAAGAATTCCGGTTGCACGTGAGGAGCCAGATATCCATCGCCCAAACATGTTAGCACTTACCACAGCCATAAAATAGAAAATGCTACTGTTCAGGTGACAATTGTCTGTAATGTGAAATGGCAAGGCAGAGACAGGCACAGTTCTCCTCAATGAGAAATGTTTCACAGCAATTCAGCAGCTCAATCTACTTTACTGACTAAATCTAGAGGAAAATAAAAAATGTTACAAAGCAAAGATCCCATACTTGCAAACTTTGATCTGTTGCACATTTTTGTCTGTGCTCCTCACTGCAATCTCCATTTCAGGTTGTTGGTCATTTGCTGCATGCAACGCAAGGCCTTTAGATTTTTTCTGCTCCCGACCTTTCAGCTTTGCAACTTGCATATTTATACTTCCTTTTTGAATAGGTGATAATGGTTGCCTTTTGTACCTACGTTGCCATCAAATTAATTGGTCTCTAATGTTAATCTCAGCTGATGCAGCAGAAACCTGATGCATGCTTTTACTAAAAAACCTTTTAGAATTTGGTATCTACTATCATTTTGAAGAGTTGAGGTTGAATTAAAGTTCCATCAGCCAAATATATATCACGACTGCAGGAAGATACTTGCACATATATGGAGGAGGGAATGTTATCGTCAGAGATACATTTCCTTGGCATACTCAACATTGCAGAAAAACTGTAAACTGGACAATCTGATGATGGTATAACAAGCAAAGACACCACAACATGTAGCAATTACAGTTTTGTTTTCAAGAAGTTATCAGTACCAATGTTGAGGTGACGTGACATTGTCCATGTCCTATGAAACTACCACCTCCAGTAAAATTATAGAAAGTCTTTGCGGAAGTGAAATACAGTATAAAGCAGAAGAGTTAGAGATGAGCACTTAAATACATAAGTGTCAAAATTCCTATATGAAGGCAGGACGAAAGGGAAACATGAACAGTTTTGACATGAGGTGGTTAAAGAAGGCAGTAAATGTCACCCCAATACGGTAGCACTTACCACGTAGAAAAAAGAGGAAATGTTAGCGTTAGGGTGACATTTCGCTACAATATTTCGTTACAGAATTGGCGGGCAGGGGATGAGAATGAGAGAAGTTTGTACAAACCAGCAGCCTTCTCATCTTTTTGAAGTAAGACCATAGGAAGTGCTATCTCTTAATAAAGCTCGAGTTAAATCTTCGCAGATTAAGAACAGCATTGCCAAAGGAAAAGCAAGAGGTATACCGTATAAAATCATGTCTCAATTTCTCTAGGGATATCTTGGCGTAGGCAATCAAGATGTGCCAAGACTAGGTAGCACTTACAGGGTTTTGATGGGAAGAATCTGTGCGCACTAGCGTTGTGCTGCCTTTAGACTGCAGAGACAGCACGGCGCTACTAGGAGTATCCTGAAAGAAAGCATCCTTCCGAAAGGTGAAGTATTACTGAAAGAGAGCCTACACTGGGAAGAAGTGTAAGTAGATTAATGTTAGCATCACCATTTAGCGATCCCACGTGGCGGGTCAGTTCCCAAGAATTCCGGTTGCACGTGAGGAGCCAGATAGCTATCGCCCAAACATGGTAGCACTTACCACAGCCATAAATAGAAAATGCTACTGTTCAGGTGACAATTGTCTGTAATGTGAAATGGCAAGGCAGAGACAGGCACAGTTCTCCTCAATGAGAAATGTTTCACAGCAATTCAGCAGCTCAATCTACTTTACTGACTAAATCTAGAGGAAAATAAAAAATGTTACAAAGCAAAGATCCCATACTTGCAAACTTAGATCTGCTGCACATTTTTGTCTGTGCTCCTCACTGCAATCTCCATTTTAGGTTGTTGGTCATTTGCTGCATGCAACGCAAGGCCTTTAGATTTTTTCAGCTCCCTACCTTTCAGCTTTGGAACTTGCATATTTATACTTCCTTTTTGAATAGGTGATAATGGTTGCCTTTTGTACCTACGTTGCCATCAAATTAATTGGTCTCTAATGTTAATCTCAGCTGATGCAGCACAAACCTGATGCATGCTTATACTAAAAAATCTGTTAGAATTTGGTATCTAATATCATTTTGAAGAGTTGAGGTTGAATTAAATTACATCAGCCAGATATATATCACGCCTACAGGAAGATACTTGCACATATATGGAGGAGGGAATGTTACCGTTAGAGATACATTTCCTTGGCATACTCAACATTGCAGAAAAACTGTAAACTGGATAATCTGATGATGGTATAACAAGCAAAGACACCAGAACATGTAGCAATTACAGTTTTTGTCTTCAAGAAGCTATCAGTGCCACTGTTGAGGTGACTTGACATTGTCCATGTCCTATGAAACTACCACCTCCATTAAAATTATAGAAAGTCTTTGCGGAAGTGAAATACAGAATAAAGCAGAAGAGTTAGAGGTGAGCACTTAAATACATAAGTGTCAAAATTCCTATATGAAGGCAGGACGAAAGGGAAACATGAACAGTTTTGACATGAGGTGGTTAAAGAAGGCAGTAAATGTCACCCCAATACGGTAGCACTTACCACGTAGAAAAAATAGGAAATGTTAGCGTTAGGGTGACATTTCGCTACAATATTTCGTTACAGAATTGGCGGGCAGGGGATGAGAATGAGAGAAGTTTGTACAAACCAGCAGCCTCCTCATCTTTTTGAAGTAAGACCATAGGAAGTGCTATCTGTTAATAAAGCTCGAGTTAAATCTTCGCAGATTAAGAACAGCATTGCCAAAGGAAAAGCAAGAGGTATACCGTATAAAATCATGTCTCAATTTCTCTAGGGATATCTTGGCGTAGGCAATCAAGATGTGCCAAGACTAGGTAGCACTTACAGGGTTTTTATGGGAAGAATCTATGCACGCTAGCGTTGTGCTGCCTTTAGACTGCAGAGACAGCACGGCGCTACGAGGAGTATCCTGAAAGAAAGCATCCTTCCGAAAGGTGAAGTATTACTGAAAGAGAGCCTGCACTGGGAAGAAGTGTAAGTAGATTAATGTTAGCATCACCATTTAGCGATCCCACGTGGCGGGTCAGTTCCCAAGAATTCCGGTTGCACGTGAGGAGCCAGATATCCATCGCCCAAACATGTTAGCACTTACCACAGCCATAAAATAGAAAATGCTACTGTTCAGGTGACAATTGTCTGTAATGTGAAATGGCAAGGCAGAGACAGGCACAATTCTCCTCAATGAGAAATGTTTCACAGCAATTCAGCAGCTCAATCTACTTTACTGACTAAATCTAGAGGAAAATAAAAAATGTTACAAAGCAAAAATCCCATACTTGCAAACTTAGATCTGCTGCACATTTTTGTCTGTGCTCCTCACTGCAATCTCCATTTCAGGTTGTTGGTCATTTGCTGCATGCAACGCAAGGCCTTTAGATTTTTTCAGCTGCCTAACTTTCAGCTTTGCAACTCGCATATTTTTACTTCCTTTTGAATAGGTGATAATGGTTGCCTTTTGTACCTATGTTGCCATCAAATTAGTTGGTCTCTAATGTTAATCTCAGCTGAAGCATGCCCAAACCTGACGCATGCTTATACTAAAAAATCTGTTAGAATTTGGTATCTACTATCATTTTGAAGAGTTGAGGTTGAATTAAAGTTCCATCAGCCAAATATATATCACGACTACAGGAATTGAGTAGAGTGGATTGGGAAAATAGATTAAAGGGTAAACCGATACATGATCAGTGGTGTACATTTAAGGAGTTATTTTACAACTTCCAAAAAATATATATTCCACTGAGAAGAATAGGGTGTAAAAGAAAAGACAGCCATCCGTGGCTATGTAAAGAAATTAAGGATAGTATTCGACTAAAAACAAGGGCATATAAGGTAGCCAAATCTAGTGGGAGGATAGAGGATTGGGGAAACTTTAAAAGACAGTAAAAAATGACAAAATGATTGATTAAGAAATGGAAGATAGATTATGAATTAGCAAAAAATATAAAAACAGATAGTAAGAGTTTTTATAGTTATATAAAAGAAAAAGGGTGGCTAAAGTAAATGTTGGTGCCTGAGAGGATGAGACCGGGAAATTAATGGTGGGAAATATGGAGATGGCAAATACACTGAATGAATATTTTATATCAGTCTTTACAGTAGAAGACACTAAGAATATCCCAACACTGGACAAACAGGGGGCTAAAGGGGGGGAGGAGGTAAACACAATCAAAATCACTAAGGAAGTGGTACTCGGTAAAATAATGGGACTCAAGGCGGATAAATCACCTGGACCTGATGACTTACATCCTAGGGTCTTGAGGGAAGTGGCGGTCGGGATTGTGGATGCATTGGTAATAATTTTCCAAAACTCCCTGGACTCGGCAAAGGTCCCGGCCGACTGGAAAACTGCTAATGTAACACCCTTATTTAAAAAGGGCAGTAGACAGAAGGCTGGAAACTATAGACCGGTTAGCCTAACATCTGTGGTAGGTAAAATTTTGGAGTCCATTATTAAGGAGACAGTAACAGGACATTTGGATAATCATAATTTAATAGGACAAAGTCAGCATGGTTTTATGAAGGGGAAGTCATGTTTGAGAAATTTGCTGGAGTTCTTTGAGGAAGTAACATATAGGGTGGATAAAGGGGAACCAGTGGACGTAGTGTATTTAGACTTCCAAAAGGCATTTGACAAGGTGCCACACAAAAGATTATTGCTTAAGATAAAAAATCACGGGATTGGGGGTAATATTCTGGCATGGATAGAGGATTGGCTATCTAACAGAAGGCAGAGAGTTGGGATAAATGGTTCATTCTCAGACTGGCAATCAATAACTAGTGTTTTCCGCAGGGGTCAGTGCTGGGTCCCCAACTCTTTACAATCTATATTGACGATTTGGAGGAGGGGACCGAGTGTAACATATCAAAGTTTGCAGATGGTACTAAGATGGGAGGGAAAGTAATGAGTGAGGAGGACATAAAAAACCTGCAATTGGAAATAGACAGGCTAAGTAAGTAGGCAGAGATTTGGCAGATGGAATACAATACTGGAAAGTGTGAGGTTATGTACTTTGGCAGGAAAAATCGTAGAGCAAGTTATTACCTCAATGGCAAGAAACTGGAAAGTACTGAAGTACAAAGGGATCTGGGGGTCCTGGTGCACGAAACTCAAAAGGTTAGTATGCAGGTGCATCAAGTGATTAAGAAGGCCAATGGAATGTTGGCTTTCATTGCTAGGGGGATAGAATATAAAAATAGGGAGGTATTGCTTCAGTTGTACAAGGTATTGGTGAGACCGCACCTGGAATACTGCGTACAGTTTTGGTGTCCATACTTAAGAAAGGACATACTTGCTCTCGAGTCAGTACAAAGAAGGTTCACTCGGTTAATCCCGGGGATGAGGGGATGGACATATGAGGAGAGGTTGAGTAGATTGGGACTCTACTCATTGGAGTTCAGAAGAATGAGAGGCGATCTTATTGAAACATATAAGATTGTGAAGGGGTTGGATCGGGTGGATGTGGGGAAAATGTTCCCGATGATGGGTGAAACTAGAACTAGGGGGCATAGTCTTAGAATAAGGGGCTGCTCTTTCAAAACTGAGATGAGGAGGAACTACTTCACTCAGAGGGTGGTAGGTCCATGGAATATGCTGCCCGAAAAAGCTGTAGAAGCTACATCATTACATAAATTTAAAACAGAAATAGACAGTTTCCTAGAAGTAAAGGGAATTAAGGGTTACGGGGAGCAGGCAGGAATTTGGACATGAGTCTACGTTCGGATCGGTCATGGCCCTGTGGGTAGCGGAGCGGGCCCAGGGGCCGTGTAGCCTGATCCTGCTCCTATTTCGTGTGTCTAATTCTGTTAGATTCAGGAGATGGTTCTGTGATAGTGGATTGGCGGTTAGGATCAGATCAGCCATGATCTTATTGAATGGCGGAGCAGGCTCGAGGGGCCGATTGGCCTACTACTGCTCCTATTTCTTACGTTCTTACGAAGATACTTGCACATATATGGAGGAGGGAATGTTACCGTTAGAGATACATTTCCTTGGCATACTCAACATTGCAGAAAAACTGTAAACTGGATAATCTGATGATGGTATAACAAGCAAAGACACCAGAACATGTAGCAATTACAGTTTTTGTCTTCAAGAAGCTATCAGTGCCACTGTTGAGGTGACTTGACATTGTCCATGTCCTATGAAAGTACCAGCTCCAGTAAAAGTATAGAAAGTCTTTGCGGAAGTGAAATGCAGTACAAAGCAGAACAGTTAGAGATGAGCACTTAAAGACATAAGAGACAAAATTCCTATATGCCGGGAGGACGAAAGGGAAACATGAACAGTTTCGACATGAGGTGGTTAAAGTAGGCAGTAAATGTCAGCCCAATACGGTAGCGCTTACCACGTAGAAAAAATAGGAAATGTTAGCGTTAGGGTGACATTTCGCTACAATATTTTGTTACAGAGTTGGCGGGCAGGGGATGAGAATGAGAGAAGTTTGTACAAACCAGCAGCCTCCTCATCTTTTTGAAGTAAGACCATAGGAAGTGCTATCTGTTAATAAAGCTCGAGTTAAATCTTCGCAGATTAAGAACAGCATTGCCAAAGGAAAAGCAAGAGGTATACCGTATAAAATCATGTCTCAATTTCTCTAGGGATATCTTGGCGTAGGCAATCAAGATGTGCCAAGACTAGGTAGCACTTACAGGGTTTTGATGGGAAGAATCTGTGCGCACAAGCGTTGTGCTGCCTTTAGACTGCAGAGACAGCACGGCGCTACTAGGAGTATCCTGAAAGAAAGCATCCTTCCGAAAGGTGAAGTATTACTGAAAGAGAGCCTGCACTGGGAAGAAGAGTGAGTAGATTACTGTTAGTATCACCATTTAGCGATCCCACGTGGCTGGTCAGCTCCCAAGAGATCCGTTTGCACGTGAGGAGCCAGATAGCTATCGCCCAAACATGGTAGCACTTACCACAGCCATAAAATAGAAAATGCTACTGTTCAGGTGACAATTGTCTGTAATGTGAAATGGCAAGGCAGAGACAGGCACAGATCTCCTCAATGAGAAATGTTTCACAGCAATTCAGCAGCTCAATCTACTTTACTGACTAAATCTAGAGGAAAATAAAAAATGTTACAAAGCAAAGATCCCATACTTGCAAATTTAGATCTGCTGCACATTCTTGTCTGTGCTCCTCACTGCAATCTCCATTTTAGGTTGTTGGTCATTTGCTGCATGCAACGCAAGGCCTTTAGATTTTTTCAGCTCCCTACCTTTCAGCTTTGCAACTTGCATATTTATACTTCCTTTTTGAATAGGTGATAATGGTTGCCTTTTGTACCTACGTTGCCATCAAATTAATTGGTCTCTAATGTTAATCTCAGCTGATGCAGCAGAAACCTGATGCATGCTTTTACTAAAAAATCTTTTAGAATTTGGTATCTACTATCATTTTGAAGAGTTGAGGTTGAATTAAAGTTCCATCAGCCAAATATATATCACGACTGCAGGAAGATACTTGCACATATATGGAGGAGGGAATGTTATCGTTAGAGATACATTTCCTTGGCATACTCAACATTGCAGAAAAACTGTAAACTGGACAATCTGATGATGGTATAACAAGCAAAGACACCACAACATGTAGCAATTACAGTTTTGTTTTCAAGAAGCTATCAGTACCAATGTTGAGGTGACTTGACATTGTCCATGTCCTATGAAAGTACCAGCTCCAGTAAAAGTATAGAAAGTCTTTGCGGAAGTGAAATGCAGTATAAAGCAGAACAGTTAGAGATGAGCACTTAAAGACATAAGTGTCAAAATTCCTATATGAAGGCAGGACGAAAGGGAAACATGAACAGTTTTGACATGAGGTGGTTAAAGAAGGCAGTAAATGTCACCCCAATACGGTAGCACTTACCACGGAGAAAAAATAGGAAATGTTAGCGTTAGGGTGATATTTCGCTACAATATTTCGTTACAGAATTGGCGGGCAGGGGATGAGAATGAGAGAAGTTTGTACAAACCAGCAGCCTCCTCATCTTTTTGAAGTAAGACCATAGGAAGTGCTATCTGTTAATAAAGCTCGAGTTAAATCTTCGCAGATTAAGAACAGCATTGCCAAAGGAAAAGCAAGAGGTATACCGTATAAAATCATGTCTCAATTTCTCTAGGGATATCTTGGCGTAGGCAATCAAGATGTGCCAAGACTAGGTAGCACTTACAGGGTTTTTATGGGAAGAATCTATGCACGCTAGCGTTGTGCTGCCTTTAGACTGCAGAGACAGCACGGCGCTACGAGGAGTATCCTGAAAGAAAGCATCCTTCCGAAAGGTGAAGTATTACTGAAAGAGAGCCTGCACTGGGAAGAAGTGTAAGTAGATTAATGTTAGCATCACCATTTAGCGATCCCACGTGGCGGGTCAGTTCCCAAGAATTCCGGTTGCACGTGAGGAGCCAGATATCCATCGCCCAAACATGTTAGCACTTACCACAGCCATAAAATAGAAAATGCTACTGTTCAGGTGACAATTGTCTGTAATGTGAAATGGCAAGGCAGAGACAGGCACAGTTCTCCTCAATGAGAAATGTTTCACAGCAATTCAGCAGCTCAATCTACTTTACTGACTAAATCTAGAGGAAAATAAAAAATGTTACAAAGCAAAGATCCCATACTTGCAAACTTTGATCTGTTGCACATTTTTGTCTGTGCTCCTCACTGCAATCTCCATTTCAGGTTGTTGGTCATTTGCTGCATGCAACGCAAGGCCTTTAGATTTTTTCTGCTCCCGACCTTTCAGCTTTGCAACTTGCATATTTATACTTCCTTTTTGAATAGGTGATAATGGTTGCCTTTTGTACCTACGTTGCCATCAAATTAATTGGTCTCTAATGTTAATCTCAGCTGATGCAGCAGAAACCTGATGCATGCTTTTACTAAAAAACCTTTTAGAATTTGGTATCTACTATCATTTTGAAGAGTTGAGGTTGAATTAAAGTTCCATCAGCCAAATATATATCACGACTGCAGGAAGATACTTGCACATATATGGAGGAGGGAATGTTATCGTCAGAGATACATTTCCTTGGCATACTCAACATTGCAGAAAAACTGTAAACTGGACAATCTGATGATGGTATAACAAGCAAAGACACCACAACATGTAGCAATTACAGTTTTGTTTTCAAGAAGTTATCAGTACCAATGTTGAGGTGACGTGACATTGTCCATGTCCTATGAAACTACCACCTCCAGTAAAATTATAGAAAGTCTTTGCGGAAGTGAAATACAGTATAAAGCAGAAGAGTTAGAGATGAGCACTTAAATACATAAGTGTCAAAATTCCTATATGAAGGCAGGACGAAAGGGAAACATGAACAGTTTTGACATGAGGTGGTTAAAGAAGGCAGTAAATGTCACCCCAATACGGTAGCACTTACCACGTAGAAAAAAGAGGAAATGTTAGCGTTAGGGTGACATTTCGCTACAATATTTCGTTACAGAATTGGCGGGCAGGGGATGAGAATGAGAGAAGTTTGTACAAACCAGCAGCCTTCTCATCTTTTTGAAGTAAGACCATAGGAAGTGCTATCTCTTAATAAAGCTCGAGTTAAATCTTCGCAGATTAAGAACAGCATTGCCAAAGGAAAAGCAAGAGGTATACCGTATAAAATCATGTCTCAATTTCTCTAGGGATATCTTGGCGTAGGCAATCAAGATGTGCCAAGACTAGGTAGCACTTACAGGGTTTTGATGGGAAGAATCTGTGCGCACTAGCGTTGTGCTGCCTTTAGACTGCAGAGACAGCACGGCGCTACTAGGAGTATCCTGAAAGAAAGCATCCTTCCGAAAGGTGAAGTATTACTGAAAGAGAGCCTACACTGGGAAGAAGTGTAAGTAGATTAATGTTAGCATCACCATTTAGCGATCCCACGTGGCGGGTCAGTTCCCAAGAATTCCGGTTGCACGTGAGGAGCCAGATAGCTATCGCCCAAACATGGTAGCACTTACCACAGCCATAAATAGAAAATGCTACTGTTCAGGTGACAATTGTCTGTAATGTGAAATGGCAAGGCAGAGACAGGCACAGTTCTCCTCAATGAGAAATGTTTCACAGCAATTCAGCAGCTCAATCTACTTTACTGACTAAATCTAGAGGAAAATAAAAAATGTTACAAAGCAAAGATCCCATACTTGCAAACTTAGATCTGCTGCACATTTTTGTCTGTGCTCCTCACTGCAATCTCCATTTCAGGTTGTTGGTCATTTGCTGCATGCAACGCAAGGCCTTTAGATTTTTTCAGCTCCCTACCTTTCAGCTTTGGAACTTGCATATTTATACTTCCTTTTTGAATAGGTGATAATGGTTGCCTTTTGTACCTACGTTGCCATCAAATTAATTGGTCTCTAATGTTAATCTCAGCTGATGCAGCACAAACCTGATGCATGCTTATACTAAAAAATCTGTTAGAATTTGGTATCTAATATCATTTTGAAGAGTTGAGGTTGAATTAAATTACATCAGCCAGATATATATCACGCCTACAGGAAGATACTTGCACATATATGGAGGAGGGAATGTTACCGTTAGAGATACATTTCCTTGGCATACTCAACATTGCAGAAAAACTGTAAACTGGATAATCTGATGATGGTATAACAAGCAAAGACACCAGAACATGTAGCAATTACAGTTTTTGTCTTCAAGAAGCTATCAGTGCCACTGTTGAGGTGACTTGACATTGTCCATGTCCTATGAAACTACCACCTCCATTAAAATTATAGAAAGTCTTTGCGGAAGTGAAATACAGAATAAAGCAGAAGAGTTAGAGGTGAGCACTTAAATACATAAGTGTCAAAATTCCTATATGAAGGCAGGACGAAAGGGAAACATGAACAGTTTTGACATGAGGTGGTTAAAGAAGGCAGTAAATGTCACCCCAATACGGTAGCACTTACCACGTAGAAAAAATAGGAAATGTTAGCGTTAGGGTGACATTTCGCTACAATATTTCGTTACAGAATTGGCGGGCAGGGGATGAGAATGAGAGAAGTTTGTACAAACCAGCAGCCTCCTCATCTTTTTGAAGTAAGACCATAGGAAGTGCTATCTGTTAATAAAGCTCGAGTTAAATCTTCGCAGATTAAGAACAGCATTGCCAAAGGAAAAGCAAGAGGTATACCGTATAAAATCATGTCTCAATTTCTCTAGGGATATCTTGGCGTAGGCAATCAAGATGTGCCAAGACTAGGTAGCACTTACAGGGTTTTTATGGGAAGAATCTATGCACGCTAGCGTTGTGCTGCCTTTAGACTGCAGAGACAGCACGGCGCTACGAGGAGTATCCTGAAAGAAAGCATCCTTCCGAAAGGTGAAGTATTACTGAAAGAGAGCCTGCACTGGGAAGAAGTGTAAGTAGATTAATGTTAGCATCACCATTTAGCGATCCCACGTGGCGGGTCAGTTCCCAAGAATTCCGGTTGCACGTGAGGAGCCAGATATCCATCGCCCAAACATGTTAGCACTTACCACAGCCATAAAATAGAAAATGCTACTGTTCAGGTGACAATTGTCTGTAATGTGAAATGGCAAGGCAGAGACAGGCACAATTCTCCTCAATGAGAAATGTTTCACAGCAATTCAGCAGCTCAATCTACTTTACTGACTAAATCTAGAGGAAAATAAAAAATGTTACAAAGCAAAAATCCCATACTTGCAAACTTAGATCTGCTGCACATTTTTGTCTGTGCTCCTCACTGCAATCTCCATTTCAGGTTGTTGGTCATTTGCTGCATGCAACGCAAGGCCTTTAGATTTTTTCAGCTGCCTAACTTTCAGCTTTGCAACTCGCATATTTTTACTTCCTTTTGAATAGGTGATAATGGTTGCCTTTTGTACCTATGTTGCCATCAAATTAGTTGGTCTCTAATGTTAATCTCAGCTGAAGCATGCCCAAACCTGACGCATGCTTATACTAAAAAATCTGTTAGAATTTGGTATCTACTATCATTTTGAAGAGTTGAGGTTGAATTAAAGTTCCATCAGCCAAATATATATCACGACTACAGGAATTGAGTAGAGTGGATTGGGAAAATAGATTAAAGGGTAAACCGATACATGATCAGTGGTGTACATTTAAGGAGTTATTTTACAACTTCCAAAAAATATATATTCCACTGAGAAGAATAGGGTGTAAAAGAAAAGACAGCCATCCGTGGCTATGTAAAGAAATTAAGGATAGTATTCGACTAAAAACAAGGGCATATAAGGTAGCCAAATCTAGTGGGAGGATAGAGGATTGGGGAAACTTTAAAAGACAGTAAAAAATGACAAAATGATTGATTAAGAAATGGAAGATAGATTATGAATTAGCAAAAAATATAAAAACAGATAGTAAGAGTTTTTATAGTTATATAAAAGAAAAAGGGTGGCTAAAGTAAATGTTGGTGCCTGAGAGGATGAGACCGGGAAATTAATGGTGGGAAATATGGAGATGGCAAATACACTGAATGAATATTTTATATCAGTCTTTACAGTAGAAGACACTAAGAATATCCCAACACTGGACAAACAGGGGGCTAAAGGGGGGGAGGAGGTAAACACAATCAAAATCACTAAGGAAGTGGTACTCGGTAAAATAATGGGACTCAAGGCGGATAAATCACCTGGACCTGATGACTTACATCCTAGGGTCTTGAGGGAAGTGGCGGTCGGGATTGTGGATGCATTGGTAATAATTTTCCAAAACTCCCTGGACTCGGCAAAGGTCCCGGCCGACTGGAAAACTGCTAATGTAACACCCTTATTTAAAAAGGGCAGTAGACAGAAGGCTGGAAACTATAGACCGGTTAGCCTAACATCTGTGGTAGGTAAAATTTTGGAGTCCATTATTAAGGAGACAGTAACAGGACATTTGGATAATCATAATTTAATAGGACAAAGTCAGCATGGTTTTATGAAGGGGAAGTCATGTTTGAGAAATTTGCTGGAGTTCTTTGAGGAAGTAACATATAGGGTGGATAAAGGGGAACCAGTGGACGTAGTGTATTTAGACTTCCAAAAGGCATTTGACAAGGTGCCACACAAAAGATTATTGCTTAAGATAAAAAATCACGGGATTGGGGGTAATATTCTGGCATGGATAGAGGATTGGCTATCTAACAGAAGGCAGAGAGTTGGGATAAATGGTTCATTCTCAGACTGGCAATCAATAACTAGTGTTTTCCGCAGGGGTCAGTGCTGGGTCCCCAACTCTTTACAATCTATATTGACGATTTGGAGGAGGGGACCGAGTGTAACATATCAAAGTTTGCAGATGGTACTAAGATGGGAGGGAAAGTAATGAGTGAGGAGGACATAAAAAACCTGCAATTGGAAATAGACAGGCTAAGTAAGTAGGCAGAGATTTGGCAGATGGAATACAATACTGGAAAGTGTGAGGTTATGTACTTTGGCAGGAAAAATCGTAGAGCAAGTTATTACCTCAATGGCAAGAAACTGGAAAGTACTGAAGTACAAAGGGATCTGGGGGTCCTGGTGCACGAAACTCAAAAGGTTAGTATGCAGGTGCATCAAGTGATTAAGAAGGCCAATGGAATGTTGGCTTTCATTGCTAGGGGGATAGAATATAAAAATAGGGAGGTATTGCTTCAGTTGTACAAGGTATTGGTGAGACCGCACCTGGAATACTGCGTACAGTTTTGGTGTCCATACTTAAGAAAGGACATACTTGCTCTCGAGTCAGTACAAAGAAGGTTCACTCGGTTAATCCCGGGGATGAGGGGATGGACATATGAGGAGAGGTTGAGTAGATTGGGACTCTACTCATTGGAGTTCAGAAGAATGAGAGGCGATCTTATTGAAACATATAAGATTGTGAAGGGGTTGGATCGGGTGGATGTGGGGAAAATGTTCCCGATGATGGGTGAAACTAGAACTAGGGGGCATAGTCTTAGAATAAGGGGCTGCTCTTTCAAAACTGAGATGAGGAGGAACTACTTCACTCAGAGGGTGGTAGGTCCATGGAATATGCTGCCCGAAAAAGCTGTAGAAGCTACATCATTACATAAATTTAAAACAGAAATAGACAGTTTCCTAGAAGTAAAGGGAATTAAGGGTTACGGGGAGCAGGCAGGAATTTGGACATGAGTCTACGTTCGGATCGGTCATGGCCCTGTGGGTAGCGGAGCGGGCCCAGGGGCCGTGTAGCCTGATCCTGCTCCTATTTCGTGTGTCTAATTCTGTTAGATTCAGGAGATGGTTCTGTGATAGTGGATTGGCGGTTAGGATCAGATCAGCCATGATCTTATTGAATGGCGGAGCAGGCTCGAGGGGCCGATTGGCCTACTACTGCTCCTATTTCTTACGTTCTTACGAAGATACTTGCACATATATGGAGGAGGGAATGTTACCGTTAGAGATACATTTCCTTGGCATACTCAACATTGCAGAAAAACTGTAAACTGGATAATCTGATGATGGTATAACAAGCAAAGACACCAGAACATGTAGCAATTACAGTTTTTGTCTTCAAGAAGCTATCAGTGCCACTGTTGAGGTGACTTGACATTGTCCATGTCCTATGAAAGTACCAGCTCCAGTAAAAGTATAGAAAGTCTTTGCGGAAGTGAAATGCAGTACAAAGCAGAACAGTTAGAGATGAGCACTTAAAGACATAAGAGACAAAATTCCTATATGCCGGGAGGACGAAAGGGAAACATGAACAGTTTCGACATGAGGTGGTTAAAGTAGGCAGTAAATGTCAGCCCAATACGGTAGCGCTTACCACGTAGAAAAAATAGGAAATGTTAGCGTTAGGGTGACATTTCGCTACAATATTTTGTTACAGAGTTGGCGGGCAGGGGATGAGAATGAGAGAAGTTTGTACAAACCAGCAGCCTCCTCATCTTTTTGAAGTAAGACCATAGGAAGTGCTATCTGTTAATAAAGCTCGAGTTAAATCTTCGCAGATTAAGAACAGCATTGCCAAAGGAAAAGCAAGAGGTATACCGTATAAAATCATGTCTCAATTTCTCTAGGGATATCTTGGCGTAGGCAATCAAGATGTGCCAAGACTAGGTAGCACTTACAGGGTTTTGATGGGAAGAATCTGTGCGCACAAGCGTTGTGCTGCCTTTAGACTGCAGAGACAGCACGGCGCTACTAGGAGTATCCTGAAAGAAAGCATCCTTCCGAAAGGTGAAGTATTACTGAAAGAGAGCCTGCACTGGGAAGAAGAGTGAGTAGATTACTGTTAGTATCACCATTTAGCGATCCCACGTGGCTGGTCAGCTCCCAAGAGATCCGTTTGCACGTGAGGAGCCAGATAGCTATCGCCCAAACATGGTAGCACTTACCACAGCCATAAAATAGAAAATGCTACTGTTCAGGTGACAATTGTCTGTAATGTGAAATGGCAAGGCAGAGACAGGCACAGATCTCCTCAATGAGAAATGTTTCACAGCAATTCAGCAGCTCAATCTACTTTACTGACTAAATCTAGAGGAAAATAAAAAATGTTACAAAGCAAAGATCCCATACTTGCAAATTTAGATCTGCTGCACATTCTTGTCTGTGCTCCTCACTGCAATCTCCATTTTAGGTTGTTGGTCATTTGCTGCATGCAACGCAAGGCCTTTAGATTTTTTCAGCTCCCTACCTTTCAGCTTTGCAACTTGCATATTTATACTTCCTTTTTGAATAGGTGATAATGGTTGCCTTTTGTACCTACGTTGCCATCAAATTAATTGGTCTCTAATGTTAATCTCAGCTGATGCAGCAGAAACCTGATGCATGCTTTTACTAAAAAATCTTTTAGAATTTGGTATCTACTATCATTTTGAAGAGTTGAGGTTGAATTAAAGTTCCATCAGCCAAATATATATCACGACTGCAGGAAGATACTTGCACATATATGGAGGAGGGAATGTTATCGTTAGAGATACATTTCCTTGGCATACTCAACATTGCAGAAAAACTGTAAACTGGACAATCTGATGATGGTATAACAAGCAAAGACACCACAACATGTAGCAATTACAGTTTTGTTTTCAAGAAGCTATCAGTACCAATGTTGAGGTGACTTGACATTGTCCATGTCCTATGAAAGTACCAGCTCCAGTAAAAGTATAGAAAGTCTTTGCGGAAGTGAAATGCAGTATAAAGCAGAACAGTTAGAGATGAGCACTTAAAGACATAAGTGTCAAAATTCCTATATGAAGGCAGGACGAAAGGGAAACATGAACAGTTTTGACATGAGGTGGTTAAAGAAGGCAGTAAATGTCACCCCAATACGGTAGCACTTACCACGGAGAAAAAATAGGAAATGTTAGCGTTAGGGTGATATTTCGCTACAATATTTCGTTACAGAATTGGCGGGCAGGGGATGAGAATGAGAGAAGTTTGTACAAACCAGCAGCCTCCTCATCTTTTTGAAGTAAGACCATAGGAAGTGCTATCTGTTAATAAAGCTCGAGTTAAATCTTCGCAGATTAAGAACAGCATTGCCAAAGGAAAAGCAAGAGGTATACCGTATAAAATCATGTCTCAATTTCTCTAGGGATATCTTGGCGTAGGCAATCAAGATGTGCCAAGACTAGGTAGCACTTACAGGGTTTTTATGGGAAGAATCTATGCACGCTAGCGTTGTGCTGCCTTTAGACTGCAGAGACAGCACGGCGCTACGAGGAGTATCCTGAAAGAAAGCATCCTTCCGAAAGGTGAAGTATTACTGAAAGAGAGCCTGCACTGGGAAGAAGTGTAAGTAGATTAATGTTAGCATCACCATTTAGCGATCCCACGTGGCGGGTCAGTTCCCAAGAATTCCGGTTGCACGTGAGGAGCCAGATATCCATCGCCCAAACATGTTAGCACTTACCACAGCCATAAAATAGAAAATGCTACTGTTCAGGTGACAATTGTCTGTAATGTGAAATGGCAAGGCAGAGACAGGCACAGTTCTCCTCAATGAGAAATGTTTCACAGCAATTCAGCAGCTCAATCTACTTTACTGACTAAATCTAGAGGAAAATAAAAAATGTTACAAAGCAAAGATCCCATACTTGCAAACTTTGATCTGTTGCACATTTTTGTCTGTGCTCCTCACTGCAATCTCCATTTCAGGTTGTTGGTCATTTGCTGCATGCAACGCAAGGCCTTTAGATTTTTTCTGCTCCCGACCTTTCAGCTTTGCAACTTGCATATTTATACTTCCTTTTTGAATAGGTGATAATGGTTGCCTTTTGTACCTACGTTGCCATCAAATTAATTGGTCTCTAATGTTAATCTCAGCTGATGCAGCAGAAACCTGATGCATGCTTTTACTAAAAAACCTTTTAGAATTTGGTATCTACTATCATTTTGAAGAGTTGAGGTTGAATTAAAGTTCCATCAGCCAAATATATATCACGACTGCAGGAAGATACTTGCACATATATGGAGGAGGGAATGTTATCGTCAGAGATACATTTCCTTGGCATACTCAACATTGCAGAAAAACTGTAAACTGGACAATCTGATGATGGTATAACAAGCAAAGACACCACAACATGTAGCAATTACAGTTTTGTTTTCAAGAAGTTATCAGTACCAATGTTGAGGTGACGTGACATTGTCCATGTCCTATGAAACTACCACCTCCAGTAAAATTATAGAAAGTCTTTGCGGAAGTGAAATACAGTATAAAGCAGAAGAGTTAGAGATGAGCACTTAAATACATAAGTGTCAAAATTCCTATATGAAGGCAGGACGAAAGGGAAACATGAACAGTTTTGACATGAGGTGGTTAAAGAAGGCAGTAAATGTCACCCCAATACGGTAGCACTTACCACGTAGAAAAAAGAGGAAATGTTAGCGTTAGGGTGACATTTCGCTACAATATTTCGTTACAGAATTGGCGGGCAGGGGATGAGAATGAGAGAAGTTTGTACAAACCAGCAGCCTTCTCATCTTTTTGAAGTAAGACCATAGGAAGTGCTATCTCTTAATAAAGCTCGAGTTAAATCTTCGCAGATTAAGAACAGCATTGCCAAAGGAAAAGCAAGAGGTATACCGTATAAAATCATGTCTCAATTTCTCTAGGGATATCTTGGCGTAGGCAATCAAGATGTGCCAAGACTAGGTAGCACTTACAGGGTTTTGATGGGAAGAATCTGTGCGCACTAGCGTTGTGCTGCCTTTAGACTGCAGAGACAGCACGGCGCTACTAGGAGTATCCTGAAAGAAAGCATCCTTCCGAAAGGTGAAGTATTACTGAAAGAGAGCCTACACTGGGAAGAAGTGTAAGTAGATTAATGTTAGCATCACCATTTAGCGATCCCACGTGGCGGGTCAGTTCCCAAGAATTCCGGTTGCACGTGAGGAGCCAGATAGCTATCGCCCAAACATGGTAGCACTTACCACAGCCATAAATAGAAAATGCTACTGTTCAGGTGACAATTGTCTGTAATGTGAAATGGCAAGGCAGAGACAGGCACAGTTCTCCTCAATGAGAAATGTTTCACAGCAATTCAGCAGCTCAATCTACTTTACTGACTAAATCTAGAGGAAAATAAAAAATGTTACAAAGCAAAGATCCCATACTTGCAAACTTAGATCTGCTGCACATTTTTGTCTGTGCTCCTCACTGCAATCTCCATTTTAGGTTGTTGGTCATTTGCTGCATGCAACGCAAGGCCTTTAGATTTTTTCAGCTCCCTACCTTTCAGCTTTGGAACTTGCATATTTATACTTCCTTTTTGAATAGGTGATAATGGTTGCCTTTTGTACCTACGTTGCCATCAAATTAATTGGTCTCTAATGTTAATCTCAGCTGATGCAGCACAAACCTGATGCATGCTTATACTAAAAAATCTGTTAGAATTTGGTATCTAATATCATTTTGAAGAGTTGAGGTTGAATTAAATTACATCAGCCAGATATATATCACGCCTACAGGAAGATACTTGCACATATATGGAGGAGGGAATGTTACCGTTAGAGATACATTTCCTTGGCATACTCAACATTGCAGAAAAACTGTAAACTGGATAATCTGATGATGGTATAACAAGCAAAGACACCAGAACATGTAGCAATTACAGTTTTTGTCTTCAAGAAGCTATCAGTGCCACTGTTGAGGTGACTTGACATTGTCCATGTCCTATGAAACTACCACCTCCATTAAAATTATAGAAAGTCTTTGCGGAAGTGAAATACAGAATAAAGCAGAAGAGTTAGAGGTGAGCACTTAAATACATAAGTGTCAAAATTCCTATATGAAGGCAGGACGAAAGGGAAACATGAACAGTTTTGACATGAGGTGGTTAAAGAAGGCAGTAAATGTCACCCCAATACGGTAGCACTTACCACGTAGAAAAAATAGGAAATGTTAGCGTTAGGGTGACATTTCGCTACAATATTTCGTTACAGAATTGGCGGGCAGGGGATGAGAATGAGAGAAGTTTGTACAAACCAGCAGCCTCCTCATCTTTTTGAAGTAAGACCATAGGAAGTGCTATCTGTTAATAAAGCTCGAGTTAAATCTTCGCAGATTAAGAACAGCATTGCCAAAGGAAAAGCAAGAGGTATACCGTATAAAATCATGTCTCAATTTCTCTAGGGATATCTTGGCGTAGGCAATCAAGATGTGCCAAGACTAGGTAGCACTTACAGGGTTTTTATGGGAAGAATCTATGCACGCTAGCGTTGTGCTGCCTTTAGACTGCAGAGACAGCACGGCGCTACGAGGAGTATCCTGAAAGAAAGCATCCTTCCGAAAGGTGAAGTATTACTGAAAGAGAGCCTGCACTGGGAAGAAGTGTAAGTAGATTAATGTTAGCATCACCATTTAGCGATCCCACGTGGCGGGTCAGTTCCCAAGAATTCCGGTTGCACGTGAGGAGCCAGATATCCATCGCCCAAACATGTTAGCACTTACCACAGCCATAAAATAGAAAATGCTACTGTTCAGGTGACAATTGTCTGTAATGTGAAATGGCAAGGCAGAGACAGGCACAATTCTCCTCAATGAGAAATGTTTCACAGCAATTCAGCAGCTCAATCTACTTTACTGACTAAATCTAGAGGAAAATAAAAAATGTTACAAAGCAAAAATCCCATACTTGCAAACTTAGATCTGCTGCACATTTTTGTCTGTGCTCCTCACTGCAATCTCCATTTCAGGTTGTTGGTCATTTGCTGCATGCAACGCAAGGCCTTTAGATTTTTTCAGCTGCCTAACTTTCAGCTTTGCAACTCGCATATTTTTACTTCCTTTTGAATAGGTGATAATGGTTGCCTTTTGTACCTATGTTGCCATCAAATTAGTTGGTCTCTAATGTTAATCTCAGCTGAAGCATGCCCAAACCTGACGCATGCTTATACTAAAAAATCTGTTAGAATTTGGTATCTACTATCATTTTGAAGAGTTGAGGTTGAATTAAAGTTCCATCAGCCAAATATATATCACGACTACAGGAATTGAGTAGAGTGGATTGGGAAAATAGATTAAAGGGTAAACCGATACATGATCAGTGGTGTACATTTAAGGAGTTATTTTACAACTTCCAAAAAATATATATTCCACTGAGAAGAATAGGGTGTAAAAGAAAAGACAGCCATCCGTGGCTATGTAAAGAAATTAAGGATAGTATTCGACTAAAAACAAGGGCATATAAGGTAGCCAAATCTAGTGGGAGGATAGAGGATTGGGGAAACTTTAAAAGACAGTAAAAAATGACAAAATGATTGATTAAGAAATGGAAGATAGATTATGAATTAGCAAAAAATATAAAAACAGATAGTAAGAGTTTTTATAGTTATATAAAAGAAAAAGGGTGGCTAAAGTAAATGTTGGTGCCTGAGAGGATGAGACCGGGAAATTAATGGTGGGAAATATGGAGATGGCAAATACACTGAATGAATATTTTATATCAGTCTTTACAGTAGAAGACACTAAGAATATCCCAACACTGGACAAACAGGGGGCTAAAGGGGGGGAGGAGGTAAACACAATCAAAATCACTAAGGAAGTGGTACTCGGTAAAATAATGGGACTCAAGGCGGATAAATCACCTGGACCTGATGACTTACATCCTAGGGTCTTGAGGGAAGTGGCGGTCGGGATTGTGGATGCATTGGTAATAATTTTCCAAAACTCCCTGGACTCGGCAAAGGTCCCGGCCGACTGGAAAACTGCTAATGTAACACCCTTATTTAAAAAGGGCAGTAGACAGAAGGCTGGAAACTATAGACCGGTTAGCCTAACATCTGTGGTAGGTAAAATTTTGGAGTCCATTATTAAGGAGACAGTAACAGGACATTTGGATAATCATAATTTAATAGGACAAAGTCAGCATGGTTTTATGAAGGGGAAGTCATGTTTGAGAAATTTGCTGGAGTTCTTTGAGGAAGTAACATATAGGGTGGATAAAGGGGAACCAGTGGACGTAGTGTATTTAGACTTCCAAAAGGCATTTGACAAGGTGCCACACAAAAGATTATTGCTTAAGATAAAAAATCACGGGATTGGGGGTAATATTCTGGCATGGATAGAGGATTGGCTATCTAACAGAAGGCAGAGAGTTGGGATAAATGGTTCATTCTCAGACTGGCAATCAATAACTAGTGTTTTCCGCAGGGGTCAGTGCTGGGTCCCCAACTCTTTACAATCTATATTGACGATTTGGAGGAGGGGACCGAGTGTAACATATCAAAGTTTGCAGATGATACTAAGATGGGAGGGAAAGTAATGAGTGAGGAGGACATAAAAAACCTGCAATTGGAAATAGACAGGCTAAGTAAGTAGGCAGAGATTTGGCAGATGGAATACAATACTGGAAAGTGTGAGGTTATGTACTTTGGCAGGAAAAATCGTAGAGCAAGTTATTACCTCAATGGCAAGAAACTGGAAAGTACTGAAGTACAAAGGGATCTGGGGGTCCTGGTGCACGAAACTCAAAAGGTTAGTATGCAGGTGCATCAAGTGATTAAGAAGGCCAATGGAATGTTGGCTTTCATTGCTAGGGGGATAGAATATAAAAATAGGGAGGTATTGCTTCAGTTGTACAAGGTATTGGTGAGACCGCACCTGGAATACTGCGTACAGTTTTGGTGTCCATACTTAAGAAAGGACATACTTGCTCTCGAGTCAGTACAAAGAAGGTTCACTCGGTTAATCCCGGGGATGAGGGGATGGACATATGAGGAGAGGTTGAGTAGATTGGGACTCTACTCATTGGAGTTCAGAAGAATGAGAGGCGATCTTATTGAAACATATAAGATTGTGAAGGGGTTGGATCGGGTGGATGTGGGGAAAATGTTCCCGATGATGGGTGAAACTAGAACTAGGGGGCATAGTCTTAGAATAAGGGGCTGCTCTTTCAAAACTGAGATGAGGAGGAACTACTTCACTCAGAGGGTGGTAGGTCCATGGAATATGCTGCCCGAAAAAGCTGTAGAAGCTACATCATTACATAAATTTAAAACAGAAATAGACAGTTTCCTAGAAGTAAAGGGAATTAAGGGTTACGGGGAGCAGGCAGGAATTTGGACATGAGTCTACGTTCGGATCGGTCATGGCCCTGTGGGTAGCGGAGCGGGCCCAGGGGCCGTGTAGCCTGATCCTGCTCCTATTTCGTGTGTCTAATTCTGTTAGATTCAGGAGATGGTTCTGTGATAGTGGATTGGCGGTTAGGATCAGATCAGCCATGATCTTATTGAATGGCGGAGCAGGCTCGAGGGGCCGATTGGCCTACTACTGCTCCTATTTCTTACGTTCTTACGAAGATACTTGCACATATATGGAGGAGGGAATGTTACCGTTAGAGATACATTTCCTTGGCATACTCAACATTGCAGAAAAACTGTAAACTGGATAATCTGATGATGGTATAACAAGCAAAGACACCAGAACATGTAGCAATTACAGTTTTTGTCTTCAAGAAGCTATCAGTGCCACTGTTGAGGTGACTTGACATTGTCCATGTCCTATGAAAGTACCAGCTCCAGTAAAAGTATAGAAAGTCTTTGCGGAAGTGAAATGCAGTACAAAGCAGAACAGTTAGAGATGAGCACTTAAAGACATAAGAGACAAAATTCCTATATGCCGGGAGGACGAAAGGGAAACATGAACAGTTTCGACATGAGGTGGTTAAAGTAGGCAGTAAATGTCAGCCCAATACGGTAGCGCTTACCACGTAGAAAAAATAGGAAATGTTAGCGTTAGGGTGACATTTCGCTACAATATTTTGTTACAGAGTTGGCGGGCAGGGGATGAGAATGAGAGAAGTTTGTACAAACCAGCAGCCTCCTCATCTTTTTGAAGTAAGACCATAGGAAGTGCTATCTGTTAATAAAGCTCGAGTTAAATCTTCGCAGATTAAGAACAGCATTGCCAAAGGAAAAGCAAGAGGTATACCGTATAAAATCATGTCTCAATTTCTCTAGGGATATCTTGGCGTAGGCAATCAAGATGTGCCAAGACTAGGTAGCACTTACAGGGTTTTGATGGGAAGAATCTGTGCGCACAAGCGTTGTGCTGCCTTTAGACTGCAGAGACAGCACGGCGCTACTAGGAGTATCCTGAAAGAAAGCATCCTTCCGAAAGGTGAAGTATTACTGAAAGAGAGCCTGCACTGGGAAGAAGAGTGAGTAGATTACTGTTAGTATCACCATTTAGCGATCCCACGTGGCTGGTCAGCTCCCAAGAGATCCGTTTGCACGTGAGGAGCCAGATAGCTATCGCCCAAACATGGTAGCACTTACCACAGCCATAAAATAGAAAATGCTACTGTTCAGGTGACAATTGTCTGTAATGTGAAATGGCAAGGCAGAGACAGGCACAGATCTCCTCAATGAGAAATGTTTCACAGCAATTCAGCAGCTCAATCTACTTTACTGACTAAATCTAGAGGAAAATAAAAAATGTTACAAAGCAAAGATCCCATACTTGCAAATTTAGATCTGCTGCACATTCTTGTCTGTGCTCCTCACTGCAATCTCCATTTTAGGTTGTTGGTCATTTGCTGCATGCAACGCAAGGCCTTTAGATTTTTTCAGCTCCCTACCTTTCAGCTTTGCAACTTGCATATTTATACTTCCTTTTTGAATAGGTGATAATGGTTGCCTTTTGTACCTACGTTGCCATCAAATTAATTGGTCTCTAATGTTAATCTCAGCTGATGCAGCAGAAACCTGATGCATGCTTTTACTAAAAAATCTTTTAGAATTTGGTATCTACTATCATTTTGAAGAGTTGAGGTTGAATTAAAGTTCCATCAGCCAAATATATATCACGACTGCAGGAAGATACTTGCACATATATGGAGGAGGGAATGTTATCGTTAGAGATACATTTCCTTGGCATACTCAACATTGCAGAAAAACTGTAAACTGGACAATCTGATGATGGTATAACAAGCAAAGACACCACAACATGTAGCAATTACAGTTTTGTTTTCAAGAAGCTATCAGTACCAATGTTGAGGTGACTTGACATTGTCCATGTCCTATGAAAGTACCAGCTCCAGTAAAAGTATAGAAAGTCTTTGCGGAAGTGAAATGCAGTATAAAGCAGAACAGTTAGAGATGAGCACTTAAAGACATAAGTGTCAAAATTCCTATATGAAGGCAGGACGAAAGGGAAACATGAACAGTTTTGACATGAGGTGGTTAAAGAAGGCAGTAAATGTCACCCCAATACGGTAGCACTTACCACGGAGAAAAAATAGGAAATGTTAGCGTTAGGGTGATATTTCGCTACAATATTTCGTTACAGAATTGGCGGGCAGGGGATGAGAATGAGAGAAGTTTGTACAAACCAGCAGCCTCCTCATCTTTTTGAAGTAAGACCATAGGAAGTGCTATCTGTTAATAAAGCTCGAGTTAAATCTTCGCAGATTAAGAACAGCATTGCCAAAGGAAAAGCAAGAGGTATACCGTATAAAATCATGTCTCAATTTCTCTAGGGATATCTTGGCGTAGGCAATCAAGATGTGCCAAGACTAGGTAGCACTTACAGGGTTTTTATGGGAAGAATCTATGCACGCTAGCGTTGTGCTGCCTTTAGACTGCAGAGACAGCACGGCGCTACGAGGAGTATCCTGAAAGAAAGCATCCTTCCGAAAGGTGAAGTATTACTGAAAGAGAGCCTGCACTGGGAAGAAGTGTAAGTAGATTAATGTTAGCATCACCATTTAGCGATCCCACGTGGCGGGTCAGTTCCCAAGAATTCCGGTTGCACGTGAGGAGCCAGATATCCATCGCCCAAACATGTTAGCACTTACCACAGCCATAAAATAGAAAATGCTACTGTTCAGGTGACAATTGTCTGTAATGTGAAATGGCAAGGCAGAGACAGGCACAGTTCTCCTCAATGAGAAATGTTTCACAGCAATTCAGCAGCTCAATCTACTTTACTGACTAAATCTAGAGGAAAATAAAAAATGTTACAAAGCAAAGATCCCATACTTGCAAACTTTGATCTGTTGCACATTTTTGTCTGTGCTCCTCACTGCAATCTCCATTTCAGGTTGTTGGTCATTTGCTGCATGCAACGCAAGGCCTTTAGATTTTTTCTGCTCCCGACCTTTCAGCTTTGCAACTTGCATATTTATACTTCCTTTTTGAATAGGTGATAATGGTTGCCTTTTGTACCTACGTTGCCATCAAATTAATTGGTCTCTAATGTTAATCTCAGCTGATGCAGCAGAAACCTGATGCATGCTTTTACTAAAAAACCTTTTAGAATTTGGTATCTACTATCATTTTGAAGAGTTGAGGTTGAATTAAAGTTCCATCAGCCAAATATATATCACGACTGCAGGAAGATACTTGCACATATATGGAGGAGGGAATGTTATCGTCAGAGATACATTTCCTTGGCATACTCAACATTGCAGAAAAACTGTAAACTGGACAATCTGATGATGGTATAACAAGCAAAGACACCACAACATGTAGCAATTACAGTTTTGTTTTCAAGAAGTTATCAGTACCAATGTTGAGGTGACGTGACATTGTCCATGTCCTATGAAACTACCACCTCCAGTAAAAGTATAGAAAGTCTTTGCGGAAGTGAAATACAGTATAAAGCAGAAGAGTTAGAGATGAGCACTTAAATACATAAGTGTCAAAATTCCTATATGAAGGCAGGACGAAAGGGAAACATGAACAGTTTTGACATGAGGTGGTTAAAGAAGGCAGTAAATGTCACCCCAATACGGTAGCACTTACCACGTAGAAAAAAGAGGAAATGTTAGCGTTAGGGTGACATTTCGCTACAATATTTCGTTACAGAATTGGCGGGCAGGGGATGAGAATGAGAGAAGTTTGTACAAACCAGCAGCCTTCTCATCTTTTTGAAGTAAGACCATAGGAAGTGCTATCTCTTAATAAAGCTCGAGTTAAATCTTCGCAGATTAAGAACAGCATTGCCAAAGGAAAAGCAAGAGGTATACCGTATAAAATCATGTCTCAATTTCTCTAGGGATATCTTGGCGTAGGCAATCAAGATGTGCCAAGACTAGGTAGCACTTACAGGGTTTTGATGGGAAGAATCTGTGCGCACTAGCGTTGTGCTGCCTTTAGACTGCAGAGACAGCACGGCGCTACTAGGAGTATCCTGAAAGAAAGCATCCTTCCGAAAGGTGAAGTATTACTGAAAGAGAGCCTACACTGGGAAGAAGTGTAAGTAGATTAATGTTAGCATCACCATTTAGCGATCCCACGTGGCGGGTCAGTTCCCAAGAATTCCGGTTGCACGTGAGGAGCCAGATAGCTATCGCCCAAACATGGTAGCACTTACCACAGCCATAAATAGAAAATGCTACTGTTCAGGTGACAATTGTCTGTAATGTGAAATGGCAAGGCAGAGACAGGCACAGTTCTCCTCAATGAGAAATGTTTCACAGCAATTCAGCAGCTCAATCTACTTTACTGACTAAATCTAGAGGAAAATAAAAAATGTTACAAAGCAAAGATCCCATACTTGCAAACTTAGATCTGCTGCACATTTTTGTCTGTGCTCCTCACTGCAATCTCCATTTTAGGTTGTTGGTCATTTGCTGCATGCAACGCAAGGCCTTTAGATTTTTTCAGCTCCCTACCTTTCAGCTTTGGAACTTGCATATTTATACTTCCTTTTTGAATAGGTGATAATGGTTGCCTTTTGTACCTACGTTGCCATCAAATTAATTGGTCTCTAATGTTAATCTCAGCTGATGCAGCACAAACCTGATGCATGCTTATACTAAAAAATCTGTTAGAATTTGGTATCTAATATCATTTTGAAGAGTTGAGGTTGAATTAAATTACATCAGCCAGATATATATCACGCCTACAGGAAGATACTTGCACATATATGGAGGAGGGAATGTTACCGTTAGAGATACATTTCCTTGGCATACTCAACATTGCAGAAAAACTGTAAACTGGATAATCTGATGATGGTATAACAAGCAAAGACACCAGAACATGTAGCAATTACAGTTTTTGTCTTCAAGAAGCTATCAGTGCCACTGTTGAGGTGACTTGACATTGTCCATGTCCTATGAAACTACCACCTCCATTAAAATTATAGAAAGTCTTTGCGGAAGTGAAATACAGAATAAAGCAGAAGAGTTAGAGGTGAGCACTTAAATACATAAGTGTCAAAATTCCTATATGAAGGCAGGACGAAAGGGAAACATGAACAGTTTTGACATGAGGTGGTTAAAGAAGGCAGTAAATGTCACCCCAATACGGTAGCACTTACCACGTAGAAAAAATAGGAAATGTTAGCGTTAGGGTGACATTTCGCTACAATATTTCGTTACAGAATTGGCGGGCAGGGGATGAGAATGAGAGAAGTTTGTACAAACCAGCAGCCTCCTCATCTTTTTGAAGTAAGACCATAGGAAGTGCTATCTGTTAATAAAGCTCGAGTTAAATCTTCGCAGATTAAGAACAGCATTGCCAAAGGAAAAGCAAGAGGTATACCGTATAAAATCATGTCTCAATTTCTCTAGGGATATCTTGGCGTAGGCAATCAAGATGTGCCAAGACTAGGTAGCACTTACAGGGTTTTTATGGGAAGAATCTATGCACGCTAGCGTTGTGCTGCCTTTAGACTGCAGAGACAGCACGGCGCTACGAGGAGTATCCTGAAAGAAAGCATCCTTCCGAAAGGTGAAGTATTACTGAAAGAGAGCCTGCACTGGGAAGAAGTGTAAGTAGATTAATGTTAGCATCACCATTTAGCGATCCCACGTGGCGGGTCAGTTCCCAAGAATTCCGGTTGCACGTGAGGAGCCAGATATCCATCGCCCAAACATGTTAGCACTTACCACAGCCATAAAATAGAAAATGCTACTGTTCAGGTGACAATTGTCTGTAATGTGAAATGGCAAGGCAGAGACAGGCACAATTCTCCTCAATGAGAAATGTTTCACAGCAATTCAGCAGCTCAATCTACTTTACTGACTAAATCTAGAGGAAAATAAAAAATGTTACAAAGCAAAAATCCCATACTTGCAAACTTAGATCTGCTGCACATTTTTGTCTGTGCTCCTCACTGCAATCTCCATTTCAGGTTGTTGGTCATTTGCTGCATGCAACGCAAGGCCTTTAGATTTTTTCAGCTGCCTAACTTTCAGCTTTGCAACTCGCATATTTTTACTTCCTTTTGAATAGGTGATAATGGTTGCCTTTTGTACCTATGTTGCCATCAAATTAGTTGGTCTCTAATGTTAATCTCAGCTGAAGCATGCCCAAACCTGACGCATGCTTATACTAAAAAATCTGTTAGAATTTGGTATCTACTATCATTTTGAAGAGTTGAGGTTGAATTAAAGTTCCATCAGCCAAATATATATCACGACTACAGGAATTGAGTAGAGTGGATTGGGAAAATAGATTAAAGGGTAAACCGATACATGATCAGTGGTGTACATTTAAGGAGTTATTTTACAACTTCCAAAAAATATATATTCCACTGAGAAGAATAGGGTGTAAAAGAAAAGACAGCCATCCGTGGCTATGTAAAGAAATTAAGGATAGTATTCGACTAAAAACAAGGGCATATAAGGTAGCCAAATCTAGTGGGAGGATAGAGGATTGGGGAAACTTTAAAAGACAGTAAAAAATGACAAAATGATTGATTAAGAAATGGAAGATAGATTATGAATTAGCAAAAAATATAAAAACAGATAGTAAGAGTTTTTATAGTTATATAAAAGAAAAAGGGTGGCTAAAGTAAATGTTGGTGCCTGAGAGGATGAGACCGGGAAATTAATGGTGGGAAATATGGAGATGGCAAATACACTGAATGAATATTTTATATCAGTCTTTACAGTAGAAGACACTAAGAATATCCCAACACTGGACAAACAGGGGGCTAAAGGGGGGGAGGAGGTAAACACAATCAAAATCACTAAGGAAGTGGTACTCGGTAAAATAATGGGACTCAAGGCGGATAAATCACCTGGACCTGATGACTTACATCCTAGGGTCTTGAGGGAAGTGGCGGTCGGGATTGTGGATGCATTGGTAATAATTTTCCAAAACTCCCTGGACTCGGCAAAGGTCCCGGCCGACTGGAAAACTGCTAATGTAACACCCTTATTTAAAAAGGGCAGTAGACAGAAGGCTGGAAACTATAGACCGGTTAGCCTAACATCTGTGGTAGGTAAAATTTTGGAGTCCATTATTAAGGAGACAGTAACAGGACATTTGGATAATCATAATTTAATAGGACAAAGTCAGCATGGTTTTATGAAGGGGAAGTCATGTTTGAGAAATTTGCTGGAGTTCTTTGAGGAAGTAACATATAGGGTGGATAAAGGGGAACCAGTGGACGTAGTGTATTTAGACTTCCAAAAGGCATTTGACAAGGTGCCACACAAAAGATTATTGCTTAAGATAAAAAATCACGGGATTGGGGGTAATATTCTGGCATGGATAGAGGATTGGCTATCTAACAGAAGGCAGAGAGTTGGGATAAATGGTTCATTCTCAGACTGGCAATCAATAACTAGTGTTTTCCGCAGGGGTCAGTGCTGGGTCCCCAACTCTTTACAATCTATATTGACGATTTGGAGGAGGGGACCGAGTGTAACATATCAAAGTTTGCAGATGATACTAAGATGGGAGGGAAAGTAATGAGTGAGGAGGACATAAAAAACCTGCAATTGGAAATAGACAGGCTAAGTAAGTAGGCAGAGATTTGGCAGATGGAATACAATACTGGAAAGTGTGAGGTTATGTACTTTGGCAGGAAAAATCGTAGAGCAAGTTATTACCTCAATGGCAAGAAACTGGAAAGTACTGAAGTACAAAGGGATCTGGGGGTCCTGGTGCACGAAACTCAAAAGGTTAGTATGCAGGTGCATCAAGTGATTAAGAAGGCCAATGGAATGTTGGCTTTCATTGCTAGGGGGATAGAATATAAAAATAGGGAGGTATTGCTTCAGTTGTACAAGGTATTGGTGAGACCGCACCTGGAATACTGCGTACAGTTTTGGTGTCCATACTTAAGAAAGGACATACTTGCTCTCGAGTCAGTACAAAGAAGGTTCACTCGGTTAATCCCGGGGATGAGGGGATGGACATATGAGGAGAGGTTGAGTAGATTGGGACTCTACTCATTGGAGTTCAGAAGAATGAGAGGCGATCTTATTGAAACATATAAGATTGTGAAGGGGTTGGATCGGGTGGATGTGGGGAAAATGTTCCCGATGATGGGTGAAACTAGAACTAGGGGGCATAGTCTTAGAATAAGGGGCTGCTCTTTCAAAACTGAGATGAGGAGGAACTACTTCACTCAGAGGGTGGTAGGTCCATGGAATATGCTGCCCGAAAAAGCTGTAGAAGCTACATCATTACATAAATTTAAAACAGAAATAGACAGTTTCCTAGAAGTAAAGGGAATTAAGGGTTACGGGGAGCAGGCAGGAATTTGGACATGAGTCTACGTTCGGATCGGTCATGGCCCTGTGGGTAGCGGAGCGGGCCCAGGGGCCGTGTAGCCTGATCCTGCTCCTATTTCGTGTGTCTAATTCTGTTAGATTCAGGAGATGGTTCTGTGATAGTGGATTGGCGGTTAGGATCAGATCAGCCATGATCTTATTGAATGGCGGAGCAGGCTCGAGGGGCCGATTGGCCTACTACTGCTCCTATTTCTTACGTTCTTACGAAGATACTTGCACATATATGGAGGAGGGAATGTTACCGTTAGAGATACATTTCCTTGGCATACTCAACATTGCAGAAAAACTGTAAACTGGATAATCTGATGATGGTATAACAAGCAAAGACACCAGAACATGTAGCAATTACAGTTTTTGTCTTCAAGAAGCTATCAGTGCCACTGTTGAGGTGACTTGACATTGTCCATGTCCTATGAAAGTACCAGCTCCAGTAAAAGTATAGAAAGTCTTTGCGGAAGTGAAATGCAGTACAAAGCAGAACAGTTAGAGATGAGCACTTAAAGACATAAGAGACAAAATTCCTATATGCCGGGAGGACGAAAGGGAAACATGAACAGTTTCGACATGAGGTGGTTAAAGTAGGCAGTAAATGTCAGCCCAATACGGTAGCGCTTACCACGTAGAAAAAATAGGAAATGTTAGCGTTAGGGTGACATTTCGCTACAATATTTTGTTACAGAGTTGGCGGGCAGGGGATGAGAATGAGAGAAGTTTGTACAAACCAGCAGCCTCCTCATCTTTTTGAAGTAAGACCATAGGAAGTGCTATCTGTTAATAAAGCTCGAGTTAAATCTTCGCAGATTAAGAACAGCATTGCCAAAGGAAAAGCAAGAGGTATACCGTATAAAATCATGTCTCAATTTCTCTAGGGATATCTTGGCGTAGGCAATCAAGATGTGCCAAGACTAGGTAGCACTTACAGGGTTTTGATGGGAAGAATCTGTGCGCACAAGCGTTGTGCTGCCTTTAGACTGCAGAGACAGCACGGCGCTACTAGGAGTATCCTGAAAGAAAGCATCCTTCCGAAAGGTGAAGTATTACTGAAAGAGAGCCTGCACTGGGAAGAAGAGTGAGTAGATTACTGTTAGTATCACCATTTAGCGATCCCACGTGGCTGGTCAGCTCCCAAGAGATCCGTTTGCACGTGAGGAGCCAGATAGCTATCGCCCAAACATGGTAGCACTTACCACAGCCATAAAATAGAAAATGCTACTGTTCAGGTGACAATTGTCTGTAATGTGAAATGGCAAGGCAGAGACAGGCACAGATCTCCTCAATGAGAAATGTTTCACAGCAATTCAGCAGCTCAATCTACTTTACTGACTAAATCTAGAGGAAAATAAAAAATGTTACAAAGCAAAGATCCCATACTTGCAAATTTAGATCTGCTGCACATTCTTGTCTGTGCTCCTCACTGCAATCTCCATTTTAGGTTGTTGGTCATTTGCTGCATGCAACGCAAGGCCTTTAGATTTTTTCAGCTCCCTACCTTTCAGCTTTGCAACTTGCATATTTATACTTCCTTTTTGAATAGGTGATAATGGTTGCCTTTTGTACCTACGTTGCCATCAAATTAATTGGTCTCTAATGTTAATCTCAGCTGATGCAGCAGAAACCTGATGCATGCTTTTACTAAAAAATCTTTTAGAATTTGGTATCTACTATCATTTTGAAGAGTTGAGGTTGAATTAAAGTTCCATCAGCCAAATATATATCACGACTGCAGGAAGATACTTGCACATATATGGAGGAGGGAATGTTATCGTTAGAGATACATTTCCTTGGCATACTCAACATTGCAGAAAAACTGTAAACTGGACAATCTGATGATGGTATAACAAGCAAAGACACCACAACATGTAGCAATTACAGTTTTGTTTTCAAGAAGCTATCAGTACCAATGTTGAGGTGACTTGACATTGTCCATGTCCTATGAAAGTACCAGCTCCAGTAAAAGTATAGAAAGTCTTTGCGGAAGTGAAATGCAGTATAAAGCAGAACAGTTAGAGATGAGCACTTAAAGACATAAGTGTCAAAATTCCTATATGAAGGCAGGACGAAAGGGAAACATGAACAGTTTTGACATGAGGTGGTTAAAGAAGGCAGTAAATGTCACCCCAATACGGTAGCACTTACCACGGAGAAAAAATAGGAAATGTTAGCGTTAGGGTGATATTTCGCTACAATATTTCGTTACAGAATTGGCGGGCAGGGGATGAGAATGAGAGAAGTTTGTACAAACCAGCAGCCTCCTCATCTTTTTGAAGTAAGACCATAGGAAGTGCTATCTGTTAATAAAGCTCGAGTTAAATCTTCGCAGATTAAGAACAGCATTGCCAAAGGAAAAGCAAGAGGTATACCGTATAAAATCATGTCTCAATTTCTCTAGGGATATCTTGGCGTAGGCAATCAAGATGTGCCAAGACTAGGTAGCACTTACAGGGTTTTTATGGGAAGAATCTATGCACGCTAGCGTTGTGCTGCCTTTAGACTGCAGAGACAGCACGGCGCTACGAGGAGTATCCTGAAAGAAAGCATCCTTCCGAAAGGTGAAGTATTACTGAAAGAGAGCCTGCACTGGGAAGAAGTGTAAGTAGATTAATGTTAGCATCACCATTTAGCGATCCCACGTGGCGGGTCAGTTCCCAAGAATTCCGGTTGCACGTGAGGAGCCAGATATCCATCGCCCAAACATGTTAGCACTTACCACAGCCATAAAATAGAAAATGCTACTGTTCAGGTGACAATTGTCTGTAATGTGAAATGGCAAGGCAGAGACAGGCACAGTTCTCCTCAATGAGAAATGTTTCACAGCAATTCAGCAGCTCAATCTACTTTACTGACTAAATCTAGAGGAAAATAAAAAATGTTACAAAGCAAAGATCCCATACTTGCAAACTTTGATCTGTTGCACATTTTTGTCTGTGCTCCTCACTGCAATCTCCATTTCAGGTTGTTGGTCATTTGCTGCATGCAACGCAAGGCCTTTAGATTTTTTCTGCTCCCGACCTTTCAGCTTTGCAACTTGCATATTTATACTTCCTTTTTGAATAGGTGATAATGGTTGCCTTTTGTACCTACGTTGCCATCAAATTAATTGGTCTCTAATGTTAATCTCAGCTGATGCAGCAGAAACCTGATGCATGCTTTTACTAAAAAACCTTTTAGAATTTGGTATCTACTATCATTTTGAAGAGTTGAGGTTGAATTAAAGTTCCATCAGCCAAATATATATCACGACTGCAGGAAGATACTTGCACATATATGGAGGAGGGAATGTTATCGTCAGAGATACATTTCCTTGGCATACTCAACATTGCAGAAAAACTGTAAACTGGATAATCTGATGATGGTATAACAAGCAAAGACACCACAACATGTAGCAATTACAGTTTTGTTTTCAAGAAGTTATCAGTACCAATGTTGAGGTGACGTGACATTGTCCATGTCCTATGAAACTACCACCTCCAGTAAAATTATAGAAAGTCTTTGCGGAAGTGAAATACAGTATAAAGCAGAAGAGTTAGAGATGAGCACTTAAATACATAAGTGTCAAAATTCCTATATGAAGGCAGGACGAAAGGGAAACATGAACAGTTTTGACATGAGGTGGTTAAAGAAGGCAGTAAATGTCACCCCAATACGGTAGCACTTACCACGTAGAAAAAAGAGGAAATGTTAGCGTTAGGGTGACATTTCGCTACAATATTTCGTTACAGAATTGGCGGGCAGGGGATGAGAATGAGAGAAGTTTGTACAAACCAGCAGCCTTCTCATCTTTTTGAAGTAAGACCATAGGAAGTGCTATCTCTTAATAAAGCTCGAGTTAAATCTTCGCAGATTAAGAACAGCATTGCCAAAGGAAAAGCAAGAGGTATACCGTATAAAATCATGTCTCAATTTCTCTAGGGATATCTTGGCGTAGGCAATCAAGATGTGCCAAGACTAGGTAGCACTTACAGGGTTTTGATGGGAAGAATCTGTGCGCACTAGCGTTGTGCTGCCTTTAGACTGCAGAGACAGCACGGCGCTACTAGGAGTATCCTGAAAGAAAGCATCCTTCCGAAAGGTGAAGTATTACTGAAAGAGAGCCTACACTGGGAAGAAGTGTAAGTAGATTAATGTTAGCATCACCATTTAGCGATCCCACGTGGCGGGTCAGTTCCCAAGAATTCCGGTTGCACGTGAGGAGCCAGATAGCTATCGCCCAAACATGGTAGCACTTACCACAGCCATAAATAGAAAATGCTACTGTTCAGGTGACAATTGTCTGTAATGTGAAATGGCAAGGCAGAGACAGGCACAGTTCTCCTCAATGAGAAATGTTTCACAGCAATTCAGCAGCTCAATCTACTTTACTGACTAAATCTAGAGGAAAATAAAAAATGTTACAAAGCAAAGATCCCATACTTGCAAACTTAGATCTGCTGCACATTTTTGTCTGTGCTCCTCACTGCAATCTCCATTTTAGGTTGTTGGTCATTTGCTGCATGCAACGCAAGGCCTTTAGATTTTTTCAGCTCCCTACCTTTCAGCTTTGGAACTTGCATATTTATACTTCCTTTTTGAATAGGTGATAATGGTTGCCTTTTGTACCTACGTTGCCATCAAATTAATTGGTCTCTAATGTTAATCTCAGCTGATGCAGCACAAACCTGATGCATGCTTATACTAAAAAATCTGTTAGAATTTGGTATCTAATATCATTTTGAAGAGTTGAGGTTGAATTAAATTACATCAGCCAGATATATATCACGCCTACAGGAAGATACTTGCACATATATGGAGGAGGGAATGTTACCGTTAGAGATACATTTCCTTGGCATACTCAACATTGCAGAAAAACTGTAAACTGGATAATCTGATGATGGTATAACAAGCAAAGACACCAGAACATGTAGCAATTACAGTTTTTGTCTTCAAGAAGCTATCAGTGCCACTGTTGAGGTGACTTGACATTGTCCATGTCCTATGAAACTACCACCTCCATTAAAATTATAGAAAGTCTTTGCGGAAGTGAAATACAGAATAAAGCAGAAGAGTTAGAGGTGAGCACTTAAATACATAAGTGTCAAAATTCCTATATGAAGGCAGGACGAAAGGGAAACATGAACAGTTTTGACATGAGGTGGTTAAAGAAGGCAGTAAATGTCACCCCAATACGGTAGCACTTACCACGTAGAAAAAATAGGAAATGTTAGCGTTAGGGTGACATTTCGCTACAATATTTCGTTACAGAATTGGCGGGCAGGGGATGAGAATGAGAGAAGTTTGTACAAACCAGCAGCCTCCTCATCTTTTTGAAGTAAGACCATAGGAAGTGCTATCTGTTAATAAAGCTCGAGTTAAATCTTCGCAGATTAAGAACAGCATTGCCAAAGGAAAAGCAAGAGGTATACCGTATAAAATCATGTCTCAATTTCTCTAGGGATATCTTGGCGTAGGCAATCAAGATGTGCCAAGACTAGGTAGCACTTACAGGGTTTTTATGGGAAGAATCTATGCACGCTAGCGTTGTGCTGCCTTTAGACTGCAGAGACAGCACGGCGCTACGAGGAGTATCCTGAAAGAAAGCATCCTTCCGAAAGGTGAAGTATTACTGAAAGAGAGCCTGCACTGGGAAGAAGTGTAAGTAGATTAATGTTAGCATCACCATTTAGCGATCCCACGTGGCGGGTCAGTTCCCAAGAATTCCGGTTGCACGTGAGGAGCCAGATATCCATCGCCCAAACATGTTAGCACTTACCACAGCCATAAAATAGAAAATGCTACTGTTCAGGTGACAATTGTCTGTAATGTGAAATGGCAAGGCAGAGACAGGCACAATTCTCCTCAATGAGAAATGTTTCACAGCAATTCAGCAGCTCAATCTACTTTACTGAATAAATCTAGAGGAAAATAAAAAATGTTACAAAGCAAAAATCCCATACTTGCAAACTTAGATCTGCTGCACATTTTTGTCTGTGCTCCTCACTGCAATCTCCATTTCAGGTTGTTGGTCATTTGCTGCATGCAACGCAAGGCCTTTAGATTTTTTCAGCTGCCTAACTTTCAGCTTTGCAACTCGCATATTTTTACTTCCTTTTGAATAGGTGATAATGGTTGCCTTTTGTACCTATGTTGCCATCAAATTAGTTGGTCTCTAATGTTAATCTCAGCTGAAGCATGCCCAAACCTGACGCATGCTTATACTAAAAAATCTGTTAGAATTTGGTATCTACTATCATTTTGAAGAGTTGAGGTTGAATTAAAGTTCCATCAGCCAAATATATATCACGACTACAGGAATTGAGTAGAGTGGATTGGGAAAATAGATTAAAGGGTAAGACGATACATGATCAGTGGTGTACATTTAAGGAGTTATTTTACAACTTCCAAAAAATATATATTCCACTGAGAAGAATAGGGTGTAAAAGAAAAGACAGCCATCCGTGGCTATGTAAAGAAATTAAGGATAGTATTCGACTAAAAACAAGGGCATATAAGGTAGCCAAATCTAGTGGGAGGATAGAGGATTGGGGAAACTTTAAAAGACAGTAAAAAATGACAAAATGATTGATTAAGAAATGGAAGATAGATTATGAATTAGCAAAAAATATAAAAACAGATAGTAAGAGTTTTTATAGTTATATAAAAGAAAAAGGGTGGCTAAAGTAAATGTTGGTGCCTGAGAGGATGAGACCGGGAAATTAATGGTGGGAAATATGGAGATGGCAAATACACTGAATGAATATTTTATATCAGTCTTTACAGTAGAAGACACTAAGAATATCCCAACACTGGACAAACAGGGGGCTAAAGGGGGGGAGGAGGTAAACACAATCAAAATCACTAAGGAAGTGGTACTCGGTAAAATAATGGGACTCAAGGCGGATAAATCACCTGGACCTGATGACTTACATCCTAGGGTCTTGAGGGAAGTGGCGGTCGGGATTGTGGATGCATTGGTAATAATTTTCCAAAACTCCCTGGACTCGGCAAAGGTCCCGGCCGACTGGAAAACTGCTAATGTAACACCCTTATTTAAAAAGGGCAGTAGACAGAAGGCTGGAAACTATAGACCGGTTAGCCTAACATCTGTGGTAGGTAAAATTTTGGAGTCCATTATTAAGGAGACAGTAACAGGACATTTGGATAATCATAATTTAATAGGACAAAGTCAGCATGGTTTTATGAAGGGGAAGTCATGTTTGAGAAATTTGCTGGAGTTCTTTGAGGAAGTAACATATAGGGTGGATAAAGGGGAACCAGTGGACGTAGTGTATTTAGACTTCCAAAAGGCATTTGACAAGGTGCCACACAAAAGATTATTGCTTAAGATAAAAAATCACGGGATTGGGGGTAATATTCTGGCATGGATAGAGGATTGGCTATCTAACAGAAGGCAGAGAGTTGGGATAAATGGTTCATTCTCAGACTGGCAATCAATAACTAGTGTTTTCCGCAGGGGTCAGTGCTGGGTCCCCAACTCTTTACAATCTATATTGACGATTTGGAGGAGGGGACCGAGTGTAACATATCAAAGTTTGCAGATGATACTAAGATGGGAGGGAAAGTAATGAGTGAGGAGGACATAAAAAACCTGCAATTGGAAATAGACAGGCTAAGTAAGTAGGCAGAGATTTGGCAGATGGAATACAATACTGGAAAGTGTGAGGTTATGTACTTTGGCAGGAAAAATCGTAGAGCAAGTTATTACCTCAATGGCAAGAAACTGGAAAGTACTGAAGTACAAAGGGATCTGGGGGTCCTGGTGCACGAAACTCAAAAGGTTAGTATGCAGGTGCATCAAGTGATTAAGAAGGCCAATGGAATGTTGGCTTTCATTGCTAGGGGGATAGAATATAAAAATAGGGAGGTATTGCTTCAGTTGTACAAGGTATTGGTGAGACCGCACCTGGAATACTGCGTACAGTTTTGGTGTCCATACTTAAGAAAGGACATACTTGCTCTCGAGTCAGTACAAAGAAGGTTCACTCGGTTAATCCCGGGGATGAGGGGATGGACATATGAGGAGAGGTTGAGTAGATTGGGACTCTACTCATTGGAGTTCAGAAGAATGAGAGGCGATCTTATTGAAACATATAAGATTGTGAAGGGGTTGGATCGGGTGGATGTGGGGAAAATGTTCCCGATGATGGGTGAAACTAGAACTAGGGGGCATAGTCTTAGAATAAGGGGCTGCTCTTTCAAAACTGAGATGAGGAGGAACTACTTCACTCAGAGGGTGGTAGGTCCATGGAATATGCTGCCCGAAAAAGCTGTAGAAGCTACATCATTACATAAATTTAAAACAGAAATAGACAGTTTCCTAGAAGTAAAGGGAATTAAGGGTTACGGGGAGCAGGCAGGAATTTGGACATGAGTCTACGTTCGGATCGGTCATGGCCCTGTGGGTAGCGGAGCGGGCCCAGGGGCCGTGTAGCCTGATCCTGCTCCTATTTCGTGTGTCTAATTCTGTTAGATTCAGGAGATGGTTCTGTGATAGTGGATTGGCGGTTAGGATCAGATCAGCCATGATCTTATTGAATGGCGGAGCAGGCTCGAGGGGCCGATTGGCCTACTACTGCTCCTATTTCTTACGTTCTTACGAAGATACTTGCACATATATGGAGGAGGGAATGTTACCGTTAGAGATACATTTCCTTGGCATACTCAACATTGCAGAAAAACTGTAAACTGGATAATCTGATGATGGTATAACAAGCAAAGACACCAGAACATGTAGCAATTACAGTTTTTGTCTTCAAGAAGCTATCAGTGCCACTGTTGAGGTGACTTGACATTGTCCATGTCCTATGAAAGTACCAGCTCCAGTAAAAGTATAGAAAGTCTTTGCGGAAGTGAAATGCAGTACAAAGCAGAACAGTTAGAGATGAGCACTTAAAGACATAAGAGACAAAATTCCTATATGCCGGGAGGACGAAAGGGAAACATGAACAGTTTCGACATGAGGTGGTTAAAGTAGGCAGTAAATGTCAGCCCAATACGGTAGCGCTTACCACGTAGAAAAAATAGGAAATGTTAGCGTTAGGGTGACATTTCGCTACAATATTTTGTTACAGAGTTGGCGGGCAGGGGATGAGAATGAGAGAAGTTTGTACAAACCAGCAGCCTCCTCATCTTTTTGAAGTAAGACCATAGGAAGTGCTATCTGTTAATAAAGCTCGAGTTAAATCTTCGCAGATTAAGAACAGCATTGCCAAAGGAAAAGCAAGAGGTATACCGTATAAAATCATGTCTCAATTTCTCTAGGGATATCTTGGCGTAGGCAATCAAGATGTGCCAAGACTAGGTAGCACTTACAGGGTTTTGATGGGAAGAATCTGTGCGCACAAGCGTTGTGCTGCCTTTAGACTGCAGAGACAGCACGGCGCTACTAGGAGTATCCTGAAAGAAAGCATCCTTCCGAAAGGTGAAGTATTACTGAAAGAGAGCCTGCACTGGGAAGAAGAGTGAGTAGATTACTGTTAGTATCACCATTTAGCGATCCCACGTGGCTGGTCAGCTCCCAAGAGATCCGTTTGCACGTGAGGAGCCAGATAGCTATCGCCCAAACATGGTAGCACTTACCACAGCCATAAAATAGAAAATGCTACTGTTCAGGTGACAATTGTCTGTAATGTGAAATGGCAAGGCAGAGACAGGCACAGATCTCCTCAATGAGAAATGTTTCACAGCAATTCAGCAGCTCAATCTACTTTACTGACTAAATCTAGAGGAAAATAAAAAATGTTACAAAGCAAAGATCCCATACTTGCAAATTTAGATCTGCTGCACATTCTTGTCTGTGCTCCTCACTGCAATCTCCATTTTAGGTTGTTGGTCATTTGCTGCATGCAACGCAAGGCCTTTAGATTTTTTCAGCTCCCTACCTTTCAGCTTTGCAACTTGCATATTTATACTTCCTTTTTGAATAGGTGATAATGGTTGCCTTTTGTACCTACGTTGCCATCAAATTAATTGGTCTCTAATGTTAATCTCAGCTGATGCAGCAGAAACCTGATGCATGCTTTTACTAAAAAATCTTTTAGAATTTGGTATCTACTATCATTTTGAAGAGTTGAGGTTGAATTAAAGTTCCATCAGCCAAATATATATCACGACTGCAGGAAGATACTTGCACATATATGGAGGAGGGAATGTTATCGTTAGAGATACATTTCCTTGGCATACTCAACATTGCAGAAAAACTGTAAACTGGACAATCTGATGATGGTATAACAAGCAAAGACACCACAACATGTAGCAATTACAGTTTTGTTTTCAAGAAGCTATCAGTACCAATGTTGAGGTGACTTGACATTGTCCATGTCCTATGAAAGTACCAGCTCCAGTAAAAGTATAGAAAGTCTTTGCGGAAGTGAAATGCAGTATAAAGCAGAACAGTTAGAGATGAGCACTTAAAGACATAAGTGTCAAAATTCCTATATGAAGGCAGGACGAAAGGGAAACATGAACAGTTTTGACATGAGGTGGTTAAAGAAGGCAGTAAATGTCACCCCAATACGGTAGCACTTACCACGGAGAAAAAATAGGAAATGTTAGCGTTAGGGTGATATTTCGCTACAATATTTCGTTACAGAATTGGCGGGCAGGGGATGAGAATGAGAGAAGTTTGTACAAACCAGCAGCCTCCTCATCTTTTTGAAGTAAGACCATAGGAAGTGCTATCTGTTAATAAAGCTCGAGTTAAATCTTCGCAGATTAAGAACAGCATTGCCAAAGGAAAAGCAAGAGGTATACCGTATAAAATCATGTCTCAATTTCTCTAGGGATATCTTGGCGTAGGCAATCAAGATGTGCCAAGACTAGGTAGCACTTACAGGGTTTTTATGGGAAGAATCTATGCACGCTAGCGTTGTGCTGCCTTTAGACTGCAGAGACAGCACGGCGCTACGAGGAGTATCCTGAAAGAAAGCATCCTTCCGAAAGGTGAAGTATTACTGAAAGAGAGCCTGCACTGGGAAGAAGTGTAAGTAGATTAATGTTAGCATCACCATTTAGCGATCCCACGTGGCGGGTCAGTTCCCAAGAATTCCGGTTGCACGTGAGGAGCCAGATATCCATCGCCCAAACATGTTAGCACTTACCACAGCCATAAAATAGAAAATGCTACTGTTCAGGTGACAATTGTCTGTAATGTGAAATGGCAAGGCAGAGACAGGCACAGTTCTCCTCAATGAGAAATGTTTCACAGCAATTCAGCAGCTCAATCTACTTTACTGACTAAATCTAGAGGAAAATAAAAAATGTTACAAAGCAAAGATCCCATACTTGCAAACTTTGATCTGTTGCACATTTTTGTCTGTGCTCCTCACTGCAATCTCCATTTCAGGTTGTTGGTCATTTGCTGCATGCAACGCAAGGCCTTTAGATTTTTTCTGCTCCCGACCTTTCAGCTTTGCAACTTGCATATTTATACTTCCTTTTTGAATAGGTGATAATGGTTGCCTTTTGTACCTACGTTGCCATCAAATTAATTGGTCTCTAATGTTAATCTCAGCTGATGCAGCAGAAACCTGATGCATGCTTTTACTAAAAAACCTTTTAGAATTTGGTATCTACTATCATTTTGAAGAGTTGAGGTTGAATTAAAGTTCCATCAGCCAAATATATATCACGACTGCAGGAAGATACTTGCACATATATGGAGGAGGGAATGTTATCGTCAGAGATACATTTCCTTGGCATACTCAACATTGCAGAAAAACTGTAAACTGGACAATCTGATGATGGTATAACAAGCAAAGACACCACAACATGTAGCAATTACAGTTTTGTTTTCAAGAAGTTATCAGTACCAATGTTGAGGTGACGTGACATTGTCCATGTCCTATGAAACTACCACCTCCAGTAAAATTATAGAAAGTCTTTGCGGAAGTGAAATACAGTATAAAGCAGAAGAGTTAGAGATGAGCACTTAAATACATAAGTGTCAAAATTCCTATATGAAGGCAGGACGAAAGGGAAACATGAACAGTTTTGACATGAGGTGGTTAAAGAAGGCAGTAAATGTCACCCCAATACGGTAGCACTTACCACGTAGAAAAAAGAGGAAATGTTAGCGTTAGGGTGACATTTCGCTACAATATTTCGTTACAGAATTGGCGGGCAGGGGATGAGAATGAGAGAAGTTTGTACAAACCAGCAGCCTTCTCATCTTTTTGAAGTAAGACCATAGGAAGTGCTATCTCTTAATAAAGCTCGAGTTAAATCTTCGCAGATTAAGAACAGCATTGCCAAAGGAAAAGCAAGAGGTATACCGTATAAAATCATGTCTCAATTTCTCTAGGGATATCTTGGCGTAGGCAATCAAGATGTGCCAAGACTAGGTAGCACTTACAGGGTTTTGATGGGAAGAATCTGTGCGCACTAGCGTTGTGCTGCCTTTAGACTGCAGAGACAGCACGGCGCTACTAGGAGTATCCTGAAAGAAAGCATCCTTCCGAAAGGTGAAGTATTACTGAAAGAGAGCCTACACTGGGAAGAAGTGTAAGTAGATTAATGTTAGCATCACCATTTAGCGATCCCACGTGGCGGGTCAGTTCCCAAGAATTCCGGTTGCACGTGAGGAGCCAGATAGCTATCGCCCAAACATGGTAGCACTTACCACAGCCATAAATAGAAAATGCTACTGTTCAGGTGACAATTGTCTGTAATGTGAAATGGCAAGGCAGAGACAGGCACAGTTCTCCTCAATGAGAAATGTTTCACAGCAATTCAGCAGCTCAATCTACTTTACTGACTAAATCTAGAGGAAAATAAAAAATGTTACAAAGCAAAGATCCCATACTTGCAAACTTAGATCTGCTGCACATTTTTGTCTGTGCTCCTCACTGCAATCTCCATTTTAGGTTGTTGGTCATTTGCTGCATGCAACGCAAGGCCTTTAGATTTTTTCAGCTCCCTACCTTTCAGCTTTGGAACTTGCATATTTATACTTCCTTTTTGAATAGGTGATAATGGTTGCCTTTTGTACCTACGTTGCCATCAAATTAATTGGTCTCTAATGTTAATCTCAGCTGATGCAGCACAAACCTGATGCATGCTTATACTAAAAAATCTGTTAGAATTTGGTATCTAATATCATTTTGAAGAGTTGAGGTTGAATTAAATTACATCAGCCAGATATATATCACGCCTACAGGAAGATACTTGCACATATATGGAGGAGGGAATGTTACCGTTAGAGATACATTTCCTTGGCATACTCAACATTGCAGAAAAACTGTAAACTGGATAATCTGATGATGGTATAACAAGCAAAGACACCAGAACATGTAGCAATTACAGTTTTTGTCTTCAAGAAGCTATCAGTGCCACTGTTGAGGTGACTTGACATTGTCCATGTCCTATGAAACTACCACCTCCATTAAAATTATAGAAAGTCTTTGCGGAAGTGAAATACAGAATAAAGCAGAAGAGTTAGAGGTGAGCACTTAAATACATAAGTGTCAAAATTCCTATATGAAGGCAGGACGAAAGGGAAACATGAACAGTTTTGACATGAGGTGGTTAAAGAAGGCAGTAAATGTCACCCCAATACGGTAGCACTTACCACGTAGAAAAAATAGGAAATGTTAGCGTTAGGGTGACATTTCGCTACAATATTTCGTTACAGAATTGGCGGGCAGGGGATGAGAATGAGAGAAGTTTGTACAAACCAGCAGCCTCCTCATCTTTTTGAAGTAAGACCATAGGAAGTGCTATCTGTTAATAAAGCTCGAGTTAAATCTTCGCAGATTAAGAACAGCATTGCCAAAGGAAAAGCAAGAGGTATACCGTATAAAATCATGTCTCAATTTCTCTAGGGATATCTTGGCGTAGGCAATCAAGATGTGCCAAGACTAGGTAGCACTTACAGGGTTTTTATGGGAAGAATCTATGCACGCTAGCGTTGTGCTGCCTTTAGACTGCAGAGACAGCACGGCGCTACGAGGAGTATCCTGAAAGAAAGCATCCTTCCGAAAGGTGAAGTATTACTGAAAGAGAGCCTGCACTGGGAAGAAGTGTAAGTAGATTAATGTTAGCATCACCATTTAGCGATCCCACGTGGCGGGTCAGTTCCCAAGAATTCCGGTTGCACGTGAGGAGCCAGATATCCATCGCCCAAACATGTTAGCACTTACCACAGCCATAAAATAGAAAATGCTACTGTTCAGGTGACAATTGTCTGTAATGTGAAATGGCAAGGCAGAGACAGGCACAATTCTCCTCAATGAGAAATGTTTCACAGCAATTCAGCAGCTCAATCTACTTTACTGACTAAATCTAGAGGAAAATAAAAAATGTTACAAAGCAAAAATCCCATACTTGCAAACTTAGATCTGCTGCACATTTTTGTCTGTGCTCCTCACTGCAATCTCCATTTCAGGTTGTTGGTCATTTGCTGCATGCAACGCAAGGCCTTTAGATTTTTTCAGCTGCCTAACTTTCAGCTTTGCAACTCGCATATTTTTACTTCCTTTTGAATAGGTGATAATGGTTGCCTTTTGTACCTATGTTGCCATCAAATTAGTTGGTCTCTAATGTTAATCTCAGCTGAAGCATGCCCAAACCTGACGCATGCTTATACTAAAAAATCTGTTAGAATTTGGTATCTACTATCATTTTGAAGAGTTGAGGTTGAATTAAAGTTCCATCAGCCAAATATATATCACGACTACAGGAATTGAGTAGAGTGGATTGGGAAAATAGATTAAAGGGTAAGACGATACATGATCAGTGGTGTACATTTAAGGAGTTATTTTACAACTTCCAAAAAATATATATTCCACTGAGAAGAATAGGGTGTAAAAGAAAAGACAGCCATCCGTGGCTATGTAAAGAAATTAAGGATAGTATTCGACTAAAAACAAGGGCATATAAGGTAGCCAAATCTAGTGGGAGGATAGAGGATTGGGGAAACTTTAAAAGACAGTAAAAAATGACAAAATGATTGATTAAGAAATGGAAGATAGATTATGAATTAGCAAAAAATATAAAAACAGATAGTAAGAGTTTTTATAGTTATATAAAAGAAAAAGGGTGGCTAAAGTAAATGTTGGTGCCTGAGAGGATGAGACCGGGAAATTAATGGTGGGAAATATGGAGATGGCAAATACACTGAATGAATATTTTATATCAGTCTTTACAGTAGAAGACACTAAGAATATCCCAACACTGGACAAACAGGGGGCTAAAGGGGGGGAGGAGGTAAACACAATCAAAATCACTAAGGAAGTGGTACTCGGTAAAATAATGGGACTCAAGGCGGATAAATCACCTGGACCTGATGACTTACATCCTAGGGTCTTGAGGGAAGTGGCGGTCGGGATTGTGGATGCATTGGTAATAATTTTCCAAAACTCCCTGGACTCGGCAAAGGTCCCGGCCGACTGGAAAACTGCTAATGTAACACCCTTATTTAAAAAGGGCAGTAGACAGAAGGCTGGAAACTATAGACCGGTTAGCCTAACATCTGTGGTAGGTAAAATTTTGGAGTCCATTATTAAGGAGACAGTAACAGGACATTTGGATAATCATAATTTAATAGGACAAAGTCAGCATGGTTTTATGAAGGGGAAGTCATGTTTGAGAAATTTGCTGGAGTTCTTTGAGGAAGTAACATATAGGGTGGATAAAGGGGAACCAGTGGACGTAGTGTATTTAGACTTCCAAAAGGCATTTGACAAGGTGCCACACAAAAGATTATTGCTTAAGATAAAAAATCACGGGATTGGGGGTAATATTCTGGCATGGATAGAGGATTGGCTATCTAACAGAAGGCAGAGAGTTGGGATAAATGGTTCATTCTCAGACTGGCAATCAATAACTAGTGTTTTCCGCAGGGGTCAGTGCTGGGTCCCCAACTCTTTACAATCTATATTGACGATTTGGAGGAGGGGACCGAGTGTAACATATCAAAGTTTGCAGATGATACTAAGATGGGAGGGAAAGTAATGAGTGAGGAGGACATAAAAAACCTGCAATTGGAAATAGACAGGCTAAGTAAGTAGGCAGAGATTTGGCAGATGGAATACAATACTGGAAAGTGTGAGGTTATGTACTTTGGCAGGAAAAATCGTAGAGCAAGTTATTACCTCAATGGCAAGAAACTGGAAAGTACTGAAGTACAAAGGGATCTGGGGGTCCTGGTGCACGAAACTCAAAAGGTTAGTATGCAGGTGCATCAAGTGATTAAGAAGGCCAATGGAATGTTGGCTTTCATTGCTAGGGGGATAGAATATAAAAATAGGGAGGTATTGCTTCAGTTGTACAAGGTATTGGTGAGACCGCACCTGGAATACTGCGTACAGTTTTGGTGTCCATACTTAAGAAAGGACATACTTGCTCTCGAGTCAGTACAAAGAAGGTTCACTCGGTTAATCCCGGGGATGAGGGGATGGACATATGAGGAGAGGTTGAGTAGATTGGGACTCTACTCATTGGAGTTCAGAAGAATGAGAGGCGATCTTATTGAAACATATAAGATTGTGAAGGGGTTGGATCGGGTGGATGTGGGGAAAATGTTCCCGATGATGGGTGAAACTAGAACTAGGGGGCATAGTCTTAGAATAAGGGGCTGCTCTTTCAAAACTGAGATGAGGAGGAACTACTTCACTCAGAGGGTGGTAGGTCCATGGAATATGCTGCCCGAAAAAGCTGTAGAAGCTACATCATTACATAAATTTAAAACAGAAATAGACAGTTTCCTAGAAGTAAAGGGAATTAAGGGTTACGGGGAGCAGGCAGGAATTTGGACATGAGTCTACGTTCGGATCGGTCATGGCCCTGTGGGTAGCGGAGCGGGCCCAGGGGCCGTGTAGCCTGATCCTGCTCCTATTTCGTGTGTCTAATTCTGTTAGATTCAGGAGATGGTTCTGTGATAGTGGATTGGCGGTTAGGATCAGATCAGCCATGATCTTATTGAATGGCGGAGCAGGCTCGAGGGGCCGATTGGCCTACTACTGCTCCTATTTCTTACGTTCTTACGAAGATACTTGCACATATATGGAGGAGGGAATGTTACCGTTAGAGATACATTTCCTTGGCATACTCAACATTGCAGAAAAACTGTAAACTGGATAATCTGATGATGGTATAACAAGCAAAGACACCAGAACATGTAGCAATTACAGTTTTTGTCTTCAAGAAGCTATCAGTGCCACTGTTGAGGTGACTTGACATTGTCCATGTCCTATGAAAGTACCAGCTCCAGTAAAAGTATAGAAAGTCTTTGCGGAAGTGAAATGCAGTACAAAGCAGAACAGTTAGAGATGAGCACTTAAAGACATAAGAGACAAAATTCCTATATGCCGGGAGGACGAAAGGGAAACATGAACAGTTTCGACATGAGGTGGTTAAAGTAGGCAGTAAATGTCAGCTCAATACGGTAGCGCTTACCACGTAGAAAAAATAGGAAATGTTAGCGTTAGGGTGACATTTCGCTACAATATTTTGTTACAGAGTTGGCGGGCAGGGGATGAGAATGAGAGAAGTTTGTACAAACCAGCAGCCTCCTCATCTTTTTGAAGTAAGACCATAGGAAGTGCTATCTGTTAATAAAGCTCGAGTTAAATCTTCGCAGATTAAGAACAGCATTGCCAAAGGAAAAGCAAGAGGTATACCGTATAAAATCATGTCTCAATTTCTCTAGGGATATCTTGGCGTAGGCAATCAAGATGTGCCAAGACTAGGTAGCACTTACAGGGTTTTGATGGGAAGAATCTGTGCGCACAAGCGTTGTGCTGCCTTTAGACTGCAGAGACAGCACGGCGCTACTAGGAGTATCCTGAAAGAAAGCATCCTTCCGAAAGGTGAAGTATTACTGAAAGAGAGCCTGCACTGGGAAGAAGAGTGAGTAGATTACTGTTAGTATCACCATTTAGCGATCCCACGTGGCTGGTCAGCTCCCAAGAGATCCGTTTGCACGTGAGGAGCCAGATAGCTATCGCCCAAACATGGTAGCACTTACCACAGCCATAAAATAGAAAATGCTACTGTTCAGGTGACAATTGTCTGTAATGTGAAATGGCAAGGCAGAGACAGGCACAGATCTCCTCAATGAGAAATGTTTCACAGCAATTCAGCAGCTCAATCTACTTTACTGACTAAATCTAGAGGAAAATAAAAAATGTTACAAAGCAAAGATCCCATACTTGCAAATTTAGATCTGCTGCACATTCTTGTCTGTGCTCCTCACTGCAATCTCCATTTTAGGTTGTTGGTCATTTGCTGCATGCAACGCAAGGCCTTTAGATTTTTTCAGCTCCCTACCTTTCAGCTTTGGAACTTGCATATTTATACTTCCTTTTTGAATAGGTGATAATGGTTGCCTTTTGTACCTACGTTGCCATCAAATTAATTGGTCTCTAATGTTAATCTCAGCTGATGCAGCACAAACCTGATGCATGCTTATACTAAAAAATCTGTTAGAATTTGGTATCTAATATCATTTTGAAGAGTTGAGGTTGAATTAAATTACATCAGCCAGATATATATCACGCCTACAGGAAGATACTTGCACATATATGGAGGAGGGAATGTTATCGTTAGAGATACATTTCCTTGGCATACTCAACATTGCAGAAAAACTGTAAACTGGACAATCTGATGATGGTATAACAAGCAAAGACACCACAACATGTAGCAATTACAGTTTTGTTTTCAAGAAGCTATCAGTACCAATGTTGAGGTGACTTGACATTGTCCATGTCCTATGAAAGTACCAGCTCCAGTAAAAGTATAGAAAGTCTTTGCGGAAGTGAAATGCAGTATAAAGCAGAACAGTTAGAGATGAGCACTTAAAGACATAAGTGTCAAAATTCCTATATGAAGGCAGGACGAAAGGGAAACATGAACAGTTTTGACATGAGGTGGTTAAAGAAGGCAGTAAATGTCACCCCAATACGGTAGCACTTACCACGGAGAAAAAATAGGAAATGTTAGCGTTAGGGTGATATTTCGCTACAATATTTCGTTACAGAATTGGCGGGCAGGGGATGAGAATGAGAGAAGTTTGTACAAACCAGCAGCCTCCTCATCTTTTTGAAGTAAGACCATAGGAAGTGCTATCTGTTAATAAAGCTCGAGTTAAATCTTCGCAGATTAAGAACAGCATTGCCAAAGGAAAAGCAAGAGGTATACCGTATAAAATCATGTCTCAATTTCTCTAGGGATATCTTGGCGTAGGCAATCAAGATGTGCCAAGACTAGGTAGCACTTACAGGGTTTTTATGGGAAGAATCTATGCACGCTAGCGTTGTGCTGCCTTTAGACTGCAGAGACAGCACGGCGCTACGAGGAGTATCCTGAAAGAAAGCATCCTTCCGAAAGGTGAAGTATTACTGAAAGAGAGCCTGCACTGGGAAGAAGTGTAAGTAGATTAATGTTAGCATCACCATTTAGCGATCCCACGTGGCGGGTCAGTTCCCAAGAATTCCGGTTGCACGTGAGGAGCCAGATATCCATCGCCCAAACATGTTAGCACTTACCACAGCCATAAAATAGAAAATGCTACTGTTCAGGTGACAATTGTCTGTAATGTGAAATGGCAAGGCAGAGACAGGCACAGTTCTCCTCAATGAGAAATGTTTCACAGCAATTCAGCAGCTCAATCTACTTTACTGACTAAATCTAGAGGAAAATAAAAAATGTTACAAAGCAAAGATCCCATACTTGCAAACTTTGATCTGTTGCACATTTTTGTCTGTGCTCCTCACTGCAATCTCCATTTCAGGTTGTTGGTCATTTGCTGCATGCAACGCAAGGCCTTTAGATTTTTTCTGCTCCCGACCTTTCAGCTTTGCAACTTGCATATTTATACTTCCTTTTTGAATAGGTGATAATGGTTGCCTTTTGTACCTACGTTGCCATCAAATTAATTGGTCTCTAATGTTAATCTCAGCTGATGCAGCAGAAACCTGATGCATGCTTTTACTAAAAAACCTTTTAGAATTTGGTATCTACTATCATTTTGAAGAGTTGAGGTTGAATTAAAGTTCCATCAGCCAAATATATATCACGACTGCAGGAAGATACTTGCACATATATGGAGGAGGGAATGTTATCGTCAGAGATACATTTCCTTGGCATACTCAACATTGCAGAAAAACTGTAAACTGGATAATCTGATGATGGTATAACAAGCAAAGACACCACAACATGTAGCAATTACAGTTTTGTTTTCAAGAAGTTATCAGTACCAATGTTGAGGTGACGTGACATTGTCCATGTCCTATGAAACTACCACCTCCAGTAAAATTATAGAAAGTCTTTGCGGAAGTGAAATACAGTATAAAGCAGAAGAGTTAGAGATGAGCACTTAAATACATAAGTGTCAAAATTCCTATATGAAGGCAGGACGAAAGGGAAACATGAACAGTTTTGACATGAGGTGGTTAAAGAAGGCAGTAAATGTCACCCCAATACGGTAGCACTTACCACGTAGAAAAAAGAGGAAATGTTAGCGTTAGGGTGACATTTCGCTACAATATTTCGTTACAGAATTGGCGGGCAGGGGATGAGAATGAGAGAAGTTTGTACAAACCAGCAGCCTTCTCATCTTTTTGAAGTAAGACCATAGGAAGTGCTATCTCTTAATAAAGCTCGAGTTAAATCTTCGCAGATTAAGAACAGCATTGCCAAAGGAAAAGCAAGAGGTATACCGTATAAAATCATGTCTCAATTTCTCTAGGGATATCTTGGCGTAGGCAATCAAGATGTGCCAAGACTAGGTAGCACTTACAGGGTTTTGATGGGAAGAATCTGTGCGCACTAGCGTTGTGCTGCCTTTAGACTGCAGAGACAGCACGGCGCTACTAGGAGTATCCTGAAAGAAAGCATCCTTCCGAAAGGTGAAGTATTACTGAAAGAGAGCCTACACTGGGAAGAAGTGTAAGTAGATTAATGTTAGCATCACCATTTAGCGATCCCACGTGGCGGGTCAGTTCCCAAGAATTCCGGTTGCACGTGAGGAGCCAGATAGCTATCGCCCAAACATGGTAGCACTTACCACAGCCATAAATAGAAAATGCTACTGTTCAGGTGACAATTGTCTGTAATGTGAAATGGCAAGGCAGAGACAGGCACAGTTCTCCTCAATGAGAAATGTTTCACAGCAATTCAGCAGCTCAATCTACTTTACTGACTAAATCTAGAGGAAAATAAAAAATGTTACAAAGCAAAGATCCCATACTTGCAAACTTAGATCTGCTGCACATTTTTGTCTGTGCTCCTCACTGCAATCTCCATTTTAGGTTGTTGGTCATTTGCTGCATGCAACGCAAGGCCTTTAGATTTTTTCAGCTCCCTACCTTTCAGCTTTGGAACTTGCATATTTATACTTCCTTTTTGAATAGGTGATAATGGTTGCCTTTTGTACCTACGTTGCCATCAAATTAATTGGTCTCTAATGTTAATCTCAGCTGATGCAGCACAAACCTGATGCATGCTTATACTAAAAAATCTGTTAGAATTTGGTATCTAATATCATTTTGAAGAGTTGAGGTTGAATTAAATTACATCAGCCAGATATATATCACGCCTACAGGAAGATACTTGCACATATATGGAGGAGGGAATGTTACCGTTAGAGATACATTTCCTTGGCATACTCAACATTGCAGAAAAACTGTAAACTGGATAATCTGATGATGGTATAACAAGCAAAGACACCAGAACATGTAGCAATTACAGTTTTTGTCTTCAAGAAGCTATCAGTGCCACTGTTGAGGTGACTTGACATTGTCCATGTCCTATGAAACTACCACCTCCATTAAAATTATAGAAAGTCTTTGCGGAAGTGAAATACAGAATAAAGCAGAAGAGTTAGAGGTGAGCACTTAAATACATAAGTGTCAAAATTCCTATATGAAGGCAGGACGAAAGGGAAACATGAACAGTTTTGACATGAGGTGGTTAAAGAAGGCAGTAAATGTCACCCCAATACGGTAGCACTTACCACGTAGAAAAAATAGGAAATGTTAGCGTTAGGGTGACATTTCGCTACAATATTTCGTTACAGAATTGGCGGGCAGGGGATGAGAATGAGAGAAGTTTGTACAAACCAGCAGCCTCCTCATCTTTTTGAAGTAAGACCATAGGAAGTGCTATCTGTTAATAAAGCTCGAGTTAAATCTTCGCAGATTAAGAACAGCATTGCCAAAGGAAAAGCAAGAGGTATACCGTATAAAATCATGTCTCAATTTCTCTAGGGATATCTTGGCGTAGGCAATCAAGATGTGCCAAGACTAGGTAGCACTTACAGGGTTTTTATGGGAAGAATCTATGCACGCTAGCGTTGTGCTGCCTTTAGACTGCAGAGACAGCACGGCGCTACGAGGAGTATCCTGAAAGAAAGCATCCTTCCGAAAGGTGAAGTATTACTGAAAGAGAGCCTGCACTGGGAAGAAGTGTAAGTAGATTAATGTTAGCATCACCATTTAGCGATCCCACGTGGCGGGTCAGTTCCCAAGAATTCCGGTTGCACGTGAGGAGCCAGATATCCATCGCCCAAACATGTTAGCACTTACCACAGCCATAAAATAGAAAATGCTACTGTTCAGGTGACAATTGTCTGTAATGTGAAATGGCAAGGCAGAGACAGGCACAATTCTCCTCAATGAGAAATGTTTCACAGCAATTCAGCAGCTCAATCTACTTTACTGACTAAATCTAGAGGAAAATAAAAAATGTTACAAAGCAAAAATCCCATACTTGCAAACTTAGATCTGCTGCACATTTTTGTCTGTGCTCCTCACTGCAATCTCCATTTCAGGTTGTTGGTCATTTGCTGCATGCAACGCAAGGCCTTTAGATTTTTTCAGCTGCCTAACTTTCAGCTTTGCAACTCGCATATTTTTACTTCCTTTTGAATAGGTGATAATGGTTGCCTTTTGTACCTATGTTGCCATCAAATTAGTTGGTCTCTAATGTTAATCTCAGCTGAAGCATGCCCAAACCTGACGCATGCTTATACTAAAAAATCTGTTAGAATTTGGTATCTACTATCATTTTGAAGAGTTGAGGTTGAATTAAAGTTCCATCAGCCAAATATATATCACGACTACAGGAATTGAGTAGAGTGGATTGGGAAAATAGATTAAAGGGTAAACCGATACATGATCAGTGGTGTACATTTAAGAAGTTATTTTACAACTTCCAAAAAATATATATTCCACTGAGAAGAATAGGGTGTAAAAGAAAAGACAGCCATCCGTGGCTATGTAAAGAAATTAAGGATAGTATTCGACTAAAAACAAGGGCATATAAGGTAGCCAAATCTAGTGGGAGGATAGAGGATTGGGGAAACTTTAAAAGACAGTAAAAAATGACAAAATGATTGATTAAGAAATGGAAGATAGATTATGAATTAGCAAAAAATATAAAAACAGATAGTAAGAGTTTTTATAGTTATATAAAAGAAAAAGGGTGGCTAAAGTAAATGTTGGTGCCTGAGAGGATGAGACCGGGAAATTAATGGTGGGAAATATGGAGATGGCAAATACACTGAATGAATATTTTATATCAGTCTTTACAGTAGAAGACACTAAGAATATCCCAACACTGGACAAACAGGGGGCTAAAGGGGGGGAGGAGGTAAACACAATCAAAATCACTAAGGAAGTGGTACTCGGTAAAATAATGGGACTCAAGGCGGATAAATCACCTGGACCTGATGACTTACATCCTAGGGTCTTGAGGGAAGTGGCGGTCGGGATTGTGGATGCATTGGTAATAATTTTCCAAAACTCCCTGGACTCGGCAAAGGTCCCGGCCGACTGGAAAACTGCTAATGTAACACCCTTATTTAAAAAGGGCAGTAGACAGAAGGCTGGAAACTATAGACCGGTTAGCCTAACATCTGTGGTAGGTAAAATTTTGGAGTCCATTATTAAGGAGACAGTAACAGGACATTTGGATAATCATAATTTAATAGGACAAAGTCAGCATGGTTTTATGAAGGGGAAGTCATGTTTGAGAAATTTGCTGGAGTTCTTTGAGGAAGTAACATATAGGGTGGATAAAGGGGAACCAGTGGACGTAGTGTATTTAGACTTCCAAAAGGCATTTGACAAGGTGCCACACAAAAGATTATTGCTTAAGATAAAAAATCACGGGATTGGGGGTAATATTCTGGCATGGATAGAGGATTGGCTATCTAACAGAAGGCAGAGAGTTGGGATAAATGGTTCATTCTCAGACTGGCAATCAATAACTAGTGTTTTCCGCAGGGGTCAGTGCTGGGTCCCCAACTCTTTACAATCTATATTGACGATTTGGAGGAGGGGACCGAGTGTAACATATCAAAGTTTGCAGATGATACTAAGATGGGAGGGAAAGTAATGAGTGAGGAGGACATAAAAAACCTGCAATTGGAAATAGACAGGCTAAGTAAGTAGGCAGAGATTTGGCAGATGGAATACAATACTGGAAAGTGTGAGGTTATGTACTTTGGCAGGAAAAATCGTAGAGCAAGTTATTACCTCAATGGCAAGAAACTGGAAAGTACTGAAGTACAAAGGGATCTGGGGGTCCTGGTGCACGAAACTCAAAAGGTTAGTATGCAGGTGCATCAAGTGATTAAGAAGGCCAATGGAATGTTGGCTTTCATTGCTAGGGGGATAGAATATAAAAATAGGGAGGTATTGCTTCAGTTGTACAAGGTATTGGTGAGACCGCACCTGGAATACTGCGTACAGTTTTGGTGTCCATACTTAAGAAAGGACATACTTGCTCTCGAGTCAGTACAAAGAAGGTTCACTCGGTTAATCCCGGGGATGAGGGGATGGACATATGAGGAGAGGTTGAGTAGATTGGGACTCTACTCATTGGAGTTCAGAAGAATGAGAGGCGATCTTATTGAAACATATAAGATTGTGAAGGGGTTGGATCGGGTGGATGTGGGGAAAATGTTCCCGATGATGGGTGAAACTAGAACTAGGGGGCATAGTCTTAGAATAAGGGGCTGCTCTTTCAAAACTGAGATGAGGAGGAACTACTTCACTCAGAGGGTGGTAGGTCCATGGAATATGCTGCCCGAAAAAGCTGTAGAAGCTACATCATTACATAAATTTAAAACAGAAATAGACAGTTTCCTAGAAGTAAAGGGAATTAAGGGTTACGGGGAGCAGGCAGGAATTTGGACATGAGTCTACGTTCGGATCGGTCATGGCCCTGTGGGTAGCGGAGCGGGCCCAGGGGCCGTGTAGCCTGATCCTGCTCCTATTTCGTGTGTCTAATTCTGTTAGATTCAGGAGATGGTTCTGTGATAGTGGATTGGCGGTTAGGATCAGATCAGCCATGATCTTATTGAATGGCGGAGCAGGCTCGAGGGGCCGATTGGCCTACTACTGCTCCTATTTCTTACGTTCTTACGAAGATACTTGCACATATATGGAGGAGGGAATGTTACCGTTAGAGATACATTTCCTTGGCATACTCAACATTGCAGAAAAACTGTAAACTGGATAATCTGATGATGGTATAACAAGCAAAGACACCAGAACATGTAGCAATTACAGTTTTTGTCTTCAAGAAGCTATCAGTGCCACTGTTGAGGTGACTTGACATTGTCCATGTCCTATGAAAGTACCAGCTCCAGTAAAAGTATAGAAAGTCTTTGCGGAAGTGAAATGCAGTACAAAGCAGAACAGTTAGAGATGAGCACTTAAAGACATAAGAGACAAAATTCCTATATGCCGGGAGGACGAAAGGGAAACATGAACAGTTTCGACATGAGGTGGTTAAAGTAGGCAGTAAATGTCAGCCCAATACGGTAGCGCTTACCACGTAGAAAAAATAGGAAATGTTAGCGTTAGGGTGACATTTCGCTACAATATTTTGTTACAGAGTTGGCGGGCAGGGGATGAGAATGAGAGAAGTTTGTACAAACCAGCAGCCTCCTCATCTTTTTGAAGTAAGACCATAGGAAGTGCTATCTGTTAATAAAGCTCGAGTTAAATCTTCGCAGATTAAGAACAGCATTGCCAAAGGAAAAGCAAGAGGTATACCGTATAAAATAATGTCTCAATTTCTCTAGGGATATCTTGGCGTAGGCAATCAAGATGTGCCAAGACTAGGTAGCACTTACAGGGTTTTGATGGGAAGAATCTGTGCGCACAAGCGTTGTGCTGCCTTTAGACTGCAGAGACAGCACGGCGCTACTAGGAGTATCCTGAAAGAAAGCATCCTTCCGAAAGGTGAAGTATTACTGAAAGAGAGCCTGCACTGGGAAGAAGAGTGAGTAGATTACTGTTAGTATCACCATTTAGCGATCCCACGTGGCTGGTCAGCTCCCAAGAGATCCGTTTGCACGTGAGGAGCCAGATAGCTATCGCCCAAACATGGTAGCACTTACCACAGCCATAAAATAGAAAATGCTACTGTTCAGGTGACAATTGTCTGTAATGTGAAATGGCAAGGCAGAGACAGGCACAGATCTCCTCAATGAGAAATGTTTCACAGCAATTCAGCAGCTCAATCTACTTTACTGACTAAATCTAGAGGAAAATAAAAAATGTTACAAAGCAAAGATCCCATACTTGCAAATTTAGATCTGCTGCACATTCTTGTCTGTGCTCCTCACTGCAATTTCCATTTCAGGTTGTTGGTCATTTGCTGCATGCAACGCAAGGCCTTTAGATTTTTTCAGCTGCCTAACTTTCAGCTTTGCAACTCGCATATTTTTACTTCCTTTTGAATAGGTGATAATGGTTGCCTTTTGTACCTATGTTGCCATCAAATTAGTTGGTCTCTAATGTTAATCTCAGCTGAAGCATGCCCAAACCTGACGCATGCTTATACTAAAAAATCTGTTAGAATTTGGTATCTACTATCATTTTGAAGAGTTGAGGTTGAATTAAAGTTCCATCAGCCAAATATATATCACGACTACAGGAATTGAGTAGAGTGGATTGGGAAAATAGATTAAAGGGTAAGACGATACATGATCAGTGGTGTACATTTAAGGAGTTATTTTACAACTTCCAAAAAATATATATTCCACTGAGAAGAATAGGGTGTAAAAGAAAAGACAGCCATCCGTGGCTATGTAAAGAAATTAAGGATAGTATTCGACTAAAAACAAGGGCATATAAGGTAGCCAAATCTAGTGGGAGGATAGAGGATTGGGGAAACTTTAAAAGACAGTAAAAAATGACAAAATGATTGATTAAGAAATGGAAGATAGATTATGAATTAGCAAAAAATATAAAAACAGATAGTAAGAGTTTTTATAGTTATATAAAAGAAAAAGGGTGGCTAAAGTAAATGTTGGTGCCTGAGAGGATGAGACTGGGAAATTAATGGTGGGAAATATGGAGATGGCAAATACACTGAATGAATATTTTATATCAGTCTTTACAGTAGAAGACACTAAGAATATCCCAACACTGGACAAACAGGGGGCTAAAGGGGGGGAGGAGGTAAACACAATCAAAATCACTAAGGAAGTGGTACTCGGTAAAATAATGGGACTCAAGGCGGATAAATCACCTGGACCTGATGACTTACATCCTAGGGTCTTGAGGGAAGTGGCGGTCGGGATTGTGGATGCATTGGTAATAATTTTCCAAAACTCCCTGGACTCGGCAAAGGTCCCGGCCGACTGGAAAACTGCTAATGTAACACCCTTATTTAAAAAGGGCAGTAGACAGAAGGCTGGAAACTATAGACCGGTTAGCCTAACATCTGTGGTAGGTAAAATTTTGGAGTCCATTATTAAGGAGACAGTAACAGGACATTTGGATAATCATAATTTAATAGGACAAAGTCAGCATGGTTTTATGAAGGGGAAGTCATGTTTGAGAAATTTGCTGGAGTTCTTTGAGGAAGTAACATATAGGGTGGATAAAGGGGAACCAGTGGACGTAGTGTATTTAGACTTCCAAAAGGCATTTGACAAGGTGCCACACAAAAGATTATTGCTTAAGATAAAAAATCACGGGATTGGGGGTAATATTCTGGCATGGATAGAGGATTGGCTATCTAACAGAAGGCAGAGAGTTGGGATAAATGGTTCATTCTCAGACTGGCAATCAATAACTAGTGTTTTCCGCAGGGGTCAGTGCTGGGTCCCCAACTCTTTACAATCTATATTGACGATTTGGAGGAGGGGACCGAGTGTAACATATCAAAGTTTGCAGATGATACTAAGATGGGAGGGAAAGTAATGAGTGAGGAGGACATAAAAAACCTGCAATTGGAAATAGACAGGCTAAGTAAGTAGGCAGAGATTTGGCAGATGGAATACAATACTGGAAAGTGTGAGGTTATGTACTTTGGCAGGAAAAATCGTAGAGCAAGTTATTACCTCAATGGCAAGAAACTGGAAAGTACTGAAGTACAAAGGGATCTGGGGGTCCTGGTGCACGAAACTCAAAAGGTTAGTATGCAGGTGCATCAAGTGATTAAGAAGGCCAATGGAATGTTGGCTTTCATTGCTAGGGGGATAGAATATAAAAATAGGGAGGTATTGCTTCAGTTGTACAAGGTATTGGTGAGACCGCACCTGGAATACTGCGTACAGTTTTGGTGTCCATACTTAAGAAAGGACATACTTGCTCTCGAGTCAGTACAAAGAAGGTTCACTCGGTTAATCCCGGGGATGAGGGGATGGACATATGAGGAGAGGTTGAGTAGATTGGGACTCTACTCATTGGAGTTCAGAAGAATGAGAGGCGATCTTATTGAAACATATAAGATTGTGAAGGGGTTGGATCGGGTGGATGTGGGGAAAATGTTCCCGATGATGGGTGAAACTAGAACTAGGGGGCATAGTCTTAGAATAAGGGGCTGCTCTTTCAAAACTGAGATGAGGAGGAACTACTTCACTCAGAGGGTGGTAGGTCCATGGAATATGCTGCCCGAAAAAGCTGTAGAAGCTACATCATTACATAAATTTAAAACAGAAATAGACAGTTTCCTAGAAGTAAAGGGAATTAAGGGTTACGGGGAGCAGGCAGGAATTTGGACATGAGTCTACGTTCGGATCGGTCATGGCCCTGTGGGTAGCGGAGCGGGCCCAGGGGCCGTGTAGCCTGATCCTGCTCCTATTTCGTGTGTCTAATTCTGTTAGATTCAGGAGATGGTTCTGTGATAGTGGATTGGCGGTTAGGATCAGATCAGCCATGATCTTATTGAATGGCGGAGCAGGCTCGAGGGGCCAATTGGCCTAATACTGCTCCTATTTCTTACGTTCTTACGAAGATACTTGCACATATATGGAGGAGGGAATGTTACCGTTAGAGATACATTTCCTTGGCATACTCAACATTGCAGAAAAACTGTAAACTGGATAATCTGATGATGGTATAACAAGCAAAGACACCAGAACATGTAGCAATTACAGTTTTTGTCTTCAAGAAGCTATCAGTGCCACTGTTGAGGTGACTTGACATTGTCCATGTCCTATGAAAGTACCAGCTCCAGTAAAAGTATAGAAAGTCTTTGCGGAAGTGAAATGCAGTACAAAGCAGAACAGTTAGAGATGAGCACTTAAAGACATAAGAGACAAAATTCCTATATGCCGGGAGGACGAAAGGGAAACATGAACAGTTTCGACATGAGGTGGTTAAAGTAGGCAGTAAATGTCAGCCCAATACGGTAGCGCTTACCACGTAGAAAAAATAGGAAATGTTAGCGTTAGGGTGACATTTCGCTACAATATTTTGTTACAGAGTTGGCGGGCAGGGGATGAGAATGAGAGAAGTTTGTACAAACCAGCAGCCTCCTCATCTTTTTGAAGTAAGACCATAGGAAGTGCTATCTCTTAATAAAGCTCGAGTTAAATCTTCGCAGATTAAGAACAGCATTGCCAAAGGAAAAGCAAGAGGTATACCGTATAAAATCATGTCTCAATTTCTCTAGGGATATCTTGGCGTAGGCAATCAAGATGTGCCAAGACTAGGTAGCACTTACAGGGTTTTGATGGGAAGAATCTGTGCGCACAAGCGTTGTGCTGCCTTTAGACTGCAGAGACAGCACGGCGCTACTAGGAGTATCCTGAAAGAAAGCATCCTTCCGAAAGGTGAAGTATTACTGAAAGAGAGCCTGCACTGGGAAGAAGTGTAAGTAGATTAATGTTAGCATCACCATTTAGCGATCCCACGTGGCGGGTCAGTTCCCAAGAATTCCGGTTGCACGTGAGGAGCCAGATATCCATCGCCAAACATGTTAGCACTTACCACAGCCATAAAATAGAAAATGCTACTGTTCAGGTGACAATTGTCTGTAATGTGAAATGGCAAGGCAGAGACAGGCACAGTTCTCCTCAATGAGAAATGTTTCACAGCAATTCAGCAGCTCAATCTACTTTACTGACTAAATCTAGAGGAAAATAAAAAATGTTACAAAGCAAAGATCCCATACTTGCAAACTTTGATCTGTTGCACATTTTTGTCTGTGCTCCTCACTGCAATCTCCATTTCAGGTTGTTGGTCATTTGCTGCATGCAACGCAAGGCCTTTAGATTTTTTCTGCTACCGACCTTTCAGCTTTGCAACTTGCATATTTATACTTCCTTTTTGAATAGGTGATAATGGTTGCCTTTTGTACCTACGTTGCCATCAAATTAATTGGTCTCTAATGTTAATCTCAGCTGATGCAGCAGAAACCTGATGCATGCTTTTACTAAAAAACTTTTAGAATTTGGTATCTACTATCATTTTGAAGAGTTGAGGTTGAATTAAAGTTCCATCAGCCAAATATATATCACGACTGCAGGAAGATACTTGCACATATATGGAGGAGGGAATGTTATCGTTAGAGATACATTTCCTTGGCATACTCAACATTGCAGAAAAACTGTAAACTGGACAATCTGATGATGGTATAACAAGCAAAGACACCACAACATGTAGCAATTACAGTTTTGTTTTCAAGAAGTTATCAGTACCAATGTTGAGGTGACTTGACATTGTCCATGTCCTGTGAAAGTACCAGCTCCAGTAAAAGTATAGAAAGTCTTTGCGGAAGTGAAATGCAGTATAAAGCAGAACAGTTAGAGATGAGCACTTAAAGACATAAGAGACAAAATTCCTATATGCCGGGAGGACGAAAGGGAAACATGAACAGTTTTGACATGAGGTGGTTAAAGAAGGCAGTAAATGTCACCCCAATACGGTAGCACTTACCACGTAGAAAAAATAGGAAATGTTAGCGTTAGGGTGACATTTCGCTGCAATATTTCGTTACAGAGTTGGCGGGCAGGGGATGAGAATGAGAGAAGTTTGTACAAACCAGCAGCCTCCTCATCTTTTTGAAGTAAGACCTTAGGAAGTGCTATCTGTTAATAAAGCTCGAGTCAAATCTTCTCAAATTAAGAACAGCATTGCCAAAGGAAAAGCAAGAGGTATACCGTATAAAATCATGTCTCAATTTCTCAACGGATATCTTGGTGAAGGCAGTCAAGATTGGCCAAGAGAAGGTAGCACTTACAGGGTATTGATGGGAAGAATCTTTGCGCACTAGCGTTGTGCTGTTTTTAGACTGCAGAGGAAGCACGGCGCTACCAGGCGTATCCTGAAAGAAAGCATCCTTCCGAAAGGTGAAGTATTACTGAAAGAGAGCCTGCACTGGGAAGAAGAGTGAGTAGATTACTGTTAGTATCACCATTTAGCGATCCCACGTGGCTGGTCAGCTCCCAAGAGATCCGTTTGCACGTGAGGAGCCAGATAGCTATCGCCCAAACATGGTAGCACTTACCACAGCCATAAAATAGAAAATGCTACTGTTCAGGTGACAATTGTCTGTAATGTGAAATGGCAAGGCAGAGACAGGCACAGATCTCCTCAATGAGAAATGTTTCACAGCAATTCAGCAGCTCAATCTACTTTACTGACTAAATCTAGAGGAAAATAAAAAATGTTACAAAGCAAAGATCCCATACTTGCAAATTTAGATCTGCTGCACATTCTTGTCTGTGCTCCTCACTGCAATCTCCATTTCAGGTTGTTGGTCATTTGCTGCATGCAACGCAAGGCCTTTAGATTTTTTCAGCTCCCTACCTTTCAGCTTTGGAACTTGCATATTTATACTTCCTTTTTGAATAGGTGATAATGGTTGCCTTTTGTACCTACGTTGCCATCAAATTAATTGGTCTCTAATGTTAATCTCAGCTGATGCAGCAGAAACCTGATGCATGCTTTTACTAAAAAATCTTTTAGAATTTGGTATCTACTATCATTTTGAAGAGTTGAGGTTGAATTAAAGTTCCATCAGCCAAATATATATCACGACTGCAGGAAGATACTTGCACATATATGGAGGAGGGAATGTTATCGTTAGAGATACATTTCCTTGGCATACTCAACATTGCAGAAAAACTGTAAACTGGACAATCTGATGATGGTATAACAAGCAAAGACACCACAACATGTAGCAATTACAGTTTTGTTTTCAAGAAGCTATCAGTACCAATGTTGAGGTGACTTGACATTGTCCATGTCCTATGAAAGTACCAGCTCCAGTAAAAGTATAGAAAGTCTTTGCGGAAGTGAAATGCAGTATAAAGCAGAACAGTTAGAGATGAGCACTTAAAGACATAAGTGTCAAAATTCCTATATGAAGGCAGGACGAAAGGGAAACATGAACAGTTTTGACATGAGGTGGTTAAAGAAGGCAGTAAATGTCACCCCAATACGGTAGCACTTACCACGGAGAAAAAATAGGAAATGTTAGCGTTAGGGTGATATTTCGCTACAATATTTCGTTACAGAATTGGCGGGCAGGGGATGAGAATGAGAGAAGTTTGTACAAACCAGCAGCCTCCTCATCTTTTTGAAGTAAGACCATAGGAAGTGCTATCTGTTAATAAAGCTCGAGTTAAATCTTCGCAGATTAAGAACAGCATTGCCAAAGGAAAAGCAAGAGGTATACCGTATAAAATCATGTCTCAATTTCTCTAGGGATATCTTGGCGTAGGCAATCAAGATGTGCCAAGACTAGGTAGCACTTACAGGGTTTTTATGGGAAGAATCTATGCACGCTAGCGTTGTGCTGCCTTTAGACTGCAGAGACAGCACGGCGCTACGAGGAGTATCCTGAAAGAAAGCATCCTTCCGAAAGGTGAAGTATTACTGAAAGAGAGCCTGCACTGGGAAGAAGTGTAAGTAGATTAATGTTAGCATCACCATTTAGCGATCCCACGTGGCGGGTCAGTTCCCAAGAATTCCGGTTGCACGTGAGGAGCCAGATAGCTATCGCCCAAACATGGTAGCACTTACCACAGCCATAAATAGAAAATGCTACTGTTCAGGTGACAATTGTCTGTAATGTGAAATGGCAAGGCAGAGACAGGCACAGTTCTCCTCAATGAGAAATGTTTCACAGCAATTCAGCAGCTCAATCTACTTTACTGACTAAATCTAGAGGAAAATAAAAAATGTTACAAAGCAAAGATCCCATACTTGCAAACTTAGATCTGCTGCACATTTTTGTCTGTGCTCCTCACTGCAATCTCCATTTCAGGTTGTTGGTCATTTGCTGCATGCAACGCAAGGCCTTTATATATTTTCAGCTGCCTAACTTTCAGCTTTGCAACTTGCATATTTATACTTCCTTTTTGAATAGGTGATAATGGTTGCCTTTTGTACCTACGTTGCCATCAAATTAATTGGTCTCTAATGTTAATCTCAGCTGATGCAGCAGAAACCTGATGCATGCTTTTACTAAAAAATCTTTTAGAATTTGGTATCTACTATCATTTTGAAGAGTTGAGGTTGAATTAAAGTTCCATCAGCCAAATATATATCACGACTGCAGGAAGATACTTGCACATATATGGAGGAGGGAATGTTATCGTTAGAGATACATTTCCTTGGCATACTCAACATTGCAGAAAAACTGTAAACTGGACAATCTGATGATGGTATAACAAGCAAAGACACCACAACATGTAGCAATTACAGTTTTGTTTTCAAGAAGCTATCAGTACCAATGTTGAGGTGACTTGACATTGTCCATGTCCTATGAAAGTACCAGCTCCAGTAAAAGTATAGAAAGTCTTTGCGGAAGTGAAATGCAGTATAAAGCAGAACAGTTAGAGATGAACACTTAAAGACATAAGTGTCAAAATTCCTATATGAAGGCAGGACGAAAGGGAAACATGAACAGTTTTGACATGAGGTGGTTAAAGAAGGCAGTAAATGTCACCCCAATACGGTAGCACTTACCACGGAGAAAAAATAGGAAATGTTAGCGTTAGGGTGATATTTCGCTACAATATTTCGTTACAGAATTGGCGGGCAGGGGATGAGAATGAGAGAAGTTTGTACAAACCAGCAGCCTCCTCATCTTTTTGAAGTAAGACCATAGGAAGTGCTATCTGTTAATAAAGCTCGAGTCAAATCTTCTCAAATTAAGAACAGCATTGCCAAAGGAAAAGCAAGAGGTATACCGTATAAAATCATGTCTCAATTTCTCAACGGATATCTTGGTGAAGGCAGTCAAGATTGGCCAAGAGAAGGTAGCACTTACAGGGTTTTGATGGGAAGAATCTTTGCGCACTAGCGTTGTGCTGCCTTTAGACTGCAGAGACAGCACGGCGCTACCAGGAGTATCCTGAAAGAAAGCATCCTTCCGAAAGCTGAAGTATTACTGAAAGAGAGCCTGCACTGGGAAGAAGAGTGAGTAGATTAATGTTAGCATCACCATTTAGCGATCCCACGTGGCGGGTCAGTTCCCAAGAATTCCGGTTGCACGTGAGGAGCCAGATAGCTATCGCCCAAACATGGTAGCACTTACCACAGCCATAAATAGAAAATGCTACTGTTCAGGTGACAATTGTCTGTAATGTGAAATGGCAAGGCAGAGACAGGCACAGTTCTCCTCAATGAGAAATGTTTCACAGCAATTCAGCAGCTCAATCTACTTTACTGACTAAATCTAGAGGAAAATAAAAAATGTTACAAAGCAAAGATCCCATACTTGCAAACTTAGATCTGCTGCACATTTTTGTCTGTGCTCCTCACTGCAATCTCCATTTCAGGTTGTTGGTCATTTGCTGCATGCAACGCAAGGCCTTTATATATTTTCAGCTGCCTAACTTTCAGCTTTGCAACTCGCATATTTTTACTTCCTTTTTGAATAGGTGATAATGGTTGCCTTTTGTACCTATGTTGCCATCAAATTAGTTGGTCTCTAATGTTAATCTCAGCTGATGCAGCACAAACCTGATGCATGCTTATACTAAAAAATCTGTTAGAATTTGGTATCTAATATCATTTTGAAGAGTTGAGGTTGAATTAAATTACATCAGCCAGATATATATCACGCCTACAGGAAGATACTTGCACATATATGGAGGAGGGAATGTTACCGTTAGAGATACATTTCCTTGGCATACTCAACATTGCAGAAAAACTGTAAACTGGATAATCTGATGATGGTATAACAAGCAAAGACACCGGAACATGTAACACTTACAGTTTTGCTTTCAAGAAGTTATCAGTGCCACTGTGGAGGTGACGTGACATTGTCCATGTCCTATGAAACTACCACCTCCATTAAAATTATAGAAAGTCTTTGCGGAAGTGAAATACAGAATAAAGCAGAAGAGTTAGAGGTGAGCACTTAAATACATAAGTGTCAAAATTCCTATATGAAGGCAGGACGAAAGGGAAACATGAACAGTTTTGACATGAGGTGGTTAAAGAAGGCAGTAAATGTCACCCCAATACGGTAGCACTTACCACGTCGAAAAATAGGAAATGTTAGCGTTAGGGTGACATTTCGCTACAATATTTCGTTACAGAATTGGCGGGCAGGGGATGAGAATGAGAGAAGTTTGTACAAACCAGCAGCCTCCTCATCTTTTTGAAGTAAGACCATAGGAAGTGCTATCTGTTAATAAAGCTCGAGTTAAATCTTCGCAGATTAAGAACAGCATTGCCAAAGGAAAAGCAAGAGGTATACCGTATAAAATCATGTCTCAATTTCTCTAGGGATATCTTGGCGTAGGCAATCAAGATGTGCCAAGACTAGGTGGCACTTACAGGGTTTTTATGGGAAGAATCTGTGCACGCTAGCGTTGTGCTGCCTTTAGACTGCAGAGACAGCACGGCGCCACTAGGGGTATCCTGAAAGAAAGCATCCTTCCGAAAGGCGAAGTATTACTGAAAGAGAGCCTGCACTGGGAAGAAGTGTGAGTAGATTAATGTTAGCATCACCATTTAGCGATCCCACGTGGCGGGTCAGTTCCCAAGAGTTCCGGTTGCACGTCAGGAGCCAGATAGCTATCGCCCAAACATGGTAGCACTTACCACAGCCATAAAATAGAAAATGCTACTGTTCAGGTGACAATTGTCTGTAATGTGAAATGGCAAGGCAGAGACAGGCACAGTTCTCCTCAATGAGAAATGTTTCACAGCAATTCAGCAGCTCAATCTACTTTACTGACTAAATCTAGAGGAAAATAAAAAATGTTACAAAGCAAAGATCCCATACTTGCAAACTTAGATCTGCTGCACATTTTTGTCTGTGCTCCTCACTGCAATCTCCATTTCAGGTTGTAGGTCATTTGCAAGGCCTTTATATATTTTCAGCTGCCTAACTTTCAGCTTTGCAACTCGCATATTTTTACTTCCTTTTGAATAGGTGATAATGGTTGCCTTTTGTACCTATGTTGCCATCAAATTAGTTGGTCTCTAATGTTAATCTCAGCTGAAGCATGCCCAAACCTGACGCATGCTTATACTAAAAAATCTGTTAGAATTTGGTATCTACTATCATTTTGAAGAGTTGAGGTTGAATTAAAGTTCCATCAGCCAAATATATATCACGACTACAGGAATTGAGTAGAGTGGATTGGGAAAATAGATTAAAGGGTAAGACGATACATGATCAGTGGTGTACATTTAAGGAGTTATTTTACAACTTCCAAAAAATATATATTCCACTGAGAAGAATAGGGTGTAAAAGAAAAGACAGCCATCCGTGGCTATGTAAAGAAATTAAGGATAGTATTCGACTAAAAACAAGGGCATATAAGGTAGCCAAATCTAGTGGGAGGATAGAGGATTGGGGAAACTTTAAAAGACAGTAAAAAATGACAAAATGATTGATTAAG